>NC_067241.1:17200936-17835936 GCF_019924925.1 Ctenopharyngodon idella
TCTGCAGAGATGTATTTGCTGCTGTTCTATTTATAATAACAATGTTCTGCCCGGTGTCTGCTGCGTCTGTACATGATGTTCCATCATTATTCATGTCATTGAAACCAGAACCAGAAAAACAAACATGGAGACAGACAGGCAGACAGACAGACGAGAGATGCGCTTTCCTCTTCATGACATGTGGATCAAGATACAATTGATTAGCACGAATAAATAAACTCCAGCATCACCTGCGTATGACAGACAGACGGGCGGATGCAGAGCCTCTGGACCAGAAGAGGGAGGAGCTTGAAAAGAGGGGAGAGATGCTATTGGCTGCAGAACTGCTGATGGAGTGTGTGTATTTATGTGTGTGTGTGTGTGTGTGTGTGATGGGGGAGGGTGGAGGATTTCGAAGCTTCTGTTCCGCAGAAGATGGGGTGGGGTGGGGGTGGAGGAGGGGGGGCGGGGAGGTTTTACCGGGTGCGCGTGCGCTCAGCGCGTTTTTACCGCAGTATCTCTGGATTAGTGCGCGCGCTGCGGCACTCCGCTCGGTTCACAAACGGTGAAGAGAGAGAAAATCCGCCCGACCGAGCCGCAAAACGAAGCAAAATAAAACAAAACTGCCCGCTCGCATCCATCGGCACGAGCCGTTTCATCGCGTTTATTCTAAGCGGTTATAAACGCAGCGCGCGCCTTAGAATCTACCGGAGACATGGCCAAAGAGGACGACAAGAAGGAATCCGGGGACTGGAAGGAATTCTTCTGGAACCCGCGGACGCACGAGCTGCTCGGTAGAACGGCGAGCAGTTGGGGTGAGTGTCCGCCGGTGTGTGTGTGTGTTATATAAGGCGGTGAACATAACGGGTCGTGTTATTCTGGTGATGCCCTGATGCGCGAGCGCAACCGCCGGTATTTCATTCATTTCAACCGTTTTACCGGAACGTGTTGCGCAATGCGTCTGCTGGGCACCCGTGTGTGTGTGTGTGTGTGTGTGTGTGAATGCAGCAGGCCCTAATGTATTAAAGGACAATCTGACGATGCTGCTGCTGCTGTTGCGCGCTCTCGGGTGTGTGCGCGCGCTCATCCGTGTGCATTAAAGGTCAACGGGTGCAATGAGATTATGTGTTATAGCGAGGAAGCATCGGTCTCCGTGCGATCATCGCTGAACAGATCACACACACCCAATCATTCCGATCGCTAATCGATCAGCGGCAGACGCGCGCAAGGTTATCGGCGAGTGTCCTCGGCTTGCGCGCGCTCACGTGACGTGACGTGATTTCGCTCATATCCGGAGCAGCATCATCCATCAGCGGTTATATAACGAGATATGCACACACACATCATGTATATATATGTGTGTGTGTGTCTTCACTTCTGTCTGCACTGTCTGTCACGAGCTCACATTTGCTTTTGTTTGTGTATGTTATTTAATATGCGTGCGTATGTCATAGTAATGCATGCATTATTAATCACTTTAATGCACATCTGGTAAATGACTTTTAGCTGAGTCACTGTGTGTGTGTGTGTATGTGTGTGTTGCACAAAGAGAGAAATGCACACACAAATGACCTGATGTGTCTCACAAGCGTTTATAAATAAATTAATATAGTAGTTTGCTCATATAGTACTGGAAAACCTCTAAATCTTTAAAGTCTAAATCTTAAACGTCTTTCCACTGCAGCACCATCAGTGACAGTAAAACCCAAAATGCAAAAGATATGAGTTCTGTCATATTCCTTCCAATAATATAGACCAAATATGCAAATTTATCATCAGAGTTTATTTTAAATGTCAGATTTTCTGCACATTTCAATGGATTTTGAGCTGGACACACACATCTGAATGCGTTTAGACACATAAAGCTCTTTTAAAATCATAATTAAACTGCACTATCTGTTAATTAATCCACATTCAATGTAATCAATCAAAGTCTGCTGATACAGACCAAATCAAAGGCAGATCAGTGTGTGTGTGTGTGTGTGTGTTCTTCTTTAACTTACATTGTAAAGACTGAGATAGTAAAACCTGACATTTTTGACCTTGTGGGGATATTTTTTGATCCCCATGAGGAAAACAGCTTATAAAGTGATGTTTTCTGAAACTGTAAATATGTGATGGGCAGGTTTAGGGGTGAGAATATACAGTATGTACAGTATGAAAATCATTTTGTCTATGGAAAGTCCTCATAATTACGTGTGAGTGTCATATTATGTCAGATGAGTTCACTGGACAGCTTTCATATGTGTTGCGCCGTCTGATTGGCCAAGAGCATCGATGACATCAGTGGCAGAGCAGCCAGTGAGAGAAGAAGACACTAATCTGACTCCCATCCCCCCACTCAGAAAGAGAGAGACACTGATGGGGCGACATATAAGACAAAGACCTAAAATAAATGCTAGAAAAATGAAAGAGATGAAAGAGAGAGAGAGAGAGAGAGATAACAGGACGAGTATAATAGATAGAGAGAGAGAGAGACAGAGAGAGATTGATAACGCTGTGGTTTTACTGTAAGAGGATTTACTCACTCGCAGTCTGTCCTGACATTTGCTCAGTGATGGACGAATGAGAAACACGCAGATGACACGAAGATGGAGTGAATAGAGGGGAATCTAGGTCACGTACACTGCCGACATTATCACAGTTCATCTGAATTATTACACGCCGCTCAGGAATACTTGATTCTGATTGGTCAAGACAGTCAGTATTGTGTTTGTTTGTGGTTAGATAGTGGATGATGCTGGTCATTAATGTGATTTATTACACCTGTGGTTCCTCTGTTGGACACCTGTATCTATCTATCTATCTATCTATCTAATGTTATGTGTTATGAAGAAAAGAGGAATGATGCTGATACTTCTAATGCATTTGCATATTTTACACTTTGTATGTATATTTCCAATAAAAATCTTTACAAAAAAAGAAATGACTATTATTATCTTAACTATTAAGTATCATCATATAGTCAATACTTTTAAATGTGGGTTGTTTTCAACCCAAGGGCTGGGTAAATATAGGACAGAACACATGTTGGGTTAATTTTACCCAGTAAATTGGGTTGTTTTTTTTAACCCAGCATTATGGCTCGATTACTTCATACATGAATTAATGTTTACATATTAACTTAAATCCTCCTACTCCACACAAACACTGGTTTGATATTTCCTTTATTATCGATCATATTTTATAGTATAGCATATTTTATATCGTTTTAATACATATTGCCTATATTTAAGCTCATTTAACAAATATTAGAAGTAAAAATTAAACATTTAGAAGTAATTCAAGTGTAATCGACCAGTCTCTGTTGTCTGTTTCCACCGTAACGGTGCTGGATCTCGCGCCGGAGATGACTCGCGTTCGGCGGGGGAACTGATAACTTCAGACCGCCGTCCTGCGTTTCACTCTTAGCTGAAAAATGCTGTGACTGACTCCATAACCTGTCCATAAATAATCAGTGTACAATTCTGAGAACATATTTTAACATCCTAAGTATTTATATTCTTGATCTTTTTGAATAAAATAATAAAATTTTATGCAAGGCATCAGGCGTTTCCATCACGCGAAAAGTCAGACGCGACACTTGTTTAGGTGACTCACATCACGCCCCTGTATGTTGCTTTGAAGAAAATTAAACGATATACAGAACAATAACGAATTTTTAGATAAAATAAAATGTATACAAACCTGTATTTTACCAAAGACATGCACCAATTTGACTGAGCTGCACTGCTCTCTCCTGAAGAGGGCGCAAAAAGCCCACAATAAATAACTCAACCCCTGGGTTATTATGTCTGATCCAGGATCAGGGTAACACAAAATCTACCCAAACACTGGGTTGTTACGTCTGACCCAGGATCAGGGTAAAAGAAAAACTACCCAAACACTGGGTTGTTATATCTGACCCTGGAGCTGGGTAACACAAAATCTACTAAAACACTAGGTTGTTACGTCTGACCCAGGATCAGGGTAACACAAATCTACCCAAACACTGGGTTGTTATGTCTGACCCAGGATCAGGGTAACACAAAATCTACCCAAACGCTGGGTTGTTATGTCTGACCCAGGATCTGGGTAACACAAAATCTACCCAAACACTGGGTTGTTACGTCTGACCCAGGATCTGGGTAACACAAAATCTACCCAAACGCTGGGTTGTTACGTCTGACCCAGGATCAGGGTAACACAAATCTACCCAAACACTAGGTTGTTACGTCTGACCCAGGATCAGGGTAACACAAATCTACCCAAACGCTGGGTTGTTACATCTGACCCAGGATCTGGGTAACACAAAATCTACCCAAACACTGGGTTGTTACGTCTGACCCAGGATCAGGGTAACACAAAATCTACCCAAACACTGGGTTGTTATGTCTGACCCAGGATCAGGGTAACACAAAATCTACCCAAACGCTGGGTTGTTACGTCTGACCCAGGATCAGGGTAACACAAATCTACTAAAACACTAGGTTGTTACGTCTGACCCAGGATCTGGGTAACACAAAATCTACCCAAACGCTGGGTTGTTACGTCTGACCCAGGATCAGGGTAACACAAATCTACCCAAACACTGGGTTGTTATGTCTGACCCAGGATCAGGGTAACACAAAATCTACTAAAACACTAGGTTGTTACGTCTGACCCAGGATCTGGGTAACACAAAATCTACCCAAACGCTGGGTTGTTACGTCTGACCCAGGATCAGGGTAACACAAATCTACCCAAACACTGGGTTGTTATGTCTGACCCAGGATCAGGGTAACACAAAATCTACCCAAACGCTGGGTTGTTATGTCTGACCCAGGATCAGGGTAACACAAAATCTACCCAAACGCTGGGTTGTTATGTCTGACCCAGGATCTGGGTAACACAAAATCTACCCAAACACTGGGTTGTTACGTCTGACCCAGGATCTGGGTAACACAAAATCTACCCAAACGCTGGGTTGTTACGTCTGACCCAGGATCAGGGTAACACAAATCTACCCAAACACTAGGTTGTTACGTCTGACCCAGGATCAGGGTAACACAAATCTACCCAAACGCTGGGTTGTTACATCTGACCCAGGATCTGGGTAACACAAAATCTACCTGACCCAGGATCTGGGTAACACAAAATCTACCCAAACACTGGGTTGTTACGTCTGACCCAGGATCAGGGTAACACAAAATCTACCCAAACACTGGGTTGTTATGTCTGACCCAGGATCAGGGTAACACAAAATCTACTAAAACACTAGGTTGTTACGTCTGACCCAGGATCAGGGTAACACAAATCTACTAAAACACTAGGTTGTTACGTCTGACCCAGGATCTGGGTAACACAAAATCTACCCAAACGCTGGGTTGTTACGTCTGACCCAGGATCAGGGTAACACAAATCTACTAAAACACTAGGTTGTTACGTCTGACCCAGGATCTGGGTAACACAAAATCTACCCAAACGCTGGGTTGTTACGTCTGACCCAGGATCAGGGTAACACAAATCTACCCAAACACTGGGTTGTTATGTCTGACCCAGGATCAGGGTAACACAAAATCTACTAAAACACTAGGTTGTTACGTCTGACCCAGGATCTGGGTAACACAAAATCTACCCAAACGCTGGGTTGTTACGTCTGACCCAGGATCAGGGTAACACAAATCTACCCAAACACTGGGTTGTTATGTCTGACCCAGGATCAGGGTAACACAAAATCTACCCAAACGCTGGGTTGTTATGTCTGACCCAGGATCTGGGTAACACAAAATCTACCCAAACACTGGGTTGTTACGTCTGACCCAGGATCTGGGTAACACAAATCTACCCAAACACTGGGTTGTTACGTCTGACCCAGGATCAGGGTAACACAAAATCTACCCAAACGCTGGGTTGTTACGTCTGACCCAGGATCAGGGTAACACAAATCTACCCAAACACTAGGTTGTTACGTCTGACCCAGGATCAGGGTAACACAAATCTACCCAAACGCTGGGTTGTTACATCTGACCCAGGATCTGGGTAACACAAAATCTACCCAAACACTGGGTTGTTACGTCTGACCCAGGATCAGGGTAACACAAAATCTACCCAAACACTGGGTTGTTATGTCTGACCCAGGATCAGGGTAACACAAAATCTACTAAAACACTAGGTTGTTACGTCTGACCCAGGATCTGGGTAACACAAAATCTACCCAAACGCTGGGTTGTTACGTCTGACCCAGGATCAGGGTAACACAAATCTACCCAAACACTGGGTTGTTATGTCTGACCCAGGACCAGGGTAACACAAAATCTACTAAAACACTAGGTTGTTACGTCTGACCCAGGATCTGGGTAACACAAAATCTACCCAAACGCTGGGTTGTTACGTCTGACCCAGGATCAGGGTAACACAAAATCTACCCAAACACTGGGTTATTACGTCTGACCCTGTTACGTCTGATAAGTGTACTACTAGTAAATGGATATTAGTATACTTACTACATAAGTATACTTAAAAGTATACTTTTATACACTAAAAAGTGTACAATTTAGTCCCAAGTAGTATTGAAATAGTACACTTACAAGTGTACCACTAGTACACTGATATTAGTATATTTACTACATAAAGTATACTTTTATACACTAAAAAGTGGGCCATTTTATTCCCAAGTTGTATTGCAATAGAACACTTACAAGTATACTACTAGTAAATTGATATTAGTATACTTACTACATAAAGTATACTTAAAAGAACTTTACTTAAGCATACTTGATAAAATGAACAAATTATATTTAAAGTATACGGATAAACAGATTAAGTATTTAACGTTTTAGTGCTTGCATACGTGGAGGATTAGAATCAATACGATGAAGTACTGAAATAATAAACACATGTTCCTCTGTGTGCTGCAGGTCTGATTCTGTTGTTTTACCTGATCTTCTACACGTGTCTGGCCGGCATGTTCTGCCTCACCATGTATGTGATGCTGCTGACGCTGGACGATTATAAGCCCACTTGGCAGGACCGTCTGGCTACACCAGGTACAAATACACAATATAAAGGCATACACAAACAGATACCATCACCTTCACACACACAGTCATGCAATTTTGTGCGTGTGTTTCTAGGCATGATGATTCGGCCAAAAGGAGATGCTCTAGAAATCATTTATAATGTGGAGAAAACAGAGAGCTGGGACTCATACGTTCAGGCCCTGGACAACTTCCTCGCACGTAAGTCAATAGAGAGACATGATGAAGTAAAATGACTCACAGTCACAGATAGTCTATGAGTGTGTTTTCATCTGGAAGAGCAGAACATGGTGCTCGCAACACCAAGGTCATGGGTTCGATTCCAAGGTCATGCATGAACTGCTAATAAAAAATACATGCATTGCTTTGGGTAAAAGCGTCTGGCACATGGGTAAATATAAATACAAATTTGCTCACCTGCAATTTGACACAAAACCAATATCAAGGTATCAAGTGTTTTTAAGAATAATTAACACACAAGCTTTTATTTTTATATTTTCAGTTTTCATTTTAATTATAATTTCATTTTTTAGAAAATTTTTATGTGCTTTTGTCATTTTTATTAGTTTTTGTTCTTTTTAAATATTACTATTTAGGTTTAATTTATTATTATTTCAGGTTTAGTTCTAGTTTCCAGTTACACTCTAAAAAATAGCTGTAAAATAAATGAAACAAATTTACACAGTAAAATACCGTTTTCCACCATTTTTACTGAAACAGTAATATACAGTAAAAACAATGCATTCTGGGTAATATTATTTTTCATTTTCGAAAACGACAAATATTACCCAGAATGCATTGTTTTACGGTATTTTACTTCTGTATATTACAATGCATTCTGGGTAATATTATTTGTCGTTATTACCCAGAATGCATTGTTTTTTACGGTATATCACTGTTTCAATGGAAAACTGTATTTTACTGTTTCGTTAAATTTTACTATTTTACTGTATTTTACTTGTTTAGTTTTTTTACAGCTATATTTAGAGTGAGCAATTTTAGTGCTTTTTAAACATTTAACCTTTTGAACATTTTATTTTATTTCAGCTTTATTACAATAAACAATTTTTTAATAGTCTTAGTTAACAGTAATTAGCTTTTTTATGTTATATTTTCTGTTTTTGTTTTAATTTTAGTTTAGTTTTTAATCATTATGTTATGTGCTTTTGTCATTTTTATTAGTTTTTGTTTCTTTTTATAAATATTACTATTTAGGTTTAATTCATGTTTATTTAAGTTTTCGTTTTTATTTATTTCCAGTTAGTAATTTTAATGCTTTTTAAATATTTTTTTTAAGTTTTAGTTTTAATCTAATATTTATATTTTATTTTATTTCAGCTTTATTTTTATTTAATTAATAGTTATTTTAATTTTTAATAGTTTCTTACTGATAATAAGCCTGCTACATTATATATATGCTAGTTTTTAATAATATTTTGAATTAGCTTTTATTTTTATATTTTCTGTTTTTGTTTTCATTTTAGTTTAGTTTTTCGTCATTATGTTATGTACTTTTGTCATTTTTATTACTTTTTGTTCTTTTTAAATATTATGATTTATGTTTAATTAATTTTTATTTCAGTTTTAGTTTCCATTTATTTCCAGGTCAACTTTAATCTATTTCAGGTCTATTTTAACGTTAACTAACATTAACATACAATAACATACAATCAAATGAGACCTTATTGTAACACCTTACCAATGTTTTTAATAGTTTAAGTTAACGCAATTAATCCCACAGGAACAACCGGATTAAGGAACAATAAAGAAAACTTGACATCTCGTCTGTCTTCTTCTGTTTTCCCGCAGCCTATAATAACTCTCAGCAGGTGATGAGCAACGACGCCTGCATCCCAGACCAGTACTTCATCCAGGAGGACAGCGGGGAGGTGCGCAACAACCCCAAACGCTCCTGCCAGTTCAACCGCACCATGCTGGAGGATTGTTCCGGACTCACCGACCGCACCTACGGCTACCAGGAGGGCAAACCCTGCGTGCTCATCAAACTCAACCGGGTAACTGGCCAATCACAGCACAGATCACTGTAATGGCGCAGAATATTAGCCATAACATCTTCAGTGCTGCTTCACTTTAGACTCTTTGCACATATTTTAGTAATTATAATAAATTAGGTATCATTCGATAAAACCGGTTTGAAATGGAAATGTTAAATTTGGAACACAACTTGGTTAGATGTATGGTTTTGATTTTCTAGCAGTTTTAGAGGCCAAATTATTTTGTAAAATATATATGTATCAAATAAAAAATGTTTAGTTCAGTACATTTGCTTTACTGTAAACTTAAACTGTGCAGATGATAATACGAACACAAATTTGAGCTGCGAATAGCATCAAAAATCATGGGTTCACAGAGATCATCGTGGCGAACCATTGAGATTTCCAAACATTTAAAACAGTTATGACACAACGAAGCCTCATTTATTGAAATCAAATGACTTTGGAAGTTTGATACGCACTCCGAATCACTGGTTCAAAACAAATGTTTTACAAAGGTTTCGAAGCTTCACAAAGCATTGTTTTGAAAGTGCATATTACTAGCTCAGTTACTTTTTGTTAAAGTGCCCCTATTACGCCATTTTAAAGGTTCCTAATTTTGTTTTGGAGTCTCCTACAACAGATTAACATGCATCCAAGGTGAAAAAAACACATTAATTTTCTCATAATATACATTGCAGCATCAGCATTTCTCTTAGAGTCTGAAAACGGTAGGTTCAAGGATTCAGTCTCTCTAAACCCCGCCTTTCCAAGAGCCTGCTCTGCTCTGATTGGTCAGACACCCAGTCTGTCGTGATTGGTCTGCTCTGCTCTGATTGGTCACACGGCTAAGTCTGTTGTGATTGGTCTTCTCTGCTCTGATTGGTCAGACGGCCCAGTCTGTTGTGATTGGTCTACTCTGCCCTGATTGGTCAGATGACCCAGTAATGTGATTGGTCTACTCTGCTCTGATTGGTCAGACGGCCCAGTCTGTTGTGATTGGTCTACTCTGCCCTGATTGGCAGGCAACAAATTTGATGCCTGCTACAGGTCTCAAAGTAGTTGGGACGGGGGCATGTTTACCATGGTGTAGCATCTCCTCTTCTTTTCAAAACAGTTTGAAGACGTCTGGGCATCGAGGTTATGAGTTTCTGGAGTTTTGGTGTTGGAATTTGGTCCCATTCTTGCCTGATATAGGTTTCCAGTTGCTGAAGAGTTTGTGGTCGTCTTTGATGTATTTTTCACTATAGGTAAAAGATCTGGACTGCAGGCAGGCCAATTCAGCACCCGGACTCTTCTACGATGAAGCTGTGCTGTTGTAATAGCTGCAGTATGTGGTTTTGCGTTGTCCTGCTGAAATACACAAGGCCTTCCCTGAAATAGACATCATCTGGAGGGGAGCATATGTTGCTCTAAAACCTTTATATACCTTTCAGCATTCATAGTGCCTTCCAAAACATGCAATCTGCCCATACCGTATGCACTTATGCACCTCCATACCATCAGAGATGCTGGCTTTTGAGCTGAACGCTGATAACACACTGGAAGGTCTCCCTCCTCTTTAGCCCAGAGGACACGGCGTCCGTGATTTCCAACAAGAATGTCAAATTTGGACTCGTCTGACCGTAGAACACTTTTCCACTTTGAAACAGTCCATTTTAAATGAGCCTTGGCCCACAGGACACGACGGCGCTTCTGGACCATGTTCACATATGGCTTCCTTTTTGCATGATAGAGCTTTAGTTGGCATCTGCAGATGGCACGGCGGATTGTGTTTACCGACAGTGGTTTCTGGAAGTATTCCTGGGCGCATTTAGTAATGTCATTGACACAATCAAATTTAAAAAACGTCCCAACATTTGGGTTGTAACAGGAAGTGAGACTGGAATTATTGACGACTCGTTTAAGCAGTTCAGAATTGATTCTTTCCTTTATTTGTCGTACACTTTGATCTTTAAAACTTTGCAGACCTTTTACATTCACAAACAGCTTTATTACACACTGCATGAGAGGTCGTATTCAAAAAAGCATAATAGGGGCAACTTTATAATTAGTCTTTTTGATGATAAATGAAGTAGAAAATCAGCTCTATGTTCATTCACTCACAAGTGCTGAATCTTCTGCAGGTCATTGGGATGAAGCCAAGTAAGAACGGAACAGCTCCGTATGTCACCTGTGGGGCAAAGGTGAGTGAGATCTACTGACCTTCAGCCAATCATCATGACAAACTCATCACTAACAGCCAGTCAAGCATGAATAATGTCTGTTCACTGCATCCCTCCGTACTCAGAGATATAAAGAGGGAAATGAGTGGGTAAGAAATAGACTAGAATGCACACTTAGCATTCCATAAACCCTAACCTTAGAGTAGTACACGCGCTGAATTAGTGCACATCTTAAATGCTGCAGTGCACACCCTAAACTAGTGCTGGACTCTCATGCTTTCAGTGGTTAGTTGAAGCGTTGCATCATGGTTCTTTAGCTTCTACAGTGGTTCTGTTCCTAAACCTTAACCAGTAACTCCTAAGCCTTTAACTATCTGCTATACCAGTGGTTCTCAACCTTTTTGTGTGTGTGTGATTGAGCTGTTTTTTTCCTCCATATTCTCATTAGATCATACTATATGAGCAATGAAAGCCTGATGATGCTCAACAAAAAACTCGTTTTGCATATAAACTTATTTCATTGTATAAAGGTTTAATAAACAGTTCCACTGAAAATAGACATCATAAGTTAGGCTTTACAGGGTTAAAATCAGGCTTCCTCCATATATCCAGGTTTTTCAAAGACAAAACACAGTGGTTGAGGGGTAAAATAAAATAGTTTATAGTTATTTAAAATGTACATCTTTTAAGTCATCTGGTTGAGAATCACTGTGCTTTACGTCACACTGAGATTTCTCTCTTGTTCCGTGTAGAAGGAGGATTCGGAGAGCATCGGTGAAATCGCATACTTCCCTCCAAATGGAGCCTTCAACCTCATGTACTATCCATACTACGGCAAGAGAGCACAGGCAAGAACACACACGCACACACACACACACACACACACACTCACACATATACATACACACACACACACACACACACTCACACATACACACACATATACACGCTCACACATATACATACACACACACACACACACACACACACACACTCACACATACACACATAGCACACACACACTCACACACACACACACACACACTCTCACACGCACACAAACACACACACACACACACTCACATATATACACACACATACACACACACACACACACATAGCACACACACATTCACACACAGCACACACACACTCACACACACACACACTCTCACACGCACACACACACACACACATACACTCACACATACACACACACATATATATATATATACACACTCACACCTACACACACATATACATACACGCACTCACTCATACACACACAAGCACACACACATATATAAATATATACACACTCACACACACACATTTACACACACTCACAAACACACACATACACAAACACACACTCACACCTACACACACACACACTCACACGTATACATACACACACACTCACATATATACACACACAAGCACACACAAACACACACGCATATACACAAACACACAAACACATACACAACACACACACACACTCACATATACACACACACACATTCACAAACACACTCACACACACACACACACACACACATATATATATACACGCTCACACACACACATTTACACTCACTCACAAACACACACATACACAAACACACACTCACACGTATACATACACACACACTCACATATATATACACACACAAGCACACACAAACACACACGCATATACACAAACACACAAACACATACACACACATACACACACGCACTCACTCACACACACACACACACACACACACACACACAAAACATTAATGTGATTATATACGTGTGTAACCTCTCTGTGTGTTTGTTCAGGTGAATTACTCTCAGCCTCTGGTGGCCGTGAAGTTCACGAACATCTCTGTCAACACAGACGTCAATGTGGAGTGTAAGATCAACTCTAATGCCTTCACTTACTTCAGCGAGAGAGACAAGTTCGCTGGCCGCGTGTCCTTCAAGCTGCGCATCAACAAAGCGTAGAGCATTTACATCTGCCACACACACACACACACACACACACACACACACAGGAGATTGTAGGAGGAGTCAATCATATCTCAAAGTGTTTAATGTATTTGTCTGTCCTCATACTCGGGTCTACATGATGATTCTGTGTGCGTGCGTGAGTGCGTGTGTGTCTTTGTATCTCTGTGTGTTTCGAGTACTCTTGACTGTCATCATACCCAGCTGATATCGTTCCAAAGTCAAATCAAGAGAGCAGGAGAATATCATCGAGCCTTTCTAAATCTCTAGACAAACAATACAGACATAATCATGAACAATCCAGTGAATTCAGAGGGACCACAATCATTCGAGAATTTAGATTTTACGTAAAGAAAATTACTTTTATAATTGTTAAATTATTTTCATGGCAAACGTATTTTCCACATTTGTGCTTAATTGTCATGAAAATAATGTCAAATGTGAAAAATCCGGCCCTAAAATAAGCTTCATTTTCTGTATGCAAAATATAATATCTTACTTATTTCTTTTGATATTGAGGTGAAATGTGACCTGGATTCATTCGTTTAGTCTTTAAAAATAGCTTTTATGTGACTGAGTGTGTACACAAATTAGTCAAGTCAAATCAGCTCGAATTCAGCGTCATTTATAATAAATAAAATCTGAATGAATAAGGAAATACGTAGATAAAAGCGCTAATATGATTGATTAATAAACAGAGCCATAACTTTCCATATCCGTCACAGTGAGATATATCGCGCTCTTAACCTGATATCTGTTTTATCCATCCATCCGTTTATTTATTTATTTATTTATTGATGAATTAAGGTACATTTATGATGTTATTTATTTATTATCTGATTCGTGGTTTTTATTTTTTATATGACAATGTTTGTGAAAACACTTTTGTAACACTGTAATGTTCACAAACGCACACACACACACACAAGCTATGTTAAACTGAAACGATTGGCTGACGTTCCGCACATGCTCAGATTGCACTCAACGACTTACACATTAGCCAATCAGCTTTAAGCTGCGCCATATCAGTTCGCCATTTGTTTCGCGATTAATTTGCCCAAACGACTAATAATGTATTTGCTCCATTTTGTCCAGAACGGTTCGACCCATCTTTCTAAATGTGTACACAGCAATACCTTCTGGTCCAAGAGTGTACTGTTAATACTTGTAAATAATATCGAATCTGGGGTAGTTAACGAAGAGAGTAGTTATGAAGAAAAGAAAAAAAAAGACAAATTTGCCAATCCAATATTTACTAATGTAGATGAATGAACATAAAAACGTGTTTTTCTTCCCAAAAAGTGTTTTTTTAATTCATTTGTTGTTGAGCACATCATGGGTTAGCTGCACTTTAGCACACAGCGAGAAAATGACGAATATATTTCTCAAAACTTTAGTTAATTTCTTCTTAGCTTTGGTAGGATCTTAGATTTTTATCATGTGATTTGACATTTGGATGTTCAAGGGGATTCGAGTCAAAGCTGCCCTGATTAGTGAGCAGGTTATCGAGACGGTCTTAGCGTAGTGATTATTAGCGAACCACTAGCCTGCCATTGTCGATGTGCAGGCGGCCGGCCTGTCTGTTTTCTTTTCTTTCGTGTTTTTTACAACCCAATCCTTAATTTCGCCCCCAGTTGTGAATGTGCTGTGTTTCTATTGGGTTACTGCCACAGTGTTGTGCATTTGAAACATTTGAGGGTGTGTGTTAGAAAAGTGTGTGGGAAAAAGAGCCAAACGCGGCCAAAGTTTTAAATTAACGTCACTAGTTCATCCGTCACACATCAGAACAGAACTTACGGGCCTGATGTTGGGAACAGTTCAATGTTTACAAAAGAGCAGTGACTAATAACTAGATTAGCCGCGTGCTAAACTTACGCTGCCTGCCGTACGTTTACTAAGATCTACTTCACGTGTGCTGCCTGACCGCTCTATGTCATGGAATAGATTTTATATGTTTTTAGGATATGGTAAATCGAATTATTGCACATTCTTTTCAACTTATGTATTTTAGATGCAGCAGCGATGGATGCATCGCTGCGTCGAGCGTTTGTATACCGCTGCGTGTGTAGATCACTTACATTTTCATACGGTTTATTCATTTCCGTAAGACCGAAAATTCAGTCAGGCAGGAATTTGGGACGTCACCACTGAAACAGTGCGTGATGTCATATATGTAACTGAGTGTTTAGGCGCGGTCACATTTACCGTTGCTCGGCACAATCTCGCGGGTGAATTCCAGTCAGGAATTTGCGCGATTGGGAGTTTCGTGTGAGAGCGAAAGTGTTCCCTATGTACATTTCGCTCGTGTTCGAGTTGGTCATGCAAATGTTCCGCTTGGTTTAAAAGTTATTTTACCGTGAGCAGTTCTTCATACATTGCTACGCTACTGCCCGCGAAATTTCGCCCGAATTTCGCTAGTGTGACCGCACCTTTACAGCCTCAATGAAACCTACACGCTTCTGACAATATCATCGATGACACATGGCGAAAAACACGGGCTTACACAAACAATGGCAACGACAAACACACCTGCGCTATTAAAAACTCATTACAGAGTTTTTCACTCACTCACACACACTGACGGCACCTTTGAGCTCTTTGTCCCCGTCTGTGTTTCTCTCCAATCCAATAACGCGACGCTCGTCACTTTGAGTTTTGCCGGATGACTGCTCACAGGCTCATACCGGTTTCTCATCTGTCCTTCATAGTGAGACGGTGTCTTATTCTTTCTTCACTCTCTGTAAAAACACTGCTCAGAAACTAGATGTATCTTATTAAATATCCTGAATATACTGTTATATATTGCCTGACATGAAAATTGTGAAACTTATATTCGAAAAACAAATGATTATCATTATAAATGAAAAATGGAAACAGGAAATAAAAACATTTTGTGTTTAACAAACATTTTTGGTCTTTTTTGTTAAAAACACTATAAATGAAGCATACTTCTGTTTCAATATAGCCTAAATACAAAGTTCTGTCATGAAACTCTAGATAGCGCAGGTTGATAGGTCCTTAACTCTGCTTGCAATCACGTCGTTCTCTATAGGGAACAGCTGATTGGTTCCTGCTGTATCAGTAGCCAATGAGCGCACTGCTCAGTCTTCAAATACTTGGTCAGCATTTGCTGTAGCAGTGCAGTGCACTTTCAGAAACCCTCCACCTTCCCCCAGCTCCACCTGTATAGATCTGCTACGGATAATTAATGTATGCTATATTGTACAGCAAAAGCATTTCTTGCTCATAGCAGCGTGTCATGTATGTATTAGCACCAGCAACAACAGCAGCAGCAACAATAACATCAGCAGCAGCAATAACAGCAGCAGTAGCAACAAAAACAGCAGCAGCAATAACAGCAGCAGGAGCAATAACAGCCGCAGTAGTAACAATAACAGCAGCAGCAATAACAGCAGCAGCAGCAATAACCAACAGCAACAGCAATAACAGCAGCAGCAGCAGCAATAACAGAAGCAGCAGCAGCAATAACCAACAGCAGCAGCAATAACAGCCGCAGTAGTAACAATAACAGCAGCAACAATAACAGCAGCAGCAGCAATAACCAACAGCAGTAGCTAAAACGGCAGCAGCAGTAGCAATAACAGCAGCAGCAGCAGCAGCAGCAATAACATCAGCAGCAGTAATAACAGCAGCAGCAGCAATAACCAACAGCAGTAGCTAAAACGGTAGCAGCAGCAGCAGCAACAGCAATAACATCAGCAGCAGCAGTAATAACAGCAGCAGCAGCAGCAATAACCAACAGCAGTAGCTAAAACGGTAGCAGCAGCAGCTATAACAGCAGCAGCAGCAGCAATAACAGCAGCAGCAGCAGCAATAACCAACAGCAGTAGCTAAAACGGCAGCAGCAGTAGCTAAAACGGCAGCAGCAGCAGCAGCAATAACATCAGCAGCAGTAATAACAGCAGCAGCAGCAATAACCAACAGCAGTAGCTAAAACGGTAGCAGCAGCAGCAGCAACAGCAATAATATCAGCAGCAGCAGTAATAACAGCAGCAGCAGCAGCAATAACCAACAGCAGTAGCTAAAACGGCAGCAGCAGTAGCTAAAACGGCAGCAGCAGCAGCAGCAATAACAGCAGCAGCAGCAGCAATAACATCAGCAGCAGTAATAACAGCAACAGCAGCAGCAGCAGCAGCAATAATCAACAGCAGTAGCTAAAATGGCGGCAGCAGCAGCAGCAGTAATAATATCAGCAGCAGTAATAACAGCAACAGCAGCAGCAGCAATAACCAACAGCAGTAGCTAAAACGGCAGCAGCAGCAGCAATAACAGCAAGAGCAGCATCAATAACAGCAGCATCAGCAGCAGCAGCAATAACCAACAGCAGCAGCGTAGCAGATCTATTTTGCCAAGACCCAAAATCAACATTGTCATATCTATTCCTATGCCAAACACTCCAAGAGTTGTCATGACAGAAATGTAATTACAAAGACTTCATATTAACACTAACACTGTATATTGTATGAATTGGCTTTCCAAACTCACTCCTGGGGAATATTTTTGTTGCCAAACTATAGCACAGTAAACACACATGCACACAAAGCAGAAACAATGGCTTATGACACGACAGAAGAACATGAATGTAATTTATAGATTTAAATTTTCTTAAAATCAAACAAATGAAATTTATTAATATTATCATGAACTGTATGACATGAGCTGAACAGGACAATTGACAGTTTTGGTTTCTAAACGTCTCTTGAATTTAGTTTCTACAACATGCCATTAATTTTCTTTGATTGGACAACCTTTGACATCAGCCACAAAAGATACGGGAAGTGTTTTCTGATAAGTCTATTTGTTTTACTATCTTAACTGCGCATGATTACACGGCTAGCTGCATGTTCCTGTTTGCATTCATCATTGTTTCTTCCCTGCTGCTCATCACTGTCAGATTAGACCTCTTGCACATTTATCGGTCGTGACCCACCAGTTAAGAAACGCTATTCAAGAACAGACTTTTGTTCCAGATTTTCTCTCGAGAAAAGACCCAAATAATCATGCAATCATAATATTATAGAGTTCCAGAGGAGATCTCAGCAATGTTTTCAGATTTACCAAGATACTCTAGTCTGTAAATCAAAGAGTCAGCAGTATGAACTGACTCATTTCTAATCAAATCCTTCTAAGACCAAATGATCTGAGCTGCTATTAACATTCACTTTATTGCTCTATACTCACTGTATGACAACATAATATTTTGCATTTATCCTACAAGGCATTTTGGGAGAAACATCCGAAACAAAGTTGATTTTGAGTAACATTTGAGTATTTTTATGTCTGACGCACAGTTTGAGCAACAGAAACTAGTAATCTAATAATGTCTTTGGTTTCCTGAATACATGATCTATTAACAAGTTTTGTCTCCCTGATAAACCGCTCATAAATAATTAAACAAAACTAAAAACGCTGTGAAACAGCGACATCTAGTGTACAAATAAGTGATGAGACGCACTATTTTCACCTGCTGGACCAGAAGATCACAGATTCTTTTCACACCAGACAGGAAGAACACACCTAGCAACCACATAGCAAGATACTCAGAAGAAAAATAAGCTGAATATAATATTTCGTGATACATAGCAGCCTATATTAAGATTTATGTTGTGTGGGAGTGTTTGCATGTGTGTTAAGGCAGGTCCAGCATGTTTCTGATCTCCAGCTCTCTCTGTGTCCGTCGGTGAATTTCTCGGATCGCTGCGATGATGACGCGCATCACAGGCTCCGCCTCTTCCTGCGTCCGCACACACACCAGCTGCAGGAAGACTTTGCGGTCAGGCATCGTCCGAAACACCAGCTCGGCCGCGCGCTGCACAAGCCAGGGATGATGCGGCGCCAAAACCTCCACGTACGCGTCGCGGCACAGTTCACCCATGCTCCGCCCCTCGCGCTCCGTCGCCAGCTTCTCCAGCAGCAGCTGTAACCACAGCAACGAGCGATGGAGGCGGAGCAAAGTCCGACTCCCGGAAGGCGTTTGTCTATCGAAGGAGACCACGCCCCTCTGCAGCTCGGCCTCTAGCATGGAGCGCACCGAGCGGTAGGCGTGGTGAGGGGGCGGGGCTACGTGCTGAGCATCTTCGGTCGTAACGATGGCAGATTCTTCCAGTGAGAGCTGTCGGATGAGTGTGATCTTCTCCTCAACTTTATGAGTGAAAAAGCCCACCAGAGGGCCCAGGGACTCCATGAACCTGCACCACAGAACACAACATCAGTGTGAGACAACACATTTATGATAGTTATTGTTACATAAATTTATACACACTATAAACAGTGTTTCTTTAGAGTTTTTGGTCACATTTTAGATTAAGGTCCTTGACTTTTGCCTCAATAAACTGCTAATTACTGCTTATTAGTTAGTAAGGTAGTTGTTAAGTTAGAAGTAGAATATGATCATGCAGAATAAGGCATTAATATGTGCTTTATAAGTACTAATAAACAGCCAATATCCTCGTAATATGCATGCTAATAAGTAAATAGTAAATAGTGAGAATTGGACCCTAAACTAAAGTGTTACTGAGTTTTCAAATAGGACAACAGACAATAAAATGCATATATATAGGATAAACATTAATTTAGTTTGAAAAACAGTATAAAAGACAGAACGATGCTGCTTTAAAGCAACATACTTTGAGGAATATAGTGCACAAAAACTAATTTTCAATTTGGAGACCCGTTTCAAAGAAACAGTTGGAGGCTTTCTGATAACTGAGAGCTGCAAAGGTTATCATTGTTATCCAGTGATCTCATAACGTTGTGTTCAAATGGCATCTGAGGAAAGGCGGACAGTCTTTCTTGCAGTATGGTGGACGCAGATATGATTTTATCAGCCACAGGCACGAGATATAACTTTAGAAAATAAAATCATGGAAACAATGTAATGAAACTAAAACTGCCAGTAGGTGGCAGCACATCATTGTCTTAACAATTGAGTCATTCAGTCAAACAATTCCTTCAAAACGACTCATTTAGTTGCTCGGAGACGTGCAATGGCTTTACTGTGGACTATATTTGCATTCACACTAACAAACGATAACGGTCTGTTTATTCTAAGCTCACGGTTTCAAAGTGTGTACAACATGTTTTTGCTGTTCTTGTTGCAGTTACACAGCTTTAACCAGCAGATGTCCTCGGCATGATATGTTTAGAGTAAATAGCTAGTGTAATCGATCTAATCTAACAGTGAATTTAGCTGATGAAGACAATACAGTGGAATAAAAACAACGCCTATGCTTTTTCACTGCAACTTCAAAGGAAGCAAGACAATGTTGTCGAAAATAGTGCTGGATACCTGAGGTAATTTTATGTTACGGCGTTTGCTAGCACAATGATCTCATCATTAATACTTCTCACCATTTATTTCCCGAGGGTATGATGACCGATTGTTTTCCATATATCCATTTTCTTTGAAGTATCCTTGAAAACTCACTTGTGAAACAGTGGTGGCTTTTTCTGGACCTCGGCGATTAACTTCCCCGCAAAATCGTCCGCCATTTTAAATGCGCGAGCCCTTAAATTAATGGATTCTGATTGGCTGTCAGTGTTTTATCGTTCAAAAGCTGAAAAAAAAAATGTTCTGAAAGCGACATAGTTTATATCGTTATAGCTGTGGTGTGGACAATGCTGTTTTTCTATATTAAATTACGATTTTTAGAACTATATCTTTATCGTTATCTTTATATTTATCATTCTTGGTGTGAACGGGCCTTAAGTCTAAAATGAAAGTCACCTAACATTAACTTTGTTTAATAAACTGTTGTATAAAGTCAATAGGCTATCACATTTGCAATCGTGCTGATATTCGGGAAAACAGCACTCTATATCCTTTTATAAATATTATAAACAAAAACTCATATAGGGACATATTTGCCCCATATATCTTGATTTTTTGGTGGCATTTTTGCCCTAAGCCCCCATTAATTTCCATGATAATGAAGGTCGCTACTGCAAAAACGTTTAATTAAAAAAACAGCATTGAATTGGCACATCTCTAATAGTTACAGCTTTAGGAATATCATACTTGATCAGCTCCTCCCAGCAGAGCAGGTACGGATCCAGCAGCACATCGGAGGCGGGGCCGAGGGCGGAGTTTAAATGCAGGAGGAGGCGGGACACTTGGAACTGCTGTCCAGCACACTCTCCGATGATGTCATTTCCTCCAAGCACATCAGCACCATCAGTAACAGCAGCCCGAACCACCTGGACAGGAAGAGAGTGTCAATCAGCAGTAATAGTTAATGTTAGTGAAGTGAAGTAGTCACTTCTCACCTGTCTGGTTGGTGTGTACACACTTAGACAAGGCCGCCACGACTGCTCACAATTCTGAATTGTTCCTTGAGCTGCAGAGAACAGGAAAAACACACAGTTATTCAAGCACGAGGGGTGTGTGTGTGTGTGTGTGTGTTTGTGTGACGGTGAAAGGTTGCATTTACTCACGCAGCCACAGTGAGCTGAGAAACAGCAGCAGACTCAACGTGACTGCGGTCACAACACACCGGCGCAGACGACATCGCATTCTCATCGCAATAATGTCTCCTCTCGCCGCTGGTTTCTCCTCCGTGTCTCCCTTTGTCTCCAGGGCTAATGCTCCTAATAAACAGAGTAAATCTCAAATCAGCATGACCTTTGAACTGCTGTGCGTGTCACTCAATCAGGCTTGTGTAAAGACCAGGGTTGAGCTGAACTAAAAACACATTCTCAACATGTAAATACCTCAGTTTGAACTGGGGTGACAAACAGGACGCAATTTGAATTTAAGAAAATAGAATTACAATAAGACATTCAAATAAGTGTAGTAGTTTTAGTAATACATTTCATTTGTCAATATGAGTTATCCATAAACATATGGATTACTTCCAGACACCAGGGTTATTATCATTAACCAAAACCATAAAAAACATTTTACATTACTTGAAATAAAATAAACGTAAACTGAAATATAATAAAATATTAAAAACATGAGCTTTTTTCTCATTTTCATTTAGTTAAACTTGAAGTGCTAAAATAACAAACTAAAACTGAAATAAAAAATATAATTTTAAACAAAAAAAACCTTAAATAAACTAAAATGATAATTAAATATATTAATACTGTACATTTAAAATATAAATGACACTACAGTAATGCTAAAAGGAAATTTACATTATATTAATAATCAATTTTTGAAATGCAGAAATCGCAAATATTTTATTATATTTAATAAATAAACCTTGTCTATTTTATAGACCATAGTGACACACTTCTTTTACTAGAACATTTACTTTTTTAATTTTAAACTGTAAATTTTGATTGTTTTGACAGTATTGAATCATGTTAAGAGCATTGTGTCTGAACTGAGAATAAACGGACAAAATTAATCAAAATGTATGATGCAGTTTATTGGTTTCCACATTCTATTTTGGGCTAATGAAATTCCTCCTGTGTGACTGTATTGAACTTCAATTTAGTAAATGCCTCTTCCCATCATTCCAATTCAGTGTTGTGATCAATGCATTTCACATTTATGAATTAAAATGAGACAAAAACACACACACACCTCCTGAGATTTGATTTTTATTTGACATGACATTACACACATTCCTTAAACATCAGATAAACATTCAGAGTGATAAACTGGCTTTCATACTTGCACACAAACATCACAGACGTGTTCACTGAAGAACCAGAGCTGCTCATAATGACATCACCACAGTAGGTGGGGCTTAGCACTGACAGACAGCCAATGACAGAGCAACTTTCTGTACTGGCTTCTGAACAGTCACTGCCATGGCTGGAGTTTTAGTGCAGTTTGGATTGACTCTCTGCCTCCTGTTTCTAAAAAACAATTTAAATATATATATTTTATAAATAACAGTGGAAATATTTTTAGATTATATAAATATAGCATGATACTTTAATATATTGCTCATTTGCTATTGTGTGTGTGTTCAGTTTCTTTGTATTTATTCATGTTCTTTCAGGGGTGGTGTGATTCAGTATTAATAAACTTATGTCCCGTTTAGTGTGTGTCTCACCTGTCGTCCTCGTCCAGAGAACACAGTTTTCAGTCCCTTGTTCGCAGAGACGTGTTTGAGCGTGTGAGGTTGTTTCAGTTCTTTTATTAACTCTGGGCTGCTCAAACCCACTGCAGAAGGAAAACAGACAGACAGAAAGAAAGATGTGATATCTGCAGGAATCACTGTAACTGCATTCATCCAACAAGTTGCATTGTGGGATACAGTATTTGTTGCACATTTTGTAGGTCATCTGATTCTTACACAGCAAAATCTCCAGAGTTAAATCAACTCTGCTCAGAGTACATATGGTCCCTCTCTAAATAGAGTTAAAGGGGTCATGACATGAGAAATCAAATTTTCCTTGAGATTTTGACATATAAGAGGTCATCATACTATAAGAATATCCTGTAAGTTTTAGAGCTGAAAACTTCCTTGGTAGTCCAATAAAAGCTTTAATTGACACCAGACCTATGACGTCAAAGGGCAGCAAGCACCGCCTCTGCAGAATAAGATCAACGCCTACTTCATCCCTGCCTGTTTAGCCCCGCCCAAGAAATTGAGTTGCAATGACGAGATCACTGCTTTCATTCGCTCAACATGTCTGTGATCAGCTACAATGTTCATCTCTGCAACCTTTCATGCCACGATCTAAATACAATGTCATAGATCTAAATGTAATGCAACACTTTTCACGATTAGTTAACCTTGAGAGCTGTAATAGTAAAAACGCGCTAAAAGAGAGAGTAATACTTAAATATTTTCATATGCAAAGATGTCAGCCAATCACAGCAGTGGGCATTTACACTGAAGTCTCACAGCAGACAGGCCCCTTAAAACAGAGCGTTCAAATCAGAGGCTAAAATCAGGGTAGGAAAAATGCCTTTTATTCATGAATTATGATCATTTTGGATGTAAAAAGCATACTAACATTATAAGTGCACCCCAGGAAACATTATAAAACAATAAACCAACGCAGTTCATGACCCCTTTAAAATAACACTAAAGCAGAGTTAAAGTTAATGAGATACTTAAGCAATTATTTAAGTGATGATTGTGCATTAGTGATGAACACCTGCTGTTAACAAGCAGAATCACTGAAGAAGAGAGAAACATAAGAACTACAACTGACTTCAGTCACAGCCTTATTAATTACTTAATTATCTCATTAACTTTAACTCTGATTTAGTGTTATTTTAACACTATTTAGAGAGGGACCATATGTACTCTGAGCAGAGCTGATTTAACTCTGGGGATTTTACTATGTACATACATTAAAAAGTCACAATTATGACAGTCATTTTATGTCATAATTAAGATTGACCAATTTTTTTTTCTTATTTGGCGAAAATGGGCTTCCATAGTTGTATTGGATTCACTCACTCGGCTGTTCAGCAGATGTTGACTGGGAGGGCGTGGCTTTGGTTGGAGTTGTGGGCGGAGTTACATGATCAGTCTGTTATAGACAGAGGCAATCGGATGAAATCACTGGTTATTTCATGTTTTATCAATAAGAGAGTTTCTCTTACCTTACTTTCTTCCATTGCTGGTCAACCATGTAATCACAATTCTGATCGATTCAGAAAGATGGACAGATGACGTGGGTAGGGGTTGCGTTGGCTTTTCTTCACAGCGGTTTCAGCATGAACTACCAAAGCACATAAAACTTAAAAGTACTAAACAGTTCTTTTAGTAGTTACTGTATTTGTATATGCTATCTATATTTGAACCGGTCGCTGTGAGAAACTTGTTTCTCTTGTCTTTCACCGTGATCAGCCTTAAGTCTCAATTCTGCAGCGACATTAATCATTTACTTACTTTATGACTCTAAAGTCCACTGAAAACACCCTGAAAAAAAAAAAAAGTCTGTATTACACAATTCTGAGAAATAAAGCCGAAGCGCGCAGAAACACTTCTTGTGTTCAGTGAGCATCTGGAGCTCAAACTTAAAAAAAAAACACTTTATTTTTAATAGATTATTTCTATAATCATATACACGAAACGTCTAAATAAATGATTCAATATCAAATACATTTTACACCAAAATTAAGTACAATCACATGGTGAAATAAATATTTTCCTCCATGTTATGCTGTCTCCAACAGTTTTAAGTCAATGGTGAAGTGAGAGTTGGGTGTTCAGCTATATTTTTGGGGACAAAACTGAACTAAATCTGACAAAACGTTTCTTTTGGATCATTCTCAAAGGTGCAATGATTCATGAATAAAGTTTTGTAGCTTTGTAGTTTAATACTCATTCTTAGAAACAGTAGAATTCTGTAATATGCCCTCATTTACATATCTAAGATTAATTTCATTATGTGAGATAAAACAGACAATCAAAAGATGAGCATCAAATACACAGTGAATGCAGAGCCTCAGCGTGTCTGTGAGGAGCACGGCAGCAGGTGCAGTGTTAGCGCCCCCTGGCTGTGGAGCTGCAGAAGCTGCACAAACTCCTCTGGCATCGCTATAGGGAAATAATGAGAAGAATATATTAGTGCAGTAAAATGTAAAACTGTTTGCGATACAAACCAGTGTGTTTATAATTAAGTTAATACATTAAAAAAATACGGTAAGAAATACCAGTTTGCAATATCAAGCAGCATAACTGCTAAAAATGACTGGAAGCGAATGATACCGGAAGCCAGACACATTAAATTACAAATGGCCGCGCCCGCTCTTAACTGAAAAAATAAGGTGGATAAGCTTCTTCTGAATTCTTCTTCTCTTAAATTCTTCATCACCTTTCAAAGCTGAGAAAAAATAGTTTGTTCCAACTGTTAACCGTTCTGTTTCAATAGCAACACGATTTAGTGCAATCCAGTAATTGTTTTAGTAGTAGGCTATTACGACTCCCAACAATATAAAAAAACATCTTTGATGCTGAGTGAAACTTTTACCACACTGATCGTTAAAGGCTTCGCTCAAGTGTGAACGATCATGTAAAAACTTGATTCCTTTATGTGCTAAACTCCACACAGATGGCATATGTGCATCTTCGGAGCGTTATGAATCAGCGTGTCGAATCATGATTCGGATCGCGTGTCAAACCGCCAAACTGCTGAAATCACGTGACTTTGGCGCTCCGAACCGCCGATTCGACACGCTGATTCATAACGCTCCGAAGCTTCATGAAGCAGTGTTTTGAAATCGGCCATCACTATGTAAGTCGTTATTTTGTTTTTTTTGGCGCACCAAAAATATTCTCGTCGCTTTATAATATTAATATTGAACCACTGTACTCACATGTACTGATTTAAATATGTTTTTAGTACATTAATGGATATTGAGAGAGGAAATGACATTGCTGGCTATGGAGGCCTCACTGAGCCATTGGATTTCAACAAAAATATCTCAATTTGTGTTCTGAAGATGATTGAAGGTCTTATGGGTGTGGAACGGCATGAGGGTGAGTAACTAATGACAGAATTGTCATTTTTGGGTGAACTAACCCTTTAAAGTGACAGCAAAATGTTAATCAAACAACTAAAAAGACAGAGATAATCACTCACTGCTCTTGACTGAATAACTTTTGTAGCTTTAACAAGGATTAATCTATATTTAATTTATAGGGTGAAGACTATGCTGTGTTATTTTATATTTGATTATTAAATTTCTGTACCTGAACACTGTTAGACCTACCTGAAATTCTTAAAGCCGTGTTTATTTCATTTGTTTAATCTTTGCTCCATTGTATTTATTTGTGCTATTGCTTGTAATTATGTTTATTTGTTCTTATTTTATTACTGTTAACATTTCTTTAATAATGTTTGAACTTTACAGTTAGGCTATACAGTAGTAAAGTCTTTGGCTATAGTAGTTTTGCTGTGGTATTGAAAATTTCACTGGCAGGCCTATCTTATTTTGAATAAAATGTTGCATGGGACAAAACAACAAAAACAACATTTTAATTACATTTTATTATTATTTTTTTTTGTGGTGGTCAAAATAACTGCTGAAATAATTACTTCATGACCACTAAAAAGGTATGTTTTATATAGTATGAATGCAATCTGGACTACATCCGCCACACTGTCATTATCATGTGAATTACCTACGTTGCTTCACTGACATTTACAAATCCTCTCCCGTGGCTTCATGGGATAGTAAACTGTCCATCATGCACACTTCAGAATCTCTCAGTGAAGGTGAAAGTAGTAGGTTATCCGGGGACTTTTTTCCTACTCTTTTAAGAGTATATATGGACATACTTCTTTTGTCACATACTGTTTTTTGGCTACAGTAGGGAAGTATGCGATTTCGGGCCAAAGATTTGCGCTACAGGGTCGTGACGTGTGCATTTGTACAGTGGTTGTCTTGGCATCTGAGAACATTTTAAATCCCAGGTGTTGATTTGTAAAAAAAACCCCAAAAAAAACAAAACAGGTTAAAGTGTTTGCACACTCAGCAGGGATGAATTAGAAACTGTTCCATATTCATGACTGTGGGAGGGGCTATGACATCACTGCAGCGGAGAGTAAGAACTGAGAAAGGTGAAAGTAAATAAAACAGATGAACTGGAAGCTTCTTCAAACAACTTTATTCAAACACACAGAAACTAGCGATCACATCTGACATTCACTCAAAGGTAAGTGTTGTAAATGTCAGAGCTTGTTCAGCAGTTAAAATGACTTAATTTCTGAAATACTATTAGAATATTGTTAATGATATAATTCACCTGGCTGTAAAGTTTGATATTTGCTGTCATGCCGTACAACTAAAAGACTTCAAAAACAAAGTACTGTGCTTGAATTGCAGACAAAATAAACAAAGCTGCGTTTCCACCGCAGTAGCTTTCCCCAGAAACAAGGGACTTTGGGATGTTACCTGCTGTGCTTCGACCGCAGGGACCAGGTCAAAAAGAAGTTCCAGGTAAAAATTCCCCCCTCAGAAAGTCCCTGCTCGCGAGGTAGTACTTTTTCAAAGTTTAGGAACTTTCAGGGGTGGGATTTGGGCGCTGAACATGCCGACTGATTGACTCCATGCAGGACAGAAATTAATAGTACTTTGTATTTAATTTTGCAAAGTACCTTTCAAGTACTTTGATTTTGATATAAACAGTGGTAACTAGTTTAACTTCCCAGGTGAAAAAAAAGTACACTTCTACAGTATAATGTACCTATTTTCGCGCACTAATTTTGTACTTAATATACTAAAAATTCTTCTTTAGTACTTCTTGAGATAATTTTAAGAACATCTAAGTGTACTCAACTGTGCTATTTTGAGACAGCATGAAATATGAAAATGTGCTTTTAATATACTATCTCTGTATTAACTAAATACATTTTTTAAATACAGAGATAGTATATTAAAAGTACATTTTAGTTCATATTTCATGGTGTACTTTTTTTCACCTGGGTTATTATAATAAATTATATTTAGCAGACATACTGTATTTTTTCAACTCCAAACATAGAATTATCTTATATTGTAACCTTGATGGGTGTATGTATGAGATAAAACATGAGCAGGGATATGAACATGCATTTATTTGAATTTCAGGTTTTAGGGGAAATGCACAAGCTACCCCACTGGTTAGACCAGTTTACAAGACTAAATGATAAGAATTTATTTGTTGTGCCATCATACCTGTGGTTGCATGGGGTTCTTAATTAGTTGTTGAAGAACTGAATTGGAAAGTACCACAAGACTGCACACAGTCCATGAGCTGTGGATGTCAAAAGCAGTAGACAGTTACAATGAAATACAGTTGAGCTCGAAAGTTTAGATACCCCTTGTTTTAACAAAATAACAAGGATCCTAAAAATTGTTATTTTTTTATTCAGTACTGTCCTAAATAAGCTATTACAGATGTTTACATAAAGTCCACAAGACAAAAAAATTAAATAAATAAAAAATAGCTGAATTTATAAAAATGACCCAGTTCAAAAGTTTGCATACCCTTGATTCTGTGTGTGGTTACCTGGATGATCCACGACTGTTTGTTTGTTTGTTTTTGTGGTGGTTGTTCTTGAGTCCCTTGTTTGTCCTGAGCAGTTAAACTGACCATGTTCTTCAGAAAAATCCTCCAGGTCCTGCAATTTATTTGGTTTTCCAGCATCTTCTGCATATTTGACCCCTTTCCAACAGTGACTGAATGATTTTGAGATCCGTCTTTTCACATTGAGGAAAACTGAGGGACTCAAACACAACTATTAAAAAAGGTTCAAACATTCACTGATGCTCCAGAAGGAAACACGATGCATTAAGAGTCAGGGGTGAAAACTAGAAGATTTGCAAGTTTTTCTTATTTTGTTTAAAGATAATATTTTTTCATTTAGTACTGCCCTTTTTGATGCTTACATGTTTCCCAGAAGACAAAAAAGTAATATTTATTCCGTTCATCCAATTCAAAAGTTTTCACCCCCCGGCTCTTAATGCATCATGTTTCCTTCTGGAGCATCAGTGAATGTTTGAACCTTTTTTAATAGTTGTGTTTGAGTCTCTCAGTTGTCCTCAGTGTGAAAAGATGGACCTCAAAATCATACACTCACTGCTGGAAAGGGTTCAAATATGCAGAAGATGCTGGAAAACCAAATAATCTGCAGGACATGGAGGGTTTTTCTGAAGAACAGAGCTCAGTTTAACTGCTCAGAGCAAACAAGAGACTCATGAACAACCATCACAAAACATAAAAACAGTCATGGATCATCCAGGTAATGACACGGTATTAAGAATCAAGGGTATGTAAACTTTTGAACTTTGTCATTTTTATAAATTCAGCTATTTTTTTGTCTTGTGGACTTTATGTAAACATCTGTTATGTGAAATAGCTTATTCAGGACAGTACTAAATAAACAATAACATGCAATTTTTATGATCCTTCTTATATTGTCAAAACGATTAACATTTTTGCAGATTCTGCAAGGGGCATGTAAACTTTTGCGCTCAACTGTATGTGTGACTTACATGTGACTATGTCAGAATATACAGCTACTTTTGAAGGGCTGTCAGTGGAGAAGTACTTTATTTAAGTCTACCAGTATTATCGAAATTGCTCTCTTCAGCGATATAGATGAAATATTGTCATTGTTTTGTCAGTCATGGCATCCTTCAGTGGTCCAGCACTAAATGAGGAGCTCCAGTGCTCCATCTGTCTGGAAGTGTTCACTGATCCAGTCACCACTCCATGTGGACACAACTTCTGCAGAACCTGCCTGAGCGAGTGCTGGTCAAACACACAGACCTGCTTCTGTCCATTATGTAAAGAAAGATTCAGCAAAAGACCTGACCTCAAGATTAATACAACACTCAGAGAGGTTACGCAACACTTTAAGAAGAAGCTCCAGGAGAAAATCCAGGAAAATCCAGGAGAATCTGAGGTGTTCTGTGACTTCTGTGGTGAAAGAAAGCAGAAAGCTGTGAAGTCCTGCCTGACATGTCAAAGCTCTTACTGTGACGATCATCTGGAGCCTCATCTCAGAGTCCCACGTCTGAAGAAACACACACTGATCAATGCTGTGGAAAATCTGGAGGATTATATATGCCAGAAACACGAGAGACCTCTGGAGATGTTCTGCAGAGATGATCAGACGTGTGTTTGTCTGTCCTGCACTGAAGGAGAACACAGGACTCACAACACTGTTCCTATAGAGGAGGAGAGTCGAGAGAAGAAGGTAAAGAGTTACAGACAAAACTACAATTTTGAGTTCACGGGGTCTTTAAACAGTTTTCAAAATCAATATTCAATCAAGACTTTTTTGTCAGAAGATGGAAAACTAAATGTGTGTGTTCCCTTTCAGTCAGTCACATTCGACGTTACGTCAGACTGACGAATGGGGTCTTGCCTGAGAGCCCAATCACCTTCGAGTGGTACAAAAAGAGCCAATGGTACACAAAGTACCTTGGTCTGCGGAATTTGCATTGCATGCTCCGCCCCGCTCTGTGGGTATATAAACAGTAGCGCGAGCATTCTCGCATTTAAGCTTTTGCTTCAGAGCCGAGCGTTGTTGTGCTCTGCAATCATCTTTGAGTCTCTTCGAGTCAAGCCTCTTCAGATACGAGTGTTGGCGTAATGGTGCATTCAGCGGGAATCGCAACTAAAAGAACCTTTTCTTCCTGCCTGCTTCACAAGCTGCAGATCATTATCATGGTCTTGCATGCAGTGCTGCGATATCCCCTGTGTGCTTCAGCACTCCTGAGAGAGTGAATTTCTCTAAAAGAGCAGACGGGTGTGTCTTTATAAAGACGTCATTCTCCCCGTATGGTTCGTTTCCTATCCTCACTGACGGCCACGTTTGCCGTCTCACATGCCTTTTTGTGGGTGTTTCATGCTTTCACATGAAAGCATGATCACGTCGGCATGCTGGCTGTCTCACCTTTCTCATAATGGCTGAGCTTCTCAGCGTGTTGCGTGCATCAAATTTGAAATGAGCTCATTTTGTGCATAAAATTGTAAAATTTCTCAGTTTAAACATTTGTTATGTTATCTATGCTCTATTGTGAATAAAATATTGGCTCATGTAATTTGAAAGTCTTTTAGTTTTCATTTTATTCAAATTTAAAAAATGTCCCAACATTTCCAGAATTCGGGTTGTACTTCTATAATTCAAATCATCTAAATTGTTAGGCTGCATAAATTAGGTCAGCCGGAACTGGGAACACTTCCCATAACACCTGATGTACTTGCTACATCATAAGAAAAATGGCGTCTACGCTAATATTAGTCTCTCTCTGTTTATCCCGAAGTTTCCAGTAGTCTGCCAGATCCAGGCCGTATCCAGATGAGATGAAGGACCTGCGCCTAGACACGACCACAACACAGCCCTTAAGTGTCAACTAAATTATCCCTTGCGAAGGCCTCCTTTCCTTTCCCTATGTATAGATAAAATGTTATCAAAATGATTCCAGTTTGCATGGATCCGCAGAACCTACTAATAATTCTGTATTATGCAGGCCAGACAAGTACTTTGGTGATGTCACTTTGTAAAGAAAGACTAAGCATATGCGCACATTCACATTCAAACGCGCATACCTATAAACTAAACATGTAAATGAATGGCAAGAACGCATTAAATGTCTTATGTTTTCAGTTAAGAAGGTGTCATTTAAGTGGCCCCTAAGTTAATAATTAACGATTCCTCAGACCAAGTGATTTAATCAAAAACTTACTTTAGCTCTTTTAACTTTTTCCTAGAGCTGCTGTAAAGCCAACGCAATCTCTGTCCATTAATTTTCCTATTATCAATGTGAAGCTGCTTTGAAACAATCTGTTTTGTAAAGAGCGCTTTATAAATGAAGATGACTTGACTTGATGCTGTGCCTTCCATGTCAGGGCTGTCTATTCCACTTCGCTGCCCCATGGCAGGTGTAGTTCCTCTGACCCTGCTGGTTTGGTTCCTGGGGGTCTGGCTAGAGCTTCCCAGCCCATCCCGCTGGCTCATCCAAACAATCAGGCTCGGCTATTTCAGGGTGTTCGCATCACGATAGCGGGCAAGGATGCCCCCGTCATGTGAGTAGAGGTCACAGCCCTACTGGCGAAGGGTGCGATCGAGCCGACATGAAGTACGGGTTTTACGGCCCCTACTTCATTGTACCCAAGAAAAGAGGTGGGTTACGACCGATTCTGGACCTGTGTGCCTTGTACTGAGCCTTACACAGGCTTCTGTTTAAGATGTTAACACCCAAACGCATTTTCTAATGTGTTCGTCCCATGGATTGGTTTGCAGTGAACGACCTGAAGGATGCATACATTCATGCCTCCATTCTCCCTCGACACAGACCATTTCTATGCTTTGATTTCGAGGGGCAGGCATATCAGTACATGGTTCTCCCATTCGGGCTGTCCCTGTCTCCCTGTGTCATCACGAAGGTCACAGAGGCAGCTCTTGCTCCACTCGAGAGCAGGGTGTTTGGCCGCGGGGCCTGCGCAAGTGTCGGACAGACATTGTGCAAGATCAGGGAGGACGAGGAGCAGGCCCTCATGGTTGCACCCTATTGGCCTGGCTGGACCTGGTTCTCCGAACTGGTACTCCTTGCGACAGCCAGTCCCTGGCCAATTCCTCTGAGAAGGACCTTCTTTCTCAGAGAGGGGCACCCTCTGGCACCCGCATCCCGATCTTTGGAACCTACACGTGTGGGTTCCGAACGGGCGTAGAAGGTTTCAGTACTTTGCCACCTCAGGTGGTAACTACTATCACTTCAGCTAGGGCCTTGTCTACCAGACACGCCTATGCTTTGAAGTGGAACCTCTTCATCACTTAGTGTTCTTCTCATCAAGCAGACCCCTGGAAATGCCCGATCGGGTCTGTGCTCTCCTTCCTTCAAAAGGGTTGGAACGAAGGCTGTCTCCTTCCACCCTCAAGGTCTATGTGGCTGCCATTTCAGCTCACCATGACTTAATTGATACTAAGCCAGTAGGGAAGCACGACCTGATCTTCAGGTTCTTGAAAAGGACCTAGGAGGCCTAATCCACCTCGCCCTCAGCAGATACCCTCTTGGGACCTTGCAGTCAAGTCAAGTCACCTTTATTTATATAGCGCTTTTTACAATGTAGATTGTGTCAAAGCAGCTTTACATTGATAACTGGTACATTGTTTGGCTGCACAGCAGCTCTTAAAGAATAGTGTCAATGCAGGCAGATCAAAGCACTGTTGAATATCAAATGTCAAGTCAAGTGTCCCCAACTAAGCAAGCCAGAGGCGACAGCGGCAAGGAACCCAAACTCCATCAGGTGACATCAGGTGGCAGACAAGTGGCAAATTGGTGTTAAAATGGAGAAAAAAACCTTGGGAGAAACCAGGCTTAGTCGGGGTGCCAGTTCTCCTCTGGCCAACAGTGCTTTGTTACAATTCAGGTTGCTATCATAAGTCCAATAGGATCGCAACATTAAAAGTATTTATTTCAGTTCCATCCAATTGAGGATCGTATTCATCACGCCGGTATGGACGGTTGTTGAGGAACTGTGTCGTGGCTGTCGTGTCGATGAGGCCTTCACAGGGGATGATCTAGTTGACTCAATCTCTGCTGATACTTCAGGGCTGCGTTGTGGTCGTGTCAAGGTGCAGGTCCTTGGTCTCACCTGGATACGGCCCGGATCCGGTTGACTACGGTGAACCTCGGGATAAACAGAAAGACTAATATTAGCGTAGATGCCATTCTTCTTCTGATGTAACGAGTACATCAGGTGTTATAGGAAGAGTTCCCGGTTCCGGCTGACCTAATTTATGCAGCCTAATAATCCTTTAACGGATTTTGAAATATAAATTGGTTATGTGTATGCCAGGTTAAAGAGATGCATTTTTAGTCTAGATTTAAACTGACAGAGTGTGTCTGCTTCCCGAACAATGCTAGGAAGATTGTTCCAGAGTTTAGGTGCCAAATAGGAGAAGGATCTACCACCTGCAGTTGATTTTGATATTCTAGGTATTATCAGCTGGCATGAATTCTGAGATCGCAATAGACGTGAAGGACTATAATGAATTAGGAGCTCGCTCAGGTACTGGGGAGCTAAACCATTTAGTGCTTTGTAAGTAATTAGCAAGATTTTAAAATCTATACGATGTTTAACAGGAAGCCAATGCAGTGTTGACAGAACTGGGCTAATATGGTCATACTTCCTGGTTCTAGTAAGAACTCTAGCTGCTGCATTTTGTACGAGCTGTAGTTTATTTATCAGGCGAGCAGAACAACCACCCAGTAGAGCGTTACAGTAATCTAGCCTTGAGGTCATGAACGCATGAACTAACTGTTCTGCATTTTTCATTGAGAGCATATGTCGTAGTTTAGATATATTTTTAAGATGGAAGAATGCGGTTTTACAGATGCTAGTAACATGGCCTTCAAATGAAAGATTGGTATCAAAGTGGTCTTATCTGCACTGCAGAGAATACCCTTTGAGCCACTGCACTCAGTGGAGCTAAAGTTCCTCTCTTAGAAGATGGCGCTCCTGACTGCATTGGCGTCCATTAAGAGGGTCAGGGACCTGCAGGCATTTTCAGTTGAAGTGTGCCTGGAATTAGGGCCGGCGAACTCTCACGTAACCCTAAGACCCCAACCTGGATATGTGCCCAAAGTTCCCACCACTCCTTCAGGGATCAGTGGTGAACTTGCAAGCGCTGCCCTTGGAGGAGGCAGACCCAGCCCTAGCACTGCTCTGTCCAGTACGTGCTCTCCACGCTTACGTAGTTAGAACTCAGTGCTTTAGGACCTCAGACCAGCTCTCTGTCTGTTATGGAGGTCAGCAGAAGGGAATGGCAGTCTCCAAGCAGAGGTTGTCCCACTGGATAGTGGATGCTATAGCCTTGGCTTACCAGGCTCAAGATCTGCCATGCCCCCTAGGGGAGAAGGCTCACTTGACCAGGAGTGTTGCCTCCTCTTGGGCGCTGGCTCATGGCACCTTGAATGAACAGACATTTGTAGAGCTGTGGGCTAGGTGACACCTAACACATTTGTAAGATTCTATAATCTCTGTGTAGAGCCTGTGTCCTCCCGTATACTCACCCCAAGTGGCCAGTAAGTAGGACCTCCTTCGGTAGCATGTGTCTTTCCCTTTCCCAAGACTTTCCATATGTATTACCGCCTATGCTGGTTCATATGTGTCCTTGTAAGACCTCCCTACAGGTAGGCAGCGTGCTTAGCATATTTGCTTGTTTAGCCTGCTTTTGCTTGTTTAGCCATATTTAATGTTTAGCCTAGCCCTTCGCTCATACTGGCCTCATGAAAGGGAGCTGTGGCTTGCGCAGGACACTGGAAGACAGCCATTGTGGCGTTTTGGATAGGGACCCCATTCGTCAGTAGTTCTGACGTAACATCGAAGTGACTGACTGAAAGGGAACACACCGTCTCGGCTCCTCAGTGAAAAACTTGAATGCGACAATGCAAGCGCTGCTCCTTATATACCCACAGAGCGGGGCGGAGCTCACAATGCAAATTCCGCAGACCAAGGTACTTTGTGGCTCGTTGGCTCGTTTTGTACCATTCAAAGGTGATTGGGCTCTGACGTAACGTCTCTGTTCCCTCCTTCAGGGAACGAGGGTTACATACGTAACCAAGATGTTCTTCTCTGTATGTAGAATCAGCTTGTTCAGACACAGACAGACGTGCAGCAGATGATCCAGGACAGAAAGAAAAAGATTCAAGAGATCCAGCACTCAGTAGAGCTGAGAAAAGTAAGTACAAGTTAAAAAATGTAAAATTGATAATGCATTATAGTATTTCAATCTGCTTAATAAAGGTTCTAAATTAAATGGATAAAACTTAATTGATTAATCTGCTAATTGATCTCATTTATCAGATAAACACAGAGAAAGAGAAGTCATCAGTGTTGAGCTCTTCATTGATCTGATCCGCTCCTTTAAGCGATGTCAGTCTGAGCTGCTGAAGAAGATGGAGGAACAGCAGAAAGCAGCAGAGAAACAGGCTGAAGATCTCATTAAAGAGCTGCAGCAGGAAATCAGTGAGCTGGAGAAGAGAAACACTGAGGTGGAGCAGCTCTCACACACTGACAATCATCTCCATGTCATACAGGTCTGTGAACATCTGTCTCATCAGTCATCATGTACAACATTACAGGACAAACACTGTTCCCAAACCTGATGAGCTGCTGTAAGAGATTGAAAGACAAAGGTTCTAACTTTTTTATATCATGCTTTAGAAATCATACAGAAAAGAAAGAAGCAGTAATAAAATTACAATAGGTAAATGACTTAAGGTAAGATGCTATAGACAAAACATTGTTCCCTTTTGAGTGGAACTCCACGCTGCGTTATGACGTTTGATGCTGTGGCATGAAGCACATGTGGGAAATGCCCATCTTGATTGGCAACGACTTGGTCATGTGACACAGCTTAAGTGCATCACCAAGACCATAATCACTACATCATTAGGGATGACAAGCTCGATCTCTGTATCATGTGTTTAGGAGTGGAGCATACTTGATCAGCTCTTCAAACCTTTGCTATGTAGAGAAAAGGGATCTTGGGAACCATGCTGGAGGCATGTTGTTACCTGAAGTCGGTAAAAACAGATGCCACCCTGTCAGGCTGGGAAGCGATTTTGGATGATCGTGCAGCCCAGGGAATATTGGTAGTGGCTCTGTTCTGGCCAGCTCGGATATCTCTCCTGGAAGGCTCTCCGTGGGAGATTCCGACCAGGAAGGACCTTCTCTCCTAGGCTCAGGGTCATAATATTCCATCCTCGCCCCTGAAGGTTACTAAAGGTCTCTCAACTTAGATTGAGACCATTTAGAATGCTAGAGCTCTCTCTACTAGGAAATTGTATGCTTTAAAATGGCGTCTCTTTGAGTCATGGTGTGTACCGCACCAACTTAAACCGTTTTGCTGCCTCGTTGGTCCAGTGTTGGAGTTTTTACAAGAACGCCTGTCAGATGGTCTATCTCCTTCCATGCTTATGGTGTATGTGGCAGCCATATCAGCATGCCACAATCACATAGATGGGGTTTCTGTGGGGAGGCATCCCCTTATATCCTGTTTTCTTCGTGTTTGTAATATGGAAAATATTTGCAATTCTTCAAGTAATCAATCAACTACGAGAAGTATGGTGATATATACTTTAGATATTTTCAGCGTTGGGTGTAACGCGTTACTAAGTACCGCATTACTGTAATTAAATCTACTGAAAAAGTAAAGTAAGGGATTACTGTTTATTTTTTGGTAATTTAATTAGTTACTTATAATGTACTTGTGTTACATACTGTAAATTAGTTCAACAGTTCTGTATAAATCAATATTGAATTTAAAATCTAAATTTGTCGTCTAAAGGTAAAAGTGAACATTGCCTCTTTAAAATCGTTAGCTGTAGTGCAGTTGCGCACGAGTTCGCAACTTCAACCACTTGGCTGTGTAGTTGCTGTCTGAAGATGCCGGCAGAAGTGAGTGGCTGTTTTGCAGAATGGAAATATTCCAGTTACTTCACTTTTGACACAGGTAGGCAAGAACATTACGGTAAAATGTAAGCTATGTCCTAGGTAGAAAAAACTACTCGCGCTCTCTTTCAGAGACGGTCTTCAGTCAGTGCGCTCTCAACCAAAGCGCACACACATAGCCGCCTCTCGCGAGTGTCAGATTTTTGCAGTTTATTACACATAAACGTTCAAATACACACAGTTATGTCAAAATGCCCGTCTTGGCGTATATTCGCATTGGTTATGTGAATGTGAACAGCATGTGTAACAGCATATTATCTCCGTCCATTAGGTCTTAGTGACAGCAGCCTTTAAAACATGCTACTGTCTACAGTTGCCTGTCTGTATTAAATGATAATCAAACAACCAAAGAAAAGCTTTAATAAGGATTAATCTATATTTAATTCATACAGTTATGACTATGCATTGTTATTTTATATTTGATTATTCAATTTCTGTGGTATTTTTACTTAACCTACTACTATTAGACCTAGCTGAAAAAATATATAACATTGTTTTATTTGTATCTTTAAATATTTTTACCGTGGTATCGACTTTGGTGTCGAGTATTGTGCACTTTTTGTGGTACTGGTACCGACTACTAGATTTTTGGTATCGTGACATCCCTATTTGTTACTAAACAATTTTAAGTATTATAGTATGTTCTAATAAAGCTAAAATGTTTTAAAAAGCTATAAAAGGCTAAACTATTCCATGTTTGACTCATATTTAAATTATTGAAAGATTTTCTATTTTCTATCCGGTTATGGTTTATAGGGATTTTAAGAAGTAATTAGTAATGAGTTGAATTACTTACTGAGTAATTAAATTACTTTTCAGACAGAGTAATTAGAAAAGTATTTTAAATACAACATTGATGATATAATTAGTAATTAATTAATTTTTTGAAGTAACTTACACAACACTGGATATTTTACCCTATTCACCTAGGGTGTCTTGCCTCAACTGTGTAAAACGTATTGAATTAACTTGTTTAAAAAAATACAAAAATAACATATTCTCTCTCTTTCTGTAGATGTACTCATCCCTGTGCAGTCATCCACACACCAAGAACTGGAGTGAGATCGGGATTGACTCTGATGTGAATGTGTACACGCTGCATAGAGCTCTGACACAAATGAAGAAAACTCATAAAGCTCTAAATAAAAAACTTAGTCAAACTGGTATGTGAATATCCAGTACAGTTTAAAAAAAAACAATTTTTGCCATTGTATCTCTTCTAATATAATTACTGTTTTTACTGCAAAGGCAAAAATCTTGGAATCTCCACTAATATGGAAGGGCTTAATGAAATACATGCTATTCCAAAAAAGAAATATGAATTTATATACAATTATTAATTACACGTTAAGTTATTCAGTCATTCAAACTGATGAAAACTGATGGGAAAAGATTATATGTACAAGGATTTCTTATTCTGTGGCTCCCCTGTTAGTATTACATCCTTCATCTGAGAGTTGAAATGTCTGATAATTTACAGTTTGCTATTAGCCTTCTGAGCATCAGAAATTTAAGAAATTTAGCATTTTACTTCAGAATGACTGTATCTCTATATATACAAATTTTTGAGAAGTTTGCACTTTGTCCACATACGATACAGGCGTATATGACATAGTCATAATGGGGCCAGACTTTTGTTGCCTCAAGATTCTAAAGGTTTGTTTTTACAGTGAATAGAGATTTTAGATGTAAAATCATTTATCTGAAATATTCTTATACAGTATTCATCACATTGTATTGTCATCTGTGTCCACAGGTTTTGGGTGTGTACAGAAGTATGCAGGTACAGTGTGATTGACACCATTTTCTCCAATAAACTTACAATAATTTATAATCCATTTTATAAGCATAAGAAAATGTTTGTTCTGATTGATAATGTCTGATCTCTCACAGTGAATGTGACTCTGGATCCTGATACAGCAAATCCATATCTCATTCAGTCTGATGATGGAAAACAAGTCAGTCATGGAGACATTAAGCAGGACGTCCCAGAAAACCCAAAGAGATTTGATGACATTTGTGTACTTGCAAACGAGGGATTCAGTTCAGGGAGATTTTACTATGAGGTGCAGGTGACGGGAAAGACTCGGTGGAGTTTAGGAGTGGTCAGAGAATCCATTAACAGGAAGGGGGACATTAGCCCAAGTCCTGATGATGGAATCTGGTCTTTGATATTGATTAATCAGAGTCAGTATATAGCTTGTGATAATCCAGTGGTCTCTTTCCCTCAGAGAGAGGCACTTGAGAAGGTGAGAGTGTTTGTGGATTATGAGGAGGGTCTGGTCTCTTTTTATGACGTGAGCTCCAGATCTCATATCTACACTTTCACTGGTCAAACTTTCACTGAGAAACTCTATCCATATTTTAGCCCAGGCTTTAATGATAAAGGTAAAAACTCAAACCCACTGATCATCACACCTGTCAACTGAAACGAACATGAAATATGAAAAGATTAACTATGCATGTGCTGTTTCCCACGTTGTCATGTCACGTACAAAATATGTAATTTCAATGATATAATGTATCGTTATAACGAGAAAAAGCATATCGTTTTAAAGACATAACATCTTGCTATTACCAGTAAATATTTATTACGAGAAATAAATGTTGTTTTAATGACATAGCATTCCATTATAATGATTTTTTAATCATTTTTACGACATAATTCAGTAGAAACAATAATATGTATGTCACAGCAATGCACCACTGTAGTTTCATTTGACAGTACTCAGTGCTTCCTACATATAGACTTTCCTTAGGCGGGCCGCCCAGATATATATTCGGCTGCTCAAGTATTTTGGAGACACATTTTTGCTTTTATTATTTTTATCCTCTTATAGTTTTTTATCCGCCCAAAATAATGAAATCATCCACGATCGAATAACTAGTGGAAAATCTCCCCTCGCCCTACGTGTTTCGTACCTGCTCATTCTGTGTGCGCGAGAACTGTTGTAGGAAACTTTTTCCTACATTTTTTTCCTACATTTTTCCTACATTTTCCCAGCCACACTGCTGACATTCCCACGTGCGCTGCAGAGATGCAGTGGGTGGATATGTCACACAGGCTCGTGCAACAGCGCTTCAGACTGCTTCAAAGTTATTCCCAATCAGTGAATAGCGCACGTGTATGCCAAGCGATTGCTAATGAACTCAAGTTGGTGAATTATGACAATGTACTACTTCATGGCCTTTATATAATATGTTTTAGACGGTTGTAATAATGCATATAATATCTCTCTCATCTGAAGGATCAGCCCGCAATAGTATAGACATTTCAGAATATGAGTCCCTGTGTATTTTGGGCTTGTTTATATTTAAAAGTCACGCAAAGTTTTTTTTTTCTTCTTCTGGAAATTCCTTATATTGTTAAAAATCACACATTATTTGTTGTTTGTCACATGTAGTAGACCATTTTTTGTTCCGTGGGTAATAGGAGGATTTTCCACCCAGCTACCACTGCAAGTATATTTCAAACCTGTGGGAAGCAGAGGTACTGAATTATTATTCAGCTTAAATGACTCTCAATCTAGTAAATATTCTTCAAGAGAAGCGAGAGCATTAGAAAGCGTTTTTCACTTTGGTTTGACCACAATATCGGTGAATCCGTGCACCTGAGTGAGCTGACGGCAGTCCATCGATGCCAGGAGCTTCTGAGAGCCGGAGACGGTGGGAACAAACTTCTCCATCAGTGTAACCGTCGCAAGCTTCTCCACATCACTGACAGACAGAAACACAATATCAACTCTCTGGAAGATTTTCACTCTAAACATCATATTTAATTCAGTCAAATGTATTTTTAAACAAATCTAAAGTGCATGAACACGTCACAGCTGAAATTAAAATGCTGTTAAACACTGAAAGTCTTACCTATACGGGATCTTTCTGACGCTCTGCATTCCCAATCCCTCTATACGGAACAAAATGTGCAGCCCTAGACTGAAACATATCTGTGCATGTGCCAATGTTTGATTTTAAGGTCATCTGTTCAATCATGACACGATCTGTTCATTTCAGTGTTGGTTCACCACTGCATATATAATAAAATCCTGAACCAAAACCAGTTGAGAACTGAGGTAGAAGTTTGAATTGTGAGAACAGAATCAGTGAATCAATTTATGAAAGCAGAAAGAAATAAAATACTGTAAAGACAAACACAAACAGTAATTAAGGTATAGAATGAAATAAATCATTATCCTGTACAAACCGTTCAGCTTGTGGTTTCTCTCCATCAACTTTACCTCCAGTGACGCCTTCTCTCTCTTCATTTCTCTGATTAAACCATTAATATCCAGCATGGACTGGCATATATTATTCATTTAAAACGGTTACATTTTAGATATGCTATTCTCACTATGAAGTTTCTTGTGAATCTGTGAGCCCTGGGCTGCTGCTGCTTCGTTTCGTTAACAGAACAAAATAGTGCATTAGCGCCACCTGGCAGTATGGACCAGATAACACAACACCCTTCATTTCTCCAGGTATCAGGGCTCATGCATCGTTTTCAGCTCCTCCAGTATCTGAACCAAACACACCGTCGAGACAAAAAAGTAGCGACTGCACACTATATTGTAAGCATATTTGAAACATTCTTCTGTGCTGCACTGAGAATAAACACTGTCGACGAGAATTTCATAAATTTGATGATAATTACTTACATTGTTCTGACAAGAAAATGCAATAAATCAAAACTCACATATCTTAGCTCGATAAATCAGCAGATTTTCCTCAGACGGACCGCCAAAATAACGGTTGAAATTTAAATGGCTGAGATTCGCGCTTCAGGATCGTGACGTGTGCACTCGTCATACGGTGGCCAGACAACGGACAGCATTTTTTTTTTTTTTTGTTTACCATGCATTCATAATTTATTTTTAGCTTCTTTTCGAAAGCCTTTATATTGTTTTACCGACACAGGAAATCAAGATTTTACTGTGAATCATGTTTAGTTTAAAACAAACTGAAATTGTATAAACTGTGATAACTTATTTGCCCCTGCTGTCATCAAAAATTAAGGAACTAAACAAAACTATATATTTATTACACTGTTTACACACTCAGCAGAGATGAATTAGGAACAGTTTCATATTTATGATTATGGGCGGAGCTATATGGCATCACTGCATGTGTGCTGTCATATAGCTCAGTGCAAGACTTCAGTGAAAGTAAAACTAAACAGATGAACTGGAAGCTTCTTCAAAACAACATTTCTTTTTAGAAACTCTGAAATTAACAATCAAATCTTATATTAACTCACAGGTAAGTGATGGAAATGTAAGTTCACTAGTTTAATAGCATGAAGCAGCGTAAGAATGTTAGTAAAATTATGTGTTCATGTCACATGTCAGAAACAGGAAGTAGCCTACTTAAACTGCAGAGAGAATAAAAAATTCAGTGAAAAAAACTCCATTAAACAGGTGTTTACAGATGTTTATTAAGTAGGTTTTGCTTGAAAAATTACACTTCCACTCACGTTCTGTGATGTCTTTTATAAAATGTCTTCTCATGATGGCATTAAAATGTTACAATTGCTGTACTGTGGCTCCCAGATAATTGTCATTAGGCTACTTTTCTTTTCAGTCATGGCGTCCTCCAGTGCTCCAGCACTAAATGAGGAGCTCCAGTGCTCCATCTGTCTGGAAGTGTTCACTGATCCAGTCACCGCTCCATGTGGACACAACTTCTGCAGAACCTGCCTGAGCAAGTGCTGGACGAACACACAGATCAGCTTCTGTCCACTCTGTAAGGAGAAATTCGGCAGAAGACCTGATCTCAAGATTAATACAACACTCGGAAAGCTTGTGCAACACTTTAAGGAGAAGCTCAATCTAGAAGAATCTGAGGTGTTCTGTGACTTCTGTAATGAAAGAAAGCAGAAAGCTGTGAAGACCTGCCTGACGTGTCAAAGCTCTTACTGTGATGATCATCTGGAGCCTCATCTCAGAGTCCCACGTCTAATGAAACACAAACTCATCAACGCTGTGGAAAACCTGGAGGATTATATTTGCCAGAAACATGAGAGACCTCTGGAGATGTTCTGCAGAGATGATCAGACGTGTGTTTGTATGTTCTGCTCTGAAGGAGATCACAGGACTCACAACACTGTTCCTATAGAGGAGGAGAGTCGAGAGAAGAAGGTAAAGAGTTACAGACAAAACACTTTAAACACCCCATGAAATGCAGTTTTCTTTCCTGTGTCTTGATATGTTGAAGAACCTGACCCAAATCCAATGGTCTTTCATTACTTCTGATAAAAGATTTTTGTTACTTGCAAAACTGTCAGGATTAGAAGATTCAGAACTATAATTTTGAATTAATATGGTTTTTAATTGTTTAAAAAGAAAAAATCAAACAAGACTGTCAGAATATGGAAAGCTAAATTCAGTGATAAATGTGTGTTTTTCTCTAGAATCAGCTGGTTCAGAGACAGACTGACGTTCATCAGATGATCGAGGACAGAATGAAGAAGATTCAAGAGATCAAACACTCAGTAGATCTGAGAAAGGTTTGTGCTTCGATCAACCCAAGATCATATCCTGACTCATGGTCCTTTTCAATCCCCCTCTCCCATTTCACTTTCTGTTTAACTTTCCTACCAAAAAATACATCTCAAAAAATGTTATGCATCATAATATTTCAACCTAATTAATAAAGACACTGAATTAAATTGAGAGTTCTGCCATCATCTACCCTCAAGTTGCTCTAAACACATTTTTTCCCATATAGTTCACAAATCTTGGCGTATTGCACTTGAGTGTCTTTTGTATTCCACTGAAAATTATGCTTTTTAATGCGGTTAATTGATGATGAGAGAATTTTCATTTTGGGTTGAACAATCCCTTTAAATAATATGTAATACATTAACAAATAGAACTTTTAACTGTTCTCATTCATCAGAGAAACACAGAGGAAGAGAAATCATCCAGTGTTGAGATCTTCACTGATCTGATCCGCTCTATTGAGAGATGTCAGTCTGAGCAGCTGAAGATGATGGAGGAACAGCAGAAAGCAGCAGAGAAACAGGCTGAAGATCTCATTAAAGAGCTGCAGCAGGAAATCACTGAGCTGAAGAAGAGAAACACTGAGCTGGAGCAGCTCTCACACACTGACGATCATCTCCAACTCATACAGGTCTGTGAACATCTGTCTCATCAGTCATCATGTACAATATTACAGGACAAACTCTCTGTTCTGTAAGACTCACACAACTGGCCCAACGACGGTGTCCAGTGGTGTTGCTGAAGGTTTCCTGCATGTTCTGTCTTTTTAGTGTGCAAAGTAATTTAATTTCAATTAAACTTTTATCTGACTCCATTTTATCATGACCTCAAATTTAGGATGGAATGGCAGGATCAGGGAACACCTTGATGGAAAATAAATCACAGTGCTCACACTCTGTGCCCTCGAGGGCAAGAACAGCGTGATCTTCTCTCAGACTTCACTTTCGAAAGCCTTTATATTGTTTTACCGACACAGGAAATCAAGATTTTACTGTGAATCATGTTTAGTTTAAAACAAACTGAAATTGTATAAACTGTGATAACTTATTTGCCCCTGCTGTCATCAAAAATTAAGGAACTAAACAAAACTACACATATAGTCTGTCTATATATTTATTACACTGTTTACACACTCAGCAGAGATGAATTAGGAACAGTTTCATATTTATGATTATGGGCGGAGCTATATGGCATCACTGCATGTGTGCTGTCATATAGCTCAGTGCAAGACTTCAGTGAAAGTAAAACTAAACAGATGAACAGGAAGCTTCTTCAGAACAACATTTCTTTTCAGAAACTCTGAAATTAACAATCAAATCTTATATTAACTCACAGGTAAGTGATGGAAATGTAAGTTCACTAGTTTAATAGCATGAAGCAGCGTAAGAATGTTAGTAAAATTATGTGTTCATGTCACATGTCAGAAACAGGAAGTAGCCTACTTAAACTGCAGAGAGAATAAAAAATTCAGTGAAAAAAACTCCATTAAACAGGTGTTTACAGATGTTTATTAAGTAGGTTTTGCTCACGTTCTGTGTTGTCTTTTATAAAATGTCTTCTCGTGATGGCATTAAAATGTTGTAAAAACCTGTTACAATTGCTGTACTGTGGCTCCCAGATATTTGTCATTAGGCTACTTGTCTTTTCAGTCATGGCGTCCTCCAGTGGTCCAGCACTAAATGAGGAGCTCCAGTGCTCCATCTGTCTGGAAGTGTTCACTGATCCAGTCACCACTCCATGTGGACACAACTTCTGCAGAACCTGCCTGTGCAAGCGCTGGACGAACACACAGATCAGCTTCTGTCCATGCTGTAAAGAAATATTCAGCAGAAGACCTGATCTCAAGATTAATACAACACTCAGAGAGGTTGTGCAGCAATTTAAGGAGAAGCTCAATCTAGGAGAATCTAAAGGGTTCTGTGACATCTGTGGTGAAAGAAAGCAGAAAGCTGTGAAGTCCTGCCTGACGTGTCAAAGCTCTTACTGTGATGATCATCTGGAGCCTCATCTCAGAGTCCCACGTCTAAAGAAACACAAACTGATCAACGCTGTGGAAAATCTGGAGGATTATATATGCCAGAAACATGAGAGACCTCTGGAGATGTTCTGCAGAGATGATCAGACGTGTGTTTGTATGTTCTGCTCTGAAGGAGAACACAGGACTCACAACACTGTTCCTATAGAGGAGGAGAGTCGAGAGAAGAAGGTAAAGAGTTACAGACAAAACACTTTAAACACCCTGTGAAATGCAGTTTTCTTTCCTGTGTCTTGACATGTTGAAGAACCTGACCCAAATCCAATGGTCTTTTCATTACTTCTGATAAGTTACTTGTTACTTGCAAAACTGTCAGGATTAGAAGATTCAGAACTATAATTTTGAATTAATATGGTTTTTAATTGTTTAAAAAGAAAAAATCAAACAAGACTGTCAGAATATGGAAAGCTAAATTCAGTGATAAATGTGTGTTTTTCTCTAGAATCAGCTGGTTCAGAGACAGACTGACGTTCATCAGATGATCGAAGACAGAATGAAGAAGATTCAAGAGATCAAACACTCAGTAGATCTGAGAAAGGTTTGTGCTTCGATCAACCCAAGATCATATCCTGACTCATGGTCCTTTTCAATCCCCCTCTCCCATTTCACTTTCTGTTTAACTATCCTACCAAAAAATACATCTCAAAAAATGTTATGCATCATAATATTTCAACTTAATTAATAAAGACACTGAATTAAATTGAGAGTTCTGCCATCATCTACCCTCAAGTTGCTCTAAACACATTTTTTCCCATATAGTTCACAAATCTTGGCATATTGCACTTGAGTGTCTTTTGTATTCCACTGAAAATTTTAACATTTTAATGCGGTTAATTGATGATGAGAGAATTTTCATTCTGGGTTGAACAATCCCTTTAAATAATATGTAATATATAAACAAATAGAACTTTTAACTGTTTTCATTCATCAGAAAAACACAGAGAAAGAGAAATCCTCCACTGTTGAGATCTTCACTGATCTGATCCGCTCTATTGAGAGATGTCAGTCTGAGCAGCTGAAGATGATGGAGGAACAGCAGAAAGAAGCAGAGAAACAGGCTGAAGATCTCATTAAAGAGCTGCAGCAGGAAATCACTGAGCTGAAGAAGAAAAACACTGAGCTGGAGCAGCTCTCACACACTGACGATCATCTCCACCTCATACAGGTCTGTCAACATCTGTCTCATCAGTCATCATGTACAATATTACAGGTCAAACTCTCTGTTCTGTAAGATTCACACAACTGGCCCAACGACGGTGTCCAGTGGTGTGGCTGAAGGTTTCCTGCATGTTCTGTCTTTTTGGTGTGCAAAGTAATTTAATTTCAATTAAACTTTTATCTGACTCCATTTTATCATGACCTCAAATTTAGGTTGGCAGGGTCAGGGAACACCTTGATGGAAAATAAATCACAGTGCTCACACTCTGTGCCCTCGAGGGCAAGAACAGCGTGATCTTCCCTCAGACTTCACTCCTGCCTAACAAAACTAACTTCTAACACAGAGATAGTTTGAGAGATAGTTTGAATTCACCTAACTTGCACATCTGGTGAAAATCCTTTTTTTCTGGCTGTTGTCAGTATTTTCTAATTTATGAAATGATAAAAGGAGAAATTAAAAAATTCCCTCAGTAAAAACATTCAACTCTAATATGTCAACAAAGAATTTTGAACCTGGCTTTATCCAGTGTTTAGATTTATGTTCTGGGTATTTACACAAATCAGTGTATAATTAATGAGATGCCTCATTTATTTAGTACAAGTTTGAATACAGAAAATATTAGCAATTCTTAAAGTAATCAATCAACTGGGCGTGGTATGGTTATATCCATACTTTGGATATTTTACACTATTCATCTGGGGTGTCTTGCCTCAATTGTCTTAGAAAGGTCCTGCATAAAAAAAAAAAAATAAAAAAAAATGAATTAACTTCTTTAAAAATAAGTCCAAAGATGAAGATGAGTCAAGGGATTCCTAAAACAAAATGATTTAATAAGAAAACAAACTCAGATATTCCACGAGACAGTGCATGAGACAGTGTGTCTAAGCACAAGCATTACACAAACAATAACCGACAGTGAAACGAGAACTCGCAGGAACTTAAATCTACACAGATAATGAACAGAATACTACAAGGTGTGATCAAATTAATCAGTAACCATAGTAACAAACAAAGGAAACAGGAAACAATGCTGAGCAAAATAAAAGTTCATGAAAATGAAACTAAGACAAGATAACTGAATAAGTGTGACACTTCTCTCTCCTGCTGTAGATGGACCCATCCCAGTTCAATCATCCACCCACCAAGAACTGGACTGAGATCAGGATTGACTCTGATGTGAATGTGAACTCTCTGAAAAGAGTTCTGACTGAACTGAAGAAAACTCTAGATGGGACACTAAATGAAAAACTCAGTCAAATTGGTATGTGAATGTCAAATACAGTGTATAGATTTTTTTGTTGGTAACTATCTAAGAAAATACATTTTCAAGGACTATATGGGATAAAAGGGTAACACTTTGTTTTATAGTGTCATTGTTACATGTAGTTAGTATGGTAATAACTATTAATTATGCATAATTACATGCTGCAACTAACCCTAAACCAAACCAAACCCTAATCCTAACCCTACAGTAAGTTCATGTAGTTACTTAATATTACTCAACACAAATGTTTAATGACAATGTAACAAAGACACCTTAAAATAAAGTGTAACCAATAAAATGTTAGCATTGGTGACCTGCTGATGGTCATCACAATTATTTTTATCTCTGTCTGCAAACGTTCACAATGTTTCAAAAACACAATATAACTTAAACTTGCAATATTAGCATTAAACTGGTATGATAAAATCACTTACTAAACCTAGTCTATGTGAAGTTAAATCCAAACTTTAACTTATGCCATAGCCAGTTACTGCAGTATTACTTTAACTTACTTTAGAGACATATAAGCAACATGACATAACTATCCATGTACAAACAATAATACATAACCAGAAATCACTACATTCCACTGATGCTGTTAATAGAGATAAACTCACTGTTAACCTGAAATTATTCCTATAATAATTCATCATTATATTGTCATCAGTGTCCACAGAGTTGAAGTGTGTGCAGAAGTATGCAGGTACAGTGACTGACACCATTTTCTTCAATACACTGACAATACTTCGTTTATAATCTGTATTATATACTGTACATCTGAAAATGTTTGTTCTGAAGTTGATTGATAATGTCTGATCTCTCTCAGTGGATGTGACTCTGGATCCTGATACTGCACATCCATATCTCATCCTGTCTGATGATGGAAAACAAGTCAGTGATGGAGACATTAAGCAGGATGTCCCAGAAAACCCAAAGAGATTTGATGCCTGTACCAGTGTTCTGTCAAAGCAGGGATTCAGTTCAGGGAGATTTTACTATGAGGTGCAGGTGAAGGGAAAGACTAAGTGGAGTTTAGGAGTGATTAAAGAATCCATTAACAGGAAGGGGACTATCTGGCTGAAACCTGAGGATGGATACTGGACTGTGTGGCTGAGGAATGAGAATCAATATAAAGCTTTGGAAAGTCCATCTATCTCTTTATCTCTGACAGTGAAACCTGAGAAGGTGGGAGTGTTTGTGGATTATGAGGAGGGTCTGGTCTCTTTTTATGACGTGGACTCCAGATCTCATATCTACTCTTTCACTGGTCAGACTTTCACTGAGAAACTCTATCCATATTTTGGCCCATGCCCTAATGATGAAGGTAAAAACTCAAACCCACTGATCATCACACCTGTCAGCTGATCCGCATAAAAAATAAAAAAAAATCTGAAAAGATTTACTATGAATGTGATGTTTTCAGAATATGTAAATGAAAACCAAAAAACAATTTGCACAATCAAGTACATCAACTATAATCACGGTCAGAATTATTGGCAATAAATATTGGTAAATATGAGCAAAGGCAGCTGTGAAAATAAATCTGCATTGTTAATCCTTTTTTTCTTTTATTAAAAAAAAAAATAATAATTCAAAAATCTCACCTTTCATTGAAAAAAAAAAAACTGTAAATATGGGAATATGGGAATATACTTCAGAGATATTTTACTTATTAAAAATTTACAATAATTGTGGCCAGTGTGTTTTGGAGAAAAACATTTATTTCATAAAATGTTAGATTTTTTTTTACAAACAATTTGAATGAAAGATCAAAAGGATAAACAATTCATATTTATTTTTACATCCATCTTTGATCATATTTAACAAGGGTGCCAATAATTCTGGCCATGACTGTATAATGAAATATTTGTGAGTTTTATGTTGTTTGAAAAAAATATATTTCATCACGGCTACATTTGAATGGCCAAAATGAGTCTTTATATTTCTAATCAAGATTTGTTTGCTTTTCTCTTTCATTTATACTTTGTTTTTGCTTTTCAAATCTACTAAATTTTACACAATTTGGTATAATAATATTATATGGCGAAATTTTACATAATACGCACAATTTCCAGAGTGTTTCTACATATTATTTTGTAAAGAAATCTCTGTAGCCATTTTCTCTCTCCTCTCCTGCTGTTAACATTGAATTACTTGTGAAATATTGTGGTTCTTGATTTACTGTATATTTTAATAACTGCAGCAAGTAAATAAAGACAAGTGTTCAATTCTATAGGCTAACTGATACTGCTTATAAACTAAACGTATTGCTAAATGTTATGCAAATACACATTGGAGAACGATGAATATCTGCTCACACAGTAAACAACAGACAGACAGAATATGAATAAAACAGACTTGTTGACTTAGGCCTACATCAGTTGTGAATGAAAATGCTGAATTATTATTTAGTGTAGATGCCAGTAAATATGGTAAATGTTCTTCAAGAGAAGCGAGAGCATTTGAAGGCTTCACAATGAAAGTGGTTTTCATTTTGGTTTGACCACAATATCGGCGAATCCGTGCACCTGAGTGAGCTGACGGCAGTCCATCGATGCCAGGAGCTTCTGAGAGCCGGAGACGGTGGGAACAAACTTCTCCATCAGTGTAACCGTCGCAAGCTTCTCCACATCACTGACAGACAGAAACACAATATCAACTCTCTGGAAGATTTTCACTCTTTAAACATCATATTAGTGTAGTAAAATGTATGTTTTTAAACAAATCTAAAGTGCATGAACACGTCACAGCTGAAATTAAAATGCTGTTGAACACTGAAAGTCTTACCCATACGCGATCTTTCTGACGCTCTGCATTCCCAATCCCTCTATACCAGGGGCGTCAAACTGCGCCCCCGGATGAATTTCAAATGGCCCGCAGCTTGTCCATTAAAATATATGATATGTGGCCCGCCATGCATTTTCACAATGTCAACACAAGGTGGCAGTACTAGATTTTAGGCCAGGGAAACAACGCAAAACGAAACAGCGATGGTCCCCAGTCAGTGCTACACACCTCGCCTCTACCATCTTCTCATCTTTTGCGGCTTTCTCTGCGACGTGCTGGTCATGTATTCTCCTCATGATAGTTCGCCTCGCAGGTAGTTTGTAAGATGGGTCACCTGTGGCCACCTGGAGAACAAGCTCGAGCCCATCATCTTCAACCACGCTGATGGGCCGGCAGCTGGTGGCAATCCACCGAGCGAGGAGATTAGTTAGCTTGGCTGATAGAGCTGTGCTGACGGGCTTGCCTCGGTTGCACTCAAACATAGTAGTTTGACGACTCTTCCTCTGCGCTACATCAATGCTTGGCCCGGCATCTTCCGCATTAGCTAAGGGATGCTTTGCGTTTAGGTGGTATTTGAGACTGGAAGAACTCCTACAGTAAACTAATTCCGCATTGCACAAGGTGCAAACAACCTTAGTCTTGTCGAGGTTTCCATTGGGAAGCTTCTTAAAAATAAATTTTCCCTGAAGCAAACCCGGCGGCTTCGTTCTCGCCCCCCTACAGTGCAATTCGGCTAGGTATACATCTGCGCTAAAATATCAAGGTGAAAGTCATCATAGCTTGCGTAGTATAGACCCAGCTCCCAACCCAACTTTGAGAATAGATTAACGGCGATATTTTTTTTTATCGCCCGATAAGAGTCTCATGTTAACGCAGCACGTTAACGCCGATAACGGCCCACCACTAATATATATATATGTCACAGATGTATATTTACTTGACTAATAATGGAGAAAGATGCTATTTGGCAGTAGAATAATGTAGTGACCATGGATTAAACCCACTGGACAATGAATATTTACAATGTTAATGACAATTTATGTTTCTACTAAGAAACATCTAAATGGTAGCTGTGACTGTCAACAGATATGTTTTTCATTAAAATGTATATTTACATATTTCTATATTCATGCTATTGTTAGTTCATTCAATGTTTAAAAAAATTGACAAATGTATGAGTAATAGTACTCCCTTGAAATGTTTAACGTTAAGGGTTCTTTAAGAAGCGTAATGTGTCACATGACCATTGTTTAGTTGAGAGCGGATGAAGAGAAACGTCTCGGTTACGTATGTAACCTTGGTTCCCTGAATAGGGAATGAGACACTGCGAGACCATCGCTATGGGAACACCTTCGGTGTGACGAATGTCTGAAGCCCTTGTACCATCACGCCAATTTGATTGGCCAGTGGCGCTTAGCACCACCCCAAGAATACGTCACGTATGCTTAAATCGGCATGCTAGGCGCCATTTCATCAGTTTTTCAGGACAAAGGAAGCTACTACTCGAAGGTAGGGGAACGGCTGGCGTCGCAGTGTCTCATTCCCTATTCAGGGAACCAAGGTTACATACGTAACCAAGACGTTCCCTTTTTATAGGTTCTCTCGACACTGCAAGACCATTGCTATAGGAACAATATACCATAACGCCTTCACGTACCCGAAAGTAGCTAGAAGAACGTGGAAAGCGTCCGCTCAAGCAGATAAAAACCTGGGAGCCCGGAACCGCCTGTAGATCCCCTATTCTCATAAGAGAGGATAAAGCCATCAGAAGAACCGTCTTGAGAGTAAAGAACTTGTGTGACACTGACTCAAATGGCTCAAGGCTGTCAGCTGTTAAATACTCCAGGACAACAGAAAGGTCCCATGAGGGTATTCATACAGGGCGGAAAGGCCTAAGCCATCTCGTCCCTTGCAGCATCTGAACCTGCTCAGCAGATACAGCTGCCACATAAACCTTAGAGTGGTTGGGACTGCTCCTGCCGAAAAACGACTCCACAAGAACTCCAGTATTGAACCGACAGGGCAGGTCACATTGCCTGCACCAAGAGGCAAAAGCTTCCACTTAAAAGCATACAGGCACCTCGTGGAGGGGCCCTAGAGTAAAGAATAGTATCTGTAATCTCAAGAGACCAGAACACATTACTGCGCCCCGTTCAGGGGCCACACCCACAGTCTCCACAAGTCCGGATGGGGGTGTTAAATCATACCCGGGGTCTGAGTCAACAGGCCTGTCTGAAACCATATCTTAGTGGGTCAGCACAGGGCCACGAACAACAAATATCCACTTCATCCATTCGTACTCCGAGCAGCACCGCTGAGAGTAAACGGATTGGTGGGAAGGCAAAAAAAGTCATGGGCCACTTTTTAATCACGTGCAAAGGGTGGTGGTGAGGCGAGATCCCTTGATCCCTCTGCTTCATAAACCTACGTGGACTTAACGTCCAGTTCTGGACTGGATCAGACGTGTAATGACTGAATGCATACAGGAGACCAACGTGCCCGCATCGTGAAAGAATCCAAGTCCACGCCTAGAAAGTTGTTTGCTGACTTGCAACAGAATTCAGGGTGCGTTCACACTTTGCATGTTTGGTTCGATTAAAACGAACCCTGGTGCGATTGCTCTGTTAGTGCGGTTCATTTGAGCATGTGTGAACGCTGCCATCCGAACCCTGGTGCGCACCAAACAAGCGGACTGAGACCGCTGAAAAAATGGGTCTCTGTCCACTTCCAAACGAACTCTGGTGTGGTTCGAATGATATATGAACGCAACATGGACCAAAGACATGTAATCGAACCAAAAACAGGAAGATGAGACCCTAAAAAGGACAGAATCCTCACGCATATCGGTTTTTCTTGTCATAGTCGTGAGTCTGCATATGACAGGCATCAGACGCACGTCTCCACGCAGCAGATCATTTGTGTGTGACAGATGGATTCCCGCCGCTGTTTTGACTCCTTTACACATTTTATAAGCTCTTCACGAGTTCCCAGCTGGCCAAAATACCATCATATGCAGGCTACACACACAACAAGCCCATTTATCCCAGCACACAGCAGTGTTTTGGATGTTCGGTAAGTTCCGCCTCAAAATAGGCAATACGTCATAAAATCTGACCAATCACATTGTGAATGTATCCCTGTGCCTTTAGGTTTGTTATCTTTTGGTTTGGTGATAAAATTGCCAATCTGAACACTAATCGGACCAGGACTACATGTTTTTTTTTCTTTTTTGGTCCAAATGAACCAAACGAACCAAACTACAAGTGTGAACTCACCCTCAGTAAAGTTTACACGTAAGACTCCTCAATAATCTCGACGTGCTACTGTTTCTTAACCCTGTGATTAACGACTGCGAGTTGGCTCAGACCACAAAAGGTATCCGACCCATTTGAATTCTGCACAGATTTCAAAAGTGTTTAAAAGTGATATAGAGGGCATTAGGAGGAGAAACTGTTAGACATTAGAAGGAAACGGAGGTTTTACAGAGTTTAACGCCTCTGGCTGAGCTATGGTATAAATGAAATGCTATTGGCTATTTTAAAAATGGGCGGGGCTGTTCGATATGTCCCGCCCTGTCTTCCTGTTTCAGTTGAAATTACGTCAACACAGTGAATAATGCTGCGCGTTCCAACACACTTCAGCGGGCTTTTAATGCTGCTGTGAGGGTGTTTTTAATACAGCGGCTGTGGGAGTGACGGTAAAAAATTACATCTTTCTCTCTTCTGACTGCCGTTATCAATCGCTCTCTATTTTTCTCTTGTTTTGAAAATTGTGAACTATGGAGTATTATGGAGTTTTTCTTTTGCTATTTTCACAAATGGAAACACAAAAAATATATATTTAATGAAGTCTCTCATTCACCGCTATAAAAGTTTACACAACCATGACGTTAAAGTGTTTGCACACTCAGCAGGGATGAATTAGAAACTGTTCCATATTCATGACTGTGGGAGGGGCTATGACATCACTGCAGCAGAGAGTAAGAATTCAGTGAAGGTGAAAGTAAATAAAACAGATGAACTGGAAGCTTCTTCAGACAACTTTATTCAGACACACGGAAGCTAGCTATCACAGCTGACATTCACTCAAAGGTAAGTGATGGAAATGTAAGAGCTTGTTCAGCAGTTTTAAACTGGAATACTATCAGAATATTGTTAATGAGTATGTCATTCTGGCTGTAAAGTAAAGTTTGATTTCTTCTGTCATGTCACACAACTAAAAGACTTCAGAAACAGAAAGTACTTGAACTGCCCTTTTATTCTGTGTTGTCTTTCATATACAAAAAAAAACCCTTTCTGTATGATCAGTTTTATATCAGGACAGGTGTCTCCAGGAGAGATACTATTTTCAGTATTCTTTTTCCAACAGGACAGAAATGAATATCTAGTACTTTTGATTTCATATAATCAGTGGTTACTGGTTTAACTTATAGTACATTATATTTAGCAGACTCACTATTATTTCAACTCCAAACATAAAATGATCTTATTTTGTTGCCTTGATGGGTGTTTGTATGACATAAAATATATGAACATGAATTTTTCTTGAATATCAGGTTTTTGAAGAGGAAATGCACAAGTTCCCCACAAGTTAGACCAGTTTACAAGACTGAATGATAAGAATTTAGCTGCTGAAGTGCTGTCATACCTGTGGTTGTGTTGCCTGGAGATGTTGTTGCAGTATAATTCCGAAACACTCTGAAATGACTCATTGTTCCCGAGTCATATTAAATAATTCGTGATCAACCCATCACTTTAAAAACTAACAACTCTAGGCTACGCAACCACAGGTATGACGGCACTTCAGCAGCTAAATTCTTATTATTCAGTCTTGTAAACTGGTCTAACTTGTGGGGAACTTGTGCATTTCCTCTTCAAAAACCTGAAATTCCAGAAAAATTCATTTTCATATTCATGCTCATGTTTTATGTCATACAAACACCCACAAAGCCAACAAAATAAGGTTATTTTATGTTTGGAGTCGAAGTAAAACAACATAACTGGAACTGAATTGGAAAGCAGCACAAGAGTCACACAGTCCCAAACACTTTTCTGAACTGCTTTATGTCACATGTGTACAGTGAAATATGTGTGCTTTATGTCACTTGGAAAATAAATATTTTGTCAGAATATACAGCTACTTTTGAAGGGCCATCAGTGGAGAAATATTTAAAATCTTTGAGTATTAATATTATCAAAATTTTTCTCTTGCTTCTCTTCATTGTTTTGTCAGTCATGGCATCCTCCAGTGGTCCAGCACTAAATGAGGAGCTCCAGTGCTCCATCTGTCTGGAAGTGTTCACTGATCCAGTCACTACTCCATGTGGACACAACTTCTGCAAAACCTGCCTGAGCGAGTGCTGGACGAACACACAGATCAGCTTCTGTCCACTCTGTAAAGAAAGATTCAGCAGAAGACCTGATCTCAAGATTAATACAACACTCAGAGAGGTTGTGCAACACTTTGAGAAGCTCAAACTAGGAGAATCTGAGGTGTTCTGTGACATCTGTGATGAAAGAAAGCAGAAAGCTGTGAAGTCCTGCCTGACGTGTCAAATCTCGTACTGTGACTCTCATCTGGAGCCTCATCTCAGAGTCCTACGACTAAAGAAACACAAACTCATCAACGCTGTGGAAAACCTGGAGGATTATATATGCCAGAAACATGAGAGTCCTCTGGAGATGTTCTGCAGAGATGATCAGACGAGTGTTTGTGACTCTGATGTGAATGTGAACTCTCTGTATAATGCTCTGTCTCTACTGAAGAAAACTCTAGATGGGACTCTAAATAAAAAACTCAGTCAAACTGGTATGTAAATTTTAAATACAGTGCATGGATTTGATTGTCAGTTACTATCAAAGAAAATAATTTTTTCAAAGAATATTCTGGGTTAAATTAAATTTAAGCATTGGTGACCTGCTGGTGATCACTGCAGATAATTATTTTATCTTAAAATGCAAAGGATCATACTGTTTAAAAAAATGACTATAACATAAACTTGCCACGTTAGCATTAGACTGTTATAAAATTACTTACTAAATCACTCCCCCCAAGCCCCACCCCACCCCTCAAAGCTTTATGTTCTGCACAGACCCTGCAAATTGTCAACATGTTTGTCCCATTGACTTCTATTGCATATTTCCTGTAAACACATTGTTTGTTTTACATGTCAGGGAGTCAACTCAGTCACGCACTCAGTCACCACCTTCATCAATCACCACGTGTGTTCCTCGTCTATCTGCTGACAACATACCACTAATGCTGCCAATGAAGATAAACTCAATGATAATCTGAAAACATTCCCATGAATAATTCATCATTATATTGTCATCTGTGTTCACAGGGTTGAAGTTTGTGCAGAAGTATGCAGGTACAGTGTGGTTGACACCATTTTCTTCAATACACTTACAATACTCTGTTATAATCTGTATTATATACTGTACATCTAAAAGTGTTTAATCTGAAGTTGATTGATAATGTCTGATCTCTCTCAGTGGATGTGACTCTGGATCCTGATACGGCGAATCCATATCTCATCCTGTCTGATGATGGAAAACAAGTCAGTCATGGATACATTAAGCAGAATGTCCCAAAAAACCCAAAGAGATTAGCTGACAGATCTGTTCTGGCAAAGCAGGGATTCAGTTCAGGGAGATTTTACTATGAGGTGCAGGTGAAGGGAAAGACTGGGTGGGGTTTAGGAGTGGCCAGAGAATCCATTAACAGGAAGGGGGACATTGCAGCGAAACCTAAGAATGGAGTCTGGATTCTGATGCTGATTAATGGGAATCAATATATAGCTTGTGATGATCCATATGTCTCTTTATCTTTGAGAGTGAAACCTGAGAAGGTGGGAGTGTTTGTGGATTATGAGGAGGGTCTGGTCTCTTTTTATGATGTGGGCTCCGGCTCTCATATCTACTCTTTCACTGGTCAGACTTTCACTGACAAACTCTATCCAGGGTTTGACCCATGCCTTAATGATAAAGGTAAAAACTCAAAGCCACTGATCATCACACCTGTCAGTTAAATATAAATCATGAAATCTGCAAAGATTATCAATGCATGAGCTGTTTTTAGAGGATTAGAATTTGCAAAACAAAAAGTAACTGCACAATGATTACATGGATTTTATGGATAATTCAAAGTAGAATGAAGCTTTGAGTCTAGTTCATGTTTAAATACATTATATTGAAAAAGACATACACAAGATAAAATGCGTACAAAGTACACAAAAAGAAGACCATATTACCATTATCATTCATCTCAATGGTGTCACACCAACTCTGTCTGATTAAACCACAAGAACACACACAGCCTCAAGCCGCTTTGACATCAAAGACAGGACAAATACGAGACAAACTTTAAGGATCTTCCAAAACCCAATTATATATATATTATATTACATATTTGTCACAGATATATTTAAATGACCAACAATAGAAATGCTATCTGACCATAGAATACGGTCTGTGTACCTTCAGATAGTTAGTTTGTTTTCTAATTTTTGTCTTCAAAATGGAAAAATGAAGAAACCAGTCATTTATCACACACTCGACCCTTCTTGTGAACATAAGTGAACTAATCTAGCGTTGTTTTTTTCATATTTTTATTTTTGTTTTTATCGCACTTTGTTCTAATTCGCCAAATGGAAAAACAATAAAACCAAAATGGATAAGCTTGAATATTCTTGAATATTCGATCTGTACATGGGCAGGAATAAAAAGCCCCTTCGCACTGACTGGTCAACCAAAGATCAAGCCGTGCGGTCATCAGTTCTTACTCAGTTCCACACAACAGAATATAATAGTAGTCATCTGCTACAGTTGTATTTCATCTCTTTTTTCTCAATCAGCTTTTCAAATTTGCTATGTTTTTTTTGTTTTTTACATAATATGATTTAATATGAAATGGTGAAATTCTGCATAATATTCTAAACTTCTACACCTGTTAAGGTAATTTCCATTGTGCATTATGTCTCTCTCTCCTCTCCAGGTGTTAACTTGAAATTACTTGTAAAATGCTGCAATTCTTGGTTTATATTGGAATAACTGCAGCATCTGAATAAAGACAAGTGTTCAATTCTGTAACTGACATTACTTGTACACTAAATTTCTTGCAAATAAATATGTAAATGGAGAATGATTTAAGTTCATGTACATCTACACACATAAATATTACAACAGACAGACAGGATATGAAAAAAAACATGAAGGATCTTTATTGTTGACTTACACCAGTTCTGAATAAAAATACTGAATTATTATTTAGTGATTATGACCCTTCAATCTAGTAAATATTCTTCAAGATAAGTGAGAGCATTAGAAGGCTTCACAATGAAAGAGTTTTTCATTTTGGTTTGAGCACAATATCGGCGAATGAGTGAGCTGACGGCAGTCCATCGATGCCAGGAGCTTCTGAGAGCCGGAGACGGTGGGAACAAACTTCTCCATCAGTGTAACCGTCGCAAGCTTCTCCACATCACTGACAGACAGAAACACAATATCAACTCTCTGGAAGATTTTCACTCTAAACATCATATTAAATGTAGTACAATTTATGTTTTTAAACAAATCTAAAGTGCATGAACACGTCACAGCTGAAATTAAAATGCTGTTGAACACTGAAAGTCTTACCTATACGTGATCTTTCTGACGCTCTGCATTCCCAATCCCTCTATACGGAACAAAACGTTCTTCAACATTTGTGACAGCGGGTTCTTGAACGTGATCTTGACTGTCAACTCTTTACCCACCACAGCGCCATCTTGAGGCTGAAAACAGTAAAAACACAATCAATGGATGTAGAGTTTCTTTTTGTGATGAACTGAATCCAAATATGACACCTTCAGATGTTTCATCAGGTCGCAGTTCCTCACTCTAAACATCACATGACTTCAGAAGATTTGGAATGTAGTGTACTACTCTTATGATAATTATAGTTACATAATCTGACTGCAACCAAAATGCAACAACATCGTTCAGTTTTTCACTTTCATCTTTTACATCCATCAAGTCTAAAAATGACCACAGTAAATTACCATGTGCCATTACCATTGTGGCAAATGTAAAGCAAAAAGAAATGGAAGGGAACCAGAAAGAAAGAAACTTAAGTATTTGTTTTTACATGCTTAAGATCAATTCTGTCATGTTTATTCAATCAAATATAGTAGATAACTGCTTGTCAAGATCAAGAATCATCATTAGTGTCATCGCCCCCAAAAGTGATTAATCCAGATTCACTAACGAATTCAGAGTTACTGAACTGAATCTGTTGCGAGATTAAATAGTAAATTCTGCATGATACTGAAAGTCAATAAATTCGGTCAAGTTATAACAGTAATGAAAAACATACTGCTCTTAGATATAATGTATAGCATGGGCTACATTCATACATTTATATTTGTTTTTATAGACTTCAATTTGCACATAGTTTGAAGGAAAACATTGGGCAGGATGAGGAATAACATGTTTTTCCTCAATAAAACAAGAAATAAATGGTAGATAATCCAAATAGTCAAAAGTGACCGAAGCCTTGAAAAGTAACTTTTTTGTTTTTCAGGAAAACCAATGTAATATATTTTTGTTCAATAATATTTTTTGATTATTATCTAAAATTTTGAGGGTATTTTATGATACTATGCAATATTTATACAATTTTTATTAGCTATTTTTCCCCATTGGAAATAATACAAAATTTTTTTCTAATATTTTTTAAAATTATTTTTCAATTAAAGCAGTATTCCATATTAAAGTAGAGACAAGGCATTTAAAATCAATTTTTTTGAAGGTAGATTAGTGCCATTTGGTGAGAGTAAAAAAAGAAAAACTTATGCAATGCCATGGTGTAACCACTAGATTCCTATAGAGCTCTATATAAAGTGGCTTCTCTAGTGGTTTTTGGACACAAATACTTATTTTTATTAAGTTTTGGATTTGGATTTATACTTAGACATTCTCAAAGACTACTTTGTGAAGGTTTCGATTTTTTTTTGTTTAAAATGTTGATTTGAAGTGTCGGTTTTTGCATTAATTTTACTGCAGTCAAACCTGAACACAGAGGAGGACATTTTGTCACACATAACATCAAAATTCAATAAAAAATAACAAAAATGAACAGGTGTGTTTTATAACAGCTTAATAAATCTGGGTCTGATCTGATTTCAACCTCTTATTTGAGTTTTGGCTCAATTTTACCATATTGTTACAGCCAAACCGGTTCATTTGTGTGTTTGAGTGGGTGTTTCTGTTTTGTACTCTCGATGTTTTTGAGTGTAACCTCTTTCTTGCTGTTCATTTTTTTACTGCTTTGTGGCTGAATTTTTGATTTTATTTCACACATTTGTATAAACTTGCTCTGTCTTATAGTTGAGCTAGTTCATATATATGTGTGTGTGGGGAGGGGGGTTGGATGTGTCTATTTTGCACTCTTGGCATTTTAGAGTGTCCCCCCTTCAGTGCTGTGCACTTTTTTTCTGCACAGTGTCTGAATTGTAGTTTGTACCAACAAAAGATTCTCTGAGTTTTCGTATTTCCCATTCATTTCCTATGTCGGTCATTTTTGACCGAAAAGAAGGTAAGCGTGACTATTTTTTTTTACGACCCTTTAACATGTCCGAATCATGTCCTTGATTTTTGTGTGTTCATATTGCTAATGCGACAAAAGTCACCAAGTGTCATCTCATTCCAACGAAGCTACGATTTTTAACATTTCAAAATATAAAATTTTTCGGTCAAAAATGACCAAAGAGGGCCAGAGGGTTTAATAGGGCATTCGTGCCACCTACTGGCAGTGTAGATCAGAAACACAACAACACTCTTCGTCTCTGAGTATGAGGGCTCATGCAAGCATCCTTTTCAAGTATCCACACTGCAACTCACAGGCCAGAGCGACGAAAGAGCACCATATTGTAAGTGTATTTGACATAGTATGTTTAGATGCTTTTCCTCCTGCGAGCTCTTTCTTTCTTTTATGTTGTTTTACCGGCGAGTCTTCTTCTGTGCTGCACTGAGAATCGACATTATAAAGTGTTGACGAGAATTTCATAAAATTCAAGGATTAAATGAATATTTCACCTTCTTAAAACTCTAAAATACGTAGGTTTTGTGCAATTATTTACATTGTTCTGACATGGAAAATTTAACAAAATCTATACTCACATATCTTAGCTTGATAAATTTACAGATTCTCTTCAGACGGACCGTCTAAATAACCGTTGAAATTTAAATTATACAGATTCGCGCTTCAGGATCGTGACGTGTGCAATTGTACAGTGACAACAGTTTTATGAAAACTAGTATCCTTTTTATTATATTAAAATCACATTAACATTGGCTTAGAAACTTGTTAGCATGCTTTTATATTGTTTGTTTTTACTTTTAAATGCCAATATTAGTTTACCCTTGAACAAGACGCAGGAATGACAATTTAACTTGTGATCATGTTTATTGTGTGGCATTTATTTAATTATATACAGCTGGGCTTCATAAAATTCTAGTTATGAAATTATCATTAACATGAATGATTACTATAGGCATATCTACCCTAAGACTATTTAGCCTACACGCTTTCATATTCATGAAATATGGGCGGAGCTATGTATGACATCACAGCAGGTGAGTGAAAGTTTTTATTGAAGGTGAAACTATAACAGATGAACTAAAAGCTTCTTCAGACAACAACCTTTTTATTCAAACACTCTGAAACTAGTGATTACATCTGATATTCACTCACAGGTAAGTGACAGAAATGTAAGAGTTTAGTAGAGTTTAATACCATGAAGCAGTGTTATCAAAAGCAGTATTTATTGTTATTTAAAAGTGTGTTTGATGTGTAATATCATGTCAGACTTCAGAAACAAGAACTTGACCAGTAGACAGAATGAAAAAAAGTCCAGTAAAAACTGCTCCATAAAATGAAAATCGCATGATGTTTAGAGGATCTTTATTTATTAGGTTATTTATTTGAAAAATAAAACATTTGTCTTTTAAAGTATATAGAAAGATCCTTTCTTGATAGTATTAAATGCTGTTGTTCTTCACTGGAGCTCGTAGAGACATTAGTAGTTTCTTCTACACACCAGAGAGAGATGATAATCAATTACTTTGACAAACAACTGTTCATATTAACATTGTTATAATAGATTTTATGAATACACTGGAATATGTCACCATAATGATTGCATGTTGTCCCCACTATCAGTGTTTGTGTGTCATGAAACAATTCCTTATAATCAATTTCATATGGAAATACTCAAGTTATCCAGAATTAGACCGCCTGTGGTGGTGTAGCCTAGCAGTTAAAGACCTGGAATAACTGACAGATTACAGTACTTAGTTACTATACTTTATTATTTTGAGGAATTTATACCTACTCATGTAACCTAAAATTTTGTAGTACAACTGCGTCTCCAGGAAAAACTTTGTACTTTGTACTCCTCATTTAGACTTTCAGTTTATTCCTTATCAAACAATAAGGAAGTCTATAACGCCTTATAAAAAGCTATCTGTTACATTTCTATTCATCTCAATGGCAGTTGCTTGGCTTGTGCATGACACCTAGAAATGCAAAACCTACCTGTTGTCATCTTTGTTCATGAGCACAACGTCTATAATATAATTTATACGTTGCATGTCAGTATACATGGCTACATGTAAATTACTGAATGATACTTTTGGCCATAGAATGGTGTAGTTACGGCATCTGCCAGCAGGGGCTAAGTGGACTGTGCTAACCAACTAAACTTTTACCCTATGTGTAAAAAATACTTTGAATTATCCAGCAATGTAGATGACATATTGTCATTACTTTCCTTTAGAGCTCTAACGATTATTTTTGTTGAGTAATCGGTTGATTATTTTGACGATTAATTGGATATATTTGTTGTGGTAATAAAAATAGACCTAAGTGAACAATAACCAATAAAATGACTTAAAATACATAGATATGATATCAATGAAGCAATAATAAGTGAAAGTGACATGACGTGAAGGCTGTAACCCATACTCGAAGGTTAGGTGCTTTGCTCAAGGGCAGCTCAGTCCTTTCATGCCGATATTGAGAATCGAACCCACAACCTTTGTGTTACCAGTCTGACTCTAACCATTAGGCCATTTAATATAATTCAGTTCAATTTAATATACATAACAAACATAATCAACTTACATATGTACATTACGTGTTATAACAAATGCCTGCAGAGGGCACCAACGTCATGGTAATTGTTGTTGTTACACTTTACAGCATGATAAATCTTTAATATTGGCAAAACAACATTTAATTCAAATGTCCACTTAATCTTTAATATTTGGCCACTTCTTAACAATAGAAATGCTACAACTACTGTAATTTCTTGAACAAGATCACAACATCAAAACATGCAAACACAGAGCAAGGGTTTAAACTTTTATTTTGAAATCGCGATGAACAACAGTTTGCATATTTAGAAACATATTTATGTATTCTCCTGTGTTGGCTTATAAATTTACACTACAAATCTGGTGAAAATGGCGCTGCGTACACAGATGAACGTTATAAGCAACCATATGCAAACGTTAGGAATCTGTGAAAGGTCAAGAGATTGCGCAAACGAACGTAATCTTAATTTTTTATATAGGTTGTGTATGGTGGCTGAGAGAGCTTAACAAGCTGCAAATTGAAAAAACATCAGCAAGTTAAGAAAACATCTTCATCACATTGACAACACGTGTGCTGCAAATACTCACAATCCAACTAAATACAGAAATGCACTGCAAATACTACAGACCACAAAGGAAATGTTTCAAGGGGACCCAACAAGTGACGAACCTGGCTGGGACCGCTTATTGTTCAATGTCTACTCGTCAATGGTGTTGTCAATGACTGAAAAGGTGAGTTTTTTGTTTATTTTGACATCCTTGATCGTATGTACGTTGTGAGTATTGCATTTCTATATTTAGTTGAGTTATGAGTATTTGCAGCACATGTGTTTTCAAACTGATGAAGATGTTTTCTTAATTTGCTGGTGTTCTATTTTCTATTTTCATGTGTTTTCTTCAGTTGGAGCTCGTTGAGCTCTCTCGGCCACGTAGTTGCGGCACCCAGGAAACACAAAATATGTCAAACTTTATGCGTTTCCTAAATGCACATTATTGGAAACCCAAGCAATCAGCATGCAGAAACTGAGCTTGTGTGGAGCAGCATTTACTGTGATCGGAGCCGCTTTGAGACAGAAGAAACTCATAACCTGCACGCATGTAATTAAAGCGTTGCTTCACCCTGAAACTCACAGCGTATATTTATTTAACTGAATCGCAGCCTTTGTGATTTCACAATAGCACTATGCTAAATTGTTATTTTTAAACGGTTTAAATATATCGTGCAGCCTTTGAAAACGGTCCAATAGAGGGTATGCATGTGATGTCACCGCCAACACTGATTGGCAAAAAGACAGAGTGGCAGCAGTAGATCAGCGTGAATGCCGCGAAAAACACACAAAACACATCTAAAACAGGAAAGAGCTTTGTGATTGACTGTACAAATAGATTTGACAAGAAATCAGAGAAGCAAATGGATCACTGCAATTCACAGAAACAAATGGAAACATGGATTTGCAGTTATTATTTTGTGTCAATATGTTGAATTTTGGGGTAAAATCATACCCTATATATTGTATTGTTATATATTGTATTGACAACTCATCAATTAAATATTTACCATCTTATTTTCTGCATAATTGCAGGTTTTTAAATAAACACTGACAAAAGCTATACAAAATGTTTTAGGGCTGGACGATATGATATAGACAGATCAGGCATAACATTATGAGCACTGACACGTGAAGTGAATAACACTGACTCTCTCTTCATCACGGCACCTGTTAGCGGGTGGATATATTAGGCAGCAAGTGAACATTTGTCCTCAAAGTTGATGTGTTAGAAGCAGGAAAAATGGGCAAGCGTAAGGATTTGAGCGAGTTTGACAAAGACCAAATTGTGATGGCTAGACAACTGGGTCAGAGCATCTCCAGAACTGCAGCTCTTGTGGGGTGTTCCCGGTCTGCAGTGGTCAGTATCTATCAAAAGTGGCCCAAGGAAGGAACAGTGGTGAACTGGTGACAGGGTCATGGGCGGCCAAGGCTCACTGATGCACGTGGGGAGCGAAGGCTGGCCCGTGTGGTTCGATCCAACAGACGAGCTGTAGCTCAAATTGCTCAAGAAGTTAATGCTAGTTCTGATAGAAAGGTGTCAGTATACACAGTGCATAGCAGTTTGTTGCGTATGGAGCTGCATAGCCACAGACCAGTCAGGATGCCCATGCTGACCCCTGTCCACTGCCGAAAGAGCCAACAGTGGACACGTGAGCATCAGAACTGGACCACGGAGCAATGGAAGAAGGTGGCCTGGTCTGAAGAATCACGTGTGCGTCTCTTACCTGGGGAACACATGGCACCAGGATGCACTATGGGAAGAAGGCAAGCCGGTGGAGGCAGTGTGATGCTTTGGGCAATGTTCTGCTGGGAAACCTTGGGTCCTGCCATCCATGTGGATGTTACTTTGACACGTACCACCTACCTAAGCATTGTTGCAGACCATGACCACCCTTTCATGGAAACAGTATTCCCTGGTGGCTGTGGCCTCTTTCAGCAGGATAATGCTCCTGCCACAAAGCAAAAATGGTTCAGGAACGGTTTGAGGTGTTGACTTCGCCTCCAAATTCCCCAGATCTCAATCCAATCAAGCATCTGTGGGATGTGCTGAACAAACAAGTCTGATCCTTGGAGGCTCCACCTCACAACTTACAGGACTTAAAGGATCTGCTGCTAACATCTTGGTGCAGATACCACAGCACACCTTCAGGGGTCTAGTGGAGTCCATGCCTCGACGGGTCAGGGCTGTTTTGGCAGCAAAAGGAGGACCAACACAATATTAGGGAAGGTGGTTATAATGTTATGCCTGATCAGTGTATATAACATTAAATATAAATGATCAACCGTATTTAGACCTACCTATATTGTATTTATATAAAGCGTTCACAGGCAAATTTGCTTTATGTTTTTCCCTGGTGGTGAAATCAGGCACATATAAATACAATAAAAACACAATTCCTGGCTGCATGTCAAAATCCCAAGGATCACTGGACCTTTGGGAAGTCATAAGGAACACTATTGAGTCTAACCTTTAGTTTAAACTGATAATTCTTTGTTTTACTCACGTTTTCGCAGTTCCCCCTATTAAATCCAGTCATGCAACAGGCTCTTTTGCCACTCAGTCCGGCTGAGAGGGCGTGTTCTTGCAGGAAAGTGACATCAATGCATACCCTATGTAATGCGGCCCATGGATTGCCGTCTGTGGAATGCTCCACTTCCCGTGTTTTGACGGTTAATTGACACAGGCAAATTGCAATCGAGGAGGTTTTAAAAATCGAGTACTCAGATTTAATCAAGGAATCATGACAGCCCTACTTATCTTTTCAGTCATGGCATCCTCCCGTGGTCCAGCACTAAATGAGGAGCTCCAGTGCTCCATCTGTCTGGAAGTGTTCACTGATCCAGTCACCACTCCATGTGGACACAACTTCTGCAGAACCTGCCTGAGCAAGTGCTGGACGAACACTTGGACCTGCTTCTGTCCACTCTGTAAAGAAAAATTCAGCAGAAGACCTGATCTCAAGATTAATACAACACTCAGAGAGGTTGCGCAACACTTTAAGAAGAAGCTCAATCTAGGAGAATCTAAAGGGTTCTGTGACATCTGTGGTGAAAGAAAGCAGAAAGCTGTGAAGTCCTGCCTGACGTGTCAAAGCTCTTACTGTGATGATCATCTGGAGCCTCATCTCAGAGTCCCACGTCTAATGAAACACACACTGATCAATGCTGTGGAAAACCTGGAGGATTATATTTGCCAGAAACATGAGAGACCTCTGGAGATGTTCTGCAGAGATGATCAGACGTGTGTTTGTCTGTCCTGCTCTGAAGGAGAACACAGGACTCACAACACTGTTCCTATAGAGGAGGAGAGTCGAGAGAAGAAGGTAAAGAGTTACAGACAAAACACTTTAAACACTCCATGAAATACATCTTTGAAATGTACAAAACTACAATTGGGTCTTTAAATGGTTTTCAAAATCAATATTCAAATAAGAGTTGGAAGATGGAAACATAAATTCAGTGATAAATGTGTTTTTCTCTGTATGTAGGATCATCTGGTTCAGACACAGACAGATGTTCATCAGATGATCCAGGACAGAATGAAGAAGATTCAAGAGATCAAACACTCAGTAGAACTAAGAAAAGTGAGTGGAAAAAACGATTACAGCACAAAAGCAGTCTCAAAGTACAAACTGGTATTGGCCGAAGCACCAAGAGTAACAAAAGCAACATAGAAGGTTCACTAATTGTAGTCTTAACAGGCAAGACAGTAGACAAACAGAAACAATACCCAGGTAAACAAGCCAGGTTCAAAAGGCAGGTAGCAAGAGTCATAAATAATAATAATCTAAAAAGGGTCAAAACCAGGAAAGACAATCATGGGGAAAATGCTCAGAAATGTTAGCCTTGGCAAAACAAGACTTCACACTGAGCCTAGCTTGCTCAGTGCTTCAATAGGCCATGAAATGGTGGATAGGTGTGTGCAATCAGTCCAAGTTTGTGAGTTCTGGGATTTGTAGTCCAATTACTAATACTCGGGTGAGAGCGACCTCTGGTGGCAGACAGGAGGATGTTCAGTGACAGCGTTCGTGACAGATGCTGAATTTAATGGATTTAAAAAGTCACATATTTCTTAAAGTATCCTTTTAAATAAATATGTGAATACATAATAAATTAATTTGCAAATTGATCTCATTCATCAGAAGAACATGGAGAAAGAGAAATCATCCAGTGTTGAGATCTTCACTGATCTGATCCGCTCCTTTGAGAGATGTCAGTCTGAGCTGCTGAAGATGATGGAGGAACAGCAGAAAGCAGCAGAGAAACAGGCTGAAGATCTCATTAAAGAGCTGCAGCAGGAAATCACTGAGCTGAAGAAGAAAAACACTGAGCTGGAGCAGCTCTCACACACTGATAATCATCTCCAACTCATACAGGTCTGTCAACATCTGTCTCATCAGTCATCATGTACAACATTACAGGACAAACACTCTGTTCACAAACATGATGAGCTGCCTCTGTAAGCAAAAGAGCAAAAGAAGAGCATTTAATGAACTTTATAAAAAACAATTATTTAATATTTCTCTCACCTGTTGTAGATGTACTCACCCCTGTACAGCCGTCGACATGCCAAGAACTGGACTGAGATCCGGATTGACTCTGATGTAAATGTGAACTCTCTGTATAGAGCTCTGGCTCAACTGAAGAAAACTCATGAGACACTAAATGAAAAACTCAGTCAAACTGGTATGTGATTATAAAATACAGTGTATAAATATTTGTTGTCAGTAACTATGAGAAATATTTTTAAAGAAAATTCTGGGACAAATCCAATTTAAGGATCTGTTATGTGCTGGTGATTACCATAGACAATTATTTAGTCTCAGTTTGTAGGATTGCTTAGAAAATATAACCATAACATAATCATCAACTTAAAAACTCCATATTAGCATTAGACTGGAGTGATAAAAGACCATGGTGGGGCTGACAGAGGTGAAATAGGCCGTGCCCCTTTATAGTCCAGACAGGGAGCACAGGGGATTCATAGATGGCCTCAGTGGCCGTAACAGAGGAGTCAGGGACGGCCCTCCTGGTCGTGATGAGGAACTCAGCAGCAGATGATACCACCTATAAGGGCAGCTGTAGTGGTCAACGTGTGTGTGGCCCAGACACACAAGATGGCAGTAGCTATTGTAGGAAGTACCAAAGCCAGGGGATGAACTTCCGTGACCACCGGACTTGGGACCACCAAGCAAGGGAGCACAGAGATTACCAGACTTGAATGCAGAGAAACCACCGGTGAAGGGAGAGCTGAGACCATCGAACTTGGGACCACTGATATAGAGCAGAGTTCTCTGATTTCTCTTGGCAGAGTTTTTAAATTTCTTCGGCTGGATCCATTGTGGGTCAGGTCTTCTATGACGTAGGGCGAACTTAGAGATGAGGAAAACTGGATCCAAGTGCAGATAAAACTTTAATAGAGATTAAAAAAAAAATACTAAACACTAGGAAACAAGGAACAGAACAAAAACACAAGGAAACAAGAAGCACAGAGAAAATCAACCAATAGCTAGGGAATAAGATGACCAAGTACAAAAGAAGCACAAGGGCTATATATATATATATATATATATGTATATATACACCAATCAGGCATTACATTATGAACACCTACTAATATTGTGTTGGTCCCCCTTTTGCTGCCAAAACAGCCCTGACCCGTCGAGGCATGGACTCCACTAGACCCCTGAAGGTGTGCTGTGGTTTCTGACACCAAGATGTTAGCAGCAGATCCTTTAAGTCCTGTAAGTTGCGAGGTGGAGCCTCCATGGATCGGTCTTGTTTGTTCAGCACATCCCACAGATGCTCGATTGGATTGAGATCTGGGGAATTTGGAGGCGAAGTCAACACCTCAAACTCGTTGTTGTGCTCCTCAAACCATTCCTGAACCATTTTTGCTTTGTGGCAGGAGCATTATCCTGCTGAAAGAGGCCACCAGGGAATACCGTTTCCATGAAAGGGTGTACATGGTCTGCAACAATGCTTAGGTAGGTGGTACGTGTCAAAGTAACATCCACATGGATGGCAGGACCCAAAGTTTCCCAGCAGAACATTGCCCAAAGCATCACACTGCCTCCACCAGCTTGCCTTCTTCCCATAGTGCATCCTGGTGCCATGTGTTCCCCAGGTAAGGGACACACACGCACATGGCCATCCACGTGATGTAAAAGAAAACATGATGACCACCTTCTTCCATTGCTCCGTGGTCCAGTTCTGATGCTCACGTGCCCACTGTTGGCTCTTTCGGCAGTGGACAGGGGTCAGCATGGGCACCCTGACTGGTCTGCAGCTATGCAGCTCCATACGCAACAATCTGTGATACTCTGTGTATTCTGACACCTTTCTATCAGAACCAGCATTAACTTCTTGAGCAGTTTGAGCTACAGTAGCTCGTCTGTTGGATCGAACCACACGGGCCAGCCTTCACTCCCCACGCTCATCAATGAGTCTTGGCCGCCCATGACCCTGTCGCCAGTTCACCACTGTTCCTTCCTTGGAGCACTTTTGATAGATACTGACCACTGCAGACCGGGAACACCCCACAAGAGCTGCAGTTTTGGAGATGCTCTGACCCAGTCGTCTAGCCATCACAATTTGGACAAAATTTTCACTTGCTGCCTAATATATCCCAGCCACTAACAGGTGCCATGATGAAGAGATAATCAGTGTTATTCACTTCACCTAACACTGATTATCTCTTCAGCACGGCACCTGTTATTGGGTGGGATATATTAGGCAGCAATTGAAAATTTTGTCCTCAAATTTGATGCGTTAGAAGCAAGAAAAATGGGCAAGCGTAAGGACTTGAGTGAGTTTAACAAGGATCGCTAAATGATGGAAACGGTATTCCCTGGTGGCCTTGGCCTCTTTCAGCAAGATAATGCTCCTGCCATAAAGCCAAAATGGTTCAGGAATTGTTTGAGGAGCACAACAACGAGTTTGAGGTGTTGACTTGGCCTCCAAATTCCCCAGATCTCAATCCAATCGAGCATCTGTGGGATGTGCTGAACAAACAAGCCCTATCCATGGAAGCTCCACCTGCTGCTAACATCTTGGTCCAGATACCACAGCACACCTTCAGGGGTCTAGAGGAGTCCATGCCTCGACGGGTCAGGGCTGTTTTGGCAGCAAAAGGGGGACCAACACAATATTACATATACATACAAGGCATAAGGAGGAAACAACACCTGGGCACATAACAATAGAAGTTTTTCTACCTCACAAGGACAATTTAGACACTTTACAGCTCAAATAAATACAAAGTTCTGGCATGAAACTCTAGATGTTGCAGGCTGATAGGTCTAACTCATTTGGTAGCGATCACATCATTTACATAGCACAGCTGATTTGGTGTTGTCGCATCAGCAGCCAATGAACTGCAGCTCAACAATCCAACAAATACCGGTAGTGTTTGCTGTTAGCAGTCTGCAGCGCGCTTTCAGAAACCCTTTCGCCTTCCTCAGCTCCACCTGTATAGATCTGCTACGGGGGGTTAATTCATGTATGTTACATGTGCAGCTGCATGTCTTACATGCTCACAGCAATGTGTGTGAATGTATTGGCAGCAAGTCTCGGTACTTGCTCTGCAGCAGCGTAGCAGATCTACATTTCCATATCCATTTTCATGCCAATCTACTACCATACCAATTTCCCAAGAGTTGTCATGACAGGACAATTTAGTTACTGAATAATTAATATGCCCTTATACTTTTGTTATAAGTACATTTACTGTAAACACATTTTGTTTTAGGAATGGATGGATGAGCCACATTTACATGCCACTGAATAGAGATAATCTCATTGTTAACCTGAAACTATTCCTACAAATAATTCAACATCTTATATTATCTGTGTCCACAGGGTTGAAGTGTGTACAGAAGTATGCAGGTACAGTGTGATTGACATAATTTTCTCAAATACACTTAGAATACTTTGTTAATCTTGTTGCTCTGAAGTTGACTGATAATGTCTGATCTCTCTCAGTGGATGTGACTCTGGATCCTGATACAGCAAATCCATATCTCATCCTGTCTGATGATGGAAAACAAGTCAGTCATGGAGACTTTGAGCAGTACATACCAGAAAACCCAAAGAGATTTGATGTCTGTTTTTGTGTTCTGGCAAAGGAGGGATTCAGTTCAGGGAGATTTTACTATGAGGTGCAGGTGAAGGGAAAGACTGAGTGGGATTTAGGAGTGGCCAGAGAATCCATTAACAGGAAGGAGATAAACCAACTGACTCCAGCGAATGGATTCTGGACAGTGGCTCTGATTAATGAGAATGAATATTTAGTTTGTGATGATCCAGTGGCCTCTTTCCCTCACAGAAAGACCCCTGAGATGGTGGGAGTGTTTGTGGATTATGAGGAGGGTCTGGTCTCTTTTTATGACGTGGGCACCGGCTCTCATATCTACTCTTTCACTGGTCAGAATTTCACTGAGAAACTCTATCCATATTTAAGCCCATGCCTTAATAATGAAGGTAAAAACTCAAACCCACTGATCATCACACCTGTCAGTTAAAATGAACAAATAAATTCCCCAGACGTTAAACATTAAACCTGTAAAATTTATTTATGCATGTGCTGTTGTTAAGGATTAAAATATGTACAAAGCCAAAATGAATCTGCACACCAAATCAAAAAATTAGATTAATAATTCAAACTGACGAGGCTACAAATCTAAGACCCATGATCAAGTAGATTTTACTGAACAAATCAAATCCTGCAACCTTCAGGTCCAACCCTACTCCAGCACAACTGGCTGTTTTCAAATAAAGCCACAGTCACACTAGACTTTGAGCATGAACAATATCTATGGACACTGCAATGATCGCAGTATGACGTAACACTCTGTGGCGTCTTTTTTAAAAGCATAATTCAACATATAATACACACAAAATGTAAAAATATGCAATCTACACCATTTTACTGCAAAGCTGCAATCCTGTAGATTTAAAGTTTGCGTTCTTTTAATTCGGCTAAGAGTCACACCGTTAAGCATCAGTCTTCTATTGGTCACACGACTTCATGTGATACAAATTCACAGGGCAGAGTTCACCAAACTTGAACTCTGGAACGCAGTGAAATTCACATGAACTTGTGTTTCCTGACTCATGCATATGAATGGAAGTCAATGGAATGAAAAGTGTGACTGCCCCTTTATCTAACTGGGTTATGCTAACCAGCCAAACCTAAGTAAAAACACTGAATCCATGGAAACTCATTTCTATAAATAATGCCATTATTTCTGCTCCAGCAGCCCATGAGCTCGCTCCAGCCTGCGAGCCCTTCCTGCCCCCCCTAAAGCTCCTGAAAAAATTTTTGGGGTGCATGTGGGTGGGGAACATGTGGGTGGGGCTCAGGAACCGCCATGGCCGCCCACGTCTCCTGACCTGCCATGGCCGCCCACGGCCTCTGACCCGCCATGGCCGCTGACCCGCCATGGCATCCCAAGGCTCCTGACCCGCCATGACGGCTCAAGCTCCTAGACCCGCCCTGGGGACCTCCGTAACCGTCTGCACCTCCCCCCGCACCTGCATGTCTCCAGGGCGCCCACCCCCCCTCCCCCGTTGTTACATCTTAGGCGCTAGGACGCGCTAACCGGGGAGGAGGAGGTAATGTTACAGTCTTGCCTGCCCTGGACTCCGTTTCCCATGTTCCTCCCTGTTCCACACCTGAATGCACTTCCTCATCATCTCTCCCGCTCTTCCCGGATTCCCTGCACCTGTCCATCGTCATCAGCACACCCTTTATATTGGACCCACTCCCTGCACTCCCTGTCTGTTCTTGTTGTTGTTTGATGTTGTTGAATGTGTTTGCTGTTCTGATTCCTTGGATAAATAAACACACCGTTTCGTAGAAGTCCGATTCTGCCTTATTCACGATTGTGACAATTACAGCTTGTAATGAGTCCATTTCTGAAGCCATTTTCTCTCTTTGTTCTCCAGCTGTTAACTTGAAATGAGATGTAAAATGTTGCAGTTCTTCAACTACAGCATCTGAATAAATACATATTAAATTCTATAACTGATATCGCTTGTATTAAACTGCATGCTAATAAATATGCAAATACAAACTGCAGAATAAACATCTCACATAAACATTTTGGACAGACAGGACATGACATTTACCAACCACAGTGTCCTCTAGAGGCTGAAAACAGTACAAACACAATCAATGGATGTAGAGTTTCTTTTTGTGTTGAATTGAATCCAAATATGACACCTTCAGATGTTTCATCAGGTTGCAGTTCCTCACTCTAAGCATCACATGACTTCAGAAGATTTGGAATATAGAGCATGAGTCAGAATGTAGTGCACTACTCTTATGATAATTTATGGTTACATAATCTAACTGCAACCAAAATGCAACATCATGAAACATAAACATGTTGTGTTTGTTACACGTGACAAATAAAGACTAGTGTCTCATTGGCGTACAGTGATGATGAGGTCTGGTGTGCGCAGTCTGAAGTTGAACCGTGTGGCCAGAATCTGTTTGATGCCACTTGTGAAAACCACTACATAAATAAAACTATTCTCTATATTCAGTAAATAAGCCTCTGACTCAAGGTTTTGCTTCTTTTTCATTGCTGTAATTTTGCGTACAATCAGCACACTGCACATTATGTATTAGCGGCTTTGATTAGAAGATGCAATAAATTACATTTTTAATGTGCCCTATAAGTGCTTTTACATTTTTCATCACCTTCCTAAACTAAGAAAAAAAAAAAAACATTCAATTTTAATGACAACACAATTTAATGCAATCCAGTAATCATTTTTGCACTGTTAAAATCGTCTCACACTGATGGCATTTGTATCGTTTGTGATTTTTAATACCTTTCCGAATGAAAATATTTCCACGTTGGTGGCCCGTGAATAACTTTTCTTCAGTTATGAGATTTTGAGGTTTCTGACACTGATGTTTGTCCTCCATTTCATTTAGCTTTTCACTTTCTTCTTCCATGTCCATCAAGTCTAAAAATGAACATAGCAAGTCATTCTATTGTGACAAATGCAAATCAAAAAGAAATGAAAGGGAACCCCATATTTTTGCAGAAAACATGAAACTGAAGTATCTGTTTTTACATGTTTCAGGTCAATAAAAGACCATCTTGTGGCTGGTGGGACAGGCCGTGCCCCTTTAGTCCAGACAGGGAGCACAGGGGATTCAGAGATGGCCTCAGTGGCCGTAACAGAGGAGTCAGGGGCGGCCCTCCTGGTCATGACGGGTAACTCGGGAGCAGATGACTCTGCCTATGGGAGAGCTGTAGCGGTCAACGCCACATCTTTGGAGCTGTGTATGGCCCAGACACACAAGATGGCAGTAGCTATTGTAGGAAGTACTGAAGCCAGGGGACTTCCGTGACCACCGGACTTGTGATCACAGAGATCACCAGACTTGTCAGTTAAAACAAACAAATAAATTCCCCCCAAATATGAAACATTACACCTGGAAAAGTTATCTATACATGTGCTGCTTTTGAAGGATTAAATTATGTACAAAGCCAAAATGAATCTGCACACCAAATCAAAAAATTAGATTTATAATTCAAAGTAACGAGGCTACGAAACCCGTCTCGGGTTATGACTGTAACCCTTGTTCCCTGAGAAGGGAACGAGATGTCGCGTCGAAGACAACATTTTGGAGAACGCCTCCAGCATGATAGGGTCTGAAGCACGTGTAGAACTAGTCCAATCTTGAATTAGTGTTGCGTCATGACGTCACAAGTGACAGTGTACACAGAAGCTACAAAGGGGAGTCGGCACTGAACAGTGTTAGCTTCTGATACTTCAAAGCAAGTCATTCTCAGGCACTCAGGAGGTGTGGTAAAGAGACACAGCATCTCGTTCCCTTCTCAGGGAGCAAGGGTTACAATCATAACCCGAGACGTTCCCTTTCGAAGGAACTCGTGCTGCGTTGAAGACGACACTTTGGGGAAGGAAATACCCACTGCACCATAATGACTAGTGCCTGTCCTTGTGTGAAACTTGTCAGGCACAGCTCAGGACGAGAGGACTTGAGAACCTGGTGTGGAGGGCAGATCCAAGCTATAATATCTTATCAAAGTGTGTGGGGAGATCCAGCCAGTGGCATCACAGACCTCTTGAAGGGAGACCCCTGATAGCTGGGCTTTAGAGGCTGCCACTCCTCTAGTTGAGTGAGCTCTTATCAGAAGAGGGCATAATAGGTGTAGCCTCTCATGATCAGGTGATATGTGGTGAAGGATGAAGAGCCTGCAGGATGATAGACTGCACTACATTCAATGGCCCCTTGGGCACATAGCCCGGCCTAGGGTGGAGAATGGACTTTACCCTCCCAGGAGCAAACTTGAGGCAGGAGGGATCAACAGATAGTGCCTGCAGGTCCCCAACCCTTTTGAGGGATGTAATAGCTAGTGGGAAGGCCATTATGAAAGCGAGAAACTTCTTAGACACCTCGTCAGTGGGTTTGAAGGGTGCCAGGGATAACCTTTCAAGAACCACTGCCAGGTCCTAAAGAGGAACCCTGGCTTGGACGACAGGAAGGAAACAAACTATCAATTGGTGTCTCCCCAAAGGGCCACCACTTATAGGTGTGTATGTACCCACTATAGAGCTTAATTTCCTGACGCATTCAAACTCTTTTCACAATATGAGTACTTGAAAGGTTTCTCTCCAGTATGAATTCTTTGGTGCTGTTTCAATTGGCTGTCTGAAGTAAAGGTCTTCCCGCACTCAAAGCACATATAAGATCTCACACTGGTATGCATTTTCTGGTGCTCTTTAAAATATTGCAGATATGAAAAGCCCTTTCCACAAAAAGAACATTTGTAAGACTTATTATTTGCATGAGATTTCAGATGTCTTGGAAGGCTTGAAGTGTTTAATCACACTGAACACAGTTATACAGCCTTAATCCAGAGTGAATGCGCAGATGACCTTTGACATTGTGTTTCAATGTGAAACTCTTTCCACACTGAGGGCATGTGAACGGCTTCTCTCCAGTGTGAACTCTCATGTGCACAATGAAGTGTTCTTTACGATTGAAAATCTTTCCACACTGTCGACACATGAAGGACTTTCAGGCTGCTTCTCTCTCAGAGTCTAAAATGAACAGAAAATCCAGAGATGAGAGAACTGATCTTCTGCCCAACAGATGTCAAACATTTATATAATCAGATCTTTTAAAATAATTACTCATAGATATACACAAATTACCTTAACAGTGAATAAATAATCAATTACCTCATCATCTAGAGATAGCAGTTTTATCAAATTATTATCATTTGAGATAACGGAAACTTTGTACTTTACTGCCACACAATAAGGGAATTTTCTTTCTGTGCTTTTTACTGGTAGTACACAGCGCTGCATTACCGCACGCACCCCCTTTTGGATTGGAGTGTGGATCGACCTGTGACTGACTATATTCGTCATGTGACTGCATGCACCGAACCGTGACGTCCGTACTGTTCAGTTTGGTATGAATACCATTGCACCCCTACTAATAATGTTTGTGAATGACATTCATGGATGTTACTCCATGTTGTAGACAAAAAATCAGTTTTCTTGCTGCTACAAATGGAATCAGTACATAAAATGCCTAATAAGGCACTAAAGAGTGACAGATCACATGCGCTCCACTGACTTTACTCCTATTGGTTGCTGCTCCCAAAAGTCGCTCTTCATTTGCATAAATTTGAACAGATCTCAACTTTGAGATCCGGTCGCCAATTGTCCCTGTCTCATGTCCCCGGAAATCGCCAGCTCTCCATTGAAATGAATGGGATTGTGTCACTGGTGGTGTGAATGCACCTTCAGTCCTTTCCAGCTCTACAGCGCCACCACAGTTTTCCAATGTAAATCTGTGGTGAAAAATGGAACTGCAGTACGCTCTAATTTAGAGCAACTGGTGCAGATTTTGGACTGTCCCACTTATTTTCACATTACCTTACGTAAACCTCGCTCCAGACCAAGACGATATCAATCCACTTCAGCTGTGTGTATATTAGTCTGCATCAGGTTAGTAACTAGTTGGCATGTCTGTTCTTCGCATGTAGCATATCAAATTAATGAAAGCATAAATCCTTTAGTTTTGTGCTCAAAACCTTTATATAATTTTGTTGTGTTTGTTTTTTCTGAGAATAGACAAGACTTTCTTTTCCTTACCAGAATTCCTCTACAACTGGTAATATTCTAAAACAACATTCTGAGGAAACGAATATACATTAAGGCCCCATTTACACTAATGCATTTTCATTTTAAAATGGCAGTTTTCGAGGATCTAAAACACCGGAGTAGTGTAAACGACAGGTGTAACCATAGCAAAAGTTATGTGTTTTAAAACAAAAATGCTCTAGTGTAAACGGGGCCTAAGGCAATTCTAAGATGGCATTCTATGTGTGTCATGTCTTTGTACTTAAACCCTGTCAATCAACATTAGAGCGCTACCCTCAGGCTGAATAGCGCAAGGACACTAGACTTTTGCCAAATACAAATGTGTCTGCATGTTCAGTGATTAGAATATAAAGCTTACAAAATGTTTATCTTTATGTACAAAATGTTATCTGCCCTACCTAATTTTACAGTCAGGAGCTGCTACTGAAACTTCATCATCTTCCTGCAGTCCACCAGTTTGACTGAGCACATCTTCAGCATCTGCTGTTCTCCAGCGTTACAGTCTGAACCCAGAGACTCTGTGGAGGTTTGATCCAGACTGAATCCGGTCCATCAGTCACACACACTGAAACATTTTACAGCTCCTGAGGAAAACAGAATTACAGAATTGATTGACAAATCAACAAAAATGGGCACCAACCGCAAAATCTAAGCAGCCATTTGATGTACATATTAAATCTTACAGTATATTCAACATTACATTACATAACATTTAAACTGTATACCAATAACACTATCCTATATATATATATATATATATATATATATATATATCACAGACATGCCAGGCTCCAACACCCACCAATCACAGCGCACTCCATCTCCAGAATACTGATCACACGCACCTGCTCCTCATCAGCACGTTTATCACCTCCACTACTTAAGACAGTCACACACACTCAGTCACTGTCCGGTCTCGTTCGCATCTAGACGTACCTACATGCTTACCTCAAGGACTCCCAGCGATCTACTTACCTGTCTCCAGCATCTCCAAGTCTCTCCTCGTGTTCCCAGTCTGTGTGTGAGTGTCTCAAGCCATCTGCGTTGTTCATCCTCCATCGTCTTCCCTGGTCTCCATCTATTCGACACAAAGGACAGTATCACTCATCCTCATCTCCCTATTCACCTGCCAAGTCACTTGATACTCACCTGCACGTCTGTTTACTCTGTTGTCTCAATAAACTACCATCTCTGCCATCTACAGTCTCTGTCTCTTCTGTACTGTACAGTACAGTACAGATGCAACCGCACTATTACCCCACGGATACCTCCAAGGTAGCGTTTATAATCTCACAGTTACAAGGCAAAGCACTGCAATGGGCCGATTCCATTTGGTCCCAGAATAATCCTGTCACTCGTTCTTACTCTGGCTTCGTCGCCCATTTCTGGGAGGTCTTCGGAAAGCCTGCCACCGACTCCTATTGGTGAGAAACTGTACAATTTAAAACAGGGATCAATGTCTGTGAATGATTATGCTTTGCAATTCAGAACGCTAGCTGCTTCAAGCGGCTGGAACGAGCAGGCTCTGATAACCACCTACCGTCAAGGTCTAGACCCTCGAGTGCGGTTGCATCTCGCTGCATACGAGGATTCCATTGGGCTCGAACAGTTTATCCAACTCTCCATCCACTTCGCCACTCGTATGCAGTCGTGTCTCGAAGAACACCAGGGCCAGTCACTATTCAACATCGCTCTCCGCCGACCAGAGCCCGTCAGCCCTCCAGAACCAGCCTACGAACCCATGCTCCTGGAAAATACCCGGCTCACTGCTACAGAAAGGCAGAGGTGGCTGACCCAGAATTTTTGATTTTCCTGTGCTTCTCCTGGGCATGTAATCTCCACATGCCCAATTCGTCCACCTCGACCAATGGTGAGTGCCATCATTCCCTCAATAAGTAAGATGAAACCACTCACCAATGTTGTAAACCTTACTGCTGCTGACATCTCTCTTCCAGTGGTCGCACTCCTCGATTCTGGGTCAGCAGGCAATTTCATCTCTGGCGCCCTCTGCCGTCAACTCAAGCTCAAGACCATGGCCACGCCGTCTACCTACCAGATCCACCTAGTGACCGGGAAACCTCTCAGCAGAAGATCTGTTCGTTGGTGTGTCGGGCCCATCCAATTATGATTGGGTATCCTCCACACGGAGCAACTACATCTGCTGGTTCTGGAGGAATCCACCGCTGACGTGATACTAGGGCGTCCCTGGTTGGAGCAGCACAATCCAGTCATCTCCTGGAAGACCGGCAAGATCCTGAAGTGGGGCGAAACCTGTTTCACCAGCTGTTTCTCGGAGCTCCCAGTTCCTCCGTCTCCTCATCCTGAACACCTCTCTGTCTGTGCCACGTCCATCGAGAGCCCCATCGAGAAATGCTCTGTGGATGTACCTCCGTGTTACGCCTCCTTCAGCGACGTCTTCTGCCCTCAGTGAGCTTCCAAGCTGCCTCCACACCGGCCATGGGACTGCGCCATCGACCTGCTTCCGGGTGAGTCAGTGCCCAGGGGAAAGATCTATCCCCTGTCCATCCCGGAGGAGAAGGCCATGGAGGAATACATCAAAGAGGCCCTGGCGCAAGGTTACATCTGCCCGTCTACTTCCCCTGCTGCTTCGAGTTTCTTCTTCGTGGCTAAAAAGGATGGAGGCTTGCAGCCATGCATCGATTACAGAGCCCTCAATAACATCACCGTTAAGTTCCGTTACCCCCTTCCTCTCATCCCAGCTGCTCTGGAACATCTCCGTGGTGCCACTGTCTTCACCAAGTTGGACCTCCGCAGCGCCTACAACCTCATCCGGATACGTGAGGGAGACGAGTGGAAGACCGCCTTCGTGACACCCACCGGCCACTACGAGTACCTCGTTATGCCGTATGGCCTGGTCAACACCCCCTCCATATTCCAGGACTTCATCCACGAGGTGCTCCGGGAGTTCCTCCACAAGTTCGTCTTGGTGTAAATCGATGATATCCTCATCTACTCCCGGAGCTTGGCCGAACATCGCCACCACGTTGCGGAGGTCCTGAAACGCCTGAAGGAGTTTCACCTCTTCCTTAAAGCTAAAAAGTGCTCCTTCCACCAGCCCTCAGTGCAGTTCCTTAGCTACAACATCGACAGCAGTGGCATCTGGATGGACGAGAGGAAGGTGGATGCCATCCAGAACTGGCCAACTCCATCAACCATTAAAGAACTCCAACGATTCCTCGGCTTCGCCAATTTCTACCGCCGTTTCATCAAGAACTACAGCTCCATCACCGGTCCACTTACCAACCTACTCCGCCACAAGCCCAAGTCTCTGTCCTGGACTCCAGCTGCCACCACCATGTTTTATACCTTAAAGAAAGCCTTCACCACCGCTCCACTCTTTGTGCACCCTGATCCCGACCTGCCTTTCGTCGTGGAAGTGGACGCCTCCACCACCGGAGTTGGAGCGGTGCTATCTCAGCAGCAGGGGACACCAAGTAGACTCCATCTATGCGCCTTCTTCTCCCGCAAGCTCAACCCGGCGGAGATCAACTACGACATCGGTAAAAGGGAGCTACTCGCCATCAAGCTGGCCCTAGAAGAGTGGAGGCATTGGCTGGAGGGAGCCAAACACCCCTTCCTCGTACTTACCGACCATAAAAACCTTGAGTGCCTTCGAGCTGCAAAGAGACTAAACCCCAGACAAGCACGCTGGGCATTGTTCTTCACCTGCTTTAATTTCACCATCTCCTACCGTCCCGGCGCCAAGAACGTCAAAGCCGATGTCACGCATGCACGCTCCAGAGGAAAGACCCGAAGAACCAGAAACACATTCTTCCTGAAACCCTCATCGTCAGCCCTATCTCCTGGTCTGAGGAGACCTTGCCCTCCTCCAATGCCTCCGCCAACACTGAGTGCCTAGTGACGTGTGGGCAGTGTGGATGAGTGGAGTGCGCCGTGCTCTGGTGGTGTATTGCAAGCCCAGTGGACGGTTGTCCACCGGGCTTGCAATACACCACCAGAGCATGGCGCACTCCACTCATGTTTAACCACGTATTCAGATACTACGGTATCCCTGAAGACATTGTCTCAGATAGAGGACCTCAATTCGTTTCCCGTGTATGGAGAGCATTCTTCTCACTCCTAGGTGTGACCGTCAGTCTGACATCTTGCGACCATCCCCAGTCGAACGGGCAGACGGAAAGGAAGATCCAGGAGATCGGTCGCTGCCTCCGTACCTTCTGTCACGGCCACCAGGACTCTTGGAACCAGTACCTGGGTTGGGCCGAGTACGCACAAAACTCCCTGCGCCAACCATCTACTGGACTCACCCCGTTCCAGTGCGTGCTTGGTTACCAACCCCCACTGTTCCCCTAGTCAGGGGAACCATCGGACATTCCATCTGTCGACTACTGGTTCCGAGAGAGCGAGAGGGTCTGGGACTCGGCACATCATCAGCTTCAGCGGGCCCTGCGCAGACGCAGGATGGCAGCGGACCTTCACCGTTCCAACGCCCCTGCCTACCAACCTGGACAGAAGGTCTGGCTGTCAACCAGGGACATCAGGCTGCGTCTGCCCTGCCGGAAGCTGAGTCCCAGGTTCATTGGCCCATTCACCATCACCAAGCAGGTCAACCCGGTCATGTACCAGCTCCAGCTTCCACCTCAATATCGCATTCACCCCACATTCCACATGTCTCTACTGAAACCTCACCACCCTTCTGTTCCTCTCTCCACAGAGCCTGGCGTAGCAGCAGCCGAATCCCCCCTTCCACTCATCCTGGACGACGGTGCAGCCTACGAGGTGCGTGAGATCTTGGACTCCCAACCTGCTTCACACCTTCCACGCAGCCCATCCCGACAAACCTGCCCCATGTGGAAGAGGACGGGCACCACGACGTCGGGGGGGTACTGTCACATACACGCCAGGCTCCAACACCCACCAATCACAACGCACTCCATCTCCGGAATACTGATTACACGCACCTGCTCCTCATCAGCACACTCATCACCTCCACTACTTAAGACAGTCACACACACTCAGTCACTGTCCGGTCTTGTTCGCATCTAGACGTACCTACATGCTTACCTCAAGGACTCCCAGCGATCTACTTACCTGTCTCCAGTGTCTCCAAGTCTCTCCTTGTGTTCCCAGTCTGTGTGTGAGTGTCTCCAGCCATCTGCGTTGTTCATCCTCCATCGTCTTCCCTGGTCTCCATCTATTCAACACAAAGGACAGTATCACTCATCCTCATCTCACCATTCACCTGCCAAGTCACTTGATACTCACCTGCACGTCTGTTTACTCTGCTGTTGTCTCAATAAACTACCATCTCTGCCATCTACAGTCTCTGTCCCTTCTGTACTGTAACAATATATATTTTATTGGTAATATTTAATATAAACACATATATAATATCATTCAGGTAAATGATGAAGTGAATATTTATGCTGTACAAACCCTTCCCTTCTGTTTGTGGTTTCCCTCCATCAACTTTAACTCCAGTGAAGCATTTTCTTTCTTCAGCTGACAGATTTCTGTGATGAAACCATCAATATCCAGCATGGACAGATCAGTTCCTACTGATTTACAGCACATCACATCCACCTGTGCTCTCATGATCAACTCCTAGACAAACACAACATGAGTATAAAATCGACATTGGTCAAACTTACTATAACTGTTTCGTTTTCCTGTTAGCAGGAATATTATCAGATATTTAAAATGTTTTATAAAACCGTTTTTTAACAACATTCAAAATTGTGGTTTCGTTTACGGTGATTAAAACATCATAGATAGAAAAATAAACATATAAAAATACAATACAAATAAAACGGTAAACACACCAGGTAAGTGTCTTTCTTTAGTGGTTTTATCAGCGGGCTGAAGACCTGCAGCATCTCCTACTGTTTTAGAGAAGAAAAACACTAGATTTATTGAGGCTAAATACTAATGAATCTCACTTATGTTTACAAAAAACCAAACTGACATGTTTTCTGCTATACGAAGAGCACTACAAACATGTTTTATGCTACTGTGAGCTCTTTCTTTCTTGCTTTACCGGCGGGTTTCCTTCTGTGCTGCACTGAGAATCGACACTTATAACAGTATATTTGGCATTATATTACATTTGCATTAAATTACAAAAAAAAAAAAAAAAAAAATTGTTAATACTGCTGTGAGGTTGTTTTTAATACAACGGCTATGGGAATGATGGTAAAAAATTACATCTTTCTCTCTTCTGACTGCCGTTATCAATCCCTCTTTATTATTTCCCTCTTTTTGAAAGTTGTGAAAACACTATTATTGAGTTTTTCTTTTGCTATTTTCACAAATGGAAACACAAAAAATATATTTAATGAAGTCTCTCATTCACCACTATGAAAGTTTACCCAGCTATGATGTTAAAGTGTTTCCACACTCAGCAGGGATGAATTAGAAACTGTCCCATATTCATGACTGTGGGAGGGGCTATGACATCAATGCAGCTGAGAGTAAGAATTCAGTGAAGGTGAAACTAAATAAAACAGATGAACTGGAAGCTTCTTCAAACAACTTTATTCAAACACACGGAAGCTAGCTATCACAGCTGACATTCACTCAAAGGTAAGTGATAGATGTAATATAAGAGCTTGTTCAGCAGTTTTAAACTGGAATACTATTAGAATATTATTAATGAGTATGTCATTCTGGCTGTAAAGTTTGATATCTGCTGTCATGTCACACAACTAAAAGAAAAACAGAAACAGAAAGTACTTGAACACAACCCCCCCTCCCCCATAACACTAATAAAAAATTATAATTAGTAGACTCACAACATTATCTCAACTCCAAATCATAAAATGATCTTATATTGTAACCTTAATGGATGTTTGCATGACATCAAAAATGGACAAGGATATGAAAATGAATTTATTTGAATTTCAGGTTTTTGAGGGGGAAATACACAAGTTACCACACAAGTTAGACCAGTTTACAAGACTGAATAAGAATTTAGCTGCTGACGTGCTGTCATACCTGTGGTCACATAGCTTAGTGTTGTTAGTTAGTTATTAAAGAACTGAATTGGAAAGCAGCACAAGAGTAAACAGAGTTCATGAGCTGTGGATGTCAAGAGACAGATACAATGAAATATGTGTATATACATGGCACTTGGGAAATAAATATTTTGTCAGAATATACAGCTACATTTGAAAGGCCATCAGTTGAGAAATAGTTAAAACATTTCAGTTTACCTTGGTTTTATCAAAATTGCTAATACAGCAATGTAGAAGAAATATTCTCATTGTTTTGTCAGTCATGGCATCCTCCAGTGGTCCAGCTCTAAATGAGGAGCTCCAGTGCTCCATCTGTCTGGAAGTGTTCACTGATCCAGTCACCACTCCATGTGGACACAACTTCTGCAGAACCTGCCTGAGCAAGTGCTGGACGAACACACAGACCTGCTTCTGTCCACTCTGTAAAGAAACATTCAGAAGAAGACCTGATCTCAAGATTAATACAACACTCAGAGAAGTTGTGCAACACTTTAAGAAGAAGCTCAAACTAGGAGAATCTGAGGTGTTCTGTGACTTCTGTGATGAAAGAAAGCAGAAAGCTGTGAAGTCCTGCCTGACGTGTCAAAGCTCTTACTGTGTCTCTCATCTGGAGCCTCATCTCAGAGTCTCACGTCTAAAGAAACACAAACTGATCAACGCTGTGGAAAATCTGGAGGATTATATATGCCAGAAACACGAGAGACCTCTGGAGATGTTCTGCAGAGATGATCAGACGTGTGTTTGTCTGTTCTGCACTGAAGGAGAACACAGGACTCACAACACTGTTCCTATAGAGGAGGAGAGTCGAGAGAAGAAGGTAAAGAGTTACAGACAAAACACTTTAAACACCCTGTGAAATGCATCTTTCGCTGTTGATGTTGATGTAGGACACCGAAGGACTTGTACCTTTTTTAAAAGTCAATAGTCTTTCATTTAATCTGTTAAAAGCTGATTTTGTCAATGTTCATATTTTTCCTTCAAAACTGTCAGAAATAGACTAAAAGATACAAAAATACAATTTTCAATTAATTAGGTCTTTAAATGGTTTTCAAAATCAATATTCAAATAGTTTGTCAAAAGATGGAAACATAAATTTAGTGATAAATGTGTGTCTCTGTATGTAGGATCAGCTGGTTCAGACACAGACAGATGTTCATCAGATGATCCAGGACAGAATGAAGAAGATTCAAGAGATCCAATACTCAGTAGATCTGAGAAAAGTGAGTGAAAAAATGATTACAATTATTAATGTTATACATCATAATATTTCAGTCTGCTTAATTGTATCGATGACTCAGACGAGCTGGGATTAAGATCCATGTGCGGTTTATTAAGCAACAGCAGTCTCAAAGTACAAACTGGTATTGGTCAAAGCACCAAGAGTAACAAAAGCAACATAGAAGGTTCACTAATTGTAGTCTTAACAGGCAAATGGTCTGGGCAGACAGTAGACAAACAGAAACAATACCCAGATAAACAAGCCAGGTTCAAAAGGCAGGTAGCAAGAGTCATAAATAATAATAATCTAAAAAGGGTCAAAACCAGGAAAGACAATCATGGGGTAAATGCTCAGAAGTGTTAGCCTTGGCAAAACAGGACTTCGCACTGAGCCTAGCTTGCTTAGTGCTTAAATAGGCCATGAAATGGTGGATAGGTGTGTGCAATCAGTCCAGGTTTGTGAGTTCTGGGATTTGTAGTCCAATTACTAATACTCGGGTGAGAGCGACCTCTGGTGGCAGACAGGAGGATGTTCAGTGACAGCGTTCGTGACAGATGCTGAATTTAATGGATTTAAAAAGTCACATATTTCTTAAAGTATCCTTTTAAATAAATATGTGAATACATAATAAATTAATTTGCTAATTGATCTCATTCATCAGAAGAACATGGAGAAAGAGAAATCATCCAGTGTTGAGATCTTCACTGATCTGATCCGCTCCTTTGAGAGATGTCAGTCTGAGCTGCTGAAGATGATGGAGGAACAGCAGAAAGCAGCAGAGAAACAGGCTGAAGATCTCATTAAAGAGCTGCAGCAGGAAATCACTGAGCTGAAGAAGAAAAACACTGAGCTGGAGCAGCTCTCACACACTGATAATCATCTCCAACTCATACAGGTCTGTGAACATCTGTCTCATCAGTCATCATGTACAACATTACAGGACAAACACTCTGTTCACAAACATGATGAGCTGCCTCTGTAAGCAAAAGAGCAAAAGAAGAGCATTTAATGAACTTTATAAAAAACAATTATTTAATATTTCTCTCACCTGTTGTAGATGTACTCACCCCTGTACAGCCGTCGACATGCCAAGAACTGGACTGAGATCCGGATTGACTCTGATGTAAATGTGAACTCTCTGTATAGAGCTCTGGCTCAACTGAAGAAAACTCATGAGACACTAAATGAAAAACTCAGTCAAACTGGTATGTGATTATAAAATACAGTGTATAGATATTTGTTGTCAGTAACTATGAGAAATATTTTTAAAGAAAATTCTTGGACAAATCCAATTTAAGGATCTGTTATGTGCTGGTGATTACCATAGACAATTAGTTAGTCTCAGTTTGTAGGATTGCTTAGAAAATATAACCATAACATAATCATCAACTTAAAAACTCCATATTAGCATTAGACTGGAGTGATAAAAGACCATGGTGGGGCAGACGGAGGTGGGATAGGCCGTGCCCCTTTATAGTCCAGACAGGGAGCACAGGGGATTCATAGATGGCCTCAGTGGCCGTAACAGAGGAGTCAGGGACGGCCCTCCTGGTCATGACGGGGAACTCGGAAACAGATGACACCGCCTATGGGGCAGCTGTAGCGTCAACGTCACCTCTGGGGAGGTGTGTGTGGCCCTGACACACAAGATGGCAGTAGCTATTGTAGGAAGTACTGAACCCAGGGGATGGACTTCCATGACCACCGGACTTGGGACCACCAGGCTTGGGAGCACAGAGATCACCAGACTTTAATGCAGAGAAACCACCGGTGAAGGAAAAGACCATCAAACTTAGGACCACTGATATAGGGCAGAGTTCTCTGATTTCTCTTGGCAGAGTTTTTAAATTTCTTCAGCTGGATCCATTGTGGGTTAGGTCTTCTATGACGTAGGGTGAACTTAGAGATGAGGAAAACTGGATCCAAGTGCAGATAAAACTTTAATAGAGATTAAAAAAAATACTAAACACTAGGAAACAAGGAACAGAACAAAAACACAAGGAAACAAGAAGCACAGAGAACATCAACCAATAGCTCGGGAATAAGATGACCAAGTACAAAAGAAGCACAAGGGCTATACATATATATATATATATATATATATATATATATATATATATATATACACCAATCAGGCATTACATTATGAACACCTTCTAATATTGTGTTGGTCCCCCTTTTGCTGCCAAAACAGCCCTGACCCGTCGAGGCATGGACTCCACTAGACCCCTGAAGGTGTGCTGTGGTTTCTGACACCAAGATGTTAGCAGCAGATCCTTTAAGTCCTGTAAGTTGTGAGGTGGAGCCTCCATGGACTTGTTTGTTCAACACATCCCACAGATGCTCGATTGGATTGAGATCTGGGGAATTTGGAGGCGAAGTCAACACCTCAAACTCGTTGTTGTGCTCCTCAAACCATTCCTGAACCATTTTTGCTTTGTGGCAGGAGCATTATCCTGCTGAAAGAGGCCACCAGGGAATATGAGTTTGAGGTGTTGACTTGGCCTCCAAATTCCCCAGATCTCAATCCAATCGAGCATCTGTGGGATGTGCTGAACAAACAAGCCCAATCGATGGAAGCTCCACCTGCTGCTAACATCTTGGTCCAGATACCACAGCACACCTTCAGGGGTCTAGAGGAGTCCATGCCTCGACAGGTCAGGGCTGTTTTGGCAGCAAAAGGGGGACCAACACAATATTACATATACATACAAGGCATAAGGAGGAAACAACACCTGGGCACATAACAATAGAAGTTTTTCTACCTCACAAGGACAATTTAGACACTTTACAGCTCAAATAAATACAAAGTTCTGGCATGAAACTCTAGATGTTGCAGGCTGATAGGTCTAACTCATTTGGTAGCGATCACATCATTTACATAGCACAGCTGATTTGGTGTTGTCGCATCAGCAGCCAATGAACTGCAGCTCAACAATCCAACAAATACCGGTAGTGTTTGCTGTTAGCAGTCTGCAGCGCGCTTTCAGAAACCCTTTCGGCTTCCTCAGCTCCACCTGTATAGATCTGCTACGGGGGGTTAATTCATGTATGTTACATGTGCAGCTGCATGTCTTACATGCTCACAGCAATGTGTGTGAATGTATTGGCAGCAAGTCTCGGTACTTGCTCTGCAGCAGCGTAGCAGATCTACATTTCCATATCCATTTTCATGCCAATCTACTACCATACCAATTTCCCAAGAGTTGTCATGACAGGACAATTTAGTTACTGAATAATTAATATGCCCTTATACTTTTGTTATAAGTACATTTACTGTAAACACATTTTGTTTTAGGAATGGATGGATGAGCCACATTTACATGCCACTGAATAGAGATAATCTCATTGTTAACCTGAAACTATTACTACAAATAATTCAACATCTTATATTATCTGTGTCCACAGGGTTGAAGTGTGTACAGAAGTATGCAGGTACAGTGTGATTGACATAATTTTCTCAAATACACTTAGAATACTTTGTTAATCTTGTTGCTCTGAAGTTGACTGATAATGTCTGATCTCTCTCAGTGGATGTGACTCTGGATCCTGATACAGCAAATCCATATCTCATCCTGTCTGATGATGGAAAACAAGTCAGTCATGGAGACTTTGAGCAGTACATACCAGAAAACCCAAAGAGATTTGATGTCTGTTTTTGTGTTCTGGCAAAGGAGGGATTCAGTTCAGGGAGATTTTACTATGAGGTGCAGGTGAAGGGAAAGACTGAGTGGGATTTAGGAGTGGCCAGAGAATCCATTAACAGGAAGGAGATAAACCAACTGACTCCAGCGAATGGATTCTGGACAGTGGCTTTGATTAATGAGAATGAATATTTAGTTTGTGATGATCCAGTGGCCTCTTTCCCTCACAGAAAGACCCCTGAGAAGGTGGGAGTGTTTGTGGATTATAAGGAGGGTCTGGTCTCTTTTTATGACGTGGGCACCGGCTCTCATATCTACTCTTTCACTGGTCAGACTTTCACTGAGAAACTCTATCCATATTTAAGCCCATGCCTTAATAATGAAGGTAAAAACTCAAACCCACTGATCATCACACCTGTCAGTTAAAATGAACAAATAAATTCCCCAGACGTTAAACATTAAACCTGAAAATTTATTTATGCATGTGCTGTTGTTAAGGATTAAAATATGTACAAAGCCAAAATGAATCTGCACACCAAATCAAAAAATTAGATTAATAATTCAAACTGACGAGGCTACAAATCTAAGACCCATGATCAAGTAGATTTTACTGAACAAATCAAATCCTGCAACCTTCAGGTCCAACCCTACTCCAGCACAACTGGCTGTTTTCAAATAAAGCCACAGTCACACTAGACTTTGAGCATGAACAATATCTATGGACACTGCAATGATCGCAGTATGACGTAACACTCTGTGGCGTCTTTTTTAAAAGCATAATTCAACATATAATACACACAAAATGTAAAAATATGCAATCTACACCATTTTACTGCAAAGCTGCAATCCTGTAGATTTAAAGTTTGCGTTCTTTTAATTCGGCTAAGAGTCACACCGTTAAGCATCAGTGTTCTATTGGTCACACGACTTCATGTGATACAAATTCACAGGGCAGAGTTCACCAAACTTGAACTCTGGAACGCAGTGAAATTCACATGAACTTGTGTTTCCTGACTCATGCATATGAATGGAAGTCAATGGAATGAAAAGTGTGACTGCCCCTTTATCTAACTGGGTTATGCTAACCAGCCAAACCTAAGTAAAAACACTGAATCCATGGAAACTCATTTCTATAAATAATGCCATTATTTCTGCTCCAGCAGCCCATGAGCTCGCTCCAGCCTGCGAGCCCTTCCTGCCCCCCCTAAAGCTCCTGAAAAAATTTTTGGGGTGCATGTGGGTGGGGAACATGTGGGTGGGGCTCAGGAACCGCCATGGCCGCCCACGTCTCCTGACCTGCCATGGCCGCCCACGGCCTCTGACCCGCCATGGCCGCTGACCCGCCATGGCATCCCAAGGCTCCTGACCCGCCATGACGGCTCAAGCTCCTAGACCCGCCCTGGGGACCTCCGTAACCGTCTGCACCTCCCCCCGCACCTGCATGTCTCCAGGGCGCCCACCCCCCCTCCCCCGTTGTTACATCTTAGGCGCTAGGACGCGCTAACCGGGGAGGAGGAGGTAATGTTACAGTCTTGCCTGCCCTGGACTCCGTTTCCCATGTTCCTCCCTGTTCCACACCTGAATGCACTTCCTCATCATCTCTCCCGCTCTTCCCGGATTCCCTGCACCTGTCCATCGTCATCAGCACACCCTTTATATTGGACCCACTCCCTGCACTCCCTGTCTGTTCTTGTTGTTGTTTGATGTTGTTGAATGTGTTTGCTGTTCTGATTCCTTGGATAAATAAACACACCGTTTCGTAGAAGTCCGATTCTGCCTTATTCACGATTGTGACAATTACAGCTTGTAATGAGTCCATTTCTGAAGCCATTTTCTCTCTTTGTTCTCCAGCTGTTAACTTGAAATGAGATGTAAAATGTTGCAGTTCTTCAACTACAGCATCTGAATAAATACATATTAAATTCTATAACTGATATCGCTTGTATTAAACTGCATGCTAATAAATATGCAAATACAAACTGCAGAATAAACATCTCACATAAACATTTTGGACAGACAGGACATGACATTTACCCACCACAGTGTCCTCTAGAGGCTGAAAACAGCACAAACACAATCAATGGATGTAGAGTTTCTTTTTGTGTTCAACTGAATCCAAATATGACACCTTCAGATGTTTCTTCAGGTTGCAGTTCCTCACTCTAAGCATCACATGACTTCAGAAGATTTGGAATATAGAGCATGAGTCAGAATGTAGTGCACTACTCTTATGATAATTTATGGTTACATAATCTAACTGCAACCAAAATGCAACATCATGAAACATAAACATGTTGTGTTTGTTACACGTGACAAATAAAGACTAGTGTCTCATTGGCGTACAGTGATGATGAGGTCTGGTGTGCGCAGTCTGAAGTTGAACCGTGTGGTCAGAATCTGTTTGATGCCACTTGTGAAAACAACTACATAAATAAAACTATTCTCTATATTCAGTAAATAAGCCTCTGACTCAAGGTTTTGCTTCTTTTTCATTGCTGTAATTTTGCGTACAATCAGCACACTGCACATTATGTATTAGCGGCTTTGATTAGAAGATGCAATAAATTACATTTTTAATGTGCCCTATAAGTGCTTTTACATTTTTCATCACCTTCCTAAACTAAGAAAAAAAAAAAAAAACATTCAATTTTAATGACAACACAATTTAATGCAATCCAGTAATCATTTTTGCACTGTTAAAATCGTCTCACACTGATGGCATTTGTATCGTTTGTGATTTTTAATACCTTTCCGAATGAAAATATTTCCACGTTGGTGGCCCGTGAATAACTTTTCTTCAGTTATGAGATTTTGAGGTTTCTGACGCTGATGTTTGTCCTCCATTTCATTCAGCTTTTCACTTTCTTCTTCCATGTCCATCAAGTCTAAAAATGAACATAGCAAGTCATTCTATTGTGACAAATGCAAATCAAAAAGAAATGAAAGGGAACCCCAAATTTTTGCAGAAAACATGAAACTGAAGTATCTGTTTTTACATGTTTCAGGTCAATAAAAGACCATCTTGTGGCTGACGGAGGTGGGATAGGCCGTGCCCCTTTAGTCCAGACAGGGAGCACAGGGAATTCAGAGATGGCCTCAGTGGCCGTAACAGAGGAGTCAGGGGCGGCCCTCCTGGTCGTGACGGGGAACTCGGGAGAGCTGTAGCGGTCAACGCCACATCTTTGGAGGTGTGTATGGCCCAGACACACAAGATGGCAGTAGCTATTGTAGGAAGTACTGAAGCCAGGGGATGGACTTTCGTGATCACCGGACTTGTGATCACAGAGATCACCAGACTTGTCAGTTAAAACAAACAAATAAATTCCCCCCAAATATGAAACATTACACCTGGAAAAGTTATCTATACATGTGCTGCTTTTAAAGGATTAAATTATGTACAAAGCCAAAATGAATCTGCACACCAAATCAAAAAATTAGATTTATAATTCAAAGTAACGAGGCTACGAAACCCGTCTCGGGTTATGACTGTAACCCTTGTTCCCTGAGAAGGGAACGAGATGTTGCGTTGAAGACGACATTTTGGGGAACGCCTCCAGCATGATAGGGTCTGAAGCACGTGTAGAACTAGTCCAATCTCGAATTAGTGTTGCGTCATGTCATCACATGTGACAGCGTACACAGAAGCTACAAAGGGGAGTCGGCACTGAACAGTGTTAGCTTCTGATAGGTCGAAGCAATTCGTTCTCAGGTGTGGCAAAGAGACGCAGCATCTCGTTCCTTTCTCAGGGACCAAGGGTTACAGTCATAACCTGAGACGTTCCCTTTTGAGGGAACTCGTGCTGCGTTGAAGACGACACTCTGAGGAACGAAATACCCACTGCACCACAATGACTAGTGCCTGTCCTGGTGTGAAACTTGTCAGGCACAGCTCAGGACGAGAGGACTTGAGAACCTGGTGTGGAGGGCAGATTCAAGCTATAATATCTTATGAAAGTGTGTGGGGAGGCCCAGCTAACGGCATCACAGACCTCATGAAGAGGCTGCCACTCCTCTAGTTGAGTGAGCTCTTATCAGGATAGGCGAGGGCAAACTGCACACATCATACATTGAAGAAAAAGCCTCCACAATCCACCTGCTAACTGTCTGTTTAGAGGCAGGGGAACCCTTCTTAAGTGACCCAAAACACAAATAGCTGGTCAGAATTCCTCCAACCTGAGGATCTCCGTACATAGACCTCTAGGGCCCGGATAGGGCATAATAGTAGCCTCTCATGATCAGCTGACATGTGGTGAAGAATGAAGAACCTGCAGGCTGACAGACTCATTCGATGGCCCCTTGAGCATGTAGCCCTGTAGCCTAGGGTGGAGAATGGCCTTTACCGTCCCAGGAGCATACTCGAGGCAAGAGGGATCAACAGATAGCGCCTGCAGGTCCCCAACTCTTTTAAGGGACGTAATAGCTAGGCCATTCTGAAAGTGAGAAACTTCTCAGACACCTCGTCAGTGGGTTTGAAGGGTGTCGGGGATAACCTCTCAAGAACCACTGCCAGGTCCCAAACAGGAACCCTGGCTTGGACGACAGGCCTCATCATCTTAGCACCACAAAGGAAACAAACCATCAATTGGTGTCTCCACCACTTATAGGTGTGTGGAAGGCAGCTATGGCCGCCACATAGACCTTAAGTGTGGACGGTGAAGGACCACTCGAGAATCGAGCATGGAGGAACTCCAGCACTGAAGCCACTAGGCAGTTAAGTGGGTCCAACTGGTGTTCTCTGCACCATTTCACTTTAAGGCATAAAGTTTCCTTGTGGAGGGAGCTCTAGAATTTAAAATGGTCTCAACAACCTCGCTTGAGAGACCAGTACTCAGCAGTTGGTCAGGGCCAGACCCACAGCTCCAGCCGGGGGCGATGTATAATGCAGTATTCATTAAAAATGTGCATTGTGCAATAAAGAAAAACTCCAAATAAAGTTAATTATTTTTTATTAGTAAGTCTCAAGTGATATGTCAGTAAATATGTTAATAGATTTAAACTACACTTAATATGAAATAAATGTATTTTAAATATATTACTTTTTTTTAGCTCAGATTTCCAAAAACCTGCAGTAATCTGACCAGGAAAAGTGCGTAGGTCTGCTCAGACCCTGACGTGGCTCTAAGCACTTTTCCACGTCAAAGACCATTTTTATAAATATGAGCGTTGGCGTGGATTTAAGCGTACGCACACTCCAAGATCAAATCTGTGCGTACGCACGCTTTAAAAGAGGCCCCAGACTACAAAATAAACTGTCTAAAAAGTTTTCCCTCCTCACAAAGACAATTTAGGCACTTAACAGCAAAATAACACATCTTTTACACTGAATAACTATTATTACAGCTTTAATAAAAACACACACTTGACATTTCTGCTTTTAAACCCTCTGTTATGATCGTCTCATATACTTACATTGTAAGTGAATTTATGTGTTAAAACATATTCTGCATTCTGTTTTACAAACTGATGGATGATCAAAATTTACATTCTACTGATGCTGCTAATAGAGAGAAACTCACTGAAATATTACTAATTCATCATTATATTGTCATCTGTGTTCACAGTGTTGAAGTGGGCTCAGACATATGCAGGTACAGTGTGAATGACACCAACACACTCACAATAATGTGTTTTATACACATAAAAATGTTTGTTCTGAAGTTGATTGATAATGTCTGATCTCTCTCAGTGGATGTGACTCTGGATCCTGATACAGCGAATCCATATCTCATCCTGTCTGATGATGGAAAACAAGTCAGTGATGGAGACATTAGGCAGAACGTCCCAGAAAACCCAAAGAGATTTGATACGGGTCCTTGTGTTCTGGCAAAGCAGGGATTCAGTTCAGGGAGATTTTACTATGAGGTGCAGGTGAAGGGAAAGACTAAGTGGGAATTAGGAGTGGCCAGAGAATCCATTAACAGGAAGGTGAAGATCACACTGAGTCCTGAGAATGGATACTGGACTGTGATTCTGAGGAATGAGAATCAATATAAAGCTTGTGATGATCCACTTATCTCTTTATCTCTGAAAGTGAAACCTGAGAAGGTGGGAGTGTTTGTGGATTATGAGGAGGATCTGGTCTCTTTTTATGACGTGGACTCCAGATCTCATAATCTACTCTTTCACTGGTCAGACTTTCACTGAGAAACTCTATCCATATTTTAACCTAGGCCTTAATTATAAAGGTAAAAACTCAAACCCTCTGATCATCACACCTGTATCACATTTAATGGATTAGAATTGGTTTGAGGTTGACATGAATCTGGTCCTTCTTCACGCTGTCTTTCATCACTCCAGTGTAGTTCATGACCAGCACCTCATACAGCAGACTGGCCGTGAGGTGCTTTGAGCTCTTGTTCTTCAGGACGATGGAGAGTTTGGCGTCTCCACCAATACAAGTTCCTGCCCCGTCCATGACGATCTCAACGCTCACACCGTTGTCGGTGGGCGGCGTATAAAAGTCGGTTTAAAGCCGAAGTGACTGGCCATTTTAGGACAGTATTAAATACAGTTTACAACCCTGACTTGAGTGATTTTTGTTATTTGATATCGACAGACATTAAATAAGCATCGAAATAAATGCACAAAATATATCAAATTAAATACAGTCTTCTCATTTGCATGGATTCTCAATGTTTTACTGTTCACTTACTACTGAATGAATTTGGAGATGAGGATCTTTGACTTTCTGCCCGAGTGAAACTCTTTCCACACTCATGGCAGGTATAAGGTTTCTCTCCAGTGTGAATTTTTATATGCATTTCAAGGTTTCCTCTTTGTGAGAAACTCCTCCCACACTGAGGGCATTTGTACAGTTTGTGATGCTTAATACCTTTCTGAATGAAACTCTTTCCATGTTGATGGCCTTTGAAAGACTTTTCTTCAGTTTGGAGATCATGAGGTTTCTGACACTGATGTTTCTCCTCCATTCAGTTTTCACTTTCATCTTTCTCACCCATCAACTCTAAAAATGACCACAGTAAATTGTCAAAAATCAATTCTATTGTAGCAAAAAGAAATGGAAGAGAACAAGAAAATTTGTCATGTTTATACAATCAAATATAGTAGATAACTGCTTGTCAAGAATCATCATTAGTGTCATTGCCCCCAAAAGTGACTAATCCAGATTCACTAACCAGTTACTGAATCTGTTGTGAGATTAAACAGCAGATTCTGCATGATACTGAAAGTCAATCAACTTGGTCAAATTATAACAGTAATGAAAAACATACTGCTCTTAGATGGGCTACATTCATACATTTATAACCTTCAATTTGTACATTGTTTGAAGGAGAACATTGGGTAAGATGAGGAATAACATATTTTTCTTAATAAGACAAGAAATAAAAAGTAGATAATACAAATAGCTTTAATTTTAACCCTTAATTAATGTCAATGTTAAAAAGCCAGCTTTTACAAGACTTTCACTCAGATGAGAAAAACAATTAAAACGTGAATCTAAAAGCAACTCTTGAGTAATTAGAAACCATCTTTCTTGTAACAGTTACTGACAAATGTCATGAAAAGGTAAAAACATTAAAAGACATACCTGAAGGAATCATCATCATCATCACTCTGTTCTTCCTCAGCTGTGGTTTACATATAAACATTGCTTTAAGAATCAGAAGTGATATTTATTCAGACTAAAACAAATCTGTGCAGTGCATGCACCAATGGACATTTATGTTAATATTTATTTATTAAACAAGTTTGGTGTTGATTCCCCACTGAATATAAAATCAGATCTTAAAGCAAAACCAGCTGGAAAATGATGGTGTTTGAATTGTGAGAATTAAATCAATTAATCAATTTGATTGGTTGATTAGTCAACAGAAAGAAAAGAAAAACAAGAGAAAGACAAACACGCATGTCGCAGTCATTAAAGGATGAAGTGAATCTTTATCCTGTACAAACCTCTTCGTTCGAGTTGGTGGTTTCTCTCCATCAAATTTACCTCCAGTGATGCCCCTGTCTTCAGATAACAGATTTGTGATGAACCCATCAATATACTACTGATGGCCGATTTCGAAACACGTCCTTCATGAAGCTCCGAAGCTTTATGAATCTTTTGTTTCGAATCAGTGATTCGGAGCGTGTATCAAACTGCCGAAGTCACGTGATTTCAGTAAACGAGGCTTCATTAGGACGTCACTGTTTCGAAACGTTTCAAAACAGTTTGAAATTTCAATGGTTCACCGGTAGAGGGCGATGATAAAGTGAACCCATGAATCATGCAGATTCACTGAGAACTATTGAACAAGTGTCTATGGGCTTTACCCTATGGTTTTACCTGATCTCTGATCAGTTTTATACATTTGTAGATGTTTTAATCAGACATTAGAATAATTCAAATGAATAATAGTAGTTATTAATCTCTTATTTGCCTGTTTAGCTTGAGCCATGGAACAGAGAAACAAACCTTGAACATTGATAAAAGAACACATATTATACAGACACTCTATATTTAATCGTATTAGATGATTAGTTAATTGCATTTGATAGATGTTACTTTCAATAAAACTTTTGCAATACATTTGTAAAAGGTGTTTTTATGCATGTTTGGCCTGAGGTTTGTTGCATTTACACTGTTCAGACCACCAGAGAGGGGTGTCAGATTGTTTTGAAGCCTCGACACATTACGGCACATTTGCTTCAACTGCTTCAGTGTTTCACGAAGCCTCGATCTGCTTATCACTACAATATACAGCATGGACAGACATATATTACCTCCTTCATTTAACACGTTTACATTTTAAACACACTATTCTCAAACTTCAGCTGGTTTCTTTTGAATCTGTGAGCACTGTGTAAACTATCAAAGTGAGCTGCTGCTGCTGCTGCTGCTTCGTTTGCAGAGGAAATCAATCACAATTTCAGTCTTAATAGTGTGTGCTGTTTCTAACAAGATGCAATTGTATAGCCTATAAACTAACTTGATATTTGCCACTGCTGTCATCAAAAATTAAGGAACTAAACAAAACACATATATTCTAAAAGCTTCTGACACTGTTCACTGTTTCAGGAACTGTTTCATATTTTTGATTATGGGCGGTGCTATATGACATCACTGCATGTGTATATGACTTCAGTGAAAGTGAAACTAAACAGATGAACTGGAAGCTTCTTCAAAACAACATTTCTCTTCAGAAACTCAAAAATTATCGATCAAATGTGATATTCACTCACGGGTAAGTGATGGAAATATAAGTTCCTATTTAATAGCATGAAGCAGTATAAGAATGTTGGTCTGTGTTCATATCACATATCAGAAACAGGAAGTACTTGAACTGCAGAATAAATACAAGCTGTGTCCGAAACCGCTCACTCGTTCACTCATTCACTATTCACTAATATGATTATTTTGATTATTTTGTAATCATACATGCCTCCAGGCCAGCTTTGTAGTTTAATCGATTGTATAATTGGTTTGTCATGCTTAATATGTGTTCATAATCATTAAATACTATAAAATACTGCAAACAAAAAATAAACACATTAACAAGTGTACATTATTTCATGTATTTATTCTTTTTAATAAAGAATCAATTATAATATTATAATAAAAAATTATAATTTTTTAAAAATTATAATATAAAAAATATAATAATGTCTCCCTATATTTTAGTAGGTTTTATTCAAGTAATGATTAATTTAAAAAAGGTAAAAAAAAAAAAAATCAAATAAAAATAAAAATAGAATGAAATTAATGTTAAAGCAGAAATTTGAAAACTGTAAAGTAATCTCTGGATTACACTCGCTCGCATTTCCGCTCTTTCACACGCGCTCTCAGTCCTCTCCGCATTGGATTTTGGGGAATAGTGTTTCAGCAAGTGTACATCGAATGTACACTTGAAATCAGAGAGAATTGTGGGTATAAACAAAGACTATAGAATAACACAAGACATGTCACTCGTATTGTTTTGAATGGGAGAAAGTGTAACGCTCAATATGGCGGAATAAGTCCCGCCTTCAAAATAAGAGCCAATCGCCGACCTGTAAAGTCATCGCGTCACCGCAGCGGCCGTTAGAAGCACCGGTTTCTATAGAAACAGTCAGACGCGCGCCTCCGAAATGAGGCACAAGAGACGCGCATTTAGGTCTGCGCATGCGCATTAGCTTGATCCAGCCTAAATACTGTTTTTTTTTTTGTCAGGATTTGAGCGTTTGGAAAAAAATGTATGAGACAGTTGTTGTCAGATTTCATTGGTGATTTCAAATATGAAATTTAATCGAAAGCTTGGCAAACAGCTTTGGAGAATTTGATGTTTCCCCATTCAAAGAGACAGGAGCTGCATGATGCCTAAGATGCCCGAGAGGCGTTTCAAAGATGGCCGCCGAGTGAAATGACTTGTCTTAAAGGGACTTTGGTATAAAGCAGTGAACGAATGTAGGGAATGAAGTCGTTCACTCAGAATTCAGACACCACTACAAAATGGCTGACACTCGATATAGTGGACTATATAGTGGATAGGGAGCGGTTTCGGACACAGCTAAAGTTAATTGAAAATCAGTGAAAAAACTGATTTACAGATGTTTATTAAGTAGGTTATATTTGTTTGAAAAATTACACTTCCACTCATTTTCTTTTATAAAATGTCTTCTCATGATGGCATTAAAATGTTGTAAAAACCTGTTACAATTGCTGTACTGTGGCTCCCAGATAATTGTCATTAGGCTACTTTTCTTTTCAGTCATGGCATCCTCCAGTGGTCCAGCACTAAATGAGGAGCTCCAGTGCTCCATCTGTCTGGAAGTGTTCACTGATCCAGTCACCACTCCATGTGGACACAACTTCTGCAGAACCTGCCTGAACAAGTGCTGGACGAACACACAGACCTACTTCTGTCCACTCTGTAAAGAAACATTCGGCAGAAGACCTGATCTCAAGATTAATACAACACTCAGAGAGGTTGCACAACACTTTAAGGAGAAGCTCAATCTAGGAGAATCTGAGGTGTTCTGTGACATTTGTGATGAAAGAAAGCAGAAAGCTGTGAAGTCCTGCCTGACGTGTCAAATCTCTTACTGTGACGATCATCTGGAGCCTCATCTCAGAGTCCTACGTCTAAAGAAACACAAACTCATCAACGCTGTGGAAAATCTGGAGGATTATATATGCCAGAAACACGAGAGACCTCTGGAGATGTTCTGCAGAGATGATCAGATGTGTGTTTGTCTGTCCTGCACTGAAGGAGAACACAGGACTCACAACACTGTTCCTATAGAGGAGGAGAGTCGAGAGAAGAAGGTAAAGAGTTACAGACAAAACACTTTAAACACCCTGTGAAATGCAGTTTTCTTTCCTGTGTCTTGACATGTTGAAGAACCTGTTTTTTTATAAAAACAATCAAATCTAATAGTCTTTCATTACATCTAATAAAAGCTGACTTTGTTACCCTCAAAACTGTCAGGACTAAGATTCAAAACTATAATTTTGCATTCACATGGTCTTTAAATGGTTTAAAACAAAAAATTCAAATAAGACTGTCAGAAGATGGAAAGCTAAATTCAGTGATAAATGTGTCTCTTTTTCTCTGTATGTAGAATCAGCTGGTTCAGACACAGACTGATGTTCATCAGATGATCGAGGACAGAATGAAGAAGATTCAAGAGATCAAACACTCAGTAGATCTGAGAAAGGTTTGTGCGTCGATCAATCAGTTAATTTCCTGACTCATGGTCGTTTCCGATCCCTCTCTCCCATTTCACTTTCTGTTTACTCTCTGACTATCTTATCAAAAAATACATCTAAAAAATGTTATGCATCATATTTCAATCTAATTAATAAAGACGCTGACTTAAATTGAGAGATCTGCCATCATCTAGTAATCCTCATGTTGTTCCAAACACATGATTTTTCAACATAGAGCACCAATCTTGGTCGATTGCACTTGAGTTGTGTGGAGCTCTAATGGAGTGCTTCAACAGCTAGTCTTCAAGAGCAGCATGAACATTTCTTTTGTGTTCCACTGAAAATCACACATTTTAAGTGACATGCGGTTAATTGATGAAAGAATTTTCATTTTAGGGTGAACTATCCCTTTAAATAATATGTAATACGCAATAAAAAATAGAACATTTTTTAACTGTTTTCATTCATCAGAGAAACACAGAGAAAGAGAAATCATCCAGTGTTGAGATCTTCACTGCTCTGATCCGCTCCTTTGAGAGAATTCAGTCTGAGCAGCTGAAGAAGATGGAGGAACAGCAGAAAGAAGCAGAGAAACAGGCTGAAGATCTCATTAAAGAGCTGCAGCAGGAAATCACTGAGCTGAAGAAGAGAAACACTGAGCTGGAGCAGCTCTCACACACTGACGATCATCTCCATGTCATACAGGTCTGTGAACATCTGTCTCATCAGTCATCATGTACAACATTACAGGACAAACTCTCTGTTCTCAAACCTGAGCCTGATTAGCGGATTGACCCCCAGTATTTTAGAAATTGTACAAAAGGGCTCTGAAATGTTCATAAATTTGTAATAAAGTTGTCTTCTCTCTCCTGTTGTAGATGTGCTCATCCCTGTTCAGTCGTCCACACACCAAGAACTGGACTGAGATCAGGATTGACTCTGATGTGAATGTGATCCCTCTGAAAAAAGCTCTGACACAAGTAAAAAAAAAACTAGATGGGATTCTAAAGGAAAAACTTGGTCAAACTGGTATGTGAATTTTAAATACAGCGTATAGATTTGTTTGTCAGTTACTATCTAAGAAAATACATTTTTCAAAGAATATTCTGGGTTAAATAAAATGTAAGCATCTGGGACCTGCTGGTGATCACTGCAGATAATTATTTTATCTCAAAACGCAAGGGATCACACTGTTTAAAAGATTACCATAATATAACTTAAACTTGCCATGTTAGCATTAGACTGGCATGATAAACTCACTTAAAGTTTATTGAAGTCAAATTCATTGACAAAATAACAGCAAGGATGAGCCAGTGGCAGAAACAGTGACGGGCAGTGATCTGGGTAGGCAGCAAACAGAGTCCCAAGGTAGCGATGGCCAGATCGAGGCTTCGTGCCCATAGACACTTGTTCAATAGTTCTCAGTGAATCTGCATGATTCATGGGTTCACTTTATCGTCGCCCTCTACCGGTGAACCATTGAAATTTCAAACCGTTTTGAAACAGTGATGACGTAATGAAGCCTCGTTTACTAAAATCGCAGGACTTCGGCAGTTTGATACACGCTCCGAATCACTGATTCGAAACAAAAGATTCATAAAGCTTCGGAGCTTCATGAAGTATGTGTTTCAAAATTGGCCATCACTATCCCAGGGCAGGCAACAAACATACACAATCCAGGAACAGGCAAGGGTCAGGACAGGCAGCAGATAATCAGAAAACAGTAACAGTCCAAGGTCAAACACAAGAATCCAGGGGAAACGCTCAGAAATGTCAGACGGTGCTAAACAAGGCTTCGCATGGAGGTGCAAGTGTCTTTTATGTGTGAGTGAGTGATTGTATAATGGGTAGCAGGTGCAGGGTGATCAGTCTAGACTGTGAGGGTAGATGGGAAATGGAGTCCAAATGATGTGTGTAGTCCAGGATGGAGTGCCTTCTGGTGGCAATGATGGGCACTTTCATTGGTGATCGTGACAGACGACTACTACTACTACTACTACATCTCATTTGTGTGTATTTAACATAGTGACGATGCAAGCTGCCTCTAAAAACATGAACGATTTAGAAGAAGAACAACATAGTGACTAAACGCGCTCTGTAGAGTGTATGTTTGTTTAGGGCTGCTGTAGAAACATGCCGGCGCATAATGGCAACTTACTTTATTGCATTTCTGTCAGTAGATCCTCCTAAAATGTACACATTGCACCTTTAAATATGTTTGTCCCATTGACTATTGTATATTTCCTGTTAACACATTGTTCGTTTTATAAACTTATAGATGAGCCACATTTACATGCCACTAATGCTGCCAATGAAAATAAACTCAGTGTTAATCTGAAAACATTCCCATGAATAATTTCATCATTATATTGTCATCTGTGTTCACAGGGTTGAAGTTTGTGCAGAAGTATGCAGGTACAGTGCGACTGACACCATTTTCTTCAATACACTTACAATACTTCGTTTATAATCTGTATTATATACTGTACATATGAAATTTGTACTGAAGTTGGTTGAAAATGTCTGATCTCTCTCAGTGGATGTGACTCTGGATCCTGATACAGCGAATCCATATCTCATCCTGTCTGATGATGGAAAACAAGTCAGTTATGGAAACATTAAGCAGGACGTCCCAGAAAACCCAAAGAGATTAGCTGACAGATCTGTTCTGGCAAAGGAGGGATTCAGTTCATGGAGATTCTACTATGAGGTGCAGGTGAAGGGAAAGACTAAGTGGGGTTTAGGAGTGATTAAAGAATCCATTAACAGGAAGAAGAAGATTTTCCCAAGTCCTGAGAATGGATTCTGGATTCTGATGCTGAAGAATGAGAATCAATATGCAGCTTATGATAATTCATCTGTCTCTTTATCTCTGAAAGTGAAACCTGAGAAGGTGGGAGTGTTTGTGGATTATGAGGAGGGTCTGGTCTCTTTTTATGACGTGGGCTCCGGCAATCATATCTACTCTTTCACTGGTCAGACTTTCACTGACAAACTCTATCCAGTGTTTGACCCATGCTTTAATGATAAAGGTAAAAACTCAAACCCACTGATCATCACACTTATCAAATAAAATGAACAAATACATCCCTCCAAAATATGAAACATGAAATCTGGAAAGTTTATATATGCATAAAATAATCTTTTTTAAAGGATTAGAATATGCATAAAATTCTGCATAATATTCTAAACTTCTACATCTGTAAGAAAATTTCCATTATCTCTCTCTTCTCCAGCTGTTAACTTGTTGCAAGTTTTGGTTTACATTTTAATAACTGCAGCATCTGAATAAAGACAAGTATTAAATTCTATTATACTGCATGTAAACTAAATTGTTTGCTAATAAATATACAAATACACAATGGAGAATGATTCAAGATCATTAACATCTGCTCACATAAATAACAGACAGGATATGAATAAAACAGGATCTTTATTGTTGACTTACATCAGTTGTGAATGAAAATACTGAATTATTATATAGTGTAGATGCCATTAAATCTAGTAAATATTCTTCAAGATAAGCGAGAGCATTAGAAGGCTTCACAATGAAAGAGTTTAACACTTTGGTTTGAGCACAATATCAGTGAATCCGTGCACCTGAGTGAGCTGACGGCAGTCCATCGATGCCAGGAGCTTCTGAGAGCCGGAGACGGTGGGAACAAACTTTTCACTCTTTAAATATCATATTTAATGTAGTAAATTTATGTTTTTAAACAAATCTAAAGTGCATGAACACGTCACAGCTGAAATTAAACTGCTGTTGAACACCGAAAGTCTTACCTTTCTGACGCTCTGCATTCCCAATCCCTCTATACGGAACAAAACGTTTTTGTGACAGCGGGTTCTTGAATGTGATCTTGACTGTCAACTCTTTACCCACCACAGCGCCATCTTGAGGCTGAAAACAGTACAAACACAATCAGTGGATGTAGAGTTTCTTTTTGTGATGAACTGAATCCAAATATGACACCTTCAGATGTTTCATCAGGTTGCAGTTCCTCACTCTAAACATCACATGACTTCAGAAGACTTGAAATATAGTGCACAAGTCAGAATAAATAACTACTCTTGAAACATAAAACATGTTGTGACAAATAAAGAGTGTCTCATTGGCGTACAGTGATGATGAGGTCTGGTGTGCGCAGTCTGAAGTTGAACCGTGTGGCCAGAATCTGTTTAGTCTGATTGACCCGTCCGGTGAGCGTGAGCAACAGAGCGCCCTGATCCACCAGATGATTCATGTACTCCTTATACAGCAGAGTCCAGGGAATAGTCTTGGCTGAAGGGAGAGAAGATGGCATAACAATAAAAATAACTTTGGCATTCTGCACTGTAGTTTTAGAGCAAGACTGTCTCTGTTATGCTTTAAAACAGCAGCTGTGTTGAAGAGTAACTAAAATGTTATAAAACACCTCATATATATATATATAAAAAACACATGATCGGATTTGATCATAAATTCCATGGATTGCATCTTACTACAAAAAATGAGGAATAAATTAGGATTTATAAAGCCAGAAACTAACATGAAACTGTTCATAATGAATCTCACTTATGCTTAAAAAAAACCCCTAAATGACATTTTCTGTTATGCTGCTATGCTACACGTGATGAAGACTTATTCATTTTTTTTTTTTTACTTATATAAATCCCATTTTGCACAATTATTTATATTGTTCTGACATAAAAATTAAACAAAAGCAATACTCACACATTTTAGCTTGATGAACCAGCTGATTCTTCTCAGACTCTGACTGACTGTCATATAACCATTTAAATTTAAAACACAAGGAAGCGCTTCAGGTCGTGACGTGTGCATTCGTACAGTTCTTGTCCTGAAAACAGTGATTTGTATGAAAACTAAAATATTTTTTTGTTAATGTGATGAAGGTTGTTAAATGGATTTTAAAACACAAAGTGTTTGCACACTCAGGAACTGCTCCATATTCACAGTTGTGGGCGGGGCTATGACATCACTGCAGCTGAGTGAAAGAAATTCAGTGAAGGTGAAACTTAATAAAACAGATGAACTGAAAGCTTCCTCAAACAGCAGCCACTTTATTCACACACTGAAACTAGCGATCAGAGCTGATATTCACTCACGGGTAAGTGATAAAAATGTATTTGGTTCAGTAGTTTTAAACTCTGAAATAGTAATTGAATATTAATGAGTATGTCATTTAATTAGCTGTAAACCAACATTTGATGTGTACTGTCATGTCAACTTGAATACTTTAGAAAGTACTTGAACTTCAGACAGAATGGACACTTTTAACTAGTCCAATAAAACTAGTTAAAGATGTCATGAACTGCATTTTCTTTTTTATTGTTTTATGTTTCCCGTGGTGAACTTATAATGTTAGTATGATTTTTACATCAACAATAGTCATAATTTAGAAATAAAAGGCCATTTTCCATGCTGATTTTAGCCCTCTCATTAATACATAAAAACATTAAATTACACCTGGTGTTTACTAAACCAATAAGCCCCAAGAAGCTGTGGTTTACAGTGAATTTATAACAGCTAAGGGGCGTTGTTAGGCACGACGCAGAGCTGTTATAAATTCACTGTAAACCATGGCTTCTCGGGGCTTATTGCTTTTATAAAACGGTTACCACACAATACAAATATTAAAGCCAAAAAATATGTATCGATGCAACTTTCATGAAGTAAAATCTCTAAAAGGCTTCCTTCCGCTGGAAAAAATAGTCCCTGACCGTGAACAGCAACAGAAGTTACATTATTACGCCATTAAATGGCGGCAAAGATTGTCTTTTTGAGCGAGTCACTCAGTCGCAAAGACTTTTATATTGAAACTTGTTTTGAACACGGAACAAGACGCAAATGACAAATGCTTTGACCAGCGCTGTCAGTGTCAGCAGGGCATGGGAAAAGCTATTAAATATTAAAAGGACAAGATCGCAGCGGACATTCAAACAGATTTTTCAAACATAGGACTGACCTGAAGGAAAATGCTAAATCTGAATGCTCTGTCACTGAATATCTCTGTGTTTCTCACAATACTCTTCTACATAATGCAGTAAGCTTCAATGAACAAAATCAATTATCAGTTATTAGTTATCTTTTTTATGTAGGCTCACCATAATATTTCAAACATAAAATTACCTTTTTGTTTCATTACTTTTACCAGTATATGAGTTTAAATATGAGCACGGATATGACCATGAATTGACTTTCAGTTTCTTGAAAGCGAAAATGCTGAAGTTAACCCACAAGTTAAACCAGTATACAAGATTCAATGCTAAGAATTTCTTGCCATACCTGTGGCGGTAGTTTTTGAAGAACTGGACATGTGCGTGTTAAGACTGGCCTACACTAAAAGATTTTTAAAATCTTATCAGATTTTCAAAATGTGAGAGACCACAAACATGACGATAAAAAAAAATCATAGATTTAACAGTTTTGTTCCTATAGTGTGTGGTGTGCCGCGATGTGACTAAGATGCGTAACACACACTAACAGATTCCATTCACTACAACCAAAATCCCTCGTAGTCAAACGTGACTTTAGAGTAAACAAACATGGTGGACGACGGGCAAGAGGAAATGGCGATAATAGCATTTGGACTGCTTTTTACAGAAAATGTTTGGATGAAGTCATGTTATGCTTCCATCAGCTCCCTTTCTGATTTGGTTTCATTCCACATGTGTAGCATTCATAATGTAAAAACTGCACATAATGTAATAAGCATTACATTATTATTGTAATAAAATGTTCATAATGTAATAATTCTCAAAATGTAATAAAATATTGAGCTCATAATAATTTTTACATTATGAGAAATTTATTACATTATAAAACTAAACAAAAACATTGTCATATTGTCATAATTCTAACAGCTTTTAAAAAATATTACTATTTCCTTGCATTACATTTTTAAAAATCTAAATCCAGTCTTAAACTACCTGCGAAATGCAACAGATCTAAATATTCATGCAATTATTATTATATTTTTATTTAAGGATACTTGAAAGGATACTTAAAACAGCCTGTATCATCACTACCTGAGATCTCGCCTGTTACATTACTTTTACATACAGTCAGTGATACTCTCGATGCGAATGTAACATTCCAGTAATTCTTCCTCTTAATCATCCTAGTGAAATGTGCCTTCCACGAGTTCATGAGTTCATCATGCACTTCGGGGAAGTACAGCTGTGAGTCACGCTCCGACCCCATATACCAATCATCCAACCGTGAACTCTCAGGACAGGGTAGTGGATTCCACTCTAATCCGATGCCCACAACAACCTGGCCATGCATGGCTGTCAACTTAGCACCGAACTCAGACTGGGAGGTCCGTGGGGATTGACCCAATGGAAATGCTCCCATTGTTGCCCTCATATCACCCTAACTGACATGGCCCTGACATGTGGAGACCAGAAGGACCAGCACGGGGAGCGTCTGAGGTGACTCCCTCTTTCACCAGAAAGAAGAGTCATGACCGCAAAAAATGTTCTCACAGTAAGGGCATGACCCAATCATGAAAACTGTCTCAGCGTGCTTACGACCCAGACACGTGATACAAAGATCGTTGCCATTCAAGGCAGACTCATTGCTCATTTCTGAAGTATCAGAGGTGTTTGGGGCTCCCAAGAGTGACCCCTAGTGTCAGCATTCGACACCACATCGAAGTGACTGACAGATACGGAAACAATTTCTCACTGCCGCAGCAGTGATTTCTAGCTCCGCTCCTAAAGGAGCCTTTTCATTCAGTAGCCCCTGACCTGCCTTATATTTCCCCAATGCCACAACAGTGAAAAGTATTCTGCACATCCTTGGGGGGGATGAGGGATTGAATCAATTAAAGTCTTCTCTACTTATATCACCAAACTGCTCTCAGTCAATTAAAAACTTTTTTGGGGGGTTGAGCTCGGAGATCGAGCCTCCGTTGAGGACAGCAAGCCAAATTGGTTTACCATTTAGTATTAAGACTGGAAGGGCAGGCAAACTCGTTAAATAAATTTCCAAATGTATGATTATTCAGTCCTGTCAATCAGCAGTCACTGCGCCCTCCCAGCGACAATTCTTCTGGCATCCCTCCACCTACTCATCTCCTCTCATTCTCCCTCTATGTAGTACCGTACCGGCTTGATATGAGCCTCAGGTTCAAGCCTCCGTCGAGGAAAGCAAGCCAAGTTCTTTAACCATTAACTATTATGACTGTATAGGCATGTGAACTCGTGAATTGTTTAATTCAGCAATGTAGATGATATATTCTCATTGTGTTTTCAGCCATGGCATCCTCCAGTGGTCCACAAAATGAGGAGATCCTGTGCTCCATCTGTCTGGAAGTGTTCACTGATCCAGTCACCACTCCATGTGGACACAACTTCTGCAGAACCTGCCTGAGCGAGTGCTGGACGAACACACAGACCTGCTTCTGTCCACTCTGTAAAGAAACATTCAGCAGAAGACCTGATCTCAAGATTAATACAACACTCAGAGAGGTTGTGCAACACTTTAAGGAGAAGCTCAATCTAGAAGAATCTGAGGTGTTCTGTGACTTCTGTAATGAAAGAAAGCAGAAAGCTGTGAAGACCTGCCTGACGTGTCAAAGCTCTTACTGTGATGATCATCTGGAGCCTCATCTCAGAGTCCCACGTCTAAAGAAACACAAACTGATCAATGCTGTGGAAAATCTGGAGGATTATATATGCCAGAAACACGAGAGTCCTCTGTGTGCGTGTCTGTCCTGCACCGAAGGAGAACACAGGACTCACAACACTGTTCCTATAGAGGAGAGTCGAGAGAAGGCAAGAAAAAAAAAACACTTTAAACACCCCATGAACTCATCCCTTTTCTAAATAACAGTCAAAACCAGAAGCTTTACTGTACATCATAGCTGTGAACTATGCTTTGCTATTTGATGTTGCTAGTCATAGACAGGTGGTTTTAGAGGGAGGGACATTCTCATTCTAGAAAGCATTATAAATGATGAGTATAAATTTTTCTGGCCTGTTTCCCAGAAGAGAAGGACTACATTGTAAATGTATATGTGTTCATTTTATAAACTGGACTAAAAGCTATAGTGTCTTTTCTCTGTATGTAGAATCAGCTGGTTCAGACACAGACAGATGTTCATCAGATGATCCAGGACAGAATGAAGAAGATTCAAGAGATCCAATACTCAGTAGGGCTGAAAAGGGTGAGTGAAAAGAAAATAATATTTACCTTTACACATATAGCAGACACTTTTATCCAAAAGGAACAAAGCAGCTCTTAGAGTGTTTGTCATGGTAATGGGTATGACAATGTTGATGTTTGGTTAGGTCTGCTTGCTGCAGAGCAAGTATGGGACTTGCTACTGCCAATGTATACACGACACGGTGCTGTGAGCAAGTAAGACATGCTGCTGCTGTACAATATAACATACATGAATTACCCATAGCAGATCTATACAGGTGGAGCGTTTTTGAAGCACGCTGCACTGCTAAGGCAAATGCTACCCAAGTATTTTGAAGGTTGAGCATGCAAGCTCATTGGCTACTGATACAGCAAGAACCAATCAGCTGTGCCCTATAGATAATGATGTGGTCATGAGCAGGCTGAGTTAAAGGACCTATTAGCCTGCGCCATCTAGAGTTTCATGACAGAACATTGTATTTGTCAAAGAGCCATTAATCTATTTTATTAGACAAATAGATTAAAAAGCAAGCCAAAAAAGAGAGTAGAAAGGCTGTTTTTTGTTTGTTTTTTGAGTGTGTGTGTGTGTATGTGTAAGTGCATAGGTTTAAGGGTGTGGGGTGGTTACAATGATGCATAACATTGTTACAATTATTAATGTAATGCATCATAATATTTCAATCTATTTCATAAATAAAGGTACTGAGTTGAACGGAGAGTCACTGGCTGTCGCTGCAATAATACACATTTTTATCCTTCATCAGAGAAACACAGAGAAAGAGAAATCATCCAGTGTTGAGATCTTCACCGATCTGATGCGCTCCATTCAGAGATGTCAGTTTGAGCAGCTGAAGATGATGGAGGAACAGCAGAGGGCAGCAGAGAAAACAGGCTGCAGATCTCATTAAAGAGCTGCAGCAGGAAATCAGTGAGCTGAAGAAGAGAAACACTGAGGTAGAACAGCTCTCACACACTGACGATCATCTCCATGTCATACAGGTCTGTAAACATCTGTCTCATCAGTCATCATGTGCAACCTGAATTCCGGAAAAGTTGGGATGTTTTTTAAATTTGAATAAAATGAAAACTAAAAGACTTTCAAATCACATGAGCCAATATTTTATTCACAATAGAACATAGATAACATAACAAATGTTTAAACTGAGAAATTTTAAAATTGTATGCACAAAATGAGCTCATTTCAAAGATTCAGCTGGGAGAACATCTAGCAACTTATTAAGTTAATTGATATCAGGTCTGTAACATGATTAGCTATAAAAGGGATGTCTTAGAGAGGCAGAGTCTCTCAGAAGTAAAGATGAGCAGAGCTGTGAAAGAGTGCATAAAAATACTTTAAAAACAATGTTCCTCAACGTCAAATTGCAAAGGCTTTGCAAATCTCATCATCAACAGTGCATTACATCATCAAAACATTCAGAGAAACTGGAGAAATCTCTGTGCGTAAGGGACAAGGCCGAAGACCTTTATTGGATGCCCGTGGCCTTCGGGCCCTCAGACGACACTGCATCACTCATCGGTATGACTGTGTCAATGACATTTCTAAATGGGCCCAGGAATACTTCCAGAAACCACTGTCGGTAAACAAAATCCGCCGTGCCATCTGCAGATGCCAACTAAAGCTCTATCATTCAAAAAGGAAGCCATATGTGAACATGATCCAGAAGCGCCGTCGTGTCCTGTGGGCCAAGGCTCATTTAAAATGGACTGTTTCAAAGTGGAAAAGTGTTCTACGGTCAGACGAGTCCAAATTTGACATTCTTGTTGGAAATCACGGACGCCGTGTCCTCCGGGCTAAAGAGGAAGGAGACCTTCCAGCGTGTTATCAGCGTTCAGTTTAAAAGCCAGCATCTCTGATGGTATGGGGTGCATAAGTGCATATGGTATGGGCAGCTTGCATGTTTTGGAAGGCACTATGAATGCTGAAAGGTATATAAAGGTTTTAAAGCAACATTAAATGAAAAATAAGTCAAAGACAACTACAAACTTTTCAGCAGCTGGAAACCTATATCAGGCAAGAATGGGACCAAATTCTAACACCAAAACTCCAGAAACCCATAACCTCGATGCCCAGACGTCTTCAAACTGTTTTGAAAAGAAGAGGAGATGCTACACCATGGTAAACATGCCCCTGTCCCAACTACTTTGATACCTGTAGCAGGCATCAAATTTGAAATGAGCTCATTTAGTGGATACAATTATAAAATTTCTCAGTTTAAACATTTGTTATGTTATCTGTTGGATCGGACCACACGGGCCAGCCTTCGCTCCCCACATGCATCAATGAGTCTTGTCTGCCCATGACCCTGTCGCCAGTTCACCACTGTTCCTTCCTTGGAGCACTTTTGATAGATACTGAGCACTGCAGACCGGGAACACCCCACAGGAGCTGCAGTTCTGGAGATGCTCTGACCCAGTCGTCTAGCCATCACAATTTGGCCCTTGTTAAACTCGCTCAAATCCTAACGCTTGCCCATTTTTCCTGCTTCTAACACATCAACTTTGAGGACAAAATGTTCACTTGCTGCCTAATATATCCACCCACTAACAGGTGCCGTGATGAAGAGATGATCAGTGTTATTCACTTCACCTGTCAGTGCTCATAATGTTATGCCTGATCGGTGTATACAGAACTGTCAAATTAGAAAAAATATTTAATTAACCTAAAAATAAAAATTATTTAATAGTCTTCTCTTTCCTGCTGTAGATGAACTCACACACCAAGAACTGGACTGAGATCAGGATTGACTCTGATGTGAATGTGATCCCTCTGTATAGAGCTCTGACTCAACTGAAGAATACTCTGAATAAAAAATTCTATCAAACTGGTATGTGAATATAAAACAGTGAACAGATTTCTTATGTAAAGTTCTATATAAACTTCAAGTCATACCATAACCAGTTAAAGACTTGGTTATCTGTTGAGAATACCTGAAAGCAACATGTAAGGAATGTGACGCAACTATTAATGTATCTGTACAAACTCCACTAATAGAAATTACATCAGAAACACACACAGTAACCAGAAGTCTGCCTAAAAATGTTTTCCCACCTCACAAGGACAATTTAGAAACTTTACTTCCCAAGTAACACATTTTTTCCCCCACTGAATAATTAATAATTAAAGATCTAATAAGTAATTAATATTAGAGCTTTAGTAAACATTCTGCATTCTGTTTTATAAACTGATAGATGAGCCACATTTACATGCCACTGATGCTGCTAATAGAGATATAATCATTGTTAACCTGAAATATTCCAATGAATAATTCATTACATTATATTGTCATCAGTGTCCATGGGGTTGAAGTTTGTGCAGAAGTATGCAGGTACAGTGCGACTGACACCATTTTCTTCAATACACTTAATGATCTTTATTATTTATTGTGTATCTGAAAATATTTGTTCTGAAGTTGATTGATAATGTCTGATCTCTCTCAGTGAATGTGACTCTGGATCCTGATACAGCGAATCCATATCTCATCCTGTCTGATGATGTAAAACAAGTCAGTGATGGAGACATTGAGCAGAACGTCCCAGAAAACCCAAAGAGATTTGATGAGAGTTTGAGTGTTCTGGCAAAGGAGGGATTCAGCTCAGGGAAATTTTACTATGAGGTGCTTGTGAAGGGAAAGTCTAATTGGGATTTAGGAGTGGCCAAAGAATCCATTAACAGGAAGGAGGACATTAGCCCAAGTCCTGAGGATGGAATCTGGACTGTGATTCTGAGGAATGAGAATCAATATAAAGCTTGTGATAATTCATCTGTCTTGTTATCTCTGAAAGTGAAACCTGAGAAGGTGGGAGTGTTTGTGGATTATGAGGAGGGTCTGATCTCTTTTTACAATGTGGGCTCCAGCTCTCATATCTACTCTTTCACTGGTCAGACTTTCACTGAGAAACTCTATCCATATTTTAGCCCATGCCTTAATGATGAAGGTAAAAACTCAATCCCACTGATCATCACACCTGTCAAATTAAATTAACAAATCCCCCAAAATATGAAACATGAAATCTAGAAAGATTATATATGCATGTGCATTTATAAGGATTATAATTAGCAAAACAAATAATAATATGATTAAACATTTAGAATATTTTGAAATTCTGTATAATATTATCTGTAAGGAAATTTCCACTGTCCATTATCTCTCTCTCTCTCTCTCTTCTTTTCAGCTGTTAACTTGAAATTACCTGTAAAACATTGCGATTCTTGGTTTATATTGGAATAACTGCAACATCTGAATAAAGACAAGTGTTAAATTATATTAGATTTCTTGTAAACTAAATTTCTTGGGTGAGTGGGGGTAGTGAATGAACAGCGCTAATGGTCAGAGAGTCGGACTTGTAACCCGAAGGTTGCGGGTTCGAGTCTCAGTACTGGAGAGAGTCGGGGAAGTGAACGAACAGCGCTCTCTTCCACTCTCATTACCCAAAAATGAGGTGACCTTGAGCAAGACACCTAACCCCCAATCGCTCCCCGGGTGCCGCAGCAAAAACGGCTGCCCACTGCTTTGGGTGTGTGTTCACGGTGTCTAAAGTTAATTACAGAAGACGGTCCGGTGGAAGCTAGATATTTTACTTCATGGATGTGGATGGAGACACTTTCTTCAGCTCATACTCGTTGATCTCGCTCACTGCCATTATAAAGCTCGGATGAGTCAGGATATTTATTACAATATCTCCGATTGTGTTCATCAGAAAGAAGAAAGTCATATACACCTAGGATGGCTTGAGGGTGAGTAAAGCTTGGGCTAATTTTCACTTGAAAGTGAATTAATCCTTTAAGCTTTGTTCATACTTTCTCCTGCCTCAAGTCAAGTCAAGTCATATCACCTTTATTTATATAGCGCTTTTTACAATGTAGATTGTGTCAAAGCAGCTTTACATTGATAACTGGTACATTGTTTGGCTGCACAGCAGCTCTTAAAGAATAGTGTCAATGCAGGCAGATCAAAGCACTGTTGAATATCAAATGTCAAGTCAAGTGTCCCCAACTAAGCAAGCCAGAGGCGACAGCGGCAAGGAACCCAAACTCCATCAGATGACATTAGGTGGCAGACAAATGGCAAATTGGTGTTAAAATGGAGAAAAAAACCTTGGGAGAACAACCTGAGTTTTATCATTTGTTTAGCATTATTATCTCTATTTTTTATTTGTTGAACATCAATTAAATTTTTACCATTAAATGGGTTTGGAAGTTTTTTGTTTTTACTAATTCGGGGTACAGACACAGTCTCTATTTGAAAATATCTAGGTGTAAGAGTTTCTATGTGTTGGGAGTTATCTGAATTTTCTGACTTCTGTAACGTGAGGCAGCTAGCAGACGGTCGGTTTAGCCAGTCTGTCTGCTTTCTGACCTCCACTGACTGTGTGCAGTCCTCCACAAACGGACAAGGGTTTTATACTTGATGCGCTCCACGTTGTACTATTCTTTGAAACGACAGGGGGCGACTTGGAGTAACTGTCGTCTAAACCAGTGGTTTTCAACCTATGGGCCGTGGGCCACTAGGGGGCCTCATTGATCCTCCAGGGGGGCTGAGAGATAACTTACAATGAATTTAAATATATCTATATAATTTCATAAATTTTATTACATTAAATTAGAAAAAGATCAATTAAATTAATTTAAAACAAAGCACCACCTCTCTTGTAAGTGTTCTGTGATTGTTTCGGATCAGCTCAAGCCATCATGCTGTGTGAAATACAAACTAAACGGCAGCTCAAAACACCCAACCGCTTCACGAACATAGGATATGCGAACTACATCTCTATAATTCTTGCATTATTGATTCGGAGAGGAGGGGGGCCTTGAAGAAAAAAAGGTTGGGAGCCACTGCTCTAAACCATCAGGGACCACATGTGACAATGTTTGTTATTATTATACTTCACCAAACTCATGCTACAAAAGAACCATAGCTGGGTTCAGACCACACAATATTTTTGTCCGTAATGATAGTCACTGTGTCAGATTATGCGATTTTGACTCATGAACTCTTGTCGCGTCGTGGACAAGAAACATGTCTGCTTCCCAACCCAACATCACTAGCCGTCTTTAACGATGTGTGTAATGTCATCAAGAAGACGTAACTAGTGACTGACTTCCGGAAACAAGAGCATAAACAACAATGGTTGCATTAGCCTAATGCTAATTTCGGTACCGGGTTGCTGAAGCGGCTCCGCTATCGTTCACCAGCATTTATCATTTTTCACTCCGTCGTGGTCATCCCTCAAGGAGGTATTGTTTTCTTAGCTCCACGAACCTTTCCTCCATTGCATAATTCCACCTATCAGCACAAATACCACTGTGTCTATTTTGTTTCACCGTGTTTGAAAGCTGTGAACAGAAGAGCTTCAGTGCTTTCATTGGTTTTGTGTTCTTTTCACTGTTCTCAACATTGTACTGAAATCACTAGTTTCAGAGTGTTTGAATAAAAAGGTTGATGTCTGAAGAAAGAATTACGAAATGAATCTCAGACATATTCAGATGGGATTACATTTCTTAGCCGAGAAGCAGTAATTTTCTGATTCATGAACAAATGGAATAACATTTCGTAAGTGAACTTGGCTGCGCTGTGTGTTTTTGACTCACAAAGAATCGGTTCATAAGAGTCATTTGTTAATGAACCTGACTACACTGAGCGCACATGAGTTTTCTTGCCATTATTTTGCGTTACTCTGTCTTTTTTATGTCATCACATTGAAGCGCCACTGCTGAAAATCAGTGCTTGAAAAGTGATTCACCTTCTGAAAACAAGTACAGGTCTCTGCAGGACATTAATGATTGATGGACAGAGAGGCGTTTTGAGAGCGTTACCTGATTTGCTGACGTCAGAGTGTGGGTGGGGTTTAGGGGTGGGGTCGGGTGAAGGGGGTCATTTTCATTGCATTACACCCACCAGTTTGAAAACACCCACAAATACAGAAATGTCCACTTTAGTTCCGCAGACACCTCATACTCTCTGAAAACGCCGGATTCTTCTGGACGAAACGCCTATCCGATACAAAATTTTAGCGTACACATAAACGCTCCGTGTGGACGGAATGACGTCTAGTTCAGGTAAGAATCAAATCAGACCAAATAAATGTGTTTAACAAGATAAAATACCATGTTTACTGAAATTCTAACGGCAAGTATTCTTTTATTTTATTTATTAAATAATAGCTTAATATGTAATAAATGCTGGAAAATATATCGGTACAAGGAAGCACATGACTGGTGGTCAAAACAAAACAAAACAAACAAACAAAAAACGACTGTGCAGATGTAAATAGTATTGAAAAAAATTAAAAATGTGTCATTTAATTACCCCCATGCAGGCAATAAACTTTAGTGTATTATGAAAGAAAGAATATAATACTGAGGTGGAATAATAAATGTTGGCAAATTGTTCTTTTCTTGTAATCTATTTCTTTAATAAATAAAGATGATAACAGAATTTGGTAAAAGAATTTGCCAAATTTTAAATTCCATGTTGTTTTATTTGCAGTTCAAAGAGAATGTGGAAGTCTATCTCTTGACCGACCTAATAGTAAGTCAACAAATATGATCATTCATAACATTCAGTACTGCAAATATCAAAATCCTTGAGAAACTGTGTGTCTAAAGGGAGGTTTATATCTCTTACTCTTACTGACCCCAAACCTTTGAACGGTAGTAAAAATGTTACAAGAGCATTCATTTTGAGATAAGTGCTGTTCTTTTGAACTTTCTATTCATCAAAGAATCCTGAAAAACTGTTTTCCAACTGTTTTCAATATTGATAATAATAAATGTTTCTTGAGCAGCAAATCATCATATTAGAATGATTTCTGAAGGATCATGTGACACTGAAGACTGGAGTAATGATGCTGAAAATTCAGCTTTGATCACAGGAATAAATTACATTTTAACATATATTTAAATAGAAAACAGCTATTTTGAATTGTAAAAATATTTCACAATATTACTGTTTTTGCTGTATTTTGGATCAAATAAATGAAGCCTTGGTGAGCAGAAGAGACTTATTTTAAAAACTCTTACAGTTCAGAAACTTTGTACCGGTAGTGTAAGGTTGTGTTATCATCTCCACTCATCTCAATGGCAGTTGTTCATCTGGTCCAGTACCTTCAATCTGAAATCTGACATCTCTGTTCATGGATCACGGGTCGAGTTTTACTGTTGTTTGTGTTCTGTGTTCCAGTGAGTGATTTGAGGATTGTTCTGCTGGGGAAGAATATAACAGAAAACAACAGAGTGGGAAACTTCATCTTAGGAAGAGCAGCGTTTGAGAGTGAAGCACCTGCTGATGTAGAGCTGAACATTGAGAAACACAGAGGAAAACTGAAGGACAGAGACGTCACAGTCATCAACGCTCCTCACCTGCTGAGGCCAAATCTGTCAATCACTCAGATCACACAGGGAGTGAAAGAGTGTGTGAATCTGTCTGCTCCTGGACCTCATGTGATCATACTTGTACTGCAGCAGAACGACTTCAGTGACAATAACAGACACAGAGTGAAATATGTGCTGAATGAATTTAGTAAGGAGGCTCCTATACACACTATAGTGTTGACTGATGAGAGAGAGATAAACAGTAACTGTATTCATCAGTTAATAAAGGAATGTGGAGATGAACATCTTCAGTTTGATGAAAGCAAATCAGGATTGCACTCTGAGATACTTGAAAGAGTGGAGAAGATGCTCAAAGAAAACCAGGTCCAATTTCTTATCTGTGATTTGCATGAGGAAGCACGAGAAGAAACATCAGAAGATGGAGAGAAGAAGAGATCTGGAGTTTCAGTCACAGCAGAAGAAGAGGGAGATTTTGATCATGAAGATGATGGAAAAATCAAACAGAGAAACAAAGAGAAAATGGAGGTTGCTGTTCAAAGGAAAACCTTGTGTAAGTTTTGTTGTAAACTTACAGATAAAAAAAAAAAAACATTTTTATTTGACCGTATATCAATTTGTGGAGATTTGGTAAAAAAAAAACTGAAAAAAAAAAAAAACTTTAATAAATATTATTACTGTAACGATGTTAAAGGCTCAGGCAAGAAAGAAGCGGGAACCAGCGAATGATCAAAGTAAAGTTTAATCATAAAATAAACAACAAAATGAAAGTAAAGTGGCAACCCCTGTTAGATTTTACCAGAGTTCTTGTGGGAAGAAGAATTTATTGAAGGTAGTAGTGTAGCACAGTTCTTCAGCATCGATGTCAGCGTCTCAGCCTTCAAAATATCTTAACCCAAAGTTCTGTCTGTGGGACAGAACTTTATACATGACACACAACAAAATAATGCTTCACGAATAATAAAGTTCAGATGATGAACGAATGACAAGGAAGCACAAAAAATGAACGTACAGTTGTAACAGTCTAGTCCAAACTGAAGGCGAGATGATGAACCCAAGTGCAGTTTATTGTAACAAAGTGAACAAACAAACAAAGGACCTTGTTTGAATTTTTTTCTGAAATCTCCAAGCCGGTCACGTGATCGGCTGCTAGCATTCTGATTGGAGGATCTCAAAATATTGCCCACGACCGATCTAAAGTATCCAGATTTAAATGACCCGTGTATCATCATCTTTAGATCACTCAAATCTAAACAAATCAGAGAACAGGGGCGGAAATATTGGCGGTGGGTCCAAAAAAGTGCGGTGGACAGAATCACCTGTTTCCAACAGCTTCTAACATCTTCTACGCATCTGGTTGCATGGCTTGTCCATGACACATAGAAATACACAACCTACCTGTTCTCTTTATTTATGAACAAAGCATTTATAATATAAATTATATGTTGCATGGAAAGAAATATTTTGTCAGTATACATGGCTACTTGTGAATTACTGAATGATACTTTTTTGCCATAGAATGGTGTAGATACTGCCTCTGCCAGCAGGGGCTGAGCGGACTGTGCTAACCAACAAAAATTTTACCCTGTGTGTAAAAAATACTTAATTATTCAGCAATGTAGATGATATATTGTCATTACTTTTCTTTTCAGTCATGGCATCCTCCAGTGGTCCAGCACTAAATGAGGAGCTCCAGTGCTCCATCTGTCTGGAAGTGTTCACTGATCCAGTCACCGCTCCATGTGGACACAACTTCTGCAGAACCTGCCTGAGCGAGTGCTGGACAAATACACAGACCTGCTTCTGTCCATTCTGTAAAGAAACATTCAGCAAAAGACCTGATCTCAAGATTAATACAACACTCAGAGAGGTTGTGCAACACTTTAAGGAGAAGCTCAATCTAGGAGAATCTGAGGTGGTCTGTGACTTCTGTAATGAAAGAAAGCAGAAAGCTGTGAAGTCCTGCCTGACGTGTCAAAGCTCTTACTGTGATGATCATCTGGAGCCTCATCTCAGAGTCCCACGTCTAAAGAAACACACACTGATCAACGCTGTGGAAAATCTGGAGGATTATATATGCCAGAAACATGAGAGACCTCTGGAGATGTTCTGCAGAGATGATCAGACGTGTGTTTGTCTGTTCTGCACTGAAGGAGAACACAGGACTCACAACACTGTTCCTATAGAGGAGGAGAGTCCAGAGAAGAAGGTAAAGAGTTACAGACAAAACACTTTAAACACTCCATGAAATGCAGTTTTACTGTGTACTTGATGTGGTGCAGGTCATATTGAAAGGTTTGTCACTTTTTTAATAAATCACCTAAAAGTTAATTTTGTCTTCTTTTGAGAATGCAACATACAGTATGTTACCTTCAAAGCTGACAGACATGGACTAAAAGCCAGGAGACAAAAATTTTGAATTCTGTTTTACATTCATTATTCTAATAAAAAAAAAAATGTGTCAGAAGATCAAACAATAAATTCAGTGATAAATGTGTTTTTCTCTGTATGTATCATCATCTGGTTCAGACACAGACAGACGAGCAGCAGATGATCCAGAAGAGAATGAAGAAGATTCAAGAGATCAAACACTCAGTAAAGCCGAGAAAAGTGAGTGAAAAAATGATTAAAATCATTCGGCTTCTTGCAATTTGGGCCACAGCTTTGCACAAGCTTTGTGATCTTTCTTCGAGAAGTGTTACTTGAACTGAATCTTTCTCTTTTTACAGACTCTCGCCTCCAATGACGGCTTCCTTACTTCATCTCGAACTGTCCACATTTCAAATGGGATGATTATTGGTCTGGGTGTCCTGTTGGTAGCAGTGTTGATCATCTTGCCTACACAATACACCGTGAGTGTGTGTGTGTATGTGTGTATGTGTGCGTGTGTGTGTAAGTGCATTGGTTTACAAGTGTGGGGTGGTTTGGTGTTTGTGATGCAATGGTCTCAGCAGTTTGGCTGGAAGTTAAAAGAAACAAAGGATTTAAATGGATTAACAGGAAAGCAAAAAGAACAGTAAAAGAACTAGAATGTACATTTCCTGAAGAAAATGTGAATGCTGCTTGCAGTGGCAAAACCCGGTACTCTTGATTAGCATGATGCTAACATGATTACCGTCCTGCTAGCATGTTTTAGTAAGATGCTAACATGATTAACATGTTGCTAACATGATGCTAACACTATTAGCATGTTTTTAGCAAAAGATGCTAACATGATTACCATGTTGTTAGCATGTTTTTAGCAAGATGCTAACATGATAACCATGTTGCTAGCATGTTTTTAGCAAGATGCTAATATAACTAGCATTTGGTAAAATGATGCTAACATGATGCTAGCATGATTACCATGTTGCTAACATGATGCTAACACCATTAGCATGCTGCTAGCGTGTTTTAAAAAAGATGCTAACATTATTAGCATGTTGCTAACATGATTACCATGTTGCTAGCATGTTTTTAGCAAGATGCTAACATGATTAGCATGTTGCTAACATGATGCTAGCATGATTACCATGTTGCTAGCATTTGTCTTTAGCAAGATACTAACATGATTAGCGTGTTGTTAACATAATGCTAACATGATTACCATGTTACTAACATGATGTTAACATGATTAGCATGTTGCTAGCAAGATGCTAACATGATTAACATTTTGCTAACATGATGTTAACACTATTAGCATGTTTTTAGCAACATGCTAACATGATTACCATGTTGTTAGCATGTTTTTAGCAAGATGCTAATATGATTACCATGTTGCTAGCATGTTTTTAGCAAGATGCTAACATAATTAGCATTTGGTAAAATGATGCTAACATGATGCTAGCATGATTACCATGTTGCTAACATGATGCTAACACCATTAGCATGCTGCTAGCGTGTTTTAAAAAAGATGCTAACATTATTAGCATGTTGCTAACATGATTACCATGTTGCTAGCATGTTTTTAGCAAGATGCTAACATGATTAGCATGTTGCTAACATGTTGCTAGCATTTGTATTTAGCAAGATGCTAACATGATTAGCATGTTGTTAACATGATGCTAACATGATTAGCATGTTGCTAACATGTTTTTGCTAGCATGTTTTTAGCAAGATGCTAACATGATTAGCATGTTGCTAACATGTTGCTAGCATTTGTATTTAGCAAGATGCTAACATGATTAGCATGTTGTTAACATGATGCTAACATGATTACCATGTTGCTAGCATGTTTTTAGCAAGATGCTAACATGATTAGCATGTTGCTAACATGTTGCTAGCATTTGTATTTAGCAAGATGCTAACATGATGCTAGCATGATTACCATTTTGCTAGCATTTGTATTTAGCAAGATACTAACATGATTAGCGTGTTGTTAACATAATGCTAACATGATTACCATGTTACTAACATGATGTTAACATGATTAGCATGTTGCTAGCAAGATGCTAACATGATTAACATTTTGCTAACATGATGCTAACACTATTAGCATGTTTTTAACAAGATGCTAACATGATTACCATGTTGTTAGCATGTTTTTAGCAAATATGCTAACATGATTACCATGTTGCTAGCATGTTTTTAGCAAGATGCTAACATAATTAGCATTTGGTAAAATGATGCTAACATGATGCTAGCATGATTACCATGTTGCTAACATGATGTTAACACCATTAGCATGCTGCTAGCGTGTTTTAAAAAAGATGCTAACATTATTAGCATGTTGCTAACAGGATTACCATGTTGCTAGCATGTTTTTAGCAAGATGCTAACATGATTAGCATGTTGCTAACATGTTGCTAGCATTTGTATTTAGCAAGATGCTAACATGATTAGCATGTTGTTAACATGATGCTAACATGATTACCATGTTACTAACATGATGTTAACATGATTAGCATGTTGCTAGCATGATGCTAACATGATTAACATGCTACTCGCATGATGTTAACACGATTAGCATGCTGATAGCATGATGCTAACACATTTTGACTTGTTTGTATCATGTTTAAACCCTAAGCTAATTGCTATTAGCATGTAGCTATTCACTGCTAGCATGTGTAGCATGTTGGAAGTCCTGTTTGCTAGCGTGAGTCAAAAGAGCCAACCCCCATGTCTCTATGATGTTCTGATGCAGAGATATAGGTCTTGCTGAACAGTTGCTAGGGAGTGGCTTGGCAGCTGCCAGTGATGATACTACAAAGGCTGCTTGCCAGTATGAATGATATAAACCAACCCCCATGCCTCTATGATATTCAGATTTGATGATATCCCTCTTTGGATTTGGGTTGCTAGGATGCTCTAAATGGTTGCTAGGGCGTGGCTTGATAGCTTCACAATGATCCTGAGAGGCTGATTGGTTGCCTGAGTAAAATGAGCCCACCCCCTTGTCTCTATGACATTGTGATCCAGAGTTATGTTTAATACAAAATCCCTATGTAATTTACCATAGTAGGAAAAATATATATGCAGTCACTTCCTGTTTCATGGGCACGGCTTCACCATAGTATGTCTATGGGGCAAATTTGGGCAGCTCTTGTGCCCCAGGGGTACAACTTACACCCCATTTTGAGGTATGGTCTGACAGAGACTGTCAGCCTCTTCAAACGTGGTAACCCACATGTTTCTACGAAATTCTCGTTAAGAGCTATGACTCGTTAAAGTTTGTCGCAATGCAAAGTTTATGGGACTTTTTCAGCTACTTTTTCACCTGCCGGGCGAACATCGTACACCTGATCGCTTATAAAAGTCACAGCACAGGTGTCCTTAAAAATCTGCACAATTTGATGCCTCATTCATGGGTCTATGACAAACGGTGCGGAACAAGTTACGCGCCAAAGTTTTGTCCAGAAGAAGAAGAATCAGAAGAATAAGTATGCAAGAGAACATACCTCAACCCTGACAAACAGTTGTCAAATACTAGTATTAAATGTTTAGGTACTTAAATCTTCCCTCAACTTTTTCAGCATTAAAATTCACGCTCATCTTCAGTGAACAGTAAAACCCGTCTTCTTTGATTTGATTGGCCTTCTCAAGTCATTTTGACATTGATGAGCGCTGTTAGAACGCAGTCAAACCAGCTTAAAAATATAACTTAATGTAACTTTGTCCAGTTGGGGGAGGGGAACACAGATAAAGAGAAATCATTCAGTGTTGAACTCTTCCAAAGTCCCTTTCAAGGAAAGTCTGTTCACTCGGCGGCCATATTTGCAATGCCTCCTGTCAGATATTTCAACATCCAAGACCAAGTCCTATCTATTTGAATGGGGGAATCCTGAAATCTCAAAAACTGCTAGTCTTGCAATTAAATAACATTTAAAATCAGCAACACAATCTGAAATGAACTGTCCCATAAATATTTCTTATGCACAAATAGCATTAAAATAGCTTATGTTTCAGGCTAGACAAGCCAATGCACATGTGCAGTCATAAGCGTGAGTCTCAGGTTTCTATGGGAACCGGAGCCTATAACGGCAGCTGCAGTGACGCAATGAATTTATCAATCAGCAATTGGCTCTTTTACTTAGAAGGTGGGACCTATTCCACCATATTGCGCATTGCAGTTTCTCCTGTTCATAACTAAGAGGAGTGAACAGTCTTTCTTTATCTATAGTTTTTGACTCTTCACTGATCTGATCCAATCCATTTAGAGATGTCAGTCTGAGCAGCTGAAGATGAAGGAACAGCAGAAAGCAGCAGAGAAACAGGCCGAAGATCTCATTAAAGAGCTGCAGCAGGAAATCACTGAGCTGAAGAAGAGAAACACTGAGCTGGAGCAGCTCTCACACACTGACGATCATCTCCATGTCATACAGGTCTGTGAACATCTGTCTAATCAGCAATAATGTGGAATATATTTAATATTTAATAGTCTTTTCTTTCCTGCTGTAGATGTCCTCTGATGTGGACATGAACTCTCTAAGTCTACTGAAGAAACAGCTAAATGAAAAACTCACTCAAACTGGTATGTGAATATCAAATACAGTGTTTTTGTCATTAACTAAGAAAATACTAAGAAAAAAAGTGTTAAATTAATTTTAAGCATCTGTGATGCTGGTGATTACCACATTATAAAATTACTTTATATTTATATATTTTATTACAAGTTATATCAACTCACATCATAATCAGTTAAAGCTGCAGTCCTTATCTTTTAACTGTTCAAAATTTACAAATTTATATAATAAACGAATACATCTTGAATACATTTTCCAATCCGTGTTTTTGTCTTATCCTGAATCACTACGGTACACCTATAATAAGTGTTTATATTGGGACTATTTTAGACGGGTCGGGTCGGCACCGCTGCGGAGCAGCACAGTACCTGCGTGACTCGTCATAGACATAAACAGAGAGAAGTAGCTCCGGCTACAATATTCCTCAGCAAGACGCATGCAGTTCTGTTTATCAACCACTATAGCACAAAAAGTTACGGACTGCAGCTTTAAAGAAGTATAATGTGAATTTTAGTGATATGTAAGGCACATGACGTAACTATCCCTGTACAAACTCTATTTGAATTTCAAATTTTATTCACCAGAGTGGAAATTTGTCTTTGGCTCACCAACACCTAAACATCTACTGAGAAACTAACAGGCAATAATAAAACAATACACAGACAAGGTCACATTACATAGAAAAGTACAGTTAATGTCATTTTCTGTTACTTTTCTATGAATTTTAATGGCATTTGGGATGAAGGAAGATGTACTCCTCTCACTGAGAGAGTTAGAGGTGTTTTACTGAGTACACTGCTGGTTGGCCAGGGCCCCAGGCGACTTATTAACCTCCCTGTGGTTCGGTTATTTGTCCCTCCTGGAGCTTGAAACACTGTCACGAGCTGACGCCACGTGTCTGACTGAAGCTGTAGGCCCGGTTTTTGGGCCTCCTTTAGTATGTTGTACTCCTCTTGCTTTAAAGAGTAAAAAGATTCTTTTACTGAGTACACTGCTCATTGGATTGTGTTAGGTGGACTGTTATGTGGGCACTTTACAGTCTTATCTGCTGTTACTGAAGTCATGTGGTTTTTCTTGCTTCCAGTAAGATAGATGTTTAAAGTGGACTTTCCACTGTTGTGACTAAGTATATTGGCATAAATATGTAGTTTCTACTCCACGTAGAACTTTTGTCATGTTGTAGGCCCCTCTCTGGCCTCCATGATTATGTGCCTACAGTATGGTCTATCTGTTAGGTTGAGCTTTGTACTCCCCTGCTAGGGTTGTTTTTGTAATAGTGCTTAGCTCCCTAAGCTGATGCGTTTGTTGAGACTCTGTATTCAGACAGGGTTGGCCAAGACTGAGTTTGTCCTATGTCAGATTAGGTCAGCCTCCCTGGTGGCATTGGGGTGACTATGTCCCCCTTCTAGTGACTGGCCGGGGTTCCCTTCGGTTCCTTGGCCACATTCCCTTAAAGGGACCTTCTTTCTGCGGAAGATTTGGTCCCAGAAGCCTTGGAGCGGCCTTGGTAGGCTTTCTACGGAAGGCCTCTTTGAGGTTTAGCTTGGACTGCTGGCCGTAGGGAATGCTGTCACTGACAGCTTTTGTGTGACCCGAGGGTGAGTTGCTATCTGGCGTTTCTCTCGAAACTGCTGGACGTTTGTCTAGCCATCTTGGCATGCACTCTCCTCAAGCATGGCAGCATGGGTATATCGTTCCCCATAGCGTACTGAAACGCAGAGTTGAGTTCCCTTTCGAAAGGGAACGTCTCAGGTTACGTATGTAACCATGGTTCCCTGAGAACAGGGAACTAGACTCTGCGTTGCTCTGCCATGCTTCGGGGCTGCCTGCTAAACAGTCCCTCAAGACGATAAGATCCTGACTGATTCTCTAGGTGCTCCTTATATACTTCCGGGTCGCGCTATGATGATGTCATAGGCTGTCGCCAGCCAATAGGATTGGAGTGGTTTGATTCCTTGCTTTCAGACACCGGTTCACATGTGACGTTCCCCATAGCGTACTGAAACGCAGAGTCTCGTTCCCTGTTCTCAGGGAACCATGGTTACATACGTAACCTGAGACGTTTTCTATCAAATGTTGAATTTCCTAAATTTTTAAACGTTCGGGTTTACAATGGGGATAATCTCAGAAGGATGAACAAGTAATGTTTGTGATCATCACATTAAAAATAACATTTGAAGTGCTGGGGAAAAAATGCGTGTGCGTGTCTAATTACAGACACAGCGTTTTTAAACGGTCCCAATAGCAACGTCTTTATTGCAATCAATAAAAATGGTTTATTGGCAAATTAGGTAAATGTGATAACTGCATTAAAGGCGGTTTGAATGATCAACGCACACACACATAAACACGTCACAGTCATGCAGCATTTATATAAATAAACATCTAGAATTAAAACATTACATAAATAAAAATCTCATTAATATTAAATCATGAATTTAAAACTCTTAAGAGGAGCAAAATGCTACACCTGCATGTGATAGTGGGACAATTGTGTCAATTTTATAACTTAATTTTTAACAAACTTTTATAACTTAATTTTTATTGTTGTTTTTGCAAACATTCAACCACCTTATTTCATTTGAAATCATGCTCATAGGCAGTTTTTTATACCAACACTTTGCTTTTGATATATTAGGTCTCACTATTTTTATTCGGTGCTTTCTTTTTAACTGTAAAAATATTATATATTGTTGCTTACCGAACACACGTTTGACAGGGTAATGGCGGGCAAAAAAAACCTGTTCCGGTGTTTCCAGTCTGTGTCTCACGCCTCCTTTTGATCCATGTTTTGTCCTCTCTTTCTCCTGTACAGCGTTTACCTCAGCAAGTTGACCGAGTGGATCTCTGAGCTCATGCAAGTGGAGGCGGGGCTAATTAGCATATTCATAGATCCCCATATACCAAATGAAGCAAGAGTGTAGAGTTACTAGTTTAAGGCACTAAAATAGTTTGAGGTGCTATTTTTTTTTTTTCCCCACAGAAAAATGTTTAAATGTGTCATTTTGGTGATCAAAGATGAGTTTAAGGGATACAATTATTGACTACAGGGGGACTTTAAAAGCAAAAATAACATTTTTTACACTGAATAATTATTGTTACAGCTTTAGTAAAAATACAAGCTTGACATTTTAAACCCTCTGTTATGGTCGTCTCATAGATCTTCATTGTAAGTGCATTAATGTTAAACACATTCTGTTTCACAAACTGATGAATGATCAACATTTACATTCTACTGATTCTGTTAATAGAGATAAACTCACTGTTAACCTGAAATTATTCTTATAAATAATTCATCATTATATTGTCATCTGTGTTCACAGAGTTGAAGTTGCAGGAATACTTGCAGAAGTTGCAGAAGTTTGCAGGTACAGTGTGATTGACACCAATACACTCACAATACTTTTGATTATATTGTGTTTTATACACGTGAAAATGTTTGTTCTGAAGTTGATTGATAATGTCTGATCTCTCTCAGTGGATGTGACTCTGGATCCTGATACAGCTTATCCATATCTCATCCTGTCTGATGATGGAAAACAAGTCAGTCTTGGACACATTGAGCGGAATGTCCCAAAAAACCCAAAGAGATTTGATGCCTGTTCTTGTGTTCTGGCAAAGGAGGGATTCGGTTCAGGGAGATTTTACTATGAGGTGCAGGTGAAGGGAAAGACTAAGTGGAGTTTAGGAGTGGCCAGAGAATCCATTAACAGGAAGGTGAAGATCACACTGGGTCCTGAGAATGGATACTGGACTGTGATTCTGATGAATGAGAATCAATATAAAGCTTGTGATGATCCACTTATCTCTTTATCTCTGAAAGTGAAACCTGAGAAGGTGGGAGTGTTTGTGGATTATGAGGAGGGTCTGGTCTCTTTTTATGACGTGGACTCCAGATCTCATATCTACTCTTTCACTGGTCAGACTTTCACTGAGAAACTCTATCCATATTTTAGCCCAGGCTTTAATGATAAAGGTAAAAACTCAAAGCCACTGATCATCACACCTGTCAACTGAAACGAACAAAAAACATCAAATCTGAAAAGATTATATATAGATATGATGTTTTTAGAATATGTATTTATATATATATATATGAAATAAAAACCAAAAAAAGAATTTGCACAAACCACAATCAAGTAGATTTTACTTACAAATATAAAGAAAATTCAAATGTGACACAAGTGCAAAAAAGAAATGTATATTCAGGCCTTTAGAAAAAAAAAAATCAGTCACTGACAAAACATGAACTATAATGAAATATTTGTGAGTTATATGTACATGTAAATGGCCAATTTGTTACACATCTATATATTTCTTTTGTCTTTCATTAACACTTTGCTTTTCAAATCTAATATGAAATGTTTCTACATGATATTTTGTAAAGAAATCTCTGAAGCCATTTTCTCTCTCCTCTGCAGCTGTTAACACTGAATTACTTGTTAAATATTGTGATTTTTGGTTTATATTGTAATATCTGAATAAAGACAAGAGTTAAATTCTATAACTGATACTGCATGTAAAGTAAATGCTTGCTAATAAATATGTAAAAACACACTGGAGAATGATTTAAGTTCATTATTATTTAGTGTAGATGCCATTAAATATGGTAAATATTCTTCAAGAGATGCGAGAGCATTAGAAGGCTTCACAATGAAAGAGTTTTTCACTTTGGTTTGACCACAATATCGGCGAATCCGTGCACCTGAGTGAGCTGACGGCAGTCCATCGATGCCAGGAGCTTCTGAGAGCCGGAGACGGTGGGAACAAACTTCTCCATCAGTGTAACCGTCACAAGCTTCTCCACATCACTGACAGACAGAAACACAATATCAACTCTCTGGAAGATTTTCACTCATTAAATATATTTAATTCAGTACGTATGAATGTACAGTATTAGTCAAAAGTTTGGAAACATACATGATACTTGATCAGATCCCACTTGCCATGGATGTGTTGTACCTGAAGAGATGACAAACCGAGCTGTTGGGCTTTTATGGGTCACCAGCTGCATATAGTGAGCTACTCAACATACTTACCTCCTTAATACACATCTCCATCTGAATCTTTTATGCCATACCAGACCTTACCCTGTGTGTGCAAACTGAGAGTTGAAATAATATAACTCCAAACATAACTGGAACTGAATTGGAAAGAGTTCACACAGTCCCAAACACTTTTCTGAACTATTGCTGCATGAGCTGATGGATGTCAAAAACAGCAGATACAGTGAAATATGTGTGCTTTAAATGTCACTTGGAAAAGAAATATTTTGTCAGAATATACAGCTACAGCCGTCAGTGGAGAAATACTTAAATCTTAATATCTCAAAATTTTTCTTCATTGTTTTGTCAGTCATGGCGTCCTCCAGTGTCCTGTGACTTCTGTGATGATAGTATTGGATAGTAATTACTCAAGAGTTACTATATAATTCTAAAGGAACTACTTATTTGGATCAGTATTCTAAAGTGAAGATCATGGAAACCCACTAGTAATTATTTAAGTGTTACCAAATACATCAGAAGGAATAACTGTACAAAACTGTACAAAAACCTCAAAAGTTTACAATGACTCCAGTAGTTACTAGAGAGTTATTATGTTTTTCACTTCTGAATACTGATCCAAATAATTAGTAATTTTTCTGAAGGATTTGGTAATACTTCAGTCATTACTAGTGTGTTACCATGACCTTCACTTTAGAATTAATTATACATTATGCATCATTCATGTTAATTATAAACCTGTATACCTACTCCTTTTTTTAATGGCAGCGGCTATTTGCAGTGCATGTGAAAATATCAATATATTCTATTTACATTAAGCATTTTCTTAGCGATATGCTATTTACACTACATGGAAATAGCGATAGATTCTATTTACACCATGTAAAAGTATCAGTTCTTTCCAATAAAAGTAAATAGTAATTAGATGCTATCTATACTTTATATTGGCAGATACTATTTGCACCTCAGTATTTTTGTACATTAACAGGATGCAATAATATCATAGAGTGTAAATGATTATATTTATTAAAATTATTAAATGGATGCCGCCTTATTGGGAGAATAAAAACCCTCCCTACACCTTCCCCTAACCCTACCAAATAAACACTTTTAATATTATTAAACACTCATTCGCAGATTATTTCCACATTATTTTCATTTTTATTGAAATTAAATACGAGCTCGACAAATAGGCGGATTTGAACCTGTGTCAATCGCGGTAAAAGCCAGGTCTGTGAGCCTTACGCTCAACTGCTGCGCCACAGAAGATGTTGAATCCCATGTGTCTTTTTTAAAACTTGAGTGGCTCAACCAGACATTGGTGGGCGGAGCTACTGTAAATAGCGTTTGCCAACAAGGGTCTCAGAACCATTTGCAGATTCTGGCCAAAGTGACATCACTTTGTAAGGCCCCGCCCACGACGGCTGACGGACTCTGCTGTATTAGCATAGACCCGCCCTGAGCGAGTTGTACACAGTCCGCCATTTTCTCCAGGCTGGAGCCGCTGTAGCGACAAGAATGTCTGGTAAGCAATTGAGGTGTTTTGTTGTTGGATGTAAGAATGAACATAACAGTCTTCATGTACTCCTGACATCAGAGCCGCTGAAGACGCAGTGGATTAGTTTTATTTTTTAATGTGCCTAATATACCTAAATTCGCCCAGCAAACATTTGGACGTTTGACCGTTGAAAAGACGTCCATCTGGCACATCCAGTCATGGTTGAAAAATAGTTCCAAAATGAAAGTTATGAAACGTATCTGAATGCATTTTTAGGAAATGTTCTCGGTTACATATTTTTATGATTTATGCCATCCTACCACAACTATTTTTGTCCAGGGACACCATGTTGCTGTAGGACCAATGATTGCTGCGCGGATCATTTTACACCAGTCTAAAAATGTAACTGGTGGTGGTGGGGGTTATTTCAAATTATTGGGGGGACTTGTCTGAAAGATAAACAGAGCATTCTTATTTCAGTATTGTCATTTAAGTAGACAGTTTGCATCCCACATTCAGTTTAACACCATTAACAGCAAGCAAAAGAGGGCAAGGTTTCAACTGAACTATACAAGCATTTACAGACCTTATGTAGCCCCGCCCCTTTTCAGCGCTGCACTCATTGTCTTTTGACTCCCGGTAAGTATTTCAACAGCGATCTTACGTATTTATGAATGAACTACTAGTTTTAAAATCTTCCCGGTCTACTGACATTTGTTAAGACATCCAGAGGTGGGTAGAGTATCCAAAAAATGTACTCAAGTAAAAGTACAAGTACTTGTAGAAATATTTACTTAAAGTAAAAGTTAAAGTAATAATCTTAATAGTTACTTGAGTAAGTGTAAAAAAGTAACCAATGAAAAACTACTCAAGTAGCTAGTTACTAGTTACTTTGTATGTATATATACTACCGATCAAAAGATTGGGATTGGCAAGATTTTTAATGTTTTTAAAATAAGTTTCGTCTGCTCACCAAAGCTGCATTTAATGCAGAGTACAGTAAAAAGTAAAAACAGCACAGTTAAAACAGTAATATTGTGAAATATTATTACAATTTAAAATAACTGTTTTCTATTTGAATATATTTTACAAAGTAATTTATTTCTGTGATCAAAGCTGAATTTTCAGCATCATTACTCCAGTCTTCAGTGTCACATGATCCTTCAGAAATCATTCTAATATGATGATTTGATGCTCAAGAAACATTTATTATGTACAACTGTACAAAATATTTGTGTACAGTATTTTTTTCAGGATTCTTTGATGAATAGAAAGTTCAAAAGAACAGCGTTTATTTGAAATATAATTTTTGTAATATTATAAATGTCTTTACTGTCCATTTTGATCGATTTAATGCATCCTTGCTGAATAAAAGTATTAATTTCTTTAAAAAAAAAAAAAAAAATTCTTACTGACCCCAAACTTTTGAACGGTAGTGTATAACGGTACAAAAGCTTTGTATTTCAGATAAATGCTGTTCTTTTGAACTTTCTATTCATCAAGGAATCCTTAAACTGTTTTCAACATGATTGATAATAATCAGAAATGCTTCTTGAGCAGCAAAACATCATATTAGAATGATTTCTGAAGGATCATGTGACACTGAAGACTGGAGTAATGATGCTGAAAATTCACCTTTGATCACAGGAATAAATTACTTTGTAAAATAAATTCAAATAGAAAACAGCTATTTTAAATTGTAATAATATTTCACAATATTACTGTTTTACTGTATTTTTAATTAAATAAATGCAGCCTTGGTGAGCAGAAGAAACTTCTTTTAAAAACATTAAAAATCTTACCCATCCCAAACTTATGAGCTGTGTATGTAGGCTATGTAGCCACAATACAATAGTATGTTATTAAGATAGATATTCAAATTATTATTATTATCATCATAATTAGATATCTTTGCAACAAACACAGAAGAGACTAGCATTATTTCTGGCATCTGTAGCCCAAATATCATTCTTTGTATAATAATAACGTAGGCTATACAGCTACATTTGAAAGAAGAAAAAGAGAAAACTCTTTACATGTGCTCGCGCTCATAACCAATGAACATCTGAACACAAACAATGATCAAATGCACATTGACCGATCTTCTTCCGTCTGTTCTCCAAAATGTAATCAAATGTGTATTTCTGCAGGCGCGTGTAAACTGGTTAACAGTGTCTATGCAAAGGCGTTAATTTTCAAGAAGAACAAGTCGCCGGAACTATGCACAAATTACCGCGAGACGGCGGGTGTTCATTTCATACTCTCTGAAACAAAACAACGGTAAAGAAATGCCACATACTTCATTATCGTGGCGTAGGCTAATCTGTTTGGTTGTAAAATGTGGGCTATTAGCTGTATGAATTGAAATCAAATGAACAATCGATACCTGTGGAAGGTTTTCTAGCGTATTTCAACTGCTCAGAATTGCAATGGTATATAACGTTAATGGCAGCCATATAATACTTTACAATATGAAGATACACACACACATTCTTAAATCTTAAGAATCGATTAGTCTGGTCTGTTTTCAGATGATGAATGAGCAGAATATGTAGCGCCTCCCATCCAATAAATCGTAATAATCTTTGTGCTTTGTTACTTTTGATATGAAGTCTCAGATTTCAAATGACGTCCATCTTATTATGAGAATCATAAAATAAATACCGTTTTGGCGCTGTTTAATGTGGCGTGACAGATCGCTGTAGCGCCTCAGTTAAAGAGAAGCGGCAGCACGGAGCACATGTGAACATCCTCTCCTCCGCTTTAATACCAGTTACAGCGTGAAATAAACATGAACATCTGAAGGTATGTTGAAATATACAGTACAACTTACCGAAATCCGTATCATGTCTCGTGTAATCGCTCAATCAGTGTTTCAACCTCGGAAAGACGTCAGTAAAACAGCTTGTAAACAATGTCACGTAACATCACATTTACCTCAGAAAAACATATTCAGTGACCATAAACTCAGTCAGCTAGAAAAGTGAACTCTAGAAAACAGCATCCTGATAAATATAGCTATGCACTGTTACATATTCAATATTTAATGCATGTTTGAATAAATCAGTTATGACAGCCACGATTTAAAAAAAAACAAAAAAACAAAAAACGAATTGGAGTAGAAATATGATTATGTAATTCGAAACTTTATTTATTATTAAAAAAAAAACATAATTGATTGTAATTTAAGTGTTTGTATATAAATAAGTTAATTTTAACCCTCATTATTATAGCAAAGTAGTACCAACTGACTCCCATGTGTAGTTTACAGCATTAGTTGAGAGATTTTTTTTTCCTCTAGAAAATTTGCCACGTACTGTAACTGATCAAACTGATCAACTGGTCAAAATGACACTGTACTTCAACAAAAATTCTTTTCAGCTCCCTTCATCAGTCCATTCAAATGTTTCAAATACATAGACACGATATGGTGCGATAAACCAAAAATAAATAAATAAACTAACGTTAAACAAAAGGCGCAGCTTGCACAATCTAGTCATCGTTCAGAGTGTGTTTTTGGGGGTTCAACCAACATACAAAATGTGCGACGAAGGCACCTCCTTGATTGTCTCGTTAAGATGACGCAGAAGTTTTGTCCCCTGCCCCCTTTATCCCTTCGGATGAGCCCTTCTGAATGAAACGCAGGCGTGTTCTTCTCTCCATCTACCGAACAAACTTTCGCTTTCAGTTCTGTCACGAGCATGTGGAATGGCGTCTAGTTCAGGTAGGAATCAAATCAGACCAAATGAATGTGTTTTTAACAAGCTAAAATACCATATTTACTGAAATTGTGATAGCATGTATTCTTTTATTTTATTTATTAAATAATAGCCCACATAGCACACGTACGTCGGGCCGATGTTGTCTCGATGGACAAAGCTCCATCGCCGGGATGTAGCTCACGGAGCGTTTGCTCATCGGGAAAATGTCGCCGAGACGTCGGCCTCTGATCGCGAATGCTCTCCGGCCGATGTGTGGACGATCCAAATCTGTAAATACTGGCCGCTGTGCAGGGGCTTTCTAGGGCCTTTATTTATTTAGGCTGAACCTTTCAGGCTACACCCAGATAGCACACCGACACAGAATCAACCTAGAATCGATGTTTCTCACGACATCAAAGACCAATGTCAGACACGCCATTCAAAACTAACGGGAAATCGACGCGGATCGTTTGCTTACCTCATGCTGAAACGATGTTGATTTCAGTTGGGCTGAAGTTTTACACAGTTAACACATTTTCGTTTTTGAAAATCTCAAATACTTAATATTAATAGATAAATGAGCATGTTTATATAATAATCACACATCACATTCAGTTAACATTGTTTTAATATTTACAAAATACAGTTACAGATAGCCTGCATGTTTAAGGCATACATCCTCCTATATACAACCCGTCAATGTGACTAACAGAGAAGGCATTTACATTCAGATACACGCAGAGGTATACAGAAAATTACATTTAGTAAATTTATTGGAGCACTAAAGGAGATGTGAGGCAGAACATCAAGAGACTGACAGCCTCAGTCACAATTCCCTATCAGTTTCTTTTCTAATTGTGACGGAGACTAAGTGACTCTCTCCTTTTGTGTTCCACAAAAAATAAAGACATATGGGTGAGTAGATGATTTATAAAGAAATCTTACCCTTGAAAATGGAGGACAGAAGAACATAACAGATGAATTGGTTTTCCTTTGTAATTAAAATGTAAGTTCCTCACTCTTGTATTATCAGGAATGTAAACTCCTTGGGTGAAAAAGGTGACAAAGATGTAACCCACAATTTCAATAGCATAGACAAAACTATTTTTAATTACTCTTTAAAAAATACATATTATGGGCCAAAAAATAGGTTTAACCCACACTGAAAAGTCATGAAATGCCCATGAGAAGGATGCAATACTAGAAAAACCGGAAAATTAAAGTATGACCATTGGACGAGAAATACTGATTGGGTCAGCAGAGTCCAGCCAATCCCTCGTTAACAACTAAATATCACTTGTTTAGATATTGATTATACACAAAATGAATAGTTGTTAATAAGATAGATGTGGTTTGCCATTGGTAAAATGAGAATCAGAATATTGTCTCAAATTATGCATGTGCTGTATAATATATAGTATTATTGTAGCAAAACTGAGCACCTGTGACAGTGGAATTTGTACAGAATATTTCAGTAGTCACTGAGAAAATGTATTAGGATTTGCAAACTTGTAGTTTTCTTTTCTCTCTCACAAACACAACAGTTAAATTTGTACTAATCTTATTCTACGAATTCAAATTATTAAACTCATAGGCTCAAATTTTTGCTGATCATTCAAATAAATGACCTGTAATGAAAAAATCCCTTCATCCATAAAAATGGCTTCTATCCCTCTCTAACAGTCTTAAATATTAATTGTAAAATAGTAGCATTTATAATAAATAATTGGCTATTTTTCATTTCTTGCCGAAACCATAATTCTACAGTGCAAGGCAATTTCGGGGTGGTGCTGTGTTGATTACTGATTGATTAATAACGACAAGAACATGTTTTTCACTGGATAGAGCATGTGTTTGAGTGGGATGTCACATACTGATATGTCATATGTGAGATCTCGCATATCAGTTCACAAATAAAATCTGTCCATGACTTCACACTTCTGATACAGGTGTGCCGCAACTGCAGAATAAAGGTGCGGTCACACTACGCTTTTCATTCCATTGACCTCCATTCATACGCACACAAATGCAGGAGACCAGAAACGCAAGCTCATGCAAAAAGTTTGGTTTGGAACTCTGACCTGCGAATTCACATCACACGACTATGTGTAAAGAGTACAAATTCGCTACATGTAGGTGTGACCTCTTGGCTAAATTAAAAAAAAAAAATGAGTAGACTGTATATTTTTATATTTTGAATATACTATTTGTTAATTCATGTTTATAAAAAGACTCTGCAGACGTCATATCACGCCAGTTACAGTGTCTGAAGAAATTTTGCACGCTCAAAGTCGTGTGTCCGCAGCTTAAATGTGAGCATATGAATATCTTAATTTCTGTTTCGAAGAATAGGACTTGTGCACCACCAGAAAAGAATTTGAAAAGGTTTAACTGTTGTGTTTGTAAGAGAGAGAAAAGTTTGCAACTTCTAAAAAACATTGTGTGATTATTCTTTACAACTAGAAATCCCAGTGTCACAGGTGCTCAGTTTTGCTATAGTAATACCCTCTCAGAACATGGTAGTAATCAGCCATCCATGCAAAAGCAGAGGTCGGTGTGGTGTACTGTTGGTACATCTGTCCAGGCCAAGATCTGATGTCTTCATGCCTTCAGCTGGGGATCCCAGAGACCCTGCAATAAAAATAGTAGAGTTCAAAATCCATTGTACATGCCCATTACAAAGTATCACATGGTAACATAAATCAACATTCCAGGTTCAATTTAACTTTAGCTCAATAGACGATATTTGTAGCATAATATCGCCCAAAAGAAACAGTTTTGACTTGCACTCTGAATATTCCTTTAATATGGCATTTTGTGAGAGGCCTTGTCACATTTTCTTCTATAAGTAATTTTTATTCAAAATTAATGATTAATATAAAATATAAAGAATTCATGCATTTACAAACCTCATTTGGATAAATATGATGGTTTACACAGGAAAGCCTGTCAGTTATGGGCTGTAACGAAAAAGAGAAGACACATAACATATATACCTATCAAAATAGACTAATACAGATAGACTAATACAGTCTCTTGATCTGGGTAGTGGCAGCTATTGGGGAAACTCACCATCTTCATGGCATCAAGGCCTTTGTCCTGAAGAATCTCAGCGCCAAACGCTGGGGATCACATCTCATCTGGAAACAAGAGCACAGCCATAATTGTAAGAACTCTAATGACATCTTTACCCCCTGATATTGTATTGGTGATTCAATTCATACATTTTAGAGGCTGAGTATGAGCAGTGTGTAAGCTGACCAGATTTATGTGAAAAATAACTTAAATGCCTAAAGTTGTTGACCCCCTGAACCAGTCAGCATTTAAAGTATTTAAGTATTTGGTAACACTTTACAATAAGGTCCATTAGTTAACCTTAGATACTAATACATTATTAAAATTTTGTTAACATTAGTTAATGCACTGTGAACAAACAATGAACAACTGTATTTTCATTAACTAACATTAACGAAGATTAGTAAATACAGCAACAAATGTATTGCTCATAGTTTGTTCATGTTAGTTAATAATTAACTAATGTTTAACTAATGAAACTTCTTGTAAAGTGTTACCAAATATTTAGTAAAACGTATTTAAGAATGTATCAGTAAAAAATACATACAAATAAATAACTCAAAAAAGACCTAGAGAAAATATATTAATGACCATAACATCCTGTTATCATAATAGTTTATCATAAATACAAACAATATAACATTTGTCACCTAATCTCATTTCGCTGATTATTTTACCCTAAAGGCTTTTCACAGACACTCTGACTGAAACAACCAGGGGTTAAAGGGTTAGTACACCCAAAAATGAAAATTCTGTCATTTATTACTCACCCTCATGCCGTTCCACACCTGTAAGACCTTCCTTAACCTTCGGAACACAAATTGAGATATTTTTGTTGAAATCCGATAGCCAGCAATGACATTTCCTCTCTCAAGATCCATTAATGTACTAAAAACATATTTAAATCAGTTCATGTGAGTACAGTGGTTCAATATTAATATTATAAAGCGACGAGAATATTTTTGGTGCGCCAAAAAAAACAATAAAATAACGTGATGGCCGATTTCAAAACACTGCTTCAGGAAGCATCGGAGCGTTATGAATCAGCGTATCGAATCATGATTCAGATCGCGTGTCAAACTGCCAACGGCTGAAATAACGCTCCGAACAGCAGATTCGATACACTGTGCTCATTGTGCTCCAATGCTTCATGAAGCAGTGTTTTGAAATTGGCCATCGCTAAATAAGTCATTATTTTGTTTGTTTTTTTGGCGCACCAAAAATATTCTTGTCGCTTTATAATATTAATATTGAACCACTGTACTCACATGAACTGATTTAAATATGTTTTTAGTACCTTTATAGATCTTGAGAGAGGAAATGTCATTGCTCCCTATGAAGGCCTCACGGAGCCATCGGATTTCAACTAAAACATCTATAATACCATGAAAGATCATTTCATTTCGTTTCATTTGATTTTCGCGCTTCCTGTAAGGGATGTCAGTACAGCAGTTTAAATAAATTAGCTCACTTCCAATTACCCATTGACAAATTACCAACAAAACCTTAACAAAACTATCAAAGCCTCTCTTCTGAACATAAAGATGTGATTAAAAACGCAAACTTTCATAAGAGCTCAGTATATTAGCCAAACAGTTCTGAAAACGGTTATGCTAACGGACTTTTTCGAAGAAAATAAACTATTTCAATAAAGTAAATATTCGACAGAAGCGTGTCAATTACAGGTAAGAAACGTATCCAGAACAGTTTTATATCATTTATGTGATTTTGAGGACTAAACTCACCCGAAAGCAGAGAAAACAACAGCGACAGACGGAGATTTTGCAGCTTGTCCGTTACTGCTGTGCCGCCCGTTACCATGGTAACTACTCCAGTGTTTGAATGTTCAAAACGCGCGCGCCCATTAAAACACGTCAAAGTCACGCAGCATTTACATAAATAAATATCTACCATTACCGGTTTATGACCTGATCCGTTTATTTTGCGGAGGACGAGATATGTTCAGATAATTTGGCTACTTACAAAAACTTTTCTGAGCTAAACAAGCTGGGCTGACCTAGCATTCCGCTGCTCATCTGGCCCTTCGCCTCCGAGAAATTGTGATTACAAACTGCCTGTAGTAAACCGAGTGCCTTAGTAACTTTTAAGTGTCACAGAATTAACAAAAGATTTTTCTAATTCACTTAAAGTGAAAACTTACCTGGAAACCACAGATGTCGCCGGAGTCGCCATTTCTCTCGTCGGTTGCAGAGATGAATGGTCACGCGCAAACAGATAAGCGCGGCATCGGCCTGCAGTTGTGATCCGACCCAAAGCCGACGAGCTGGAAATAGAGCACTGACTGAAGACACGCGCCTATGCCTGGCCGATCCTTATTAGATGTTACAGATATGAGCCCGACGTCGGCCACATGTATGTGTGCTATCTGGGAGCCTACAGTAAATGTATAATAAATGCTGGAAAATATATCGGTACAGTAGGATAACGGAAATGCGGTTTTCTTTCATTATAATCCAGTGCGCAGTTTGTTCGAATACGTTTTCTTTTTAGCAAGGCAGAATAGTAAGACAGAGTGGTAAATGTGATCCTATCTTAATTAATGATAATAAGGCAAAGTTTGTCACCATGTGAAATCATAAAGCAGCACAATTTTCAGTAACATCTGATTATATTAACCACTTCCTCAAATGGTGTACTATTTTATTCACTTTTGGCAAATTTTACAACACTCATATAGGGCTACTGCGCTATTTTGCTCATATTGTAAGTACTCATATTGAGTATGTTTGTCAGAATAAAAAAAGATTATGAAGATCTACCCATGGGCTGCAAAAAAAAAAAAAAAAAAATTGTGAATAGCAATAAAAGCGAGAAATAAATAAAAAAGAGCATATTTAACGATCGATATGTGAATAATCTTCAACACACACTGCCTTCAAAAGACAGATATGATCATATACTGCAGCCATTCCAGACAGTAGCCCAAATAAATCTGATGCAGAAATGGATAGTTTTTTTTCACTTGTCAATATTGTATTTAATTTAACTTTCTTTTATCTGCAGGAAACCGACATCTGCAAAGACAACACAAAGATCTCCCAGACAAGGAAGCCAATAACATGACTGGTGGTAAACAAAACAAAACAAAACAAACAAACAATCAAACAAACAAACAAAGATTGTGCAGATGTAAATAGTATTGAAAAAATTAAAAATGTATTATTTAATTATCCCCATGCAGGCAATAAACTTTTGTACATTCTGAAAGAAAGAATATAATACTGAGGTGGAATAATAAATGTTGGTAAATTGTTCTTTTGTGTGAATTATTTCTTTAATAAATAAAGATAACACAATTTGGTAAAATTTTTAAATTCCATGTTATTTCCTTTGCAGTTCAAAGAGGATGTGGAAGTCTATCTCTTGACCGACCTAATAGTAAGTCAACAAATATGATAATTCATAACATTCAGTACTGCAAATATCAAAATCCTTGAGAAACTGTGTGTCTATAAGGGAAGTTTTCATATACACTACCGGTTAAAGGTTTTTGAACTAAGATTTGTTTTAATTAGTTTTTAAAAGAAGTCTCTTCTGCTCACCAAGGCTTCATTTATTTGATCCAAAATACAGTAAAAACAGCAATATTGTGAAATATTTTTACAATTTTTGTGAATATATAGTGAAGTGTAATTTATTCCTGTGATCAAAGCTGAATTTTCAGCATCATTACTCCAGTCTTCAGTGTCACATGATCCTTCAGAAATCATTCTAATATGATGATTTGCTGCTCAAGAAACATTTATGAATATTATCAATGTTGAAAACAGTTGTGTGCAATTTTTTTTCAGGATTCTTTGATGAATAGAAAGTTCAAAAGAGCAGCGTTTATCTGAAAATGAAAGCTTTTGTTTAATTATACACTACCGCTCAAAGGTTTGGGGTCAGTAGAGTTTTTTTTTTTTTTTGAAAGAAATTAAAGAAATTAATACTTTTATTCAGCAAGGATGCATTAAATTGATCAAACGTGACAGTAGACATTTATAATGTTGCAAAAGCTTTATATTTTAGATAAGAGCTGTTCTTTTGAACTTTATATTCATCAAATAATCCTGAAAAAAAAATTGTACACAACTGTTTTCAACATTGATAATAATCATAAATGTTTCTTGAGCAGCAAATCATCATATTACAGGTGCATCTCAATAAATTAGAATATCATGAAAAAGTTTTTTTTTCTGTAATTTAATTCAAAAAGTAAAACTTAAATATATCCTAGATTTATTAGACATAAAGTAAAATATTTCCAGACTTTTTTGTTTTCATTTGGATGATTACAGCTTGCTGCTCATCAAAATCAAAAAATCAGTATCTCAAATTATTAGAATATTTAATTTCAAGTTCTATTAAATTACCATTCTCAGGGTATAAATACTGGGTTTAGGTCAGTAATCCCAACAGCAGTCATGGGGAAGTCTGCTGACTTGACAGTTGTCCAGAAGATGATCATCAAGACCCTCTACAATGAGGGTAAGCCACAGAGGGTCACTGCTGAAAGAGCTGGCTGTTCACAGAGTGCTGTGCCAAAGCATATTCATGGAAAGTTGACTGGAAGGAAAAAATGTACAAGTGAAAGGAATGACCGCAGGCTTGAGAAGATTGTCAGGCGAAGCCGATTTAAGAACTTAGGAGAGCTTCAAAAGGAGTGGACTGAAGCTGGAGTCAGTGCATCAAGAGCCACCACACACAGACGTCTTCAGGAAATGGGCTACAACTGTCACATTCCATGTACCAAGCCACTTCTGAACCAAAGACAACGTCAGAAGCGTCTTACCTGGGCTAAGGAGAAAAAGAACTGGACTGTTGCTCAGTGGTCCAAAGTCCTCTTTTCAGATGAAAGTAATTTTTGCATTTCATTTGGAAATCAAGGTCCCAGAAGTCCAGTGTGAAGTTTCCACAGTCAGTGATGATTTGGGCTGCCATGTCATCTGCTGGTGTTGGTCCACTGTGTTTTCTGAAGTCCACAGTCAACGCAGCCATCTACCAGGAAGTTTTAGAGCACTTCATGCTTCCTTCTGCTGACAAGCTTTATGGAGATGCTGATTTAATTTTTCCAGCAGGACTTGGCACCTGCTCACACTGCCAAAGGTACCAAAAGCTGGTTCAATGACCATGGTGTTACTGTGCTTGATTGGCCATCAAACTCACCAGACCTGAACCCCATAGAGAATCTATGGGGTATTGTCAAGAGGAAGATGAGAGACACCAGACCTAACAATGCAGATTACCTGAAGGCCACTATCAAGCAACCTGGGCTTCCATTACACCTGAGCAGTGCCACAGGCAGATCGCCTCCATGCCACGCCGCATTGATGCAGTAATTCATGCAAAAGGAGGCCCAACCAAGTATTGAGTAACTTTTCCACGACATTCTATATTATTGAGATCACCTGTAGAATGATTTCTGAAGGATCATGTGACACTGAAGACTGGAGTAATGATGCTGAAAATTCAGCTTTGATCACAGGAATAAATTACATTTTACTATATATTCACATAGAAAACAAATATTTTAAATTGTAAAAATATTTCACAATATTACTGTTTTATTTATTTATTTTATTTTGAATCAAATAAATGAAGCCTTGGTGAGCAGAAGAGACTTCTTTTTAAAAACGTTAAAAAATCTTACAGTTCAAAAACTTTGGACCAGTAGTGTAAGAGATTGAGATGTTAACACAATCAACTCATCTCAATGGCAGTTGTTCATCTGGTCCAGTACCTTCAATCTGAAATCTGACATCTCTGTTCATGGATCACGGGTCAAGTTTTACTGTTATTTGTGTTCTGTGTTCCAGTGAGTGATTTGAGGATTGTTCTGCTGGGGAAGAATATAACAGAAAACAACAGAGTGGGAAACTTCATCTTAGGAAGAGCAGCGTTTGAGAGTGAAGCACCTGCTGATGTAGAGCTGAACATTGAGAAACACAGAGGAAAACTGAAGGACAGAGACGTCACAGTCATCAACGCTCCTCACCTGCTGAGGCCAAATCTGTCAATCACTCAGATCACACAGGGAGTGAAAGAGTGTGTGAATCTGTCTGCTCCTGGACCTCATGTGATCATACTTGTACTGCAGCAGAACGACTTCAGTGACAATAACAGACATAGAGTGAAATATGTGCTGAATGAATTTAGTAAGGAGGCTCCTATACACACTATAGTGTTGACTGATGAGAGAGAGATAAACAGTAACTGTATTCATCAGTTAATAAAGGAATGTGGAGATGAACATCTTCAGTTTGATGAAAGAAAATCAGGTTTCCACTCTGAGATACTTGAAAGAGTGGAGAAGATACTCAAAGAAAACCAGGTCCAATTTCTTATCTCTGACTTGTATGAGGAAGCAGGAGAAGAAACATCAGAAGATGGAGAGAAGAAGAGATCTGGAGGTTCAGTCACAGCAGAAGAAGAGGGAGATTTTGATCATGAAGATGATGGAAATATCAAACAGAGAAACAAAGAGAAAAAGGAAGTCGCTGTCCAAAGGAAAACCTTGTGTAAGTTTTGTTGGCAAGACAGTTAGTTTAACCCACACATACACCACTCCTTTTAAGAGAAAGACTAATTTGAGAAAATAAAAAAAAATAGTTTATAATGATAAATGATATTAAACAGTATTATCATTTTATGTCTACTGCAAACTCATACAGTAAACTTACAGATAAAAAAAAAAAAAAACATTTTTATGTGACTGCATATCAATTTGTGGAGATTTGGTAAAAAATAAACTGATAATAAACATTATAACTGTAACAATGTCGAAGGCTCAGGCAAGAAAGAAGCGGGAACCAGCGAACGATCAAAGTAAAGTTTAATCATAAAATAAACAACAAAATGAAAGTAAAGCGGCAGCCCCTCATGGACGACTGCTGCGTATAAACATTAGGGCTGGGAGAAAAACATCAATTCACCTATCACTTTTTTTTTTTTTAAGATTTTAAAATAGATTTTTTTTTTATTCCAGAATCGATATTAATTCAATTAAATTTCTTTATTTTAGTCATTGCTTATAGACAAGGTGGACAGAAGTTACCCACTTTTGTTCAAAATGTGTCTTTATCTATGCGTGTCAAGTTCAAGCGGACGAGAGAAAGCGATGTGAAACAACCTAGCGCTTCAAAGAAAGAGAAACACATCACAAAGTCGGCAATAGCGATCAAATTAGTTCCCTTTCAGTCAGTCACGTTCGATGTTACGTCAGAACAGACTGACGAATAGAGGGGGTCTCGCCCCGAGAGCCCAATCACCTTCGGGTGTTAACAAAACAAGCCAATGGTACGCTGAGTACCTTGGTCTGCGATATTTGTATCGCGAACTCCGCCCACACAGTGTGGGTATATAAGGAGCAGCGCGAGCAACTCGCATTCAACTTTCGCTTCGGAGCCGAGCACATCTCTCTGCTTGTCACCGAGTGTTTCAATGCGTCTTCAGTTGGTGTTGGTGTGACGGCGTATTTCAGCAGATCGTCTCGCTTCCTGCTTCCTGTTTGGCCTGCCGTTTCCCCTGAGTGCTTCAGCGCCACTGAAAGAGCATTTCTCCTCTCTAAAAGAGCTTCGGGTTGTGTTTGCATCTTTTTAAAGCTGTCTTACTGCCCGTGTGTTTCTGGGTGCGGTTGGTATATGGCACCTCTTGGGCTTTCAGCACGCTGAGGCGGCGTTTGTGAATGGTTCATTTTCTCACTGTGGGAACAGGACCATTGCGATGTTGAGATCGAGATTCGACTACTTGAAACAGTATAGAGTCCCCTCTGCCACACCCCAATCTGTGAGTCCTGTATGCAAAGGGCGCGATAGAGCCGGTCCCTCCAGCCAATGTGAAGTCAGGGTTTTACAGCCCATACTTCATTGTACCCAAGAAAACAGGTGGGTCACGGCCGATCCTGAACTTGCGTGCCTTGAACCGAGCTCTTCACAGACTCCCATTCAATATGTTAACGCCCAAACGCATTTTCTAATGCATTCGTCCAATGGATTGGTTTGCAGCTATCGACCTGAAGGACGCGTACTTTCATGTCTCCATTCTTCCTCGACACAGACCGTTTCTTCGGCTCGCTTTCAAAGGGCAGGCATATCAGTACAAAGGTCGCCCATTTGGGCTGACCTTGTCTCCCCACGTCTTTACGAAGGTCACGGAGGTAGCTCTCGCTCCCCTCAGGGTTCAAGGTGTTCATATTCTCAACTACCTCGACGACTGGCTGATTCTAACTCACTCTCGAGATCAGTTGTGCGAGCACAGGCTCCTGAACGGGACTCCTGAATGCTGCGTCGGGCTCCTGAACGGGACCCCGACTTTAGTGGCATGTCAATTGCCTCGAGTTGCTAGCAGTTCAGCTTGCTCCACACCACTTCAGGGTCCTGCTGAGAGACAAGCACGTCCTGGTCTGTACAGACAACACTGTGACCATAGCGTACATCAACTGTCAGGGAGGTCTACGCTCCTGTCGCATGTCGCACCTCGCCCGCCATCTCCTTTTGTGGAGTCAGAAGCATCTAGGTTGCTTCGTGCCATTCATATCCCGGGCAGACTCAATTTTGTGGCCAACGAGCTTTCTTAGCAACAGTCTCGCCCTGGGGAGTGAAAATTCCATCCCCAGTCAGTTTAGCTGATTTGGGAACACTTCGGGGACGCTCAGGTAGACCTGTTTGCCTCCCCAGTCAATTCCCATTGCCAGTTGTTTTACTCCCTGACCGAGGGCACTCTCGGCACGGATGCTCTGGCACACAGCTGGCCGCGGGACCTGCGCAAGTATGCGTTTCCCCCAGTGAGCCTTCTGGCACAAACGTTGTGCAAGATCAGGGAGGACGAGGAGCAGGTCCTTTTGGTTGCACCGTATTGGCCGGCTGGACCTGGTTCACCGAACTAGTTCTACTCGCGACAGCCCCTCCCTGGCCTATCCCTCTGAGGAAGGACCTTCTCTCTCACCCTCTCGCACCCTCTGGCACCCACGTCCCGATCTTTGGAACCTGCATGTGTGGGTTCTGGACGGGTCGCGGAAAGGTTAGATACCTTGCCACCTCAGGTGGTTGCTACCATCACTTCGGCTAGAGCCTTGTCTACTAGATAGGCCTATGCCCTGAAGTGGAACCTCTTCGTCACTTGGTGTTCTTCTCGTCAACAAGACCCCTGCCCGGTTGGGTCAGTGCTTTCCTTTCTTTAAGAAGGGTTGGAACGAAGGCTGTCACCTGCTCTGTGTCAATGCTTGCTGCGCCATTCCACTCTACAGACTGGATGCGTACGCTTTTTTTCCTCGGGTGAGTTCCACAGCTAGAACCCTGGGTTCCTCCAGCACTGTTGATGTCTACACTTGCGTGCATGCCACTTCGGTCAGCCCCTGTGTTGGACTAGGTGCCGCCATGTGTTGATTCCCCTCCCTGGGTAATTCTATGTGTGTTCTACAGTAAGTCTCCTTCGGGTGCATGTGTCTTCCCTTGGCAAGCCACTTGCCATCTCTGAGGTGTAATCCCACTCTGCGGGCTGGATACCTCAGAGTTCTCCCTATCACCGTTATACTGGTTGATTCCTTGTAAGACTTTCTTGAGCAGGCAGTTTGTTAGCATATTCCTGTTGGGGTATGCTTCCCAGTGTATTCTGTATTTAGTGTAGTCTCACAACAGGGTGCTATCACTTTTACAGGTCACTGGAAGACAGATATTGTGGCGTTTTGTAAGGGACCCCATTCGTCAGTCTGTTCTGACATAACGTCGAACATGATCGACTGAAAGGGAACGTCTAGGTTACGTATGTAACCCTCGTTCCCTGAAGGAAGGAACGGAGATGTTACATCCCTTTGACACAATTGCTGTTCTGCTGAAATGCCGGGTCATAGGCTTGGCTCCTCAGCGAAGACTTGAATGCGAGTTGCTCGTGCTGCTCCTTATATACCCACACTGTGTGGGCAGAGTTTGTGATGCAAATATCGCAGACCAAGGTACTCAGCGTACCATTGGCTTGTTTTGTTAACACTCAATGGTGATTGGGCTCTCAGGGCGAGACCCCCCATTCGTCAGTCTGTTCTGACGTAACGTCTCCGTTCCCTCCTTCAGGGAACGAAGGTTACATAAGCAACCTAGACGTTATCACCTTTTGAAAATGGCACTTCAAATAATGCAACATCCATTTTAGAACATAAGCTAAATTACTCAGTGTACATACCTTTTCATGAAAGTTGCTCTCTTCAGCAATGTAGATGATAAATTTTCATTACTTTTCTTTTCAGTCATGGCATCCTCCAGTGGTCCATCACTAAATCAGGAGCTCCAGTGCTCCATCTGTCTGGAAGTGTTCACTGATCCAGTCACCACTCCATGTGGACACAACTTCTGCAAAACCTGCCTGGGCAAGTGCTGGACAAACAGAAAGATCGGTTTCTGTCCATTCTGTAAAGAAGAATTCAGCAAAAGACTTAATCTCAAGATTAATTCAACACTCGGAAAGCTTGTGCAACACTTTAATAAGCTTAATCAAAAATCTAAAGTGTTCTGTGACTTCTGTGATGAAAGAAAGCAGAAAGCTGTGAAGTCCTGCCTGACGTGTCAAAGCTCTTACTGTGTCTCTCATCTGGAGCTTCATCTCAGTGTCCCACGTCTAAAGAAACACACACTGATCAACGCTGTGGAAAATCTGGAAGATTATATATGCCAGAAACATGAGAGACCTCTGGAGATGTTCTGCAGAGATGATCAGACGTGTGTTTGTCTGTTCTGCACTGAAGGAGAACACAGGACTCACAACACTGTTCCTATAGAGGAGGAGAGTCGAGAGAAGAAGGTAAAGAGTTACAGACAAAACACTTTAAACACCCCATGAAATGCAGTTTTCCTGTGTGTTGATGTGGTGCAGGTCATATTGAAGGGCTTGTCACTTTTTTATATAAATCATCTAAAAGTTAATTTTGTCAGTTTTTGAGAATGTTATCATCTGTCACCTTCAAAGCTGACAGACATGGACTAAAAGAACAGGAGACTTTTGAATTCACTGAGTCTTTAGATCAAATAAGCTAAAAATTCAGTGATAAATGTGTGTTTTTTCTGTATGTATCATCATCTGGTTCAGACACAGACAGATGAGCAGCAGATGATCCAGAAGAGAATGAAGAAGATTCAAGAGATCAAACACTCAGTAAAGCCGAGGAAAGTGCGTAGAAATTATTCAAATTAATCATAATAACACTTTGTTAAAGGTCCCATGACATGCTGCTTTTTGGATGCTTTTATATAGGCCTAAGTGGTCCCTAGTACTATATCTGAAGTCTCTTTCCTGAAATTCAGCCTTGGTGCAGAATTTCAGCCACTACAAGCCAGTCCCACAATGCGCTTTCCTTTTCCTGCCATTTCTGTGTCTGTAGCTTTAAATGCTAATGAGGAGGAGAGAGGCAGGGCAAGGCGGAGGGTGGGTTTGTGGCCTTAACGAGCTTGTGGCCACGGTACCATGCGTTAACGTTGACAGTGGATGTATCGCAATTGCTCGTAGACACGCAGTTGTTCGAGCTTTTCAGTTTGACCCAGAATCTGATCCGGATGGAGAAGTTGCAACTCAGCGGCTACAGCAGGACGTCTCCGAATGGTTAGTTTAAAATATTGTGTCTGGATCGATACTTTAGTTGGTTTGTTTATGTATGATGTTACAGATATTATCATGTAGCTAGCCTACGTTGTTGGCTTTTCTTTTTATTTTGTAACAAGTTATGAAACAACAGCAGAAAAATAACACTGACATATAGCCTAACATCTAACCTGACTGCAGATACTGACTCCACCTCTCCAAAAATGTAACAACGCATTAATTCTACACGAACCACAAGCGCTGTTATTGGTCTGCTAGAACCTCTCCCTGCATGTGTAATTGCACTTCGATGCGGACAACGACGCAGAAGTATAAATGAAAACCGACGCATAGCCTAAGCCACAGAGGCTACGGCGTAGGTGCGACGCAGCAGTATAGATCAGCCTTTAGAATTAAGGCTTTTTTTTGTTGTTGTTTATTTGACGACACACTCCGCGACTCAACCAAAATGGTTATAACCCACCAGTTAAGGAACACTGCATTACTGAGTGAATAGCTTTCTTTTAGAACATGTTTTCTGGCTTCTTGCACTTTGGGCCACAACTTTGCACAAGTTTTGCAATCTTTTTTCGAGAAGTGTTACTTGAACTGAATCTTCCTCTTTTTGCAGACTCTCGTCTCCAATGACTGTTTCCTTACTTCATCTCGAACCATCCACATTTCCAACTGGATGGTTATTGGTCTGGGTGTCCTGTTGGTAGCAGCATTAATCATCCTGCCTAAACAACATACTGTGAGTGGGAATGAGTGAGTGTGTTGCATTGGTTTAGGAGTGTAGGGTGGTTTGATGCTTGTGGTTAGGTGTGTCTTCAGCTGCTTCATGAATGATGCAATGGTCTCAGCCACAGGCGCCGAATGGTCAAGCACCCATGGAAAAACTTGAGTTCCCTTTCAGTCGATCACGTGTTTAACATTACATCAGATCATTCTGACGAATGAGATCTTGCCCGAGAGCCCAATCACCTTCGAGTGGTAACAAAACAAGCCAATGGTATGCTGAGTACCTTGGTCTGCGGAATTTGCATTTCAATCTCCGCCCTGCTCTGTGGTTATACAAGGTGCAGCGTTAGAATTATCGCATTTATGCTTTCGCTTCGGAGACGAGCACTTTATTGTTGCTGCGCTTTCGCCAGAATGTGTGTAACTACAAGTCTTCAGTGGTGTTGGTGTGACGCCGTGGTTCAGCGGAGATCGTTTAAAGAGCTTCCTGCTCCTGTTCCAGCTGTGCGTCTCCCCTGGGCGCTTCAACATTGCTGAAAGAGCTTTTTTTTCTCTCTCTAAAAAGAGCATACACGGGTTGAGTCTGCATCTTTCTAAAGGTGTCATTCCGCCCGTGTGTTTCTGGTTGCGGTCGATATATGGCACCATGTACTCAGAGTGCCTCCACCTGGCATGGTGATCCCAAGCACCCATCCAAGGCGTTAAGTTCTCGTCCATGCTTGTGGGAAAGGCTTACAGAGCTGCAGGGCAGGCAGGTTCTGCCTTGCATGCCATGGCCATCCTGCGAGTACATCAGACAAAGTTGCTTAAACAGTTGCACGAGGGCAGTGCTGACCAAGGACTCATGCAGGAGGCGTACACTGCTACCGACCTCGCTCTACAGGAGATAAAGGTAACTGCGTGGTCCCTTGGTCAGGTGATGTCCACTTTGGTGGTCCAGGAGTGCCACCTATGGCTAAACCTGGCAGACATGAGGGAGTCTGATTGAACTCAGCTCTTCAACTCCCCAGTCTCCCAGGCTGGCCTTTTGGGCGACGCAGTAGAGAGTTGCACCCAGCAATTCTCGGCTGCCCAGAAGCAGTCTGAGGCCATCAAACATATTCTGCCCCGGCACAGAGGGCGCCCCCCTGCTGCCTCTGCACTCCCACGCAGCCACAACAGCAGCCTCCACCCAAGCCGCAGCGAGGAGATGGCCGCAGGAAGGTGCCCAACACTTCAGAGATGCCCAGGTAGACCTGTTTGCCTCTCTAGACACTTCCCACTGCCAGTTGTTTTACTCCTGACCGAGGGCATCCTCGGCATGGATGCGCTGGCACACAGCTGGCCGCAAGGTCTACTCAAGTATGCATTTCCCCCAGTGAGCCTTCTCGCACAGACAAGATCAGGGAGGACGAGGAGCAGGTCCTCATGGTTGCGCCCTATTGGCCCGGCTGGTAAGTCTGTCAGGAAGCACGACCTGATCATCAGGTTCCTGGGGGGCTAGCTCTTGGGACCTCGCAGTGGTTCTATTAGCACTGCAGAGAGCTCCCTTCGAGCCTTTGTTCTCAGTCGAGCTGAAGTTTCTTTTAAAACTGCGCTCCTGACGGCTTTGACCTCAGACCAGCTCTTTGTTTGTTACGGACACCAGCAAAAGGGAAAGGCTGTTTCCAAGCAAAGGTTGTCCCACTGGATAGTGGATGCTATAGTCTTGGCTTATGAGGTTCAAGACCTGCCATGCCCCCTATGGGTGAAAGCTCACTCAACCAGGAGTGTTGCTGCCTTCTGGGCGCTGGCGCATGGCGCCTCGCTAACAGATATTTATAAAGCTGCGGGCTGGGTGACACCCAACCCATTTCCGAGATTCTAATATCTCTTTGTAGAGCCCATGTATACTCGCCCCTTCGGGCCAGTAAGTAGGACCTGCTCGGTGTCAATTCCCTTGCTGCCCCATTCCACTCCACGGACTGGATGCTTGTGCTATTCTCCACAAGAGAGTTCCACAGTTCCTCCAGCACTGTTGATGTCTAAAACTTGTGTGCATGCCCTGTCAGTAAGCTCCTGTGTCAGACTAGGTGCCTCCATGTGTTGTGATTCCCCCTCCGGGCAATCCCATGTGTGTATTTCCATGGTAAGCCTGTTAGCATACTTCCAGCTGGAATATGCTACCCAGTGCATTCTGTGTTAAGTGTAGCACTTCGCTCATGCTAGGCCTCACAACAGGTCGCTGGAAGACAACCACTGTGGCATTTTGTAGGGACCCCATTCGTCAGAATGATCTGACTCATGCACCCGAATCATACACCCGGCGCAATGCAGCGCAATGCGGCGCCAGGCGCGACGCAAGTGTTTTTTGCTAGTTTCAGCCCAGTGCAGTTATCAATTTCATGTTCTGCGCCACGTTGTTTAAATAGCAAATGCATTTGCGCCCATTTGTGTGCCCATGGATGTGCTGGTCTGAAATCGAGGTGTGTTCAGGCGCATTGTAGGCGCCTTGCTATTTTGAGGCAACTGAAATAGACTGCGCCATTGACCAACTGAAACCTGGTCTAAAGTCAATGGCACAATATTTGTTTTGTTATTTAAAGAGCGTGTTAGTGATATGCGCCTATATGCGGGTGTACAACGTGCATACACTCTGTCTATTACACACAGGGAAGCGCAGCAGCACACAAACACGCCAAGTACAATAACAATAAAAAGGTTTACAATGTAAAAGATTATTATTGTGTGCATAAAGATAAAAATGCTTTGGTGGAATCCGGCTTGTCCCGTCTCGGTTACATGTGTAACCCTCGTACCCTGAAGGAGGGAACGGAGACGTTACGTCCCCTTGCCACAATCGCTGTAATGCAATCGCCGGGTCACATGGCTCAGCTCCTCAGTGAAGACTTGAAATGCGAGTATGCTCGTGCTGATCCTTATATACCCACAGAGCGGGGCGAAGATCGCGATGCAAATTCCACAGACCAAGGTACTCAGCCTACCATTGGCTTGTTTTGTTACCACTCAAAGGTAATTGGGCTCTCGGGCGAGACCCCATTTGTCAGAATGATCTAACGTAACGTCTCCGTTCCCTCCTTCAGGGAACGATGGTTACACACGTAACTGAGACATATTCTCCATTAATTTTAACCAATAAAAACAATGATTGCAGCTTTCACACACAACTTCAGTCTCTTTTTTCATAGTTTATTTGAGGCCGTTTCTATGCCGTTCTTTTAACGACAAATGTTGACAGTACAGTGTTCATCCACTGTTGAGCTCTTCACTGATCTGATTCAATCCATTTAGAGATGTCAGTCTGAGCAGCTGAAGATGAAGGAACAGCAAAAAGAAGCAGAGAAACAGGGTGAAGTTCTCATTAAAAAGCTGCAGCAGGAAATCACTGAGCTGAAGAGGAAAAACACTGAGCAGGAGAAGAGAAATACTGAGCAAGAGAAGAGAAACACTGAGCAGGAGAAGAGAAACACTGAGCAGGAGAAGAGAAATACCGAGCAAGAGAAGAGAAACACTGAGCTGGAGAAGAGAAACACTGAGCAGGAGAAGAGAAATACTGAGCAAGAGAAGAGAAACACTGAGCAGGAGAAGAGAAACACTGAGCTGGAGAAGAGAAACACTGAGCTGGAGAAGAGAAACACTGAGCAGGAGAAGAGAAACACTGAGCTGGAGAAGAGAAACACTGAGCTCTCACACACTGACGATCATCTCCACCTCATACAGGTATGTGAACATCTGTCTCATAAGTCATCATGTACAATATTACTGTTTCCAACACTGTTTCCAATCCTAGTGAGCTGCCACTGTAACTGAACAGAATGAAACAGTAATAAATTTATTAAATAATTAAAGGTGCAGTGTCTAAATTTTAGCGGCATCCAGCGGCATTGATGTTCACAAATCTTTTATCGGGAGTCCGAGTCAAGTCTGAAGTCTTTAAGCTGGAGTCTGAGTCAAGTCTGGAGTCTTTTGTCACGGGTCCGAGTCGAGTCTCGAGTCATTAAAAAAAAAAAAAAAAAAATTCTCATACTCAAATCCTATTTTTTATCCTAGTTGTATTATATAGACAAAATAATATGATCCTTGTATGATGTAAGGGATAATGTACATCCAGCTTGTTGCTTTATAATCCATTATAATGTACAAAACCATCATCCTGGCAACATGAGTAGTCATTTTCAATACAGTCACTAAGTGGACGCAAGATGGCGCCAGTGAGTCACTGTGTGCTATACAGCAGTTTGTTATACAGCTTCGTTGTTATTGACGACAATCATTATCAGAATATATAAAACCTCGGAATGTTTAAGTCAATAGAAAACTGTACACATGCTGATTGTGATACATTAAAATATGAGCTTTAAGTAATAAATGGATTAACATTTTAACATTAACATTAACGTCTTTCTATCTCTCTCTTATGGACATACATTAAAGGTTTAGTTCACCCAAAAATGAAAATTCTGTCATTTATTACTCATGCTCATGCCGTTCCAGACCCGTAAGAGCTTTGTTGATCTTCGGAACGCAAATTGAGATAGTCTTTGTTTAAATCCGATGGCTCCGTGAGGCCTACATAGGGAGCAATGACATTTCCTCTCTCAAGAGCCATAAAGGTACTAAAAACATATTTAAATCAGTTCATGTGAGTACAGTGGTTCAATATTAATATTATAAAGCGAGGAGAATATTTATGGTGCGCCAAAAAAAAACAAAATAACGAATTATTTAGTGATGGCCGATTTCAAAACACTGCTTCAGGAAGCTTCAGAGCATAATGAATCAGTGTATTGAATCCGCAGTTCGGAGCACCAAAGTCACGTGATTTCATCAGTTTGGCGGTTTGACACGTGATCTGAATCATGATTCGACGTGCTGATTCATTACGCTCCGAATCTTCCTGAAGCAGTGTTTTGAAATCGGCCATCACTAAATAAGTCATTATTTTGTTTTTTTTGGCGCATCAAAAAATTCTCGTCGCTTTATAATATTAATATTGAACCACTGTACTGATTTAAATATGTTTTTAGTACATTAATGGATCTTGAGAGAGGAAATGTCATTGCTCCCTATGTAGGCCTCACGGAGCCATCGGATTTAAACAAAAATATCTTAATTTGTGTTTCGAAGATCAACGAAGGTCTTACGGGTGTAAAACAGCACGAGGGTGAGTAATTAATGACAGAATTTTCATTTTTGGGTGAACTAACCCCTTTAGAAAGAGAAAAGCTGCATATACTACGAAAAGATTGATAAAACGTAGTGCTAGGTTTAAAGGCTAGAATTTTTTTTTTTCATATTTTAACTGGCAATCCAAATGAGCCATGCAGCTACACCACAGTAGTTTATAATAGCTATCTATGTGAGTTAATGTGACTAACCTCTGTGGATGCGATGTCTCATAAAATTTGATGTTTTCGTTCCGGTGTCTTTAATTGTTTTCCCGCATTCTGTGCATCAGGCCGATTCTGTTAATAAACCCAAACAAAAGAACATAAGGCACAGTGTCTCCCATCATTTTTCATGGGACTCTTATGACCTTTCGGAGTTTAAGCGCAATACACGGAAAACATAATCAAATTCTATGACAAGAGTCCGATCTACCACAACATGTAGGGAAATATATGTGATGCAGATATTATAAAACCATTCAAATACAACACAAATTCTTTATTTATTATATCAGTAGTTAAGGGTAAAAGACGAGTTGTTTTTAAAATATTCACGAGTATTTCGTGTCAAGTTAAGTCTGAAGTCATTTCAGGTCGAGTCCGAGTCACTAACTTGAGTGCCCATCTCTGTCCAGCGGTGAAGTTGCTCACCCCTCCCTTTCGAAGCAAAATAGAGAAGCTATGGTGGCCATCTGGCCGACACAAGACCAAGATGTCGTCTGAGACAGCAGAGAGTACATTAGCCAGTCAAGCAATGAGGTTCTTACTTCTAACAAAGAACGGTCTCTGCTTCTAATAAACCAGACAACTACTACTGCTACTACTACTACTACTTCGCGTGTATTCAATGTAGTGGCGCAAGCTGCCTCTAAAAAATGATTTAGAAGAACAACAACATAGTGATGAAACACGCTCTGTAGAGCAGTTTGTCCATTTAGGGCTACTGTAGAAACATGCTGGCGCATAATGGTGACTAAACATGTAAGGGGACCCGCGGTGGATGTAGATAGAAATGACTCATTCTAAGGTAATAAAAATATAACAGTTCATTATGTAAGGTCTTTATACACCACTGAAAACATAGTTATGTATAATATATTGCATTTCTGTCAATAAATCCTCCTAAATTTTACACATTGCACACTTAAAACACTCTCAACTCTAAGTCCTAGGAACCCAGGACTGGAGTTATGAATGTTTTAATTATTTAAACATGTTTCAGAAGTACTGACTAGAAAAAAAAGAAAAAAAAATTATGTGTGTGTTTGTGTGTGTGGCGTGCAGTATATATAAGCTGCAATGCTCTGCATACCCAAGCCATTCGTGGACTTGCTGATTAACATTAACACTATAAATTACTATAAATTCTCTTGTTTGAAGTGTACCATAAAGCCTACATGATAAAATGTTGGTAATGCATATGTAACTGTCCATACTTTAATTATTTGCCAAACAACAGTAATGTTTTTTTAAATCTGCCAATTATGGAGGCTTCTGGGTAAGCAGATCTACAGCAGCTTTTGCGCTTTCGCTCCATTTTAACGTATCGTCATCATTGTCCTGCGTTCTCATTGGTTTCTGATCTATGGGGGATTTCATGGGCAGGGAAAGCTGTCCACAAATCACTCGCCCAAGAGGAAAAATGAGCTGCTGCTGCCAGATCTCGATCAACGAAAATCACATTGTATTTGAGACAAAACTAACTAGACTAAATCAAGTGAAAAACAGTCATAACTGAAACTATTGTCATAGTATTTAATTTTTTCACAGGGAAATGTATTTTCAGCAAAAACTTATAAATTAAAGTCATACCTTGACCTACTGTAACTATCCGAGGCTGTTAATCGAGAGTCTATGGCTATGTTTGCTAAAGTCATCAATTTGCATTATTTCAACTTATTTTTAAAAGAATATTTATATTTTTATTATGCTTACATTTATTCTAATTATATTTGACTAATATTTAATTTATAAATTAATATTTAATATATTATAGACTTACTTACATCCGTCATTAACAAGACCTTTGTGTCAAAATATAGTCAATAATAATCTCCTTTGCTACTTAAATCTACAACATTTTTAAAAACATTAAATATTAGATCAAATTAGCGCAGAATCAACTTTGCATTGCTGTCTGTGATCGAGTCAAGGATCAATTTCCACGTGCCTCATCAAAAGCAGTTATTAAGAAAAGTGCTGAGCTGAATTTTTGTCCCATCTAGTGGTTTAAAAGAGAATAAAGTCAAATACACCTTTCACCCCGTTGTACCCTTTATATATAATAGTCTTCTCTCTCCTGCTGTAGATGTACCTGAACAGCCTTTCACTCACCAAGGACTGGACTGAGATCAGTAGTGTCTCTGATGTGAATGTGAAATCTCTGAAAAGAGTTCTGAGTCAACTGAAGAAACTGCTAAATGAAAAACTCACTGGTATGTGAATATCAAACACAGGGTTCTTGCAGTAACTAAAAAAAATGCATTTAAAAAAAAGTGTTAAATTAACTTTAAGCATCTGTGATGTGCTGGTGATTACCACATTATTAAAATCTTTTAACTACAACTCACATCATAACCAGTTATAGAAGTATTATGGTAACTTCAGTGACATGTAAGTCACATGACGTAACTATCCCTGTACAAACTCTATCACAGGATCATGTCACTGACACACAACCAGAATCTGATTACTAAATAAACTGTCCTTGTGAGGAGGGAAAAACTTTTTAGACAATTTAGGCACTTCACAGCAAAAATAATGAATTTTTTTACACTGAATAATTGTTATTATAGCTTTACTAAAAAACTAAACTAAAAACTGCTTTTAAACCCTCTGTTATGATCGTCTCATAGACCTTCATTGTAAGTGCATTAATGTTAAACACATTCTGCATTTTGTTTTACAAACTGATGGACGATCAACATTTACATTCTACTGATTCTGTTAATAGAGATAAACTCACTGTTAACCTGAAATTATTCCTATAAATAATTCATCATTATATTGTCATCTGTGTTCATAGTGTTGAAGTGGGCTCAGAAGTTTGCAGGTACAGTGAGATTGACACCAACACACTCACAATACTTTGTGTTTTATACGCATGAAAATGTTTGTTCTGAAGTTGATTGATAATGTCTGATCTCTCTCAGTGGATGTGACTCTGGATCCTGATACAGCGAATCCATATCTCATCCTGTCTGATGATGGAAAACAAGTCAGTCATGGAGACATTAACCAGGACGTCCCAGAAAACCCAAACAGATTTGATGGCTGGTATTGTGTTCTGGCAAAGCAGGGATTCAGTTCAGGGAGATTTTACTTTGAGGTGCAGGTGAAGGGAAAGACTAAGTGGGAATTAGGAGTGGCCAGAGAATCCATTAACAGGAAGGGGATGATCACACTGAGTCCTGATAATGGATACTGGACTGTGATTCAGTGGAATGAGAATCAATATGCAGCTCGTGATAATCCATATGTCTCTTTATCTCTGAAAGTGAAACCTGAGAAGGTGGGAGTGTTTGTGGATTATGAGGAGGATCTGGTCTCTTTTTATGACGTGGACTCCAGATCTCATATCTACTCTTACACTGGTCAGACTTTCACTGAGAAACTCTATCCATATTTCAGCCCATACTTTAATGATGAAGGTAAAAACTCAAAGCCACTGATCATCACACCTGTCAACTGAAACAAACAAAAAACATCAAATCTGAAAAGATTAAATATGGATGTGATGTTTTTAGAATATGTAAATAAAAAACAAAGAAGAATTTGTAGATTTTACTTACAAATATAAAGAAAATTAAAATGTGACACAAGTGCAAAAAAATGTATATTCAGGCCTCAGAAAAAAATCAGTCACTGACAAAACATGAACTATAATGAAATATTTTAGAGTTATATGTACATGTAAATGGCAAATTTGTTACACATCTATATATTTCTTCTGTCTTTCATTAATACTTTGATTTTCAAATCGACTATGAAATTGTTTCTAGCAAGTGTTAAATTCTATAACTGATATTGCTTGTAATCTAAATTGCTTGCTGTGGGGGAAATTTTGAGTTTCTGTATAATTTACATATGATTTTACTTATATGCTTATGGTTAAATGATTTTGTTATTCTCTGAAGTGTTTAAGTATGCATTCTTTGGGTGACAAGTGGAAAGCACTGAAGTGGTAAACATGTTCCTAATATGGTAAAAGGACAGAGGCTTCAGCCTTGGAGGTCAGAGATATAAAAGTGAGGGGAAGCTTTCGTTCTTTGTCTTACACTCTGCAGCTACTTGTGAGCTTGTCGACTGTTTGACCTTTCTTGCAAGAAATAAAACCTTTAAAGACAATTGGATGTGTTTATCTCTTATGCAGTAGAGTCAGTGTTGATTTTTTGCCACAACACTTGCTAATAAATATGTAAATACACATTGGAGAATGATTTGAGTTCATGAACATCTGCTCACATAAATATTACAACAGACAGACAGAATATGAATAAAACAGGATCTTACATTGTTGACTTACAAGAAAATTCTGAATTATTATTTAGTGTAGATGCCATTATATCTAGTAAATATTCTTCAAGAGAAGCGAGAGCATTAGAAGGCTTCACAATGAAAGTGTTTTTCATTTTGGTTTGACCACAATATCAGCGAATCCGTGCACCTGAGTGAGCTGACGGCAGTCCATCGGTGCCAGGAGCTTCTGAGAGCCGGAGACGGTGGGAACAAACTTCTCCATCATACCAGCACCAGTCAGGGAGGAACCAGGAGTGCAGAGAACAGAACCAACACTTGATCAGATCCCACTTGCCATGGATAATGATGATGGTGCAGATAGTGAATGTGTTGTACCTGAAGAGATGACAAACCGAGCTGTTGAAAGATCAGATCTGAATAATCCAGTTTAAATTAGGATCACCAGCTGCATATAGTGGGCTACTCAACATACCTCCATCTGAATGTTTTATGCCATATCAGACCTTACCCTGTATGTGAATACTGAGAAAAGAGTAATCAAAGAGTAAATGTGTTTTAAGAAAATTGGGAGATTTGTCTGGGAGAGTGTGACCCTCCTACATGGAGCTAAGCTCACAAAAATATTAAATTAATTGCATATATTTTATTTATTATGTACATGTATTTATATAGATTCATAATGACTCTAATATATTATAATGAGTGTATATTAATAAAAGTGAATGGAGCTGCATTTTCTAAAACACTGAGTGACAGTTGAGGACAGAGTCGTCATGACGACTACAGCACATCTCCAGTAAACACTGCTGGACTGAAGACTCTCCTTTATTTACTAAAAAGGTTAGTAAAATGATCAAATGTAAGAAAAACAAACACTGTTTACTGTCCAATTAATGTTTTTCAATTAGATATATATTCCATTAGTAACTTTAGAGTAAAGTCATGCAGAAGTTCACTAGTGTTTTAGGCTTTACATTGAATTTGAAGTTTATGAATGATTGTACATAAAAAAAAAATCATTTGTAATGTATTTACTACCCGATTTACTATGAAAGAGTCTAGACTGACTATATGTTGATGAGATTTATTTGTTTGTTTGTTTATTTGTTGTTAATGAGTGTTTATATATATTGGTATATTTTTTTCCTGGTGATTTAAAGTTTAATAGCTTTGAGTGTTTTTAATAAAGCAAACATGAATCAGTTTTATATAAAGACAGCTGTCTCCAGATAGAGAGACTATTTTCAGTATTTTGTTTTTCGACAGGACAGAAATGAATATCAATTGATTTTGATATAATCAGTGGTTACTGGTTGAACTTAAGGTAAATTATAATTAGCAGACTCACTATTATTTCAACTCCAAACATAAAATGATCTTATTTTGTTGCCTTTATGAGTGTTTGTATGACATAAAACATGAGCATGAACATTAAATTTCTGGTTTTTGAAGGCGAAATGCATAAATTAGATCAGTTTACAAGACTGAATGATAAGAATTTAGCTGCTGAAGTGCTGTTATACCTGTGGTTGTGTAGACTAGAGTTAGTTTCTGTTCATATCCATGTTTTCTGTCATACAAACACTCATAAAGCCAACAAAATAAGATCATTTTATGTTTGGAGTTGAAGTAAAGCAACTCCAAACATAACTGGAACTGAACAAGAGTACAAGAGTCACACAGTCCCAAACACTTTTCTGAACTATTGCTGCATGAGCTGATGGATGTCAAAAACAGCAGATACAGTGAAATATGTGTGCTTTATGTCACTTGGAAAAGAAATATTTTGTCAGAATATACAGCTACAGCCGTCAGTGGAGAAATACTTACATTCTTTGAGTATTAGTATTATCAAAATTGCTCTCTTGCTTCTCTTCATTGTCTTTTCAGTCATGGCGTCCTCCAGTCCTCCAGTGTTCTGTGACTTCTGTGGTGAAAGAAAGCAGAAAGCTGTGAAGTCCTGCCTGACGTGTCAAAGCTCTTACTGTGATGATCATCTGGAGCCTCATCTCAGAGTCCCACGTCTAAAGAAACACACACTGATCAACGCTGTGGAAAATCTGGAGGATTATATATGCCAGAAACACGAGAGACCTCTGGAGATGTTCTGCAGAGATGATCAGACGTGTGTTTGTATGTTCTGCGCTGAAGGAGAACACAGGACTCACAACACTGTTCATATAGAAGAGGAGAGTCGAGAGAAGAAGGTAAAAAGTTACAGACAAAACACTTTAAACACCCCATGAAATGCAGTTTCTTTCCTATTTGTTGCAGGTTAATGGTTTTCAAAATCATTATTTAAATGACATTTTTTTTTCATAAATTCATTTTGCTACCTGTGTTTTTCTCTGTAGCTGGTTCAGACACAGACAGATGTTCATCAGATGATCCAGGACAGAATGAAGAAGATTCAAGAGATCAAACACTCAGTAGAGCTGAGAAAAGTGAGTGCAAGTTAAAAATGCAAAATTAATACTGCATTATAATATTTCAATATAAAGTTGCTCAATTAAATAGAGTAAAAAAAGCTTTTAAGTGACATGAGATTGTAGTAGATGCCAGTAGATGAAGAGAGAATTTCTATTTTTTTTTTAATAAATTATAGTAACTAAAAAACTAAAAATTACCTAAATATAAGAAAGTACATATATATTTTTTTTTAATTTATATGTACTTCTACCTAGAAATATACCTAAAATTGCACTTAAGTATACTTGACTTTATTTTTGGCCTATACTTGTACTCAATCTTTTGATCGAGATCTACTTAAAAGTATAACTGAAGGTGCAATGTGTTAATTTTAGGATGATCAATTGACAGAAATGCAATATAATATACATAACTATATTTTCAGTGGTGTATAAAGACCTTACATAATAAACTGTTATGTTTTATTACCTTAGAATGAGTCATTTCTATCTACATCCACCGCGGGTCCCCTTACATGTTAAGTCTCCATTTTGTGCCGGCATGTTTCTACAGTAGCCCTAAATGGACAAACTTTTTGCTTGATGGCTACACTCTTCTGTCTCAGACGGCGACATCTTTGTCCTGTGTTGGCCACCGTAGCTTCTCCATTGTAATTTGCAACCTCACCGCTAGATGCCGCTAAAATTTACATTTAAGTTTAAGTATTCTACTTGACTTGTAGTTGTGTTTACTCTTTTGATTGAGTATCCTATTAAAATAGTTTTACGTAGTATCTTATAAACTTATATTGTTTGAAAATATTGATTTATAAAGAAAACACATATGTTTCTAATTCTGAGTATCTGAATTTTTGTGTAGGCGAGTCCACTGGTAGTGTACATAGGGATTTACTTCAAATCTACTTTACTCTTTCCCACCATTGTCTGAATTTTCAGGCTATGACTGTTATACGATAGGAGACGCTATTATGCATCTTCTGGTACAGAATCTCCGGATCAAAACACAGGCAAAGCAGCAGAAACAAATGATAAAAGATTGCTTATGCAAATGTGATCATCAACATTAAACAGCATATAAGTTCAAAACTGCCTAAAGTTACTGAATGAAATTTCAACCCAGGCTGAGCTACAGGATGGACTCGATCTACTTCATCTGTGTTTTGATAATCGTTCTGATTCCGATCTGGATGTAGTCTTTAACAAAAATTAGATTTTCTCAGCTTTTTTCTTAAAATGTTGCTTTTTTATGAACCTTACCCACATTCAAGTGTTTATAAAAAAGGATGTATGATGCTAGAATAAAATGTTTTTAAAATGGAAAGAGTTTAAGTACAGTTAAATGTATATTTCAAGTATAAAAAATTAAGACCTAATAAGCAACATAGTCGTATACTTAAAAGTGCAAAAATGATATATAAATAGTCAACTATAATTATGATGTTATGTTCACTTAAAGAAAACTCACATGTATCTTTGCAGCATAAAAATACTAAACTACTAGTTTACTGAGAGTATACTTCAACGTGTACTTTCATTAACTAAAAAATGTGCTACAAGTATTGAATTATCAGTATACTTTTAAGTTCACTTGTAATAGTTGCAGTGCAAACTAAACTCAAAGTTTACCACTGTTACACCTAAAGTACACTTAAAATGTTAAAATTTATACATTAAAAACTGGGCCAGTTTAGTCCCAAGTACTGAATCAGTACACTTATAATAAACTTCTAGTACAATGATATTAGTATACTCACTACATAAAGTATACTTAAGTATGCTTAATAAAATTAACTTGAAGTATACTTACCTTTTGTAAGGGAAATGAATCTGCTAATTTATTTAATAGAGAAACACGGATAAAGAGAAATCCTCCAGCGTTGAGCTCTTCACTGATCTGATCCGCTCCTTTAAGCGATGTCAGTCTGAGCTGCTGAAGAAGATGGAGGAACAGCAGAAAGAAGCAGAGAAACAGGCTGAAGATCTCATTAAAGAGCTGCAGCAGGAAATCACTGAGCTGAAGAAGAGAAACACTGAGCTGGAGCAGCTCTCACACACTGACGATCATCTCCATGTCATACAGGTCTGTGAACATCTGTCTCATCAGTCATCATGTACAACATTACAGGACAAACTCTCTGTTCACAAACATGATGAGCTGCTGTAAGCTGCATGGCAAGACGAAAATAATGTCAAATTAGAAAAAACATTAAACTTGAAAAATAATAATAATAAAATAACATATTTAACAGTCCTCTCTCACCTGCTGTAGATGTGCTCATCCCTGTACATTCGTCCACACAACAAGAACTGGACTGAGATCAGGATTGACTCTGGTGTGAATGTGAACTCTCTGTATAGAGCTCTGGCTCAACTGAAGAAAACTCAAGAGACACTAAAGGAAAAACTCAGTGAAACAGGTATGATAATACAAATACAGTTGTGATAAAGTTCAAATTGAGGAAGGAAGAAGGCAGGGTCGGCTTACTGAGGCTCAAGCTTTTTATTATTTCCACAAATGAAACAAAAACAAAACTCACGCTCTCTGCGCTCTTAATAAACTTCTGAAAAATAGACAGCGGTTTCTCATTCAGCAGTATCACAGGTTCAAACAGGCAGCCACAGCATGAGTCCTCAGTCCAGTCTTTCTCAGTTTCTTTCTGTTTTCCGGTGGCTCTTATCCGGTCTCTCCATGCCAATTACTGCAACAAAACACAGGTGTTTGTCATTTTGCACTTGACCTGCTTACTCACCACTCATCTCCTGACTCTCTCTCCCACTGAAGACCTCGCTGAACCACGTTCCCCTTGGCACAAACGCCCACCAGTGGCGTGCCGGGGGGGGGTCATTGAGCCTCTGCCCCTTTGATCGTGAAAGTAAAAGTGCCCTTTGCAGTCACATCGTGGTGCCCATGTGTTCCCATTTCTCCCGCTGCAGGGGCGCATGGTCTGAACAGAGGGTGAATTCCCATTCCAGGAGATAAAAGCAGAGGGTGAGATCAGCCCATCTAATCGCTAAACATTTTTTCGATGGTGCTGTACTTTATCTCTCTCTTAGAGAGCTTGCGACACCGGATGCTCCTCTAACTCTTGGGACAGGACCACTCCAAGCCCTCTGTCTGATGCGTCAGTCTGCAACAGAAAAGGGAGAGAAAATCAGGAGAGTGTAATAGCGGCCCACCACACAGAGCAGGATTTACTTGGGTGAAAGCCTGCTGACACAGCTCTATCCACTGGACCAGATCTGGCGCTTCCGTTTTAGTCAGCTCAGTCAGCGGCCTGTTGAGGTCCGAATAATTAGGCACAAACCTTCTGTAATATCCCGCCAGCCCCAGGAACTTCCTTACGTCCTTTTTGGTCTAGGGTCTCAGGCAGGTTGCAACTGCTGCCATCTGTGCAGCATGCGGCCAGAGAATCCTGTCCATGAGATGCTGAAAAGTGGCCGGTGCCCCGAGCAACCCAAAACAAATTGTTGCAATCCAAACGGTGTTGTGAAGGATTTTTTTTTTTTTTTTTTTTTGGATATAGGCAATAAAAGGATCTGCCAATACCCTTTAGTTAAATCTAGTGTCGAATAAAAACGAGCTGTACCCAGCCAATCAAGCAATTCGTCAACCCACGGCATTGGATGTGTGTCGAATTTCGAAACACAGCATTTAGCTTGTGATAATCCACGCAGAATCTCACGGCGCCGTCAGTTTTAGGCACTTAAAATATCGGGCTCACCGATTTACTGTGGGATTCTTCTATTAAATCCATGTCTAGCATCGCCTCTAATTCAGTCTGAACCACCTGTTCAGGTAGACAATATGGCCGGCTGCGAACCACCACACCCGGCATGGTCTCAGTATGGTGCTGAATCAGGTTCGTTCAGCCAGGCTGGGGCGAGAACACATCTGCAAATTCGGCTTGCAACCTGCCTACATCAGTGAGTTGCGAGGACGAGAGGTGATCTCCTCCTGGGGCCAGAGCGAGAGATTGGAATTTGGTGCTCACTTCTGGCCCGAAATCTTCCTCCCCACCGTCGCTAGCGTCACTGACTCGCTCAATTTTTTTGGTTGAGGCAATATATTTGACGTGCCCCACTCCTGTCTGTTTGACTTGAGATCCCAGACTTGCCGTGTGACCTCAAAGGGCCCTTGCCACTTGGTGAGTAATTTGGAACTGGACATAGGGAGCAAGTGTTTGTCCCATAGACCTCCATTGTAAGTATATTTACTGTAAACACATTTTGCACTTTTTACAAATGAAGGGACGAGCAACATTTACATGCTACTTATGCTGTTAATAGATGAACTCACTGTTAACCTGAAATCATTCCTATAATAATTCATCATTATATTGTCATCTGTGTTCACAGGATTGAAGTTTGTGCAGAAATATGCAGGTACAGTGACACCATTTTCTTCAATACACATACAATACTTTGTTAACCTGTATTATATACTGTACATCTAAAAAAGTTTGTTTTGAAGTTGATTGATAATGTCTGATCTCTCTCAGTGGATTTGAGTCTGGATCCTGATACAGCGAATCCATATCTCATCCTGTCTGATGATGGAAAACAAGTTGGTGAAGGAGACATTGAGCAGGACGTCCCAGAAAACCCAAAGAGATTTGATGACATTTGTGTTCTTTCAAAGCAGGGATTCAGTTCAGGGAGATTTTACTATGAGGTGCAGGTGAAGGGACAGAATGAGTGGGCTTTAGGAGTGATTAAAGAATCCATTAACAGGAAGGAGGACATTATCCCGATCCCTGAGAATGGAGTCTGGATTCTGAGTCTGGTTGATGAGAATCAGTATGCAGTTAGTGATAATCCATTGGTTATGTTCCCTCACAGAGAGACACATGAGAAGGTGGGAGTGTTTGTGGATTATGAGGAGGGTCTGGTCTCTTTTTATGACGTGGACTCCAGATCTCATATCTACTCTTTCACTGGTCAGACTTTCACTGAGAAACTCTATCCATATTTTAGCCCATGCGATAATGATGAAGGCAAAAACTCAAACCCACTGATCATCACACCTGTCAGTTAAAATGAGAAGAGATGAAATTAAATCTGAAAAGATTAACTATGGATGTGCTTTACCACATTATATTTTACTTACAATTATAAAGAAAATTAATATGCGATAGACAAAATGTGTACAAGTGCAAAATAAAACATGAACTATAATAAAACATTTATGAGAAGTATGTACATTTGAGTGGCCAATTTTTTACAGTCTATATTTTCTAATCAACGCGATGACTTGTGTGCTTTTGTCTGTCATTAATACTTTGCTTTCCAAATCTACTATAAATTTTACATGATTTAATATTATATATTGAATTTCTACATAATATGCTACATTTACAGTGTTTCTATTGTGTTATTTTTAGGGCTGGGCAAGTTAACGCATTATTATCGCATTAACGCATTAATTAATTAATGCTGACAATTATTTTAACGCACATTAACGCGGTTTTTTTCTAATTATTATTTTGAAAGTCTATTGCTTACAGACAAACAGTGGGTCACAGAAGGGGTGGGATGTTGATCAGTACTGGCTTTGGATCGGCATCATCACGCGTCTCAACCAATGAGAGCGTTAAGTGTTTTCTTTTTAACAGGCGCTATAAGGGAGGAAATGCCTTGAACGTGAAACTTTCATCTTAGGCTCTTGTCTGTAGGCTAAGCATTTTCCTCCCATAGAGCCTGTTATCAAAGAAAACGCTAATCGTGGCTTAATGCAGTAAGACGGTGATATTAAAACACAGTTTAGGACTACATCTTTTTGAACGCTATGTTATTGATACCTTTTAATGTTAGTCTACTGTCTTGCATTATATTAAGCATTTTTTTTATAACGAGGAAACATTCAATGTGAAACTTTGCACGTTTTGAGTTAATATATGCTTGTCTGTACAAGGTATTCTGTGTTTTATTAATAAGGTGTGTACTGAATTTGGTGCTTCAATGTCATTTTCTTAAGCCACTTAAAGCGTCTTATATGGGGAAGAACGCTTGATTACGGTGCCGTTGTCTGTTTTAGCTGGCTATAACAGCTAAAACAGACAACCATCTAGTGGTAGCAGGTGTGTCACCGGTGTGGTGCTGAATTCCTACCCCTGCCAAATTATTACCCCCCTAGTATTGGTGGGGGAGGGGTTAGGATTAGGGGTGGGGTTAAGATTAGGCAATCAGATAGCGACTTCAACGAGGGGGGTAATAATTTGGCAGGGAGTCGAAATTCGGCACAACACCGAATCCACAAATGCAGATCTTACTCGTTGCACGCACAAATTCTGACAAGTTTTGTATTCACAGCTATGCTTTCTACTGAACATAGACTGTTTATGCTGCTCCCTGATAAAAGAAAAATGTTTCTGCTGGTACTTAAAAAAATTATAATGTTAACTGTTGTTTGGAAGGTGCCTGTTATAATGTTATGATCGAGGCTCTCTACTCTGAGCATAACTTGTTTTCCTATAACAAACTAGACAAAACGTTAATGCCCAGGCAGTGGCAAATAGCTTTGGTTTTATATTTAATTTGATTACATTAATGTTTAAGTTGAGATTTACAAGAAATATTTTAACTGCTACTATGTAAAGGGAATACTGCTGTAAAAAAGCACCATATTTATGTTTGCCAACCAAATGTTATTGCGCCTTTGTTCATATAGCAGTACTTTTACAATAAAAGTGCACAATACATAACTTTTGAACTCATTTTTGATTTTTACGCATAACGCAATTAATCGCAGAAAAATCATGCGATTAATCGCGATTAAATATTTTAATCGTTGCCCAGCACTAGTTATTTTGTAAGGAAATCTCTGAACCCATTTTCTCTCCTCTCCAGCTGTTAACACTGAATTACTTGTGAAATATTGTGGTCTTTGGTTTATATTTTAATAACTGCAGCATCTGAATAAAGACAAGTGTTCAATTCTATAACTGATACTGCTTATAAACTAAACAGATTGCTAATTATTATGCAAATACACATTGGAGAACAATGAATATCTGCTCACAGTAAACAACAGACAGACAGAATATGAATAAAACAGGATCTTTATTGTTGACTTACATCAGTTGTGAATTAAAATACTGAATTATTTATGCCATTAAATATAGTAAATATTCTTCAAGATAAGTGAGAGCATTAGAAGGCTTCACAATGAAAGAGTTTTTCATTTTGGTTTGACCACAATATCGGCGAATCCGTGCACCTGAGTGAGCTGACGGCAGTCCATCGATACCAGGAGCTTCTGAGAGCCGGAGACGGTGGGAACAAACTTCTCCATCAGTGTAACCGTCGCAAGCTTCTCCACATCACTGACAGACAGAAACACAATATCAACTCTCTGGAAGATTTTCACTCATTAAATATCATATTTTATGTAGTACAATTTATGTTTTTAAACAAATCTGAAGTGTATAAACACGTCACAGCTGAAATTAAAATGCTGTTGAACACTGAAAGTCTTACCCATACGCGATCTTTCTGACGCTCTGCATTCCCAATCCCTCTATACGGAACAAAACGTTCTTCAACATTTGTGACAGCGGGTTCTTGAACGTGATCTTGACTGTCAACTCTTTACCCACCACAGCGCCATCTTGAGGCTGAAAACAGTACAAACACAATCAATGGATGTAGAGTTTCTTTTTGTGATGAACTGAATCCAAATATGACACCTTCAGATGTTTCATCAGGTTACAGCTCCTCACTCTAAGCATCACATGACTTCAGAAGACTTGAAATATAGTGCACTACTCTTATGATACTTTATAGAAACATAATCTAACTGCAACCAAAATGCAACATCATGAAACATAAACATGTTGTGTTTGTTACACGTGACAAATAAAGAGTGTCTCATTGGCGTACAGTGATGATGAGGTCTGGTGTGCGCAGTCTGAAGTTGAACCGTGTGGCCAGAATCTGTTTAGTCTGATTGACCCGTCCGGTGAGCGTGAGCAACAGAGCGCCCTGATCCACCAGATGATTCATGTACTCCTTATACAGCAGAGTCCAAGGAATAGTCTTGGCTGAAGGGAGACAAGAGAACATGGCATTAATAACAACGATGAAACAACTGTGTCATTTTGCATTGTAGTTTTGGAGCAGACTGTCTGTGTTATGATTTAAAACAGCAGCTGTGTTGAAGAGTGACTAAAAATTTTTAAATGCCCCATATATATATAAACATACAGTACGATGAGATTTGATTATAAATTCCATGGATTTTATCCCAAAAATGTGTTCAACTGAAGAGCTTTCATGCAAAGTCTTTGCTCTCATATTCCAGTAATTAATTCAACATAGTTGGATTTGTTAAAAATCACTTGAGGCCTGATTTGCAGTTGGTGTTCAAATGCATCCCAAAAATGTTCAGTGGGGTAAAGGCAGACCATATAATGCTTACTTTCAAATAGAATTTAAATAGATATTTCTGTATGTGAACAGCATCTTGATCAGTTTGATTGACCTGAGATTTATGCATCTTGATTAGCTAATGTTGCATTAATTTTCATTAAATTTAAGGGGTTTAACAGTCAAACTTCACTGACTCTCTTGTGGTTTGAGGTCGACAGGAATCTGGTCCTTCTTCACAGTGGTTTTCAGCACTCCAGTGTAGTACATGACCAGCACCTCATACAGCAGACTGGCCGTGCGCTGCTTTGAGCTCTTGTTCTTCAGGACGATGGAGAGTTTGGCGTCTTCACCGATACGAGGTCCTGCCCCGTCCATGACGATCTCAACGCTCACGTCGTTGTTGGTGGGCGATGGGTACAGAGTCGGCTTGGAGCCGAAGCGACTGGCCGTTTCCACAGCGATGCGTTCCTCCTCCGAACCTGATGGATATGAAGATAAAGGGAGGGAATGAGGAATGTGAGTTGCTGCATTTTATTCAAGAGTTAAAATATTAGCCCTGTTCCAAATACTAGAAGATTAAGGCAGATAAAGGGATAATGAGCACACTCGCCGCCCTCAAGAAAGCAGCCCGAAAAATGGAGCGCAGCTGGAACAAAACAAAACTAGTGGTATTTCGCATTTTGTGGAAGGAAAGTGTTATTGCATACAGAAAGGCCTTAAAAACTGCTAGATCTGCTTACTTTTCGACTCTCTTAGAGGAGAACAAACACAACCCTAGGTATTTATTTGATACAGTGGCTAAATTAACGAGAAATAAAGCTTTAACTTCAGATGTTTCCAAACAACACAGCAACAATGACTTCATGAATTTCTTTACTTGATACTCATAGAGAGAAAATTATAGCCATGCAATTGTCTACTACAGTATCACATCAGATGTCATGCTATAAACCCCCTGAGGAACAATTCCATTTATTCTTTGCTATTGGAGAAGAAGAACTGCCTAAACTTGTTAAATCATTAAAATCAACAACATGTACTGTATGTATGTTAGACGTTATACCGACTAAGGTATTGAAAGAGATGCTTCCAGATGTTATAGATTCTCTTCATTAGGATACATACCAAAAAATTTTAAGCTGGCTGTTATTAAACCTCTTATTAAAAAAATGCAACTCGATCCTAAAGAATTAGTCAATTACAGGCCAATCTCGGATCTACCTTTTCTGTCAAAAATACTAGAAAAGGCAGTATCATCGCAACTATGTTCCCTTTTAGAAAGAAATGGTATCTGTGAGGATTTCCAGTCAGGATTTAGACTGTACCATAGTACTGAGACTGAGACTGCTCTTACAAATGATTTGCTCTTATCATCCGATCATGGTTGTATCTCTCTATTAGTGTTACTGGATCTCAGTGCTGCTTTTGACACTATCGACCACAGTATTCTTTTGAATAGACTCGAAAATTATGTTGGCATTAGTGGAATTGCATTGGCATGGTTCAAATCATACTTATCTAATCATTACCAATTTGTAGCAGTAAACAAAGAGATGTCATATCCATCACAAGTTCAATATGGAGTACCACAAGGCTCAGTACTAGGACCGTTGCTTTTCACCCTGTAAATGCTACCCGTGGAATCATGGCGCTAGTTTTCACTGTTACGCTGATGATACTCAGCTCTATATTTCTTTGTGCCCCGACGAAACTTATCAATGCACAAAATTAATGGAATGCATAGTTGATTTAAAAAAATTGGATGACAACTAATTTCCTACTTAATTCTGAAAAAACAGAGATTCTAATTATTGGACCAAAAACCTCCGCACGTGATAACCTAGAATACTGTCTAACACTTGATGACTGCTCTGTTAAGTCTTCGTCGTCAGTTAGGAACCTGGGTGTGCTCTTTGATACCAATCTTTCATTTGAAAGCCACATTTTTAGCATCTGTAAAACCGCATTCTTCCATCTCAAAAATAAAAGTCTTTTGAGCTGCATTTCTTGTATGAAAGGTGCTACAATTAAGATTATAATTATTACAATAATTTAATATGCATATGTATGGAAACATGTATGGAAATGGGTTAATATTAGGGTTTACTATTTATTTATTTTATTTATCCTTTATTTTACCAGGAATAATCCCATTGAGATATAAACCTCTTCTACCACGGAGTCCTGGGCAAAATTACAATTAAATTACAATTAAAGATGCATGATTCCTTAAAATGTTTACGCTTGAGGTTTTGGACACAAATGCATTAGTTTTGTTACCCTCTGGGTATTTGTAGAGGTGTGTGATGTCCACGCGCTCTTCCGATCCCACAGCTTTGGTACTGATGCGCTGGCCGATGGAGTTCTTCTCCACGTTGATCTGACTGAAACTTCCATCGGGTTTCCTCTGCCAGTAGATTCTATCACTATTCACCTGAGACACAGTGAAACGATTTCAGAGACTCAGTAGATGTTTTGACTCAGAGATAAAATTGAATAAAATGCTCAAAATGAAGGTAAAAAAGGTTTCTATGAAAGCGCTCACCTCGGCAAATACGAACGGAGTGTCGAATTTCAGGTTGACTTGTCCGTTGCGAACCGCGGAGACAGGCGTGGGACCGCAGCGGTACGAACCCTGGCTGGGCTCCTGAGGGGTCGCGTCCACCACCTGCCACCCACCGTAACCTGTCGGCAGGTCCGGACGGGTCATCCACGACTCATTCCACACATGGAAGTTCCTACGCAGAAAGAGAGTTTATATCAGCAATTTACACAAAGTAGAATAAAATAGAAAGTCACATTTGGTCATGTCAGCTTAACCTTCGAAAAATAATGATCATCAGCCACGGGATGTCAAACTAAATATTTTATGAGCTGTTTTATTTTCTGTTCATTTAATTTGATGTTTGAATCTTTTTCAACTCTTATGAAAATTTGGGACAGGTCAAATATGGTTTAAAACCCAAAATTTACATTTGTAAACACTAAGTAAAGAACAAAATAAATTCACAAAAAAAACACACAAAAAAAATATTATATATATATATATATATATATATATAAACATACATCAAAAGTAGCTATTTTTAATTCTAAAGGGTTAAATATTAAATCTAAGTTTTATACTAGATAATTGTTCATCTAATTTATCTATTACCTCTCAAAATAAAATAAAAATGACATTTCTTTGGGACAGCTCTAAATACAGTTCAAAACCCTGATTTTATATTGATCAAACACTAAATAAACAACAAAATAAATGCACAAAATATTTATGAAATTAAACTTAAAATTCTTCTATTTCCCATAAATTACAACTAGCTATTTTTCATTCTATAGTTAATTATATATTAGATATAGGTTTTAGTAGATAATTGTTCATCTAACACATCTATTACTTCTCAAAATAATAATAAAAATGGGATTTTTGCTTCTAATGCAAAATAAAAGTCATGGGACACAGAAATGTCTGACATTCATGGATAGTGTCTCACTTCTATTTGAAAAAATAGAAAAAAAAAAAATGTAAAAAATGACATACAGTAATTATTAAATGACACTAATGACATTTGATGCCAATAATCAAAGGAACATGTGACAGACATTGATTGATGGATGGTTGTTTTTATCGTACCAGACAGAATCGTTGGTCTTGTCTTTAATTATTTCCAGCTTTTCATCAATATAAATGTCTGTGGTCAAGGAAAGATCCGTGTCGTGGGCGGAGCTGAAGTTGCTCACACAACGAGTCGGGATACCGAGACATCTCAACACTGAGAGAGAAACGGAAAGAGAAGCACATGAGAAATAACACCACATTCGATTTAACGACACAGACATCTCAAGGAAACTAGCGCCCCCTTGAGGACTGAAGTTTATCACAACAAACACGTGTGCATTGTGCTGGCCACTCATTCTCGTCTGATTTGCATACACACATAGCGTAGGTTTTTGGCCTACATTACAATTGCATTCGGTCATTTAGCAGATATTTTTACTCAAATGCAAATGATTTATGATACAAATAGCGTACACAAACCGCAGTAATGCACGTACCGGATGCCGTGACTCCAGCGTAGACCCAGCACTGGGCGAATTTGACCGGATTTCCTGAACTCTTGTAAAACTGTCTCAGGATGTCTCCACTCCCGCTCCAGGCGGTGGGCGCCGTCCCGCCTACATAACTATCTGACCAATTACCCATCAGCACACCTCGATCGTCATTAGAGTTCACCTGTCATAGAGAAGAGAAGGAAATCTTTTCAAAACAGGTGCTTCTCAGTTCTTCAATCGGGCATCTTAAAGGTGCAGTAAGTGATTTCTGAGAATCGCTGTTGAAAGTGGATCAGACTGAGCACCAAAACACACTTGAAGCCAATCAGGAGTAAGGGGCGTGTCCACTCATGAGGGGGGGAGGTGCCTGTGCTGCATAGAGTGTCAGTGAATTTGGGGGCGGAGCTATAAAGATATGGGCGTGTTTGTTTTAGTGATTTCAACTATAAACAGCATTTCTCAGAAATCACTTACTGCACCTTTAAGGCGCGTTCGCGCCATGGCGTAATTACCGTATTTACAAGATTACTGTTTGTAAAATGTGTTTACGTCCTCGTAACTAGTAATTAAAACACAGCTGTTCACACAGTTTCTGAATCCATGTCCATGTCTTGTGAATGAGACTCACCAGAGCAGAGATCATCCTGGACACGATCACCGGATCTCTCCATTCGGTCATAGCGACCCGACCCCTCTCCAACAGGAACAGACATGCTTCCAGGACATCCTGCTCAAACTGATGAAAAACATTGCAAAATAATAAAAATGATCACAATAATGACAATAATAGTAATAGAAATAATAATTTAAATGCCAATGTAATAATAATAGTAGTAATAATAATAATAATAATAATAATGTAAATACTACCAAAAATAATGTAAATAATAATAATGTGAAAATAATAAAAACTAAAAACAATTAAAAAATAGAATATATTATTAATAATAATAGCAATAGCAATAATAGTAATTATATTAATAATAGCAATACTACTACTACTAATAGTTATGTAAATTATTATTATTAATAATAATAGAGAAATTACTATTACTCCTAATTTTAATGTAAATATTATTATTATATCTTATAAAATATGATATATTATTATAGTAGTAGTATTTACATTATTATTATTATTATTATTAATATTATAATGTAAATATTAATACTAATACTACTACTAATAATAACAACAGGAAATGAGAGTTAAAATAATAATAATGATAATAATAATGTAAATAATGGAAAATAATAAAATAATTACAAATAATATAATATTGATAATAGAGAAATTACTACTACTCCTAATTTTAATGTAAATATTATTATTATTATATCTTATAAAATATTATATATTATTATAGTAGTAGTATTTACATTATTATTATTAATCATCATCATAATAATAGGAAATAAGAATAATTAAAATATAATAATAATGGGGAACAATAAAAATATATAATAATAATAATAATAATAATAATCGTCACTCTCTATAATGGAAGTGTGTGTTTTCGCACCTGGGCATAATTCCATGTTCTGGCTCCAATTTGTTTCTCGGTTCCGTAATAAATTCTTCCCATGCTGTTCAGAACATACTCTTTTCTTTCCGCCTCATTATCCAAAAACACAGGATCAGCTGAGGACGACAGATCAAGGTAGTGTTACTTCACTGATGTGAATGAAGACAGAATGAGTTTAACTGTGTTGGGTTCGGTCTGTACCTTCACACCAGGGGTTGAAGAGCAGGTACAGGTCGTTCGGGGCGCAGGGGAACAACAGCTTCCCCTTCGGAGAGAAGGACTCGACGGTGATCATGTAGCGGCCGATGGAGGCGGTCGGCAGGGTGTTGACCGACAGCCGGATCCGCTTGTCCTTCTGCTCGACGATCTTCATCTCCCAGCGAAGGTCTTCCAGTTCATCCACTAACGGAACAGAGATGCGGATCCCAGTAGTAACGAAGGAATCTGCGGAACAGAACAAAGACATGGAAACGTTAATGATTTAGCTTTCATCAAACTATCTGTCAGTGACTCAGCCGTAGACCAATTAATGAAAGAGAATGAAGGAGCAGCAGGATTAGATGACATAACTAGTCCTGGCCCAAAACCAACCACTTCATGACTCACATCCATCAAGAGCCACATTCATCTGTCAGTTTATCACTATTGAATAAAGAGAAAGATAATTGACCTAACCGTCAGAATGTCTGGGCATCTTTCTCTCTTTGTCACACACTGATTTAGCAGTCAAACAATTAGACTCCGGATGAAAAACATGCTTTTATTTCCATAGCCGCTGCATGTTTATGTTGTATGAGTGACGGTTGAGTACACAAAGACTTTCCAGACAAGAAATCCAACAAAACAGTTTTAAATGCACCTAATTAGTCGATTTTGGTTATGCATCTAATATTTACTGATTTATCTGTGATCTGTTCAGATTCAGACATTAATTGTTATTCTTATTTGTATTCATTTAAAAGAAATCTTGGGTTATTTTTTCTACCCAAGTCCTGGGTTGAGCCTTTTGGGACATTTTTGGAGTTATTTTTCCAGTGTTTGGGTAGTTTTTGTGTTACCCTGATCCTGGGTCAGACGTAAAAACAGAGTGTTTGGGGAGTTTTTGTGTTACTCAGATCCTGGGTCAGACGTAACAACCCAGTGTTTGGGTAGATTTTGTGTTACCCTGATCCTGGGTCAGACGTAACAACCCAGTGTTTGGGGAGTTTTTGTGTTACCCTGATCCTGGGTCAGACGTAAAAACCCAGTGTTTGGGTAGATTTTGTGTTACCCTGTTCCTGGGTCAGATGTAACAACCCAGTGTTTGGGGAGTTTTTGTGTTACCCTGTTCCTGGGTCAGATGTAACAACCCAGTGTTTGGGGAGTTTTTGTGTTACCCTGTTCCTGGGTCAGATGTAACAACCCAGTGTTTGGGGAGTTTTTGTGTTACCCTGTTCCTGGGTCAGATGTAACAACCCAGTGTTTGGGGAGTTTTTGTGTTACCCTGTTCCTGGGTCAGATGTAACAACCCAGTGTTTGGGGAGTTTTTGTGTTACCCTGATCCTGGGTCAGATGTAACAACCCAGTGTTTGGGGAGTTTTTGTGTTACACAGATCCTGGGTCAGGCGTAACAATCCAGTGTTTGGGTAATTTTTGTGTTACCCTGATCCTGGGTCAGACGTAACAACCCAGTGTTTGGGTAAAAAAAACAGAAGCTGGTATTATAGTAAAAATTAAACGAGCCATTATCCATTATTACTTATCTGCTGGGTAAGATTAACCCAACATGTGTTCTGTCCTATATTTACCCAGCCCTTGGGTTGTTTTTAACCCAGTGTTTTTAGAGTGTGATGCTAAATTCATTCTGATTCAGGTTCTTCTGCTGCTGGTTTTAATGGTGTTTCTGATTCTAGGTGTGAGAGAAATGTCGCTCAACACCTCGCTTGATCCAATTATGCGAAGTTAGAGGTGCGTCCGGTGGAAATGAGGAGGAGATATTGCAGTAATGGAGAAAAAATGAACTAAACTTTCAGACAAGTCCGGACTTGAGTCTGTCATCTGCAGAGATGTTTGTAAGCACAAGATGAAGACAAGTGAGCCCCTTGTGAGATTAAATTGAAAAATAATAACTGTTGTCGAACAGGTTTTTAACTCAAACTCAAACACACTCACTCAGCTGCAGTTGCAGGTTGTCTGATTTGCGGTTGAAAGGTCTGGAGAGCTCGATCCACATCTGGAAGGTCTGTCCTCTGCGGACGATCAGCTTGTCGCTGAAGTAAGCGTCTGTGCGATGCTCACGTCGGTTCGGCCCATCCTTGGACTTCAGGAGGTCGACGGAGCGCACCGTCAGAAGCGTGTCTGAAGAAGAGAGAGGAAAGGGTTGAACATACGGATACAATGAAATCAAAGGAGTGAACTGATATCTGAAATCTTCCTTCTCCTCACCTGAATCTGCAGCTGCTGCAGACGCAGATGAGGCTGCAGATGTGTTCGTGGCCACACCTGCATTTGCGCTGACGGGGGGAAATGTAGACATTTCTGCAAGTAAACTGAAAAGTAAAGAGAAAAATACCTTAATATGTTAAATGCTTTATCAAAAATAAATAAATAAAATATAAATAAATACTAAAGTACATCAAATTAAATAAATATTAAATAAAATATAGAATAAATACAATAAAAATAAATCAATAAAAATTCAAATAATATTTAAATGTTCAAAAAAAATACAATATAAAAAAAATTAATAATTAAATACAATTCAAATAAATTAAAATTGTAATACATAAAATACAAATAAATAAAACTTCAAATGAGTTAAATAAATAAAATATAAATAAATATGAAATAACATGTTAATAAAAAAAATATTAAATAAATAAAATAAATATAACTTTAAAAAATAAATGAAATTTAAATAAATAAAATGTGCTGAATTATTTAAAATATTTATATTTAATTCCAGGTTTACATGATTTTAATCTTGAGTCATCAAACAGTTTACATCACGTACGCTAACAGTGAAAAGTTTGGACGCACTTAATTTGAATTTATGTTCACTGAGATTTTTAAAAAATTTTCTTTGTCTATTATGAAGTCTCCTTTATGGATTTGAATGTCTTGAACAATATGATATAATCACTATATGCAACTCCAAATGTCCATCATCCATATGATTGATTGTATGACACTATGATTTATTGTGAAGCTTGGGATTGGCGCTATATAAATTAAATATTATTATTTTGATCCAAAGGCTTCTGCTTAAATGCTATTTAAGTTTGATTTTGTAGACAAATATCAATTGTGCCTACATATGAATATTTTGTGTCTTCATCACTTCATTATTCTAACAAATGGAAAATCGTCATAATAAGAAATCAGTGCATCCAAACTAGTGTGTGTAACACTGTTCAATTACTAAAGCAGATTAATATTTCTTCTCCTGTCAGTTTTCCTCATTGATATGTCATGTCACAGCCTACTGACCAATATTTTGTCGCCATGTTTCTCTGTTAAATTCATACAGAGTTTAATGACAGGTTCTGTGTTCTCAGTGACTATTTTAATTGTGCAATCATAAAATCATTATGAAGAGTTTCTTGCATGACTGGCACCCGTGACCTCCCACACTGAACATCGAGTCATTATCACAGCTCTTCACAAAAGACTCGCAACAAAGACGCCACTTACACACACTCACACACCTGAACAACCACCATTAACCCTCGAGATGACATCCAGGGCTGGGAAGATTACTTTTAAGATGTATTTCACAACAGATTACAAAATATTTCGTTAGATTACAGGAAGTTTTGTAACTTTAGAATACTTTGGAACACTAAAAAGGTTTGTAACACCAAACATCGGACTTGGTTTTCCTCTGCATATTTTAAACAACATCAGTTTTCCACAATATTTCTTTAAGCAAATGCAGACAATCTCAGAAAAAAGGAAAAAAAAACAATACTGATGCTCAAAAAGGAAACACGATGCATTAAGAGCCGGGGTGTGTAAACTTTTTGAACTGGATGAACAAGGTAAATTGTACTTATTTTGTCTTATGGGAAACATGAAGGTATTACCTTCTGAAGCGCTGTATTAAATGAAAAAACATGATCTTTAAACAAAATAGGACAAATGTACGCACCATCGTGTTCAAAAGTTCAAAAGAAGTTTGTTTCCGCCACTAAATAGATTTTTTTTTTTTTGAAAAAAGGGCAATTGACCCTTTGATTGACAGGTGATCTAACCAGTCATAACGCCGAATCTTCGCGAACGGTCAGTTGTTACTTTTTTCTTGCAATTGCGAGTTTGCATCTTACAATTCAGACTTTTTTTCTCAGAACTGCGAGATTTAAACTCACAATTGGGTTATAAAGTTATAAATCCACAATACTGACTCTTTTCTCACATTCACAAGTTTTTATTACGCAATTCTTACTTTATGGTCTTGAATTGTGTCTTGTCTTTTTTCCCCTCATAATTGGACATTATAACCTGCATTATAACCCGTTTCTCTTAGTAGGATGAAAATAATCTGTTATTTTAACAGTGAATAAATTATATATAGAAAGCGATCAAAGAACGCTCCCTTTACAATCACTGGAGCTGTCAATCAAACAGCCTGAGTTTATTATTCTGGACTCACGCCAAAACTCCCGTTTTATTCAGCGAATCTCTTAGTTTCATCGCGTTTGCACTGTTAGTTATGATGAAAGCATTCGTTAGTGTGCAGAAATTGAGTTGCAATGACCAGATCACTGCTTTCATGCAAGAGAGTAATATTTTTGTAAAATAGCTTATTCAGTACAGTACTAAATTTTAAAAAAAATTGCAGTTTTTATGATCCTAGATCCCTAATATTATTAATTTTTAAATTATTAATATTGAATATGAAAGTTATGAGCAGAATTGTAGCTTAGGATGCTTTTGCAGACTGTCAGATATGACATTAAAATTTAAAGTAATCACTTTGGTAATCTAAAATATTTTTCGAATGTAACTGTAATTTGATTACCACCCATTTAAAATGTAACTTATGAAATACAGTTGCTCAAATCTTGTATTTTAAACACGTAACTAAGTATTTCGTTACTCCCCAACCCTGATCACATCATCATCATCATCATCATCATCATCCAGCTGCAGTAACTGACTCGACATCATCATGTCTAAACCAATGACAACGACTGATCATACTGATCATGCTAATGTGCACAAACATGTTTTACAATAACTTACATTCTTAGGTCTCAAACTCATGCATATTTAAATATAATGCATATATGAAAATATAATGCATATAAGTTTAATGATATTTCTAATTATCCTGTTTTAAAGTTCAGCTAAGCTGTTTCATATAAAGCATGTTATAAAGGCTTTAATTTGTTACATTAACAAATATAATTGAATGCATTAATGTATTTTCAATCCATTTAAGCATGAACTATTAACATGAAGTGATCATAAAGAGCTGCAGTGTTGATATGAAGTGTTACCTGAGTCTCTGAGTGAAGTTCAGCTCTGTCTCTGACGGACCGTGTGTTTGTGTTGATGAATTCAGGGAATGTTCTGCTCTTATTTAAAGCGTGTCGGCACTCCTTCACTACAGAGGCGGCGACACAACAATTAACATTCAGCACACTTACTGTCAGAGAAAGGTGAAATAAAGTGGATTTCTTCCTTTTCTTAGTGAACTGGAAATATTCCAGGAAAACAAATCATCATGAATCACGAAATCAGAAACTTAAAATCTGTGAATCATTAAAGGCAATTAATTCATACAAAGGTCATAAAGATTGGTACATTTCTGCAGCCCAAAAGCAATTAAAAGACTGTTGAATATGAATATAAGCCTTATAAAGTAAAATACATTTAAGTGTCTGCCTACAAGTTTAATAAAATAAAAATATTAAAATAAATACTAATTTATTTTAAACTAATTTAACAAATAAATATATAAAATTCAAATAAATAAAATATAAATACTAAATTTATTAAATTAAAATAAGTATTAAATAAAACTAATAAATACAATTCAAATACATAAAAAAATCAATATTAAATAAAACTAATAAACATTATTCTAATAAATCAAATTTAAATAGATACTAAATTAAATACATTTCTAATAAATAATTAAAATAAATATAAATAAATGCTAAATGATTTAATAAATAAAATTCAAATAAATAAAACAAATAAGTATTAAATAAATAATAAATATAAATAAATACAACAAAGAAATAAAATTCTAATAAATACATAAAATATAAATAAATTAATAAACATTATTGTAATAAATAAAATTTAAATAAGTATTAAATAAAATAAAAAATCTATAATTATAATAATAAAATTCAAATATAAATAAATATAAAGTCATCAAATAGATATTTCACACAGTTTTTCACAGTATTTCACAATCAAGTTTGGATATACTTGATTCAAATTTGTTATGAAACATTTCATAAAGTATAAAAACTGTGGCACTTTCAAAACATAAATAGGGGTGTGTCCCATTTCATATACTTCTGGATTCTATATGTTCACACTGAAAACCACAGGAATAATTGAACTCAAGTATGCGGATAAGAAATGTTGCTGCCAGTCTTTATACTTCATGTGTAAATCCACCTGGAAAAGGTTTTCTTAGTCTATATTGTGCATATCTGATCTTTCACACCCAGATAACTAACATACTCACTCATGCACAGATATGCACAAATTAATATTTCCATAAAGCCCTCCTATGTTCTCCATAAGGTGAGACCGAAGAAGAGGAACCGGTTTGACGAGTGAAGGGAGGGAGCGAGGGATGAGATTAGATGAAGAAACAGTACGAGGTGTGTGTCCTCTTAAGTTCAGAAGCGTGTCATTATTGTCATCGGTCTGGAATGATAAGAGCCGAGTGTGTGTGAGGGGTGCGTCGATCTGTGTTACACTGAACTGGATCACCAATAACAACAAAAAGGATAAAAAAAAAAGGATAAAATTAAATGGGAATGAAGTTATTTTTATTGTTATAGACATATTAATTGTAAAAATGGTAAAAACACAAATAAATACAATTTATAAAGCACAACATATTTAATAAAAGTGTATAATAAATAATTTTAGACTCATAATTACAAAAATAAATACATTTATAATAAATTTAAAATAATAAATAAAAAAATTCAGATAAACTAAATATAAATATTAAATAAAATGAATAAACATTCTAATAAAAAATTCAAATAAATAAAATATAAAGATTAAATAAAATAAATAAATAAACATTATTCTAATAAACAAATATACAATTAAAATAAAAAAAATAAATAAATATGTTGGTTTAGTAAATTATAATAATATCATAGACTAATAATTATAAAAACTAAATACATTTATAATAAATTTATAAAGCACGTAATTCATAAAGCACAAAACATTTAATAAAAGTGTCTGATAAATAAACAAGTATAATAATAATACAATATTATAGACTCATAATTACAAAAATACATTAATAAATTTATAATAAATAATAAATAACATTCAAATAAAAAGATGAAATAAAATTAATAAACACATTCTAATAATAAATACAATTCAAATAAATAAAATATAAAGATTACATAAATAAATACAATAAAAATAAATTATAGTTTGGTTTAGTAAATTATAACAATATTATAGACTAATAATTATAAAAAATATATACATTATATTATACATTATCCATCATTATAAAATAAATAAATATATTTATAATAAATTTAACAAATAATAAATACAATATATAAAGTACTGTAGCCCAAATGAGCAAAATAAGCAATTATTTTACTACTTTCTTGTTCGAAAATGAATTATTTATTTTATAAGGCAATCATTAAAAACTGAGATATTAAAACATCAAGAAGCACGCTTTATAAATTAATAAATGGCTAAAAGCAATACAATTGATAAAAGCACCTGCTAAATGAATAAATGTAATTGAAGTTTATTATTATTATTAATTATAGACAAACACATTAATAATAAATGTAATAAATTGATTTATTAAAAAAAATATTTAAAAATGTATATTTCTGAATGACTGAAACCCAAGGTGTTGAGCAAAAATAATATTTTATTATTTAAAAATTTAATAAATAGATTGTGATTTGTTTTTAACGAGAACAAAGTTTGATGGCCTGTGAAAGCAAGTGTTATAATAACAGCTTTATAACAAACCAAAAAACAGTGAAAAGATTTGGGTCATAACCTGAAATATGAAGGCTGTAAAACTGTACTGAAGGCTGAGCAAAACAAAAATGTCATGTTTTTCTCACTGAGTCTCAGACAAAACTAATCCTAAAAAGAAAAACTGATGTTTATTATCCTAAAAAAATATATTTGTTTATTAGAGTGAGGATAATTACATGACAGTCTGATGAAACATTCAAGAGCGTTTCCCCAACAGCCGAGTCACCACAGAAAAACTGTGGATAATTATTAGATCAAACTTCCTTGAATGAGCACTTACACTTCTTCTGGAGTCACACACACACCTGAGCAGAATCACCTGTCCAACATCAGTATGACCCTGCAGAATTAAACAAGAAACTCCCAAATAAAGTCAGAAACATGTCATGCAATTAAAAATTTTACTTGTTTTATTTGCTGACTGTTGCTGAATGAACACATTCCAACCTGCCTGATCTACAAAAATTAATATCTGTTTGCTACTTTATAATATACACTAATAACCATCATAATAACAGGGGCGTGTGAGGTCAGAAAACACAATAATACCTGAAGTTTGTTTAAAAAAGGCCAACGATCAAGAGCACTTCTGGAAGAAAAGGTTCTAAATGGAATCTTCAAGTGTTCCGTCAGGTGATTCATATATAGAACCTTTCAGAAGTTCCATCATGGGATCATTTTATGGATTTAGTTCATTTTAATTAAATTGTATGAATTAAACAGCTCGTAAACATATACATTATCACTAGAAAAATTGAAATGACCCGTTAAACCCATTAAACTAAGAGTTTTTTTTTTTTTTTTGAAGAAAATCACCACAGAAAATGATAGAAAAAAAATTAACTGCAAATTTTAATCTCACAATTCTGACTTTGAATTTACATCTCGCAATTCGGACTGTTTTTCTTGCAATTCTGAGTTTATTTCTCGCCATTCTGACTCGAAATTTTATTATGCATTTTGTGATCAGAAACTTTCGTCAATGAAATAGGCATTAGAACTCAGAATTGTGAGATATAAACTTGGAAGTTTAAGATATATTAACTGATAATTGTGAGAAATAAAGTCTGAATTGTGAGATGTTAATTCGGAATTGCAAGAAAAAAAAGTAAGAATTCTGAGGGAAAAAAACATCAGAATTGTGAGATATAAACTAGGAACTGTGAGATTTAAAGTCAGAATTGTGTGATAAAAAGCAATTAACTTTTCAATTGTTCATTCAGTGACGGAAACGGGCATGGTTTAACCTGTTGCTACTGTTTGTGCAATTAAAACTAAAATATAATAATGGTTTAGATTGAGAAATGATAGGGTTCAGCTATTATGTTGCACAATATAGTGATTTCCTCAATTTCTGAAGAAGAGTAAAATCTCTCATTTCATCATTGTGTGACGATAATGTGTGATATTTCCTCCATCATCATCCCAGAATCAGATTGACAGCGCTGCGGGTGAAGCGTGTCATCATGTACAGTATGACCGGTGCTTTCTCAGCACATTTTGAAAAAATTGCTCAAAAAAGCTGTTACGAAATAGCTGGATTACAGCATTTTCAGGTACAACCCGAATTCTGGAAATGTTGGGACGTTTTTTAAATTTGAATAAAACAAAAACTAAAAGACTATGAAATCACATGAGCCAATATTTAATTCACAAAAGAACATAGATAACATAATAAACATTTAAAGGGAGAAATTTTACAATTTTATCCACTAAATGAGCTCATTTCAAATTTGATGCCTGCTACAGGTCTCAAAAAAGTTGGCACGGGGGCAACAAATGGCTGAAAAAAAAAAAAAAAAAAAAAAAATCAAGAAATTTTGAAAAGATTCAGAGAAACTGGAGAAATCTCTGTGCGTAAGGGACAAGGCCAAAGACCTTTATTGGATGCCCGTGGTCTTTGGGCCCTCCGGGACTCATCGGCATGATTGTGTCAATGACATTTCTAAACGGGCCCAGGAATACTTCCAGAAACCACTGTCGGTAAACACAATCCGTCGTGCCATCTGCAGATGCCAACTAAAGCTCTATCATGCAAAAAGGAAGCCATATGTGAACATGGTCCAGAAGCGCCGTCGTGTCCTGTGAGCCAAGGCTAATTTAAAATTGACTGTTTCAAAGTGGAAAAGTGTTCTACGGTCAGACGAGTCCAAATTTGACATTCTTGTTGGAAATCACGGACGCTGTGTCCTCCGGGCTAAAAAGGAGGGAGACCTTCCAGTGTGTTATCAGCGTTCAGTTCAAAAGCCAGCATCTCTGATGGTATGGGGGTGCATAAGTGCATACGGTATGGGCAGCTTGCATGTTTTGGAAGGCACTATGAATGCTGAAAGGTATATAAAGGTTTTAGAGCAACATATGCTCCCCTCCAGATGATGTCTATTTCAGGGAAGGCCTTGTGTATTTCAGTAGGACAACGCAAAACCACATACTGCAGCTATTACAACAGCACGGCTTCATCGTAGAAGAGTCCGGGTGCTGAATTGACCTGCCTGCAGTCCAGATCTTTCACCTACAGAGAAAAATACATCAAAGACGACCACAAACTCTTCAGCAGCTGGAAACCTATATCAGGCAAGAATGGTACCAAATTCTAACACCAAAACTCCAGAAACTCATAACCTCGATGCCCAGACGTCTTCACACTGTTTTGAAAAGAAGAGAAGATGCTACACCATGGTAAACATGCCCCCGTCCCAACTACTTTGAGACCTGTAGCAGGCATCAAATTTGAAATGAGCTCATTTTGTGCATAAATTTGTAAAATTTCTCAGTTTAAACATTTGTTATGTTATCTATGTTCTATTGTGAATAAAATATTGGCTCATGTGATTTGAAAGTCTTTTAGTTTTCATTTTATTCAAATTTAAAAATTTCGGAATTCAGGTTGTATTAGACTCATGTACATGACAGACAGACAAACAGTTCATCCTGCTTTAAAGGAAGACAGCTACTGATGAAGGCTGTGATTTTCTCAAGTTCAGTACTACTCCTCTGCCAAAATATCCTTGTGTCTGACAGGAAGAACTTTCTTTCCTCATTTGAGAAGAATAATGAAGCTGAGGGTTTCTGAGGAGAATCTGTGGCAGAACCGGCCCTCTGGGACTCGTTTGAGGCCTCGTCTGACATAGCCTCGACCGCTGCAGATCAGCTTCTTGTCCAGCAGAGGGCAGCGTTTACAAGACATTCACAGAGTCAAGCCTCTGGGACACTGGGTAATATAAGGAGCAAAATAAAAGGGTAAAAAAAATAACCTAATATATACAGAAACAGGCTGTGTCTATATATAGGCCTGTTGACTGAAATATAAAATATCTGCCAATACAATTAATTAAAAAAAAAAAATCCCAAAATATTAAATATGCCAATACTGCTTAAAATTAAATAAACAAATATCTACCTACCTATTGCCCAAACCCAAACAGATTAAAATAAATAAATATTGCCTGAAATATGAAATATCTGCCAAAACGATTAACAAAAAAAAAGAAAATGCCCAAAATATTAAATATCTGCTAATATTGATTCAAATTAAATAAATACCTAAATAAATAAATTTTGCCCAAAACATGAAATACACATAAAATAAATAAATAAAAATAAGTAAATCAATATCTGCCAATACGATTAATAAAAAAAAGCCCAAAATATGAAATATCTGTCAACACTGATAGCAATATAACCCTAAATATAAAATATCTGCCAATATTGCTAAAAATTTATTTAAATAAATAAATCTCCTGAAATGTCAAATACCTGCCAATACTGACAAATAAATAAATAATTACATAAATACATCATATGTAAATGCTTGTATACTATAAACACCAGAACAAACAGACAGACGAAGCACTTATAAACGTCTGTAGACAAATTTATTCAATTTTCAACAATAAACACGGTTGATTTCACTCTGACAACAACACACAGCATCTCCAGGGCGAGACGGACACGTTAAACATGAACGAGAGCTTGAGGATGAGTGACGTCTGTACACCTGTAAACACACACGCTGTTAAACATCACGCATGTAACAACCTGCCAGTCATTACACACATGCTGAATAGTCATTTACAGTGGAGCGCATGGTGAAACGTCAGTATAAATCCAACTGAAAATGTGTTTAACAAGCTTCTACTCGTGTCCTAATCTCAATAAATACCACGAATACAGTGAAGTTAACAGTGGTCAAGTGTGAACACAGTGGAGTATCAGTGAGGTTGTTCAGGTTAGTGAAACGAAACATACTTTACTCAAATACCTGTGCAGAAATTCAACATAAATCTTAAATTTAGGCCTACGTATTTGAGTGTAGAAGTGTTTGCATTCACACACTTGTGTAGAGTACGTCTCAAGTCTTTGTGCTGATGTTAACTACAATCTAACACAAGAAAGCACTCTTTGGTTTTGTGAAAGAATCCCTTTTTTGACTTTTTCCTAAAATATTTAAATGGCCTTACGTCACATAATACTGATTTATTCTGTAAAGCTAGTAGATTTAGTGTGTCTGCACTCCAAACGATGAGAGAATCACATATATTTGATGGCGCGTGTGAGACGGGTGTTCTTCACAGCAGATGTAAAGTAGGATGTGTCGTCCTGCGCTGACAATAGTTCTTCTGAGCTCACAAACCAAGCACATGAGTAGGAAAGGCAACCAACACGGAAACAGTGAAGTGTGTGTGTTTGCTACATCTTTAGGTGGTCAGGCTCTCAGTGTGTGTGTGTGTGTGTGGTTTGGGACAGTCGTCTCTGAGGGGTTTATGTGAGTCCGATCTCCTCTAGGACGCTGCGGGGAGTCTCTGCTTCCTGTGGGAGGAAGATCGACACTTTCCCTGATCACACGCTCACAGATAAATCCGTCAAAATTACTCCAAGACACAACAGGCAACACATGCAAACCCTGAAACTCTACTATAAACACCAAAGATGCTCCAACAAACTTTAACAATCCAAATGTTAGCTTCGTTTTTATTAAAAAAACAAACAAACAAATATTTACAAACAAACTGTAAATTATTCAAATATTGCCTTTGTTTTTTTTTTTGTAATAAAACAACATATTTACCAAAACACACACACAAAAAAAAAAAAAAAAAAAAAAAAAAAAAAATCAATTAGTGTTTGTTTTGTAAAATATTTTAAAATCTAACATTTGAATTATTTCATGTTTTAGTAAATATTTGTTTTTTTCTAACAAAAACAAAGTCAACATTTGAATGTTTAGTGTTTGTTTGGAAAATATTTGGCTTTTATAACAAAAACAAACCTAACGTTTTATTTATTGTTTTTTTTTTTGGTAAATATTTGCTTTCAATAATAAAAACAGTCAACATTTGAAATTTCTAGCGTTTGGTAAATATTTGTTTTTTATAACAAAAACAAAGTTAACACTTGAATTTTTAGTGTTTGTTTGGAAAATATTTGGCTTTTATAACAAAAATAAAGCTAGCATTTGAATTATTTAGTGTTTTTTTGGTAAATATTTGTTTTTAATAATAAAAACAGTCAACATTTGAAATTTTTAGTGTTTGTTTGGTAAATTTTAGTTTTTTATAATAAAGGTAAATATAGCTGCAAGCAGCGATTAAGGGGCCAAGCACAAAGCAGCAAGCAGGTAAAATCATCAGTAAAATATTTATTTCATATTTTTTTCAGTTATAGTGCCACCAACAGGCGCAATCCCACCACTTTTTTTGTGTGTCCTCAGAGTGTGCCCATAAATAAATCTGTCAAATTTGGTGCAAATCTCATTTCGTTTAAGAGTTATAGACATGTATATGTATGACCCATGCACGATTTTGTATTTTTTTTTGCCACTTGCTATCAAAATTTTGGCATTTGGGCTTCAACATTTAGCCAATGACTTATGTTTCCGAATTTCCTACTGTGGTTTCGTCTCGATTGGACTAACGGTTTCGAAGACATTCGCGAACATTGTTTTAATGCTAAATCACAACTTTGCACAAACCGTAAGGCGAAACCTAGCATGTTAGGTATCGTTGGACTTGGCATGGATTCAGGAACCCAAGTAGATGAATCCCATGAAAATAAGTAAACCACATCAAAAGTTGTGAGCATATGAATATTTGATTTCACCACTTGGTGGTGCAGTCTCGATAGTTCTAAGGCTCCTTCAGGGCATCGTGCTGATGACCCATACTAATTTTCGTAATGATACCCTAATGCATTCAAAAAATGCAGCATTTTGCTACAAAATGCAAAATGGCCGACACCCAAAATGGCGGATATGTTAAAATTGGATATAACAAGACCAGTTTTATCATTTTTGGCCAAACTGTTCGGAAGTTCTAAGCAAAAATAGGCATTTTTGCTATCTCCGGACCAGTAGGTGGCTCTGTGACGAAACACAGAATGTAGCCTCAGGTCATGTTTGTGATGACGTACCAACTTTGGTCAGAATACACTAAAGTGTTGCGGAGATATAGCCTCGCGTCCAATTTGGCATGCTCTTCTTCGAATTTGTTTGCGCGTTATTCGAGAATGGTTGGGTTTATCAAAAAGCTTTTGATAACTTTTTGCCAGCATAGTCTGAAGATGATCTTTTTTTTTGGCGGGAAAAGTTTAATGACGGAAAATTACGTCATAGGGTGCATTCGAATTGTATTGCCCTGAGGAAACAAACACTAAATAATTTAAATGTTGGCTTTGTTCAGAACTACGATGAGCAACTTTTTGAAGAGAATCTGCATTTACTTTATCTTTTTATCTTTTTAAATTTCCCAATATTTGTTTTTCTTTCCAGTATGTCTAAATGTATTGTACAACTATGAATAATTCACTCAAAAACAAACATTTTATTTTCATGAACACAGCCAACAGTTTATTTAACATAAAACTTAAAGACAGAGCACCACTGATATCACATACACAAACTGTTGACAGACAATGAATTTTGTTTTTTATGGATTTGTGTGCTGGCCAAGAGGTGACATCCGAGAACAACTTTTGCCCACGCAATCATCATGATGTAAATGTTTTGTATTAAATATCAACAGTGTTGAAGGTAACGCATTACAAGTATCACGAGTTACATAATCGGATTACTTTTTCAAGTTACAAGTAAAGTAATGCATTACTTATAAATTTACAACAAAATATCAGTTACTTTTTCAAAAACAAACAAGCAAGCCCAGCCTAGGTGAGAAAAAAAAAAAAAAGCTGCAAAAACAACAAAAAGTAACTAAGTAATGCAATTAGCTACTTTTTTTAGGGAGTAACGCATTATTGTAACGCATTACTTTTAAAAGTAACTTTCCCCAAAACTGAATATCAGTCTTTAGAATGTGAAAACTAGGTGCAAAACATATATTTGCAATTATTTTAAAGATTTTGCGCTGGCATGTTGTTCGGTGCCACCCCTCTGGGCTCAGCAGGTTTATTTTATATGTATGAAGCACATGGAGATGAGCCGAGCTAAATTTATCCTCCGGGATCTGAAAATAATCAGCATGTGGGCTGCCATGTAGAATGACTCACTGATGACACAAATACATTTACAAGACACGGAGGCAAACCAGACACACGCACAAGAACAAGATCAACTTACTTTGGCATCCTGAACATCAGTCGGCCAAAAAAAAGAGGGGAAAATCAAGATTTAAAAATTGCATTACTGAATTCAGCCTGTTATTTGCCATCTTTAAAGTTTCCAAAAATGTTTTTAAAGTTTTATGTCACACCAAAACATTTTTAAGTACTAAAAGGAGCTGGTAAAACATCAAAGAGTCGATAAATACAATGACTAGTTAACATTAATTAACCTACACAACAAAGACGCTTCAGAGGTGGAGCAAACTGATGAAAGATTATGGTTGTCTTTGAAATAATGTGCACTGAAATAAACCATTACAGATAGTGTTGATTTTTAAAGGGTACATTGGAAATTTTGAAAATTGAAGATTTTGAATTCAAATCAAAAATATTGATTGAATCAACCTAAATACATTAAATTAAATTTTGAGTTAGAATTTTTTAATTAAAATAAATGAAAACATCACTGAATCAACTTAAATGCATTGAATTACACCAACAAAAATAATTTTCATGATTTAATCAACATTTTTTCTTTTGTCAAATCAACTTAGATAATTAATATGGTTCGGATAACATATTATTTTGAGTTTCTGTTGATTAAACCAATCGCCTTCATTGTAGTAACTCAAATTTTAAATTTTAATGAACTCAATTTTAAGGCAACCAGATAACTTTTTTTTTTTTCTTTTTTTTTTTTTAAGTTAAACCAACAATTTTTTTTTACAGTGTAAACCAATTTTTTTTCTGTACACTGTAATAAATTTCCACCTATTTTAACTTAACTTCAGTTCATATATTATATGGACATGACATGCAGGAAAAAAAATAAAATAAAATAGTAGGCTAAATCGTGCACACGATTTATTAATTTGTTCCCTCAATTTACTAAAACGTGCGCACGATTTAGTAAATCGAGGGAACAAAATAGTAATTCGTGCGCACGTTTTAGTAAATCGAGGGAACGAATTAATAAATCGAGTGCACGATTTAGCCTACTATTTTTTTCCTGCATGTCATGTCCGGGGCTCCGTATATATCTTATATTTTTAAGTGTAATAAAATTAGCTATGCAAGTCATTTCAACTTAAATTATATTAAACTGAGTTAAAATCGAGTCGAATCTCATATAACTTAAAAAATAAGCTGAATTTGCAAATCCATTTTTTGATTGATCTTAGGAAATATTCTAATATTTTGAAATACTGGATTTTGGACTTTCATGAGCTGTACGCTCTAATCATCAAAATTTAAAAAAAAAAAACTTTTGAAATGTTTTACTTTACATGTAGGGAATCTAGAATATATGAAAGTTTCATTTTTAAAAATAATTTATAATAAAAAAATGAACTTTTTGATGATATTCTAATTATATGACCAGCACCTGTATTTGCAGAAAGCACCTTTGTTGTCAAGGCAAGCTGTATTGATTCAGTTCATCAGATTGATTAAATGTGATTTTGGCTCAGGACTCTGTTCTTAAACGTCGGGTAAAGACTGAAGCATCCCAGCGCTGCATGAGCGGATCTTTAACATTCGCTTCTCTCCTGGAGTCTTGAATCATTCATGATTACTGAGCTGCAAAGATTCCCATCGGAATTAAAACCCAATTATCGCTCAGCCCTGCGGTGACAGTCCAGGAGGAGGTTTCCACTGCTGACGGCCAGCAAGAGCACAGACGAACTTGATATTATATATATATATATATATATTATATCTCTCACACAGAACAGACCAAACCAGAGAGGAAATCTCACATACGCACTTCAGTTTCAGCCTTTCCTCAAAGACAACACGAAATCAAAATTGACTATTTACTTTTGTAATTCAAGTTATCTTTCATCAAATTTATAATAACCTGCTCCACTTTTGAAACGACTTTCTGCAGCTGGCCGTACTGGATCATTTTAACTAACAGAAAAATATTTAGGGTAAGTTTACACGTCAACGATGTACAAAAAACTGAAAAGTTTTTTTGCATACAGATCTTCAAAAACGACTAAAATCGCTGTATTCTGCTGCCAGGCCAGTAGATGGCGATGTCACTTTGTAAAGAATCACTATGCTCCTATAGACTGAACACGTAATGTGCATGACGTCACCATTTTCTCAAATTCACATTTGTGTAGTTCACACGGAGACGAATGATAATGGTATCATTCTCAAAAACTTGCACTTTGAAACCCGTTTTCAAAATTTTGCGTTTTCAGGCCCCCAAAACGCCGTTGTCGTGTAAACGAACAGCCAACACGCATTAAAAGTTTTTCAGTTTTTAGTTGAAAACGGTGTCGTGTAAACAGCCCTTAGACACTGTTTTAGCAATCTTCAATTTGTTCTGTATGTGTCAAATCGTGCTATACATTTTATCCTGTTTGACTCAAAAATACGTCGCATTACAGATGCAAATGGGTGAATTTATATATTTATGTATATTAATTGTCATAAAATTAACCATGCAATGCACAGTTAATAACTACTTTTTTGATTTCTGTGTGAAATATTACCCCGAGTTCATCCTACAATCCACACTGAAGCTATAAACACAAACACACACTTCTTTAAATTTCTCTCATTTCATTTATTTCTACCGCGTTACAAAACGCACATGAATTTACATCCATTCAGCCTACAGATCGACTCAATCATATTCTTAGTGATTCAAAACACTCATTGTGAAAGATACTCTAAACATGAATCGGTTTTCAAATCAACTCTATAAATAATGAATAAAATACATTATCGAACACTGAAGTGCAAAAGTGTGTCTAGGCGGAAACTGTTTATAGTGACGGCAGAAATACAGCGGCTCAAAACAACAGTTCAGTCACACTTTTCTTCATTTTTGAAGCCATATTACTTTTTGTCCAGCATCTGCACCAAATTGCATATTTTTGCTCAATTTGGGCCTCAATAAAACTGAGCTGTTTTTCTCACTATATCATACTATATGAGCCATAAAAGCCTGATGTTTCAAATATGATACTCAAAATAAAACGCATATTAAAACTTTTTTTTAAATATTTTGTTTAAAGCTTCAATAAACACTTCCATTTAAAAATATTTGACTTTTCTGACTATTATTTCATGTCAGGCTTTACAGGGTTAATAAATGACTTATTTATTATTATTTAATGCAGACATTCAAACATTTCTAAATGTTATATAAGCGTCCAAATACTTTTGAGGCCGCTGTAGATCTGTGTCTGTGTGTGTGTGTGTCTGTGTCTGTGTGTGTGTGTGGACACATTATATAATAACTGACAATTTCATATAACTTTCTACTAAATCAAGAAAGAAACTAAAGTTGCTACTGCGCATACAAACTCATAATTTATAAATGACTACATTTACCAACCGCGGGTAAACTTGTACAGCTGTTATTGTGATGGCTGCTTAAACAAACTGAACACTTTACACTGTAAAAATGATGTTCTTCTCAGTATTTCTGTCTTGTTTTCCAGTACAAATATCTAAAGATCCTTAAATTAAGATACATTTACTGGAGAAGGAAAATTACTTGCAATACTGAGTCTTATTTTCTGAGAAAAATCAAAATGAAGTACGTTTATGCTTAACATAAGAACAAATACCTGTCAGTGGGGTCAGAAATAAACTGAATTTAAAGGATTATTATATTATATTATATTATATAAGATTATAATTTTTATGACCCAGATTTGCAGATATTTTCTCTTGTATTAACTCAATTTTGACCAATTTTTCTGAAAAACAAGACTAATATCTTGAATAATTTTGTATCCCCAGTAAATGTATCCTGATTTAAGAATCTTTAGATATTTGTACTGGAAAACAAGACAAATACTGAGAAAGAATATTTTTTTTTTCTTCCTTTCCCCCAGTGTAGCAACCATTTGAGCAAAAATAATTTTCTTAAAACATCTTAAAATATCCTTAAAAACAAGAATAATTTACTTGAGAATCAAAACGGCATTAAATATTACGATTCTACAAATCTATCATGTGAACGTTTTTAACTGGAAAACAAGATGAAGATTAAGAATATGATTTTTGCTCTGAAACAAGTCTTTATGATTACACAGATGACCTCATGATTAATTCACTGAATTTTAAATAATGTCCATTCGTAAGAGTGAAGAACCGATGACGTCCACCAATGAGAGTTATTCAGGTATTTAAGCCGGACGAAGATTTGATTTCCTGAAGCTACATGAACGAGTAAGATACAGGAATAAAATCAGTTCAGATGAAGACCAGCACACAGTTAAACACATGAAACACCATCCGACAGTGTGCAGGTGAAACTGGGTCCAAGATGCAGCTCTCTGATTGGACGGTGCTGGAGACAGAGGCGGAGTCAGGCGTGCAGGGGGAGTGGCTCAGCATGCAGCAGCCAATCAGTACACGGGCACGTTAAAGTACTCATGTCGGGGCTGAAGGAGACACACACACACATACAAACACTGAAAATGGTGCAGACAAACGCACACCTGTGAGAGATGCAGACAGACACGTGCAGGACGACATGCAGTGGACGAACCATCCACAGGACACATGAACCTAAGTGTGTTTACATGCACAGTCTCTCACTGTAAAAAATGGTTTAAGCAAAACTGACAGATTATTGAGCATTATCTAGTTACTATTTTGCATGAACATACCCAGAGCAGCATTCAGTCTTCTTATTAAATGGGAGCATGATTATTTATACTAGTTATATATTAGTTATCAGCATTTTACTGTACATGTAAATGCACTCAATACACCTTCTGCTCAGACTTTCTACAATAGGATTATATTTTAAATACACTGTAAAAAAATGAAACAAATTTACACAGTAAAATACTGTTTCCATTGAAACAGTAATATACCATAAAAACAATGCATTCTGGGTAAGAAAAGAGACCTATAGGCTACTTTCTTGAAAACAACAAATAATATTACCCAGAATGCATTGTTTTACAGTATGTATATTACAATGCATTCTGGGTAATATTATTTGTTGTTTTCAAGAAAGTAGCCTATAGGTCTCTTTTCTTAAAACGACAAATATTACCCAGAATGCATTGTTTTTATGGTATATTACTGTTTCAATGGAAATGGTATTTTACTGTGTAAATTTGTTTCATTTTTTTTTACAGTGTAATTAATCTGAAATTCTGAATGGAATATATTCTATTGTTCCACATTTCGCAGTCAGAAGGATTAAAGAAATTAATCATTTTATTTAGCAAGGCCATAATAAATTGACCAATTTATAATATTACAAAAGATTCCATTTCAAATAAATGCTGTTCCTTTGAACTTTCTATTCATCAAAGAATCCTGAATAAAAATGTATCACTGTCAGAAATGTTTGTTGAGCATCAAATCATCATATTAGAATAATTTCTGAAGGATCATGTGACACTGAAGACTGGAGTAATGATGCTGAAAATTCAGCTTTGATCACAGGAATAAATTACACTTTAACATATATTCACATAGAAAACAGCTATTTTACATTGTAAAAATATTTCACAATTTTTACTGTATTTTTTTAATCAAATAAATGCCTTGGTGAGCAGAAGAGACTCATCTTTCTGAATAAAATTTTGTATAATATAATTATACACTAAAAAAAATTACTGGGTTAAAATTAACCTAAGTTGGGTTGAAAATAGACAAACCTAGCAAATGATTTGTTTTAACCTGCCAAATTGATTGTTTTAACCCAGTGGTTGGGTTAAATGTTTGCCCAACGTGCTGGGTAGTTTTATTTAACTCAACTATTGTTTAAAAATGACTGTATGTCTGGCTTAAAATGAAACCAAAATATGTTGGAAATTATAAATCAGACACATAATTACTAGAGGCAACAATAATAATCAAAAGGTGAACATTTATTAATAATAAATGTTTAATTATTATTCATTAAACTTATAAATACATGTTCATTTATTAAACATGAATAAATGTTAATTTCCAACATATTTTGGGTTCATTTTAAGCCAGACATAGTCATTTTTTAATTTTACAGTAACCCAACAGCTGGGTTAGAACAACAAAATCACTGGGTTTGTCCATTTTCATGTTTTGTCCATTAAATTTAAATATATAACAGTCGGTCCTAAAGCAAAACCAGTTGAAGTGCTGCTGTAAAGTACAGCATTGGTTCTCTAGTAACAGACAGGATGGAAAACAACAACATAAACCATAAACTCTGGGAGGGAAAGAGGTCAATGAGACAAACACAGTGACTGGACGGCATTACAAACCCGTCGCACAAACACATATAAACACGAATTACATCTGTGTTCATCTAGAGCCACTGACAGGTACAGCTACACTAACAGCAGAGAGACGATTCTACACAGGGAAGGTAAACCACACCTGAAGAGCGTCGACTCGAGCCGGTCTAACTCTGGAAGAGTCCAGAGGACTCGGAAGACATGTTCGGACTCAGAACACCTGCAGGACATTTACAGACAGACACATGACAACTGTGTTCGGATTCTAGCCACCTCAGCATCTAATTGATCCACAGACACACAATCCTGTCTCACAGCGAAATCTACAGCAGCTCCCGCAGGTTTATCATCAAAGACTAATTCAAATGAGCTTCGTTCTAGATTTCCAGGGTCTGTCCTCTATAATTAATCCGGATCAGCCGGCGTGCCGCAGGGCTTTTGAGCTCCGAGTCTGTGTGGAATTTCTTCTGTTCTTTCAGGAATGTTCTGGAATGACTTTCCCGGGTCGAGCGCTTTCATTAGCTGACGGTTCAATTAAAAACACCTCAGAAAACAGAGGCAGGCCTTTCAGTCGGTGGGGCGTTCGTTTGAAGTTTAACACCAAAGCTTGAAACTGGTTTATTATAAAATTATTTAAAAAGTAAAGCCACATAAAATTAAACCCAAATAATACCAATGAGAATGTAAAGAATGCTAATCCGATTATTAAAACTAAGTCATATGAAATCAGCCTGGGACCACAAAAACATGTAATTTTGTCAACGAAAACTATGACGATAAATGTTTTTTTTTTTATGACAAAGACGAGACGATGACAAGACAATATAGTCATTAAACGATAACTGTGACTATATTTACATGCAATATCACTGATGAAAAAAAGACGAGACTAAAATGTAATTAAATAAAATCTCTCTTTTTGTCAGAAAAAAAAAAAGGGGGGAGACAAAATATTACAGACTGTTTTTAATGAGCTTCTATGGCTACATACATCCATGACGCAATAATGACAATAACAGAAATAGAAATAGGCAGAATTGGTAGATATGAAAAAGAAAATAAGATAATAATGAGCGCCTCCTCCGCCATGTTGCAGTCAAATAAATCAGTAATATAATGTAAACAGAAGCTCGCAACGCTTGCCCCGCCTCCGAGTTCTTCTGATCGGTCCACTGTTTTGGAACTGACATTGATGAGCGGCGCTGCATGTAAAAGTTGAAATTCCTTTAACTTGACACGCCGTCTTAAACGCGGCGCTCATGTGCGAGGCGCTGCAAAAGTCGCGAGACGCGAGCGTAACGGTCATGCACGTCCATCAAGCGCGCGTTTACATAGAAAAACAATGGGAAAGTAGTGCATTGGAATAGAAAAACGCCCTTTTCTGTGTTGCCATGATCACTCATTATAAGCGTTTTTGGGCTTGTTGTTTAAGCTCGGCTCATAAAGCGATCGGGTTTATGGAGTTAAAGTGAGCAGATACGAGTCGTGATATTTTGGTCTTATTTTCACTATAAATTGGATTTATTTCGGTTTATTATGGGCTTGTTCGCTGATTTTTCTAGCAAGATCTGGCAACAGGAATGAGTCAAGGCTTTTGCTTTCCCTGTGATTCACCGCGCATACAGACGAGAAACATCGTTTAACAACTAGTTCAGTTCGCATGGAATTTCTGTAAAACGCGATTAAGCACTGACAAACGAAATTAGCTGCAGTGTGTACATGGCCTATGAGTTTTCATGTTTGCGGTTGCCAGATGTCAAGGTTTTAAATCCCCAATAGAGCTTTTCTGTTAAGAGGATACATTTTCTGCCCGGTGGTTTACTTGATATTTGCAATCTGGCAACCATGCGCACGCAACTCTTCTACACTGTGGAAGAAGTGCGGGTGATCTGACAACCGACAAACAAGTTGGAATTCAGCAATCTCCATAATCTGCTTAAATCAAAGTGTCATTCAGTCAGTGTGTTTCTTCACGAGTCGCTTGCGCTGATTGTGTGACTAAATCTGCCATCAAACCTTCTCAGTGATGAACTGTAATAAATACAAACATGAATCTCAACTATATTGTTTGTGATTATGGTTGTTGAATTTGCTGTTGTTTTAATAGAAAAACATTATTGTAATTTAGAATTACTATTAGGAATTTCACTGTTTTAATTTAAGAGAAGTTTCTTGTTCTACCAGTTTTCATATTGCAGAGAGAGCTAATTTATATGATAAACAGCCTATAATAAACCAGTACACTAGATCAAATAGAGCATGACATTCTCTTGATTTGTGCTCTTAGGTGAAAGTGCAATAATTCTGATGAAATGTAAAAAAAATTCTCAAATGACAACATTTGAGTCAATTTTGAGTCAAATAATTGTGATTATTAATTTGATCATTATGCAGCATGACGAAAATGTGTCTAGTTTTCAGTGACTAAAACTAGACTAAAATGCCCAGACATTTAGGAGACTAAAACTTGACTAAACAAAAACAGGACAAGGTTGACTGAATATGATAAAAAGTACGTTTGACACAGGACTAAGACTAAATTAAAAAAAAAAAAAAAAAAAAAAAAAAATGAACACTATCCAGAACACATTTCCCTCCCAAAAATAAGATTTATTTATTTATTTTAATTATTAACATTTTTTTGCAGTGTTGTGTCAACTATCCACCCAGGAAAGTAACTCCAAAACATTCCTGAATTTTTTTATTTATTTTTTTTTTTTAAACAAAAAATAAAAATAAAAAAAATGTAATTGTATCTCTCCTTATATACTTTATTACACACAGGTACGAAAATGCTTCATTTTTAACCTAAATTCAACAAAAACTCAGCAAAAGGCAGAGAGAGAGAGAGAGAGAGAGAGAGAGAGAGAGAGAGAGAGAGAGAGAGAGAGAGAGAGAGAGAGAGAGAGAGAGAGAGAGAGAGAGAGAGAGAGAGAGAGAGAGAGAGAGAGAGAGAGAGAGAGAGAGAGAGAGAGAGAGAGAGAGAGAGAGAGAGAGAGATCACATCATAAAACACAAACCCCTCGCCGCATAATGTGATTTATTCTGATGCAGTGGGATATTTATGCAGTGGCAAAGCCCCAAAATGAAAAGGGACGCGCTCATCTCTCATCCTCAGCTCACACACGCAAATAATCACATTCCCTCCCCGCCGAGACGCCCGTCCTGAGCTGAGGGAGTAATGCACATCTTTATACAGGCACAATTTATGGAGAGCATAAAAATGCAGTTAAAACATTTGTTGTCATCCAATGCGAGTTAGTTCCCATCAGGCATCATGTCAGAGGCCAACACACACATCCAGAGCATCTGATTGTGGAGACGGGGTGCGTGTCTTTAAACGCAACACATCTGCATTACATGTACTGTATGTACAGTATTCAGTCATTTGCTGAATATGCCATTATGATGATTAAATGTATAACTGAAGGCGTGACAGGAATTACTATCACTGGCCCTGTAAGACTGGCGCTGTATATCTAATATATATATATATATTGCTTGTAGTTTGCTTGGAACCTTGTGACCACATTTTGACCAGGTCAAAGGTCAAGAGTTAAGGTCAAGAGTTAAGAAGTTCAAAAGACACCACCACGTCTCCTCCAATCAGAGCGAGCGAGAGCTTCATCATGCCCAATCAGTAATCGGCTCAGGCAAATCACACCATTTACCAATAGGCTGACAGGGTGGGCGGGGCTCCGGCCCCTTATAAGATCTCCTCATTGGCCAAACCTCCCCAGTCTTCAGTCTGGCTCTACGGACAGAAACACCAGCCAATCAAACAGCCCGATTCTACGAAATGACGCCAAATCCGTTTCACAGAAGGCCAGGAACTCTTGGAATTGGATTAAGATTGTGAATGAGAATGTTTTCATGGCGACTGAACCTCAGACTGAAGGTAAATGTGGTGGTTCAGAAAGACGATCCAGTCAAAACAAATAGAAGTTGCATTAAAAAATTAAAACTGATTATCCCTTGGCTAACAACTAGCTCTTAAGACATGCATAATGATTGTGTTTATGCAGCTGGCCACAGAAATTAACATTGAGTGAAGAAATATATTACAATCTAATTTGTAATATAATGGAAAATTGTGATTACCAGGCTGATTTTCATGCTCTTTTAACCCGTTTCCACTAAACCACAAATTTCACTCAAAACTGACGTTTCCACTGCCTTGAAAACACAACATTGACTATTTAACTAGCCTGCATAACTTACCCACAAATATAAACATGCCACATCATGAGTCTTTTTGGAGTTATGTAATATTTCTGATGCAATAGTTCAGAAATTCACACATTATTTGTAAATAAAAACATTTTAGAGGAGAAAAACTGGCTTGAGCAGAAATCCATTGGTCAAAAGCGCTTGTATACATTATAAAACTGATATAAAAGCACTAAAATAGTTGTTAATCTCAATTAATTGGGTAATTCGACTAGTTTAATATTTGGAAATCCAGACCGTACAAACGTAGATATGTATGAACAACAGTTACAAACTGCTGAAACAGAGCAGCAGCTCAAACTCATTAAATCCAAACCAGATTCATTAAAACATCAAAGAATCTGACCTCAAATCAGCAGATAAAGGACAAACCCCAGTCGAGACTACAGCAGCCCCTGAGGCTCAAACCGCATGCTCTCACTGATAAATAATCTTCAAAATTAAAACCATTATGTTGATTTCTTGCATAAATGAAAATTCACATGGTTACTTGAATATAAAGATGCAAAGCTAGTATAAATGTTTTGGCGCTGCTAGTCTTTTCGTGCTCAGTCGGTAAACTGCACATTTAGGTCATGTCTTGCTGCTAAAGCGTGGACAGCACGTCTTTGTTCTCTCTTTCTCCTTTGTCTCTGCCTGTAATTTGGCCCTCGGGACAAAGTCTGTCAGGATGGCAGTCAGAGATGATAAACCGCAGCTCTGTTTGGCTCTGAAAGCTCCACAAACTTGAGTTCACCGATGGTGACTGAACATTTCTATTTCCTCTAGTCTGTAACTAGCGCCTACATCAACCTTAATGGGAAAAAAATTAATCCAGTCGCATTCATTCATTCATTCAAAGACCATTTTCACTGGGAGATGAGAAGAAATACTTGGGTAAGAATTTCCTGACAATATACAGGAACTAAACTGCTTAGTTTCATTAGTAACTAACTGGGTCAATCTCACAAAACACGTCAAGAATGTATTCAACCCCAAAAACCAGAAGAATTTTACAGCATTTTACAGTACATAAAGAAAACGAGGAAACTATTGAAGCTTGTTTCCGCCACTGAATAAAAAAATAAAGGTAATTACGACTTTTTATCTCACAATTCTGACTTTTTATCTCACAACTGCAAGATATAAAGTCGCACTTGTGTGTTATAAAGTCAGAATTGAGAGATATAAACTCACAATTCTGAGGGAAAAAAAAAAGTCTCTTTTTTTCCTTAGAATTGGACTTTACAACTTGCAATCTCTTAATTCGGAGAAAAGTCAGAATTGCGTGATTAACACAATTGCAACTTTAAAATCTCGCAATTCTGACTTTTTATAACTCGCAATTCTGTTTTTTTATAACTCGCAATTCTGTTTTTTTATAACTCGCAATTCTGTTTTTTATAACTCGCAATTCTGACCTTATAACTCGTAATTCTGACTTTATAACTCACAATTACTTTTTTTATTTTTTTTCATGGCAGAAACAAGCTTCTATAAGAAAAAGATAGCATTTTACATAAAGAAAGTGAGAAAACTAATAACATCACAACGCAAAAAAGGCTTAATTTTTACTCAAGCAAAAAATACCTTTTCATTTTTCCTTTTGATTTTGGGACGTAACGTGGAAAAATGCTGATATCTGTAAATTTAGTGGAACAAAAATGAAGGGAGTGGAAATGTACTGGTCAAAATACAAAACATTGTTCTAGAAAAGTACAAAAAAAAGTAGTTAATTTTGTTTTCATTTTGGAGGGGAATGTGAAAAAAAAAAACCCAGTATATTATTAAATTAAGATTTTTTAATGTGACTCAATTTCCTTATGTCTTATTTCCTTATTTTTTTCTTTTGATTTGGGGGTTAAATGACCATTTTTAGTGAGATTCACTCAATTAATCTATAGTAACTAGTTTCTCTAACCTTTTTATTTAGGAAAAATTCAGCATGTCATGAACTTCCAGATCAGATTGATTTGGTTTGGAAGTTCACGGCATGTAGAATAAAGTCTGGCTCCACTCGGATCAGATTAATGACTAGAGCTACAGGGAGACTGATGGCTACAGACGCTAATCAATGATCCATAAATCATACCTGGAAGCAGGCGTATCTGAAAATCTAGATTCTGTAAATCAAAAGAGTTGGGTCGGGCAAAAGAAGGAAAGATACAGAAAGCAAGAGAGACATCAAACAGGTGAACCAGAGTAAAAATTTCAATACAGCACGTCTGGCATCAGCACACCTGAATTAAAGCTGAAGTGTGTCATTACTGCACCCCTAGAGGCACCTAGCGGAACTGGTTGTCAAGGCGTTGCTATGGTCTTGAGTAGTTCTTTATTAGCAGGTTCTTATGCAGTGGCTGGATAGTTGCCAAGACATTCTGGATAGTTGCTAAGCAGATGCTATGGTATTCTGCTGGCTATTGTGTTCATTGCAGGTTGCTATGCAATTACCAAGATGTCCTGGGTGGTTGCTAGGGTGTTGCTAGAGTGTTCTGGCTGGTTGTGTCCTGAATGTTTTATTTTTTTTTTCCTGTGTGTTGCTACAGTATGTGGTTACTATAATGCTTTGAATGGTTGCTAGTGTGTTGCTAAGTGGTTGCCAAGGTGTTTTGAGTGTTTTGCTACAGTATGTGGTTACTATAATGTTCTGGGCTATGTTTCCAAAAAGCATCGTGAGCTAAGTTGATGGTAGAGACCATTGGTGGCAATGGTTCAAAAATATACTTAGGCTTACAATGCTTTTGGGAAACGCAGCCCTGGATGGTTGCCAGGGTGTTGCTATGTGGTTCTGAGGCAGTTGTTAGAGTGCTCTGAGTGGTTACTGTGGCATTGCTATGCAGTTGCCAAGGTGTTATGAGTGTTTTTTACTGTGTTTTTTGTGTTGCCACAGTATGCGGCTGCTATAATTCTCTGAATGGTTGCTAGGGTGTTGCTGTGCGGTTATGAGGCGACTGTTAGAATGATCTGAGTGGTTGCTGTGTGGTTGCCAAGGTGTTCTGAGTGTTTTTAGTGTGTTGCTACAGTATGTGGTTGCTATAATGTTCTGAATGGTTGCCAGGGTGTTGCTATGAGGTTCTGAGGCAGTTGTTAGAGTGCTCTGAGTGGTTACAGAGGCGTTGCTATGCAGTTGTCAAGGTATTCATAGTGTTTTTAGTGTGTTGCTATAATGTTCTGGATGGTTTTCCAAGGTGTTGCCAAGTGGTTGCCAAGATGTTTTGAGTGTTTTTTTTAAGGTTTTGCTACAGTATGTGATTGCTATAATGCACTGAATGGTTGCTGGGGTGTTTCTATGCGGTTATGAGGCGACTGTTAGCAATACCTCAGTAACCACTGAGCATTCTATGCGGTTGCCAAGGTGTTCTGAGTGTTTTTTAGTGAGTAGCTACAGTTGGTGGTTGCTATAATGCTCTGGATGGTTGCCAAAGTGTTGCTATGCAGTTGCCAAGGTGCTCTGAGTGTTTTTAGTGTGTTGCTATAATGTTCTGGATGGTTGCCAAGGTGTTGCTAAGTGGTTTCCAAGGTGTTTTGAGTGTTTTTTTTAATGTGTTTTGTGTTGCTACAGTATGTTGTTGCTATAATGCTCTGAGTGGTTAACTGTGACGTTGCTATGCAGTTGCCAAGGTGTTCTAAGTGTTTTTTTAGTGAGTAGCTACAGTATGTGGTTGCTATAATGTTCTGAATGGTTGCTAGGGTGTTGCTAAGCGGTTCTGAGGCGACTGTTAGAATGCTATGAGTGGTTACTGTGGTCTTTCTATGCAGTTGCCAAGGTGTTCTGAGTGTTTTTAATGTGTTGCTATAATGTTCTGGATGGTTGTCAAGGTGTTGCTAAGGGGTTGCCAAGGTGCTTTGAGTGTTTTTTTATGTATTGATACATTATGTGGTTGCTATAATGCTCTAAATGGTTGCTAGGGTGTTGCTATGCGCTTCTGAGGCAACTGTTAGAATGCTCTGGGTGGTTACTGAGGCATTGCCATGTTGCCATGGTGTTCTGAGTGGTTTTTAGTGAATAGCTACAGTATGTGGTTGCTATAATGCTCTGATTGGTTGCCAGGGTGTTGCTATGTGGTAGCCAAAGTGTTCTGAGGGCTTTTGGCGTGTTTCAATGCGGTTGCTACAGTATTCTGGATGGTTGCCAAGGTGTTGCCATGCAGTTCTGAGGTGACTGTTAGAGTGCTGAGTGGTTACTGTGACGCTGCCAAGACGTTCTGGATGTTTGCCAGGGTGTTGCTATGCAGTTCCAAAGCTTGCTCTGGGTGGTTCCTATGGTGTTGCTATGCAGTTGCTAGGGTTCTTCAGATTAGTGCACATAAAAAAAAATGGTTATGAAAAAGCATTTTAAAAATCAAAAAAAGATACACTTCAGCTTTAATCTGAAAGCCTAGCATCAGGACATCCTGCAGATCTGTGCATCTGTGAGACTCCATGAAGAACAAGAAGAAGAAGAAGAGATTGTGTGTGAAAGCTCAGTTCCTCTACACTGTAACGAACAAAGGAGCGTTTTGTTCTGCAAGCGCCGGGGAGGCTGGGTAACACACACACATGAGAGCAGTCATTGTGAACCTGCAGCTCCTGAGGGATTTCTACCTTTCAATTCAAAGAGAGCGAGAGAGAGGCGAAGGCCAAAAACACTGTGAAATACGCAAGCGATCCCGTCGCTTTGCAGTGGCGGTAATAAACCTCAGTACTCCAGGAGGCAAGAGACCCATTAAACCAGATGTGCTGTTATTCTATGGTAGCTAGACCTCAACATCTCAACAGACCAATTATTTTTAACTAACCTCCTCAGCAAAGCGTCCGAAACGCTTTATAAGTGACAGGAAGTACTTGCGCCTCACCTCCTGCAGGAGATCCGCCTGCTCGATGGCTTTCAGGACGTTCTTCTTCGACGTCTCCTGAGCCTCGCCTCCCAGCAGGAACTCGTCCAGGATGAAATATGCCTTCTCGAAGTTAAAGATGATATCCAGCTCGCAGACCTGAGTTTGGGAGGAATAATCGCTGTAATTGGGTTTTTTTTTTTGGAAGCAACAAAGTCACGCCAGTTTTTTCTGCTGCATGACTTACACTGCCGAAGTATTTGTCGAGCAGCTCGACGTAGCGGTGGATGATCTCCAGTGTGATCAGCTCGTTGTCCTGGTCCTCGATGGCACAGCAGAAATACAGACTGGCGTATCTGCAAGATAAACATTTGTTTTAGTTTTAGTCACCAGTTGAATTTCCATCAAATATCGAAAGGGATTTGGCATATTTCTTTTATTTGCTCCAGCAAACTGCATGTTAGTAAACGGCGCGCGTGTGTGTGTGTGTGTGTGTGTGTGTGTGTGTGTGTGTGTGTGTGTGTGTGTGTGTTTCAATAATAATAATGTATCCTTTTTTCAGCTGACAGTTCATTTATCGTCCTTCTCACACTGGAGAGGATCTATGGCTGGTGAGAGCTGCTGAGAGAGCGTTTTCACTGTGATAATGTACTGCTGTGATCAGCAGACGGGATGGTCATTCATTTCGTCTTCTGGGACAGACACTCTTCACTGTGTTCGTGTAAGAGACGCAGAGAGAATGAGAATGAGAATGAAATCACATCTTCAACATACAACTTTTGTCCAAAATGCTGTTATGAATATGCGTATAGCTGTGAATATGCATATCTAACAATGGGTATACTTGCTAGTAGCTATCGGGTTTGCAGCCTAGCTGAATACAATAGTGCAATAAAATAAAATAAAATAAAAATAATAATAATATAAGCAAATGAAGTGAATAATATAATAAAAAATAATAATAAAAATAGCAAATGAAGTGAATATAAAAATAAATTTAAAAAAAAAAATAAAGCAAATAGATTGAATAAGTAACATAATATAATAAAATTATATATATAAAAAAAAAAACCAAATAGAGTGGAAAAAAAAATCCAAATAATAAAATGGAGTGAATAAATAATAATAATAATAATAATAATAATAATAATTATTATTATTAATAATAATAATAATAATAATAATAATAATAATAAAATAAAAAGCAAATGGAGTGAATAAGTAATCAAAAAAAATAAATAAAAATAAAGCAAATAGATTGAATAAAATAAAATGAAAGCAAATGGAGTGAATAAAATAAAATAAAAAAATAAAGGAGTGAATAAGTAATAAAATAAACAATAAAAATATGCAAATGGAGTGGAGGTAATAATAAATAACAATATTCAAATGGAGTGAACAAGTAATAAAATACTATAAAAAATATGAAAATGCAAATGAAGTAAATGTAATAAAATAAAATATTTAAATGGAGTGAATTAAAATATGCAAATGAAGTTTATGGTTAAACAAGTTACTTGCTACTAAGTGCCTCAAACAATTTCAAAAGATTCGAAGCCTCAAATCTCATGACAAAACCAGCGTCCATCAGTTATCACTGGTAACCTGTGAACACTACTTAGTGTACACTAACGAATACATTAACTTGTGCACACTGGCTGAAAATCATAAACCAGCCAATCAGGAAGGAACATGTCATTTTGAGAGTGCATTTGTCATTTTTGTATAGAGAACAAGCAGAATAAGCCTGTACTGGCGTTTCATTCACTGCCTGTTTAGCAATGCTAATGCTCTGTTTGGACGGGAGCTTACAGAGACAGATAGTAAGGCTGTTGAGAGCGAGCGGCTGGGGTCAGAGGTCAGACGAGGCGAGCTGTGAGGTTTCAGCTCAGGGAATGAGTCTGGAATCGAACCAAAGCCTGATCACACTGAGAGCAGAAGCAGAGGAACTGCTGTAGACACAAGGTCACGTTCATTATCACGGCCCACGGTCTGCTCATCTGTCTGGAGCTCTCCATCAGCAGATCACTTCAGTGTGATTCACTGCCACGACAACACCTGCATCTGGACCAATAACAGACACTGAGGAAATAATAATGATGATGGGGAATATATATGAACAAAGTGCATAAATGATAAAAAAAAAAAAATAAATAAAAAAAAAATATGCAAAAGTAGTTTATAATCAAATAAAATACAATAAAAACATGCAAATCAAGTGAACAAGTAACAAAAACAACTTTTACATAAGGTAAAAATAAAATAAAAATATGCAAATGGAGTGAATAAGAAAGCAAAATAAAAATATGCAAATGGAGTGAATAAGAAAGCAAAATAAAAATATGCAAATTGAGGGAATAAAGTAAGATCAAATAAAATAAAAACATACAAATGGAGTGCTTAAGTCATAAAATAAAATATATGCAAATGGGGAAAAGTAAAAAAAATAAATAATAATTTGCAAATAGAATGAACAATGAAATAAAAACTATGCAGAAGTAGTAAAAGTAATAAAATAAAATACAATAAAAACATGCTAAATTAATTGAACAAGTAACAAAAAAAAAAACTTTTTAAAATTTTAAGTGAAAAAATAAAATATAAATATGCAAACAGACTGAATGGGATTAAATACAAAAGGAGTGAAAGTAATAAAAATAGAATACGCAAATGGAAAGAACAAGTAATAAAATAACAAATATGCAAATTGGGTGAACAAGCAATGAAATTAAATTATATAAAAAACATGCAAATGCCGTAAATAGAATAAGATCAAATTAAAATATTTTATTACTCAAATCAAAATGAGTAATAAAATATTAAAATATGCAAATGAGAACAAGTAAAAAGTGAACCAGCAATAAATATAAATAATGCAGAAGTAGTGAATGTAATTAAATCAAGTCAACAAGTAACAAAAAAATTAAAAAGTTAAAAATGGAGTGAATTTAATGATTAAAAAAAAAAAAAAAAAAAAAAAGACAAAAGGATTGAAATAAAATAAAATATGCAAATGGAGAGAATAAATAATAAACTAAATATGCAAATAGGGTGAATGCAATAAAATACAACTAAAATATATGCAAATCGAGTGTAGTACCAAAAGTTAAGACTTTACATCAAATAAAAAAAGAAATAAAAAAAAATTACATTTATGCATTTTGCAGATGTTTCCATCTAAAGCAACTTAAATTGTGTGTTTCAGAAGGGAATTAAACCCATGACCTTGCCATCCATACCGAAATATAAAATAAAAGTGCACAACAGTCAATCATAGTTTGTTTACTCTTTTTTTGGAATGATTCAGCATTTGTTAATCATTCTGACTCATATATATATATATATATATATATATATATATATATATATATATATATATATATATATATATATATAGGGATGGCCTTTACTGTCAAAATCATTCAGAAAGCAAATGCTTTTCTTTTTCAACTATAAAAATCCCAAGTGTTTTCTTCTAAGAGACAGCCTTCGGGTTTGCGTTGATCTGTGTTCATTCTAATTAGATTTATACAAAAATAACACACAAAGTGTACAGTTTAAGTGCTCATACAGATCATGTGTGATTGTGTATTTGTCTCAGTAGTTCTGGAGAGTCACGACTCCTCATGAAATCAAGAACTGAACAAATGAACACAGAGAGGAATAAAGCAAACGTGTGGCTGCATATTTTACATTCACTCATGCTGCCGAATACAAATAACACTCATCTCATCTCAGACGCAGCACAAAACACAATAACATCACCATACGCACATAAATCAACTGTGCCAAAGTTCATATTTGTATTCAGCTCGTTTTCAGAAGCTGAAACACACAATCCAGCGCAAACACACACACAATAATGTGATGAAACACCAAGTATTAAAATGAAATTAAATATTATATAAATATCAAACACTGCAGTGCTGGTACAGGTGGGGTGTTTGGGAGTCCATTTCACTGAGAGAGTGTGTGTGTGTGTGTGTGTGTGTGTGTGTGTGTGTGTGTGTGTGTGTGTGTGTGTGTGTGTGTGTGTGTGTGTGTGTGTGTGTCAGTTCTCCGGTCAATGTACCCCCCATTTCCGCTGCCATGGAAACACCCTCATCTCAACGAACGATCGCTTTCATCCTGATCACACACTTACATGAGGAAAACATGTGATTGTGTACAGGACACACAAACTACATCTCCTGTCCGGAGACAGAAAACATCAGATTCCTAAACTAATTATCATCCTTGTTCATTATTTTGTGTCTGTAAACAAGCTCTGTGTATGTGAATATCTTAATAACTTAAGATAATATCTTCTTTCTTAAAATGTGTTCCTTGTCTTACAGTGAACGTTTCATCGGTCCATGTTCATAAAAAAAAAACTAAAATACTGAAATTTACTCTGAAATCCATCAAATTACAGAAGTAAAATGGGCTGCCAATGGAATTTCATGTTGACTTTCATACTGAAAACATTTTAATGTCATCATGACCAAATCAATCAAGTGAAGAAGCTCTACTTGAACTGAAGCCAAACTTGAGCTAATATTTAAAGACGTTCAAGAAGGAGTTTTCTCACAGCATGGTTAAATTAGTAGCCAAGACGTTTTTTCATTAACCTCTTTCTAAGTAGTTACGCACAAAAAAAAAAAAACATCATTCCAAACCCAGAAATGAGTCTTTTAATCACAATATGCACTAAATGTATGTTCTTCACTAGCCAGGGTGATTGTCTTTAACTAAAACTGAAACTAAAACCATAAAAACATGATAACGCTTTACAATAAGGTCCCATTAATTAACAAATTTACTAACAATGAGCAATACTTTTGTTACAGTATCGATTAATCTTTGTTAATGTTAGTTAATAAAAATACAATTCATTGTTAGTTCATGTTTGCTCAGGTCCTTTAAGTAATATTAACACATAAAACTTTTGATTTTAATATAATTTACATTTTAATTCACATTTATTTGTATAGCGCTACATATACATATCGTTTCAAAGCAGGGAGTGCATGTCAACATTACAATTTAGAGAATGCAGTTAGCTAATAATGTAATAATTTAGGCAATTAATTTACAATTATACAAATGATTTTATAATTGTAACAAATGATTAATAATGTATTAGAAAATGTTGAATTTAACAAGATTAACAAATGATTTACAACTAATGCAGTTAACTAATGTAAACAAATGGAGCCTTATTGTAGCGTTACCATAAACATTAACTGAAATAAAAAATAAAATAAAAAATTTAAAAAAAGGTAAACATTTTATAATAGCTAGCTGCCAAAGAAACATCTCATTTTCATTTAGTTTAAGATGAAGAACTAAAATAAACAAATGCTGTCAATTAATCGCTTCTAACATAAAAGCTTGGGTAACACGTTACACGTGTTACATGTATTTACTATAGTAATAACTATAAATTATGCATAATTACAAGCAACTAACCCTAATCCTACCCTAACCCTATAGGGTAACACTTTATTTTATAGTGTCCTTGTTACTTAAGTTACATGTACTTACTATGGCAAATTATGCATAATTACATGCAACTAACCCTAAACCAAACCCTAACCCTAATTATATACTAAGAACATGTTGTTAATTTCTACTACTCAATACTTAAATGTATTATTACACTGTTACAAGAGCACTTTATAATAAAGTGTAACCCCCTATAGTAAGTATATGTAGTTAATTACTATTACTCAGAACTTAAATATATAATTACACTGTAACGGGGACACACACTATATATTTTTACAAACTTTTATGTTGGATGTAATTAACCACGATTAATCGGTTTGACAACACTAAAATAAAACAATAAAGTAAAACTGATATAAAAATGAATGCAAACTATACAGACATATTTAACAAAAACAAATAAAAATACAAAAACATAAAATTACTAAAACTTTAGCGAAAAATTTAATTTGAAACATTCGAAATATTAATAAATATTATATGTACATAAAACTGCTATTCCTTTCTTCGATTTCTAAGATAAACGTTTCAAACGGTAACATGCTGAATTGTCACATTTGATTGTGTCGAGTTAATTATTTTGCAATTTTAATTTTGCTATGTCATTGCAGTCCTATCGAAGTGATGGTGGATGTACAGAAACCAGTTTAACTTCATTTTTCACAATGGTAGTGGAAAGTCAATGAGTGCACTGAATCATGGGATAGAATGTTTTGAAAAAGCTTACAGTATTCAAAATTAAAATGGATTACTTACAGTTGACTCTGATTAAACATGTTAACGTTGCATTTTTTACATTAGTTATAGTATAAAACAATACACAACTTCAAAGCAAGTGAGCTCCAGCTGCTCCACTGACCTTTTATACACAATTTTAAGGTCCCTCCACTCCAGGAAGCTGCACATCTTGGGCTTGCGGGCCAGAACCGTTTGCACCAGCTCCCGCGTGATTTTCTTCTTCTCCTTGTCGGATAGAGGAACGTACCATTTTTGCAGACGGAGCTTCCCCTGTCTGCTGAACAACAGCATGAACTGCATCTGATGGGAAAAGAGACGGAAGTGAGATGTGCCAAGACCAAACGTATTCTGTCCGACGGTAAATAAGAGCCTAGTAACTGTCATGTAAATAATAAATTAGAATCATATTAATTAAAGGGTTAGTTCACCCAAAAATGAAAATTCTGTCATTAATTACTCACCCTCATGTCGTTCCACACCCATAGGACATTCATTCATCTTCTTTTAATGAAATCTGAGTGATTTCTGTCCCTCCATTGACAGCTACGCAACTACCACATTTTCAAGCCCCAGAAGAAAGGTAGCTTAGTAGTCCAGTGGTTAAACCTCAATTTTATGAAGCGACGTGAGTGCGTTGTTTGCGCAAAAACACAATTTACAACTATATTTACAAAATATTAATCTCCAACGCGCGTTCACGAGAGCACCACGACGCATGCGTGTTGTGTTGACGCGAGAGCAAACGTTGTTGCGTGAACGCGCGTTGGAAAGTTGTAGTTGCGTAGGCTGTCAATGGAGGGACAGAAAGCGCTCAGATTTCATTAAAAACATCTTCATAGTGTTTCGAAGATGAACAAACGTCTCATGTGTTTGAAATTACACGAAGGTGATTAATTAATGACAGAATTTTAATTTTTCGGTGAACTATCCCTTTAATATAGCATCAAATCATGACAACAATAACCGCATCTGATATATCCATTCTGCATTTTTTTTTAAAAAACGTATCAAAGGCACATATTTAAAAATATATAAATTTTTCATATTTTCCAATTCATATAATAGCTTACATTATTATTATTATTATTATATATGATAGCTTATCATTATAACCAAACTCAATTTCTGTGTTTAACTTTACTGGTCTAGTTCATTTGCATAGAGATATAAATTAATTCAAAGACCAAATACACAAAACTTGCGAGCAGATTTTGCGTTCTAGAGATTTGATTGCAAAGCTAATTAACGCATATGCCTAAACTAATAAGCATGTGATCAGGTATTGACACTTGAGTCACGCGAGGCGTTTACAACCTTCTTCAGACAGGAAATAATCAAATATCACGCGACATACCTTTATGAAGAGGTCCGTTTGTAAATGAGGGATGAATTCACATGAGTTCTGGATTCACAGTGATTCGCGTCTGTCTCAGCTCGAGTCTTGTGTACAATAGATGCTAAAGGCGTCAGCTGACTTCTCGTTACTCGTTGGACGGAGGCTTCGCTCGGGAGTTCTCATTGGTGCGAAAAATACCGTTATTCCGCCCTAATCAGGAGCGCCGGCATTTGATTGGCTGATACGTGCGCCAGTCAACGCTTGAGTCACACTTACACTCAGTGTTGTTGGAAGGGTGATTGTCAAACGATTTAAAGGTGGGCAGGTTTTAAAAAGGGAATAAACGTCAGAGGATCACATTTAGTGTCAGATTTAAAAGCGTTTGTTCAGCCTGTACCTTTTGTCATTCACATAATTATTTTTATTGGCACTTATGAAGATGACACATTATAGGCTCTCAGTTGTGACTGATAATGCACAAACACAAAATGTAGGCTGCTCTATTAATTTTGTGCATTCTTGTATAGGCCTACTGCGAATATTGTGTCCTTTATATATTACATACAGTATATTATAGGTATATATTACATTGCTGTGCAACATGTAACTTTTTTTATATTTTATATGAAAGATTTAACTACGTTGTCAGGGCAAGAGTATTTTTCAAAAATATATATTTAAATAAAATATGAAATAAAAGCACACTTGACAATTAAGCCCTTTCTGATGTGTCAGGTTGGGGCAAGTTGTCACATGCGTTTCAAGTGTTACAATTATATGTTGACAAAGTGATTTGGACATGAACGACGCTCTTTTATATTGCAAGTTAGTCAATCATTTATTTAAAAAAAAAAAAAAAAAAAAACCCAGACTGTTTATGTTACGTCATTACTGTTGTTACAACGCCACCAAGTGACAATTGTCGCTATTGACCCTTCTCACAGATTGTGATCACCCATTTACACTGTAACCATCACAAATCTAATAAATATCGTTTTTTATCATGTATAACACTATTATAGTGTTATATTACGGTTAAAAAAAAAATAAATAAAATTATCTTTTGGGACAGCACATTAGCTCCAAATATATATCATTTGAAATACTGTAATAACTCAAATGTCACAGTGTAAGGACAAAGACAAGGGTTTTAAAAACGAAACCTCTTTATTCATTATTTACAAGTCTAAAAGTTGATCATTTAACTCCAGCCGTCAGGCGCACTTGTCCCGGAGCGCGCGCACGGCGGCGTTGTGGAGCTCTCGCTGCGTGATGACGCGCCGCCGGTTGAACTTGGAGAGGCGCGCGGCCTCGGTGCCCACCTGCGCGTGCACATCGGCCAGGTGCCGCATCAAAAAGGCGGCGTCACTCACGTCAATAGACAGCTCCTTTATTTAAAAAAAAAAAAAAAAAAAGTTAAAAAGCAATGTCAATAGTTGGTTCCTTCTATCATAAAACTAAGCACTTACTATTAAATGTGAAACTATTAAAGGCTTGTTCAAAAGACGAACTGAAGTATTGCGGGTTTTGGAACAACGAGGGTGAGTAATTAGTGACAATTTAATTACTCACCCTCATGTCATTCCAAACCCAAAAGACTTTTGTTCATCTTCGGAACACAAATCATCTTTTTAAATGAAATCTGAGAGATTTTCGGTCTCTTCATTGACAGTCTACGCAACTACCACTATTCAAGCCCCAGAAAGGTAGTAAAAACATCATTAAAGTAATCCATGTGACTCCAGCAGTTTAACCACAATTTATGAAGCGACGCGAATGCTTTGTTTGCACAAAAAAAAAAAAAACAAAAAAAAAAAAACACCTTTTTACTTATTAACCTCCAAAGCGCGCTCACGCTGCTCTGGCGTCAACAAGCATGTGTCGTTGTGCTCTCGTGAACACGTGAGGGTGAGTAACGACAGAACTTTTTTTTGGGTGAACCATCCCTTTAATATCAGTTCATTAATCGTTAATATGAGAATTAAAAGGTTTGTTCATGTCATGTCTATTTATGCTCGTTATTTTTAAATCAAGTGCTTGACATGTGGAAATCTAGTTGCATAAATATTTGCGAATGAAACGGTTTGCAGCTTATGCGAGTCCAACTTTAGGATCTTCGGAAAATTTTTTTGCTTTTACACACCTTCTCAATCTTGTAGATGTAGGCAGAGTATTTCTTGATGCTCTGCTTGCGTGTCCAGCTTGTTTTAACGGACTTCTTCAAGGATTTCAGCCTCCTGTCAGGTGATGTTTTCATGATTGACGCTGTTCAAGCCGCATTCACAGAACCGGAAGTGAAGCTGTTAAATGAACAGTCAGATCACCGGAACTATTTATTGCGTCTCTGCTCGTCTCAGCACAGGTGAAACATTTCAGTCTTAATTAAAGCTTCCTTCCCTAATTAAGACACTCAGTCAAAGGTCTGATAACAATGCCATTGCGATAGTAAATATAAATAAATAAATAAAGGTTGATTCCGTGATTAAATAAATTACTTAATATTAAAAAAAAAAAAAAAAAGATCTGAATTCATTTAGATTTTTTTAAAGTTACAACTTAGAATGTGTTAAGGTTTGGGAATTAAAAATATATAAAATATATAAAAGGCTTAATTATTATTCATAATTTCTCTTTTTTACCCCTATATTCGTGTTAGATTCATGATCTGTGCATTTGATAAATAAACTTTTGATATTTCTGTTTGGACTCTTCATTGTTCTAATCATGTAAACACAGTTTAAGAGACAGTTTCACAATGAAACAACTGAGAACTCAATGAAGTTTCCTCTGAGCAATGAATTTTCCTCGGGGACCGAGAGAAGTCGTCACGCACAGGCAGATCAGGACTATTATTGGATGTATGGAGTCCAGTGGATTACAGTAATCCAGAGCTGAACACTGCTGCTCATATAGTGCACTATACAGATCTGCTCGTCAAGATGGACACGAGGATCTTCACTGTGTTTCTGCTGCTGTTCACTCAAGGTACAAAGTGTTTGTGTGACTGTGTGTGTGTGTGTGTGTTAACAGACCCAACAAATATGTGTTCTAACATTGTGCTAATGTTCACATTATATCATATTAAGTTATGAAAAAGTTATTTCTGAATGTTTTTAATCTGGGTAGATTCACAATCTGCGTGTTTGTGTCCCTCTGAGTCTGTTTCCAGGATCTTGACTGTTATGTATTTGGACTATAGCAGTTCTTCATCCAAAGTTTTCAGTAACTACATGTATATAGTCAATTGATTTTAGCAATTAGGCCACAATCACCAATGATTTTACCTGTGGATGAAGATAAAAAGTTTAAATGAATGAAATAAAAGTGTGCAGAATGACTCATTTATGGGAAGTGAAATTTAAGCGCTTTACCTTAATGATCCTTCAAAAAAAAAACAAAAAAAAAAACAGACAGACAGATAGATAGATGATAGATAGATACAGACAGATAGAACGACAGATAGATAGAACGACAGACAGACAGATAGATAGATACAGACAGATAGATAGATAGATAGAGACAGATAGACAGACTGACAGATAGATAGATACAGACAGATAGATAGAACGACAGATAGATGGTAGATAGACAGATAGAATGACAGACAGATAGACAGTCAGATAGATAGATAGATAGATAGATACAGACAGATAGATAGATAGATACAGACAGATAGATAGAGATAGATAGATAGATAGATACAGACACAGACAGACTGACAGATAGATAGATAGATAGATACAGACAGATAGATAGAGATAGATAGATAGAGATAGATAGATAGATAGATAGAGACATAGATAGATAGAGACAGATAGACAGACTGACAGATAGATAGATAGATAGATAGATAGATAGATAGATACAGACAGATAGATACAGATAGATAGAGATAGATAGATAGATAGATAGATAGAGACAGATAGATAGAGATAGATAGATAGATAGATAGATAGAGACAGACAGACTGACATAGATAGATACAGACAGATAGATAGATACAGACAGATAGATAGATAGATAGATAGATAGATAGAGACATAGACAGACTGACATAGATAAATAGATACAGACAGATAGATAGATAGATACAGACAGATAGATAGATAGATAGAGATACAGACAGATAGATAGATAGATAGATAGAGACAGATAGACAGACTGACAGATAGATAGATAGATAGATAGATAGATAGATAGATACAGATAGATAGAGATAGATAGATAGATAGATAGATAGATAGATAGATAGAGACATAGATAGACTGACAGATAGATAGATAGATAGAACGACAGACAGATAGATAGATAGATAGATAGATAGATACAGACAGATAGATAGATAGATAGATAGATACAGACAGATAGATAGATAGATAGATAGATACAGACAGACAGATAGATAGATAGATAGATAGATAGATAGATAGATAGATAGGCTGACAAACAGATAAATAGAGAGATACGTAGAATGACAGATGGATAGATTTCTTCAGTAATGTATCTCTCTCTGATCTCTCACAGGTTTCATTGGTGTTTACACACAAGGGGTGAGTAAAAATGTGTGTGTGTGTGTGTGTGTGTGTGTGTGTGTGTGTGTGTGTGTGTGTGTATCTGTTCACATGTGATAGTGTGTGTGAATATTGTATGTGTGTGTGTGTCAGGAGTTAGAGATGCCATGGCCTTATGAAGAGGAGGAGGAGGAGAGTGTGAAGGAAGTGACGGAGAATCAAACGCCAGCGGGCTGCAACTGTGACTGTCAGGAGATTCGACCGACCGGAACTCCAGCCTGGACCTCCATCAGCACCACGCCGTCCACACCCATCAGCCCGTACCAGGACTGCATGCCGGGTCAGTGTCTGTGTCATGTTTTCTGGCCTCAGTTTGGGTGTTGAATGGCGAAAATGTGCAAGGTCAGGCAGCATTAATTCTCACAGGGAAGATTTGAGAAAACAGCATCTCTCGGTCCCTTCAGAAGTGCACACTAACTGATTCAGGGCGTGAAGCCAAGAGCTTTAGAGCGATTACATGAGTAACGATGCATCAGCTAAAACAGATGACACATGAACCGCCCTCTGACCTCAGTTTGACATTACCATCAAAATATTAAACGACACGGAACAAGAGAACTACATGGACGCTCTGCAGGAGGCGATGAGAGACGAGCCGAGCGAGACGCCATCAGAATGGGAAAGCAGTGACTTTGAGAGAGGGTAGAGAGTGCCAGCGGATAATCTCATGACTAATGAATGTGATGCCCAGATTACCGGGCCTGAAATAGGGCTCATCTGTCCCGCACCTTTACAAACTGCAGGAGATCCACACGTGCCAACGAACAGGACTCCTGATCTTCATTCAGGCTGGAGAAGACTTATAAAATTAGGATAATATGACATACAAATCATGCATTTGTGTTCATTTTGTTCGTATTCTGGTTAAAAATACCTCATAATAAAGTGCTGGAGGTCAAAACACGGAAACGAGTTGCATTTTGGCACTTCTGGTTGCATCATCCTGGTTTTTCCAGACCATTTATTTCCAGTTGCTTTTACTTCCTGTTCTTTTTCTATGATAGTTTGAGTGTGGGTTCCAGGAAAACGTGGATGTTGCTTGTATAATATAAATCACATTTAGCATGACGTTCTTGAGATTTTGGACACATTTTAAAGATAACCTGATGGTTTCCATGCTCCTCTTGTCCAATCAGAGTGTCCCTACCACAAACCGCTGGGATTCGAGGCCGGATCGGTGTTGGCGGAGCAGCTCACCTGTTCAAACCAGGACCAGTACATAGGCTGGTTTTCCTCCTGGACCCCGAATAAAGCCAGACTCAACAGTCAGGGGTTTGGGTAAGTGTCTCAGAAAAACCCGTCTATGTGAAAAAGAAGTGCACTTAATTCTATTAATTGTGCACTTGTAGTGTACTTCAAATCTTAAAAGTATATTTTTTAAAAACTACTTGCAGATAATATAATAATGAAATAAAAGGTCACTTATAGTAAATGTTAAGAAAGTTTCTTAACACAAGTGCACTTTGTAATAATGTCAAATGAAAAGTTTTGTTTTAAAGTACAATTTAAATCATGTTTTAATAATAATTTGTCATTTGATGTGTCGACTAAAGCACATGTAAAGTACTTGATTATAATTTAACTGTAAAGTTGTTTTTTTAAATAATCTCCAATATTTAACGAACGATTCGATGGACAGCGGCATCACAAAAGAAAATGAAAAAAAAAAAATCCCACAGGCCTCTAGGGCCGTGAGTCAAACAGGCCCAGTGAGTTTCTTTCCGATCGGGCCTCCGTTAGCCTTGTCTGATAGCTGCTCAAACTTCATGTTTTTTTGTACATGTTTTTTGAGATACATCAATGTCCTCATAGACAGGTTTTGGACGAAGACACCTCATGCCAATTTTCAAGTCAATCAGACTAACGGTGAAGTAGTTAAAGCCATTTTCATGTTTTTTCCTGTTATTGCGCCACCAAGTGGCCAGTCGCCGCGTCCTTTTTCACGCGACCACAGAATGAGCTCTTACACAGGTGTGCCAAGTTTAGTGAAAATATCTCATTTTGTTCACGAGTTATAGCAGTTTTAGTAAAAGTGGCTCCACCCACTTCGAACGTTTTGGTGGCCCTTAGAGACCGTGAATCGAAATTTCAACTTTTTTTGATAATTATTGACAATCAGACTCCAGAGAATCTCGCTGCACTGGTTTGGTTCCAATGATTCCAACGATATAAGACATTGGAAGCCTACGACTAATAGTTTAGGAGTTATGAGCCATTTCGTACGGCTGTAGCGCCCCCGTCAGGCCGACCAGGGCAAGCCTTGGTGACGTTGTAGATGGTGTGAGTACTACCAGCCCTCAAAGTTTCAAGTCTCTACGACTTACGGTTTGATCTGCCTGATCACTTTTAGGCAAGAATGCTGATCCTTGGAAAATTTAATAATTACAATAGAGTTTCAGCGCTAGGCTCTTGAACCCCTAAATATATTTAAATACGACATACACCTGATTGACCTTTGAGAGGGTCATTGATGGTGAACTCTGGACTCATTAGTGGACTGACTGTCTCCTCACTCCATCTCAGCTGTGCCTGGCTGTCCAAACTCCAGGATGCGAGTCAGTGGCTTCAGATCGACCTCCTGGAGACGAAGGTGGTCTCTGGTATCATGACTCAAGGTCGCTGTGATGCTGACGAATGGACCACCAAGTACAGCCTGCAGTACCGAACCCACGACAGCCTCAACTGGATCTATTACAAAGACCAGACCGGCAATAACAGGGTAAAAGCCTGAATAAACCAGGGTGTTCTGAGGAAAATTATACTGACCCTATACTATAGGAAAAGACCATGTTCGGATATATCATATCCGAACATGCAGAGAGTACCTTGGTACCCTTGCCCAAACAACATTTTACCACATTATTGCATAATTTATATGAAGTTTGATGATAAACCATCTGATAGGGTGCAGAAAAGAGGATTGGTCAGTAGCTCTTATGCTGGTATACTATGAACATTTAATGAGCTTGCTTGTGTTCATCCGTCAGGTGTTCTATGGAAACACAGACCGATCCTCCACGGTCCAGAACCTGCTGCGTCCACCCATCGTGACGCGGTACCTCCGGATCCTTCCTCTGGGATGGCACACACGCATCGCCATACGCCTGGAGCTGCTCATGTGCATGAACAAGTGTGTTTGATTCATGAGCATCATGGGTTAAGAACAGCTTTATGTACCACAATACTAAAGTCAAACACACTGGAAACTGTTTGAAATATTACCTTATAACCGTAGCTTCTGTATTAACAAAATTAAACAAGTAACCACTTTTGATTTAAAACAAGAGGACTGAGAGACTCTTATCAATGACTTACTGATCTGAAACTCAGCAAAGTTTGCGAAAAAAGAAGAATAGTGTTTTTATTTCTATTTATGTAATGACAACTGAATAAATTCCAAATGAATTCCTTAATTGAGTCACTGTTTATCACAGACGTAAACATTAAACATCCTGGGCTTCTTCAAAACTGTGAACGAACACAGATTCATCACCAGTTGCTTCTCACTCATCACAACAACAAAACTAAACAAATCATCTAAAGAAAATTCATGTATCTTCATTCCAGGTTAGAGAGACGCCAACCCATTCACCACACACTGAGAGACTCTATTGTCATTTCAAAAAAGCCATGCTAACAAGAAGTATTAAAAACAATATGGCAATGCTAAAATTAGCAATGCTAGCATTTACTCTCCTGGTGTATATTGTTCTACACTCCTGTGTCTGCAATCAAACATGTTTTTACAAAGACCAAGAAGTGCTAAAGGACAGTTCATATTTGATTTTGTTTGACTTTTATTAGTAGTAAATATGGTCCACCAATTTGATTGATGGTGACCTTGACCACCAACGTCGCAACCCCCACCTTTGACCTTTTCATATTCTCCGGGGATATTTCCTGTGTTGTAGTAAATCACGCGCACGATTTAGCGAATCGAGGGAACGAAAGAGTAAATCAGTAAATCATGTGCACGATTTAGCGAATCGAGGGAATGAAATAGTAAATCATGCACACGATTTAGCGAATCGAGGGAACGAAATAGTAAATCATGCACACGATTTAGCGAATCGAGGGAACGAAATAGTAAATCATGCGCACGATTTAGTGAATCGAAGGAACAAAACAGTAAATCCTGTGGACAATTTAGCAAATCGAGGGAACCAAAGAATAAATCATGCGCACGATTTAGCGAATCGAGGGAGTGAAATAGTAAATCATGCGCACGATTTAGCGAATTGAGGGAACGAAATAGTAAATCAGTAAATCATGCGCACGATTTAGCGAATCGAGGGAACGAAAGAGTAAATCAGTAAATCATGTGCACGATTTAGCGAATCGAGGGAATGAAATAGTAAATCATGCACACGATTTAGCGAATCGAGGGAACGAAATAGTAAATCATGCACACGATTTAGCGAATCGAGGGAACGAAATAGTAAATCATGCGCACGATTTAGTGAATCGAAGGAACAAAATAGTAAATCCTGTGGACAATTTAGCAAATCGAGGGAACCAAAGAATAAATCATGCGCACGATTTAGCGAAACATGGGAACGAAACAGTAAATCATGCTCACGATTTAGCGAATCGAGGGAGTGAAATAGTAAATCATGCGCACGATTTAGCGAATTGAGAGAACGAAATAGTAAATCAGTAAATCGTGCACGATTTAGCGAATTGTGGGAGCGAAAGAGTAAATCATGCGCACGATTAAGCGAATCACGGAACGAAAAAGTGTATCTGTAAATCATGTGCACGATTTAGCGAATTGAGGGAACGAAATAGTAAATCATGCGCACGATTTAGTGAATCGAGGGAACGAAAAAGTAAATCAGTAAATGGAGCACAATATGCTCTCTCTCTCACACACACACACACACACATACACACACTTAGAGTGATTGGGGGTTCAGTGTTTTGCTCAAGGTCTCCTCAGTTGTGGGTAATGAGAGTGGAAGACAGCACTGTTCATTCGCTCCAACACCTACATTTCCTGCCGGCACTGAGACTCGAACCCGCGACCTTCGGGTTACAAGTCTGGGTTACATTTGAATACCTCCATTCACAACCTAGAAGTCCAATGCACCACAGAGCCACAGCAGAGCTCCTTATGCAACAATGTCCATAACATCAATAAATGATTTACAGAAAATGCAATTAGATTAAAATATAAAATCTCAGAGCGCTTTTCTAAGTGAAGTCTTTACTGAAAATATACGATTGGTTATCAACACAAAAATATATGTAGAAATGTTTCCATGTGGTGGTTGAACAGCCTTTGAATGGGATGCACGCATGGCCTTTGCTCCCATAATGTTTTAGGCAATTTATTTAAAAAGTTTGTTTATGTCTCGGCATATGTCACCTGAGCATGGAGAAAGTTTTGCAAATGCTAACCGTTGACTTTTGAGGTTGTAAACTTCACTGCTAAGCACTCAGTCATAAATCTGTTGTGATTTTTACAAAAACACAGAGCAGATCTACATATGTGAGGATTCCTCAGACAGGACCAGAGACCTGTGCTAATAATTGTGTTCATTTTTAATCATGCACATGTGTCATAAATATATATGTGACCCTGGACCACAAAACCAGTCATAAGTCGCATGGGTATATTTGTAGCAATAGTCAACAATACATTGTATGGGTCAAAATTTTTCTTTTATGACAAAAATCATTAGGATATTAAGTAAAGATCATGTTCCATGAAGATAATGTAAATTTCCTACTGTAAATATATCAAAAATGTATTTTTGTGAGTGGATATGCATTGCTAAGGACTTCATTTGGACAACTTTAAAGACAATTTTCTCAATATTTTAATTTTTTTGCACCCTCAGATTCCAGATTTTCAAATAGTTGTATCTCGGCCAAATATTTTCCTATCCTAACAAACCATACCTCAATGGAAAGCTTATTTATTCAGCCGATGTATAAATCTCAATTTCAAAAAATTGACCCTTGGTTTTGTGGTCCAGGGTCACATATGGTTTTATTGTTGTACTAACTGATGTTTATCAGACCTATCAGTCGGTGTGAAACACTGTCTCTGTTTCCGCTGAAGCTCATTATTGCTTGCATAGTTTTATCCTCCTGGGACCCATGAATAAGTCTGGATGTCCTGTGAAGAGCACATTCATGGCTTTACCAAGCGTTTGGAGGTGTAACATGACAACAACTTCCCCTTGGTCTTTAGAAATGACTGACATGAATTTAGTGATCAAATATAGCACTCTTATGGATAATATTTTGTAATTATCATTTAAATCTGACAATTGTTTGTCATAAATCTCAGGAAAATGTTAAGGGGTTTCAAATCAGAATATGACTTTCTGTTATGGAAACAGGGCACTGATTTCATACATGTCCACTGTAGAGGACACCAGGACTTACAGCTTCTAAACCAGGCATTTTGGGAGACACAAGAAGTGAAATTATATATCAATATTCCTATGAAATATGAGATATTATTATGAAACTGTTGCCAATTATTACTCCCATTATTACACGTCTTTTTTTCATTACATGTTGCTCCAAGAACACATTAATATTCAAATTAGATAGTGTATAGATGCATTGTATTGAATGGAAAAACCCATGTATGGCCATATTTGCATGCATATTGCATAAAGTAAAATGGTATATCATTCATATCTTTCATAACATAGTTAAAAATCATCTTTATACAAAGTTTGGTTAAAAAAATCCTGAAACCTAAAAACTGATTGGTGAATGAAAAAAAATCCATTGTTTTTGGATTTATATACATGTCAAATTTACTTTTAAAAGTAATGTATTACAATATTGCGTTACTAATTGGGTTACTTAGTTATGGAAAGTGATGCATTACATTACTTTTTCTCATCTGGGATATTTGTTTGTTTGTTTGTTTTATAAGAACTGTAAGGCTGGAGTCGGACCGTCTGGACTAAGGGACAACTTTTCCCTAAGAGAACAAAGGACTTTCCTGAGAAATTAACATTTGAACACTCTCTTGAACACTCATCAGTAACAGACGCACAGTTCACACCTCACCATCACACTCTCTGTTCCCCATCCTTTCTCCCTCACCTAAAACTCACTCTAAATCTATGCAATGTTAAGCGTGTACAACAAGTGAATACACATGTTCGGTATCATTTGAAATGCGCATTGTAAAATGGTCTCATTCTCCCAGACAAACTTCCAAGAAGTTCTAGAAAATAAGAAATATTGTATGCCACTTAAGGTGTGCCCTCCCCCGGGTCCTTCATTCAAACTACCTCCTGTATGTAAATAAGTGCCCTCTTCTACAGGTATCAAGAACCCATTCAATCATAAATTCTGATTGCCCATTTGTGACCCCCTGAATAGGGGATCACACCTAATTATAATTAAAGATGAAAGGGCCCTCGCACCCATGCCACCGCCACCCGGTGGCTTTAGGAAAACAGAGCATGGTGGGCAATATGCATTTAAATATATGAATATAGGAGGACAACGTCAGTCATTTGTATTTGCCACACTTCCTGCTACCAGCTGGTGGCGCTATGATTATAACTAAATTTTGGCATGTAGATGTCTTCAGGCCAGGGCACTTATCAAACATGTGAAGTTTGAGGCAAACTGGACACTGTATGCTTGAGTTACAACAACTTCCTGTTTCCCCATACGGTACCCATAAATGTGTTTTATCTGGCCAAAATATATTTTAAATATATGGTAAATATATGTTGTAAACAGTGAAGTTCAATGAAATACATTTTTGAAACTGAAAATATATTTTGTTTCAACCTTCATATACTTAAAATATATTTAAAAATGTATTTCAGGGGCAAGAAAATACACTTCTAATCTTACAGTCGACAGTGCAAATGAGGGTGGAAGAAAGCCTTGCGATCAAAACTAAATTTCATTAAATGTTAGAAGAATTTTAAACACTTACAGAAAAAATCATGAATTTCCCCATATTGTCCACATTGACCAATTTTGTTCACATGATCTTCCCAAAAAATTCAGAGTGATCATGGCACTTGATCACTCTTTATTGGAAACACCCTCACAAATGTGTATTTTAATCTATTATTTATTAATTACTTTATTTATTCATTTGTTTATTTATTTGTAATTTAATGTCAGTATAATATAGTTTAAATGCACATCAAATGAAAATAAATAGATTAATAAAATCGCTAGATGTACGATGTTAATAACTGATGTAATTTTAATTGGAAACCACTAGCAGCGCTTACCAAATATTTACATTTTTACAGGATTTTCAGACAGTCAGTTGGAGGCGCTGAGGGACTTTGACTTTCGATTATGTAAGACCATTTGTGTAAATTTCTTGGCATTTATATGCTCATATTTTTCATTATTTACAACTAAATATATCATCTTTTTATTTGCAGGGACTGTGCCCTTGATTAACATAGGTGATGGTGGTAAATACGACAATTTTCTATAATAGACTACTCATATTGATTATGCTAAATCTAACTTTTGTCATCTTTTTCTAGATTTGCAGCCTGCAGAAGAAGTAGAAGAAGAAGAAGAAGAAGAAGAAGAAGAAGAAGAATTGAGTCCGAGGATCACGGGAACGCTGCACTGAACTACATTAGGAAACAGTTTCATAAATTCAATAAAAAAACTTCGCGCTGAGGTTCACGAAATACACCGTTTGCTGAAGCTTAGAGAATTAGGAGGAACCTTGCCTTTCATTTTGTTGGAGATCATTGGATTAAGTTCACTTAAAATTCAACAATGCGTTGACACCCTTGTATGCGATTTGAAATAAAAGTGACTTGACTTAAAAGGTAGTCCAGCTTTAAAAGCTTTAAAGCCGGAATATGTTTTGAAATAAGATAATAGTCAAATATTAACAATGTTTCAGTCTGTGCACTGAACTCCACCCTGCAATAATTGTAATAATTACTTCAATAAGATCATTGTTTCTGTCTAAAATTAATACATGATGTTAGTGAACTGTGTGATTTGTATATGTACATTTCTGAAATACATAACTTGGATCAATCTAAACTGTAATGTAGAAACAAGCATTTTCTGTAAAGCTGCTTTGAAACGATACGTATTGTGAAAAGCGCCATACAAATAATTGTGAATTGAATTGATTTGCTGTGACTGTCTCACCATTTCTGCAGTGATTCACACTGTAAAGACTTCACTTAGAGATTTTATATTTCTACTTACACTAATTGCATTTTTTGTAAATCATTCATTCATGATATGGACATCATTGCATAAGGAACTCTTTTCCTGCTATTGGAAAATGTAAGATGCTTTTACATTTTTATTGTTATTTACCTAAAACTATAGTAAATGTTTCACCATGTTGTAGTGTCATGTTTATTTTATACTGTGTTATATATATATATATTAATTTCCTTTAAAAGAAGAGAATAATACCCTTTTATACAACCAATTGTGTGTGAGAGAGAATATTGTGCTCCACAACTCCATATATTAACTGGACAGTTATCAATAAGGATTGAGTTTTAGATAAAACAGATCCAGACCCAACAAGAAAGGCGTCATTTTTGTTGGAATTTAGCTTTACAAAATTGTTGGTCATCCATATGTTAACATCCTGCAAACATTTAGTGAGTTCAGAAGGGGGATGGGAAGCGTTAGATTTTGTAGATAAATACAATTGCGTGTCATCAGCATAAAAATGGAAGTTAATGCCATATATTTGCGAAAAATGTGACCAAGGAGTAAAATATAAATAGTAAATAAAAGCGGACCCAACACTGAGCCCTGTGGAACACCTTGAATAACTGTGACTGGCTCTGATTCTTAAGCATTCTTAATCTGGACAAACTTTTTCCTGTCACTTAAATAAGATGAAATCCAGTGAAGCGCATTATCAGCTACTCCAATTCAAGCCAAACGTTCCAGTAAGACTGAATGACTAATGCTGTCGAAGGCAGCACTAATATCTAAAAGAATGAAAATAGACAGAAAACCAGAATCTGCTGCAAGGAGAAGATCATTTGTGACTTTAACAAGAGCTGTTTCAGTGCTATGTTTGGATCTAAAGCCCGACTGAAAGTGGTCACAGAGGTCATTACTTTGCAAATCCCTTCTATTGTTACTGAAGTAAATAATTTCAAATAAGACATGCTAACAAGATATATCATGTAGGAGATGATGTATTAAAAACAATATGGCAATGTTAAAATTAGCAATGCTAGCATTTACTCTCCTGGTGAACACTTTTCTACAATCCAGTATCTTCAATCAAACATTTGGTTCAGAATTGTGCTAGAATCGCGATCTCTTTTTTTGAAACAAAAAAATCATGATTCAGTTTATCCAGTATCGTGCAGCTCTACATCCCGGCTAACAAATGTTTTGCTAACATACCCATTTAGCTTTAGGGTCCAATTCTCACGACTAACTATGACTTTTGCCTCAATAAACCCCTACTGCTTATTAATAGTATGTTAGTTCTTAAGTTTAGGATCAAGAGATGTAACATCATGCAGAATAAGCATTAATATGCGTTTTATAAGCCAATATCCTAGTAATATGCATTATAATAAGTAACTAGTTCATAGTGAGAATTGGACCCTAAACTAAAGTGTGACCAAATGTTTTTGCAGATGTGACCGAATCATCTGGATGTTGCTCTCCCTTGTTTTGAGGTCGTAAACGTTGCCGCTAAGCAGTCATCAATTTGAATCGGTTATTTACAGAGCCCGAGCGAATCAACACATGTGGAAAAGGTATTTCACCTCTGATGGGTTTGGCCATTTATCATTTTAGACCCCTGGGGAGAGACTGACTCCCAGCACCGACCATCTCACACAGACAGGTCTCTTTAAAAGCTGCAGGACAGAATGCCAGAACAGACTTCGGACTGACATCTGAACTTCAGTGCTTTCTCATCTACGCTCAAGATGGCAGACTCTATTGATGGTAAGTACGATTTAAGTGTATCCTATCTCTTTAGATAACAGGGTTTCTGCAGGTTTTACTAAGGTAACATACTTTTAAGACCTTTTTAAGAACAAGTAAAGAAAACCTAATAAATTGAAGGGAAGTCAGTACATCATGTTCTAAATGTTCATGTCTATGAAGAAACATTAGCAACACTTGAGAGTGTTGTAAAATATGACTTCCAACAGATATCCATTACTTTTTATGTAAACTTGTTTCTGTCATGGAATAAAACAGTTTAAAAGACTTTTTATCTCACATTTCTGACTTTTTCCCCTCAAAATCTACATAAAAGAAAATACTAGGCTATAGTAATTTATAGTAAATACTATAGTGTTTTTGAACTATACTATAGTAAATTGTAGTATACTGTAAATATAGTATTTAACACTTTGGTAATGTATGCTACAGCATACTTTGAACTGATAAACTGTAATAAATACTGTAGTATACTTTAGTTTTTATACAGTAAACTGTAATGTATTGTAGTATAATATACCCTATAGTTGTAGAAAACTTAGTATTGGGTAAAGTAATGTTTATATTACAGTTGTTATGTTACCACAGCAACTATAGAATTACCACAACAAATTAATTCAAGTACTTTACTATAATATGGTTCAGATAAATTACTATAGCATTTTTTTCATGTTGTGAGTTATGAAGTCAGAATTACAAGATATAGGCTAAACTCGCAATTCTGACTTTATAACTCACAAATGTGACTTAAATTCCAATTCTGAGGGGGAAAGACTAATGTTTTTTTTTTTTTTTAATCAGAATTGCGAGTTTGTCTTACGACTATTTTTTTTAAATGAGTTTATATATTGCGCAATTCAGAAAAAAAGTCAGAATTGTGAGATAAAAAGTGACAATTACTTTTTTAACTTTTTTTTTGTTCTGTGGCGGAAACAAGCTTCCACAACTTTTTAATTCATTTCATGAAAAAAAACAAAACCTTGAACTCTGCTCCCAAACACTAGAATGGACCCTTTTCACGGACTGTGATGACGCGTTTTAACGGTCATAAGTTTTTCATATTTTATTATTATTATTTTTTAAATGTACGTACATTTATGACACTATACTTAGTATTGTATTACCTTTTCATCAAATTACAAAAAAATAGTTAACGCTGCTGTGAGGGTGTTTCTAATACAGCGGCTGTTGGAGTTACAGTGTGAAGTTGATAGTTGAAGTTGAATCTTTCTCTCTTCTGACTGCCGTTATCAATCGCTCTCTATTTTTTCCCTCTTTTTGAAAGTTGTGAAAACACCGTTGTTGAGTTTTTCTTTTGCTATTTGAGAAAATGGGGACACAAAAAATATATTTAATGTATTCTCTCATTTACCGCCATAGAATTTTGACGACTTCCGATGTTCTTCCTCAGTGCAAATGTCTAAAGATTCTTAAATCAAGATTACTGGAGATACAAAATGACATAAATATGACGTCTTGATTATCTAGCCAAGAATAGCTTGCTATCATAATGTTTAGAAACAGTCTCTGAGAGTTTTTTTTTTTTTTTTTTAAAGTTAAATACACTGGAAAGAATGATGTTCTCTCTGCCATCTCTAGTGTAAGCGACAGTTTTTTCTGCATTTGCGCGGTTTCGGACTGCATCGCTACTGGACTTTCAGAGTTTAGCGGCGTTAAATGATCAGATTGCCAACAATAAAAATGTCTCTTTTGTCAAAAAATAATAATTAAAAAAAAAAAATTTTCCTTCCACAGAGGCTACAGTTATTTAGACCTATGTCTTTTTCCCTTGAAGAAGAAAAGTAAGGGGTTATGTTTAGTTGTTTTAATTACAGCTAATCCTGATGTAATTGCATTATAGACTATGGAATAATTCTATGTAAAACAACAGTGAATTTAACGTCTAAAGCTAAAATGTATGTGTTGATTTAACCTTCTCCCTTTAAACAAAGCAAGTCACTTTTATGTTGATAGTGGGCTTCCCAGGAGCTGTTGGATGGAACTTATGTTCACATCATTACTCCAAGTGTAAATGAGGAGACATACAGTTGCAAGAAAAAGTAATCTGTGAAAATGTAAATAATTTTAACAAAATAAGAGAGATAACACAAAATGCATGTTAGTTTTTTGTTTAGTACTGTCCTGAGTAAGATATTTTACATAAAAGATGTTTATATATAGTCGACAATACAAAAAAAAAAAAAAAAAAAATAGCTGAATTTATTAAAATGACCCCGTTCAAAAGTTTGTGAACCATTGATTGTTAATACTGTGTGTGATTGCCTGGATGATCTACGACTGTGTTTTTGTTGTGTGATGGTTGTTCATGAGTCTCTTGTTTGTCCTGAGCAGTTAAACTGAGCTCTGTTCTTCAGAAAAATCCTCCAGGTCCTGCAGATTCTTCAGATTTCCAGCATTTTTTTTTTTTCATTTTTTTTATTATTTTTTTTTTGCATATTTAAACCCTTTCCAGCAGTGACTGAATGATTTTGAGATCCATCTTTTCACACTGAGGACAACTGAGGGACTCAAACACAACTATTAAAAAAGGTTCAAACATTCACTGATGCTCCAGAAGGAAACACGATGCATTAAGAGCCGGGGGGTGAAAACTTTTGAATTTGAAGATCAAGGAATACTGTACGTAATTTTTCTTCCGGGAAACATGTAGGTATCTTCTGTTGCTTCCGAAGGGCAGTACTAAATGAAAAAAAATAAATAAATTAAACAAAATAAGAAAAATTGGGACATCTTCATCCTGTTCAAAAGTTTTCACCCCCCGGCTCTTAATGCATCGTGTTTCCTTCTGGAGCATCAGTGAATGTTTGAACCTTTTTTAATAGTTGTGTTTGAGTCCCTCAGCTGTTCTCAGTGCTCAGAACAAACAAGGGACTCATGAACAACCATCACAAAACAAAAAAAAACAGTCGTAGATCATCCAGGTAACCACACAGTATTAGGAATCAAGGGTTCACAAACTTTTGAACAGGGTTATTTTAATAAATTCAGCCTTTTTTTTTTTTTTTTTTTTTTGTCTTGTGGACTATATATAAACATCTTTTATGTAAAATATTTTATTCAGGACAGTACTAAATAAAAAATAACATGCATTTTGTATGATCTCTCTTATTTTGTTAAAATTATTCACATTTTCACAGATTCTGCAAGTGGTTCACATACTTTTTCTTGCAACTGTATATCAATAGAAAAATATTCCACACCATCAATACTAATTTGTGATAAATTTGCACAGTGCAAAGCAATTTTTAAAAATAATTTTAAATATTAAAACGTTTCAGTGTCTTTTTAAATGATTTATTTTATAATAACATTAAATGATTGGTGTTGTGCTGCTGTGACTTCACCCATGCAGGCTCACTATTGGCTGATTCAGAGGCTGAGGGCGGCCATTTTGAGTTGACATCATTGTAGTCCTTAATTCACAACACTTTAAGGGATAGTTCACCCAAAAATGAACATTTTGTCATCATTTACTCAACCTCAGGTTGTTCCAAACCTGTATAAATTTCTTTGTACTGCTGAACGCAAATTAAGATATTTTGGAGAAAGTTTGTAACCAGGCCGCTTTGGGCCACCATTGACTTCCATAGTATTTTTTTTCCTACTATGGAAGTCAATGGTGGCCCAAAGTGGCCTGGTTACAAACTTACTTCAACTTATCTTCCTTTGTTTTTAACAGAACAAAGAAATTTTATACAGGTTTGGAACAACCTGAGGGTGAGTAAATGATGACAAAATGTTCATTTTTGGGTGAACTATCCCTTTAAGTCAGCACTTAAGAATCAGTCTTAGACTTTACTAAAAGTTGCTTTTAGCTTCTTTATAGAAGTCTCCTACTCTTAGAAAAGTCCTACTTTTTACTAAGAATTTTTTGACACTTAAGTCAAAACTTAAGGCTATTCTTAAGAGCATTTCTGAGAAGTTTTATACATACGGGCCCAGATGTTTCAATTTTTAACAGACATGTAAGACCGTGGCTGTACATTTTCTGCCATTTATGTTCTTATATTTTTAATTATTTACAACTGAATATGTCATCTTTTTATTTGCAGTGACTGTACCCTTGATTAACGGAGACGGAGGCGATGGTGGTAAATTGAACATCTTCTGTTTGTCATCTTTTTCTAGATTTGCAGCCTGGTGTTATAAATCTGACTCTAGAAGACCCGGAAGACCGGAAGACTATGAAGACTCCGAGGACAAGCGACGGTCACAGAGATGTAACTGATGGTAAGACTATCCAACCTCCTCAAGCGTTTTATCCCATATCTGTTGCGTTGTAAACTCTAGCACTCAAAATAATTGATTTTTCCCCAATTTTATTTATTTATTTACTTTTTTTATTTATTTATTTTAGTGCTGTCAATCGATTAAAAAAAAAAAAAACTAATCGCACATTTTTTCTGTAATTTATCACGATTAATCGCACCTAACATTAAAGTTAATATATTTTTATATTGTAATCATTTCACATTTAATCTCCTAACTAATGTAAAAACAACATAAAGACAGTAGCCTATATTTTAAATATTTGTTTAATGGCATCTTTTTATGAATAAAGGCCACTGATTTACTGTAAACCCTAACGCTCAAAACAATTAATTAGTCTGAGTAGGACAAACTTAAATTAAAAAAATTAGTTCAGTCAAATGAACTTTTATGAGTATTTAGCACTTTCGTTTTCTTTCAAGTTCACGGAACTGATATATTTTAAGTAAACCGAACTGTTTCATTGTTTTGAGTTTTATGAACTAATTTCTTTTAATTTAGATGAACTTAAGTTTAACTGAAACTGGGCTGGGATTTCTATTTCCCAGCATGCTTTGCACATGGCACTCGAAAGGGAGCGTAAATGCTAAAATTAAGTGTTAAATAATGTTTTTTGCACAAAATTACTGTTAAGTGGGGAAATTATGTTTTGTTATGCTAATTTAGAAGAGTTTCTGTTAATGTGGGTTTTTGGAGAGTTAACATCATGGCGACGTTGGCAAATGCGGTTTGGTTTGAGAGCAGGTATGTTAAATGATTTATATTGCTGTACTCATTCAGCAAGTGCTGTAACATGCTATTGCTAACATGCTAGCAAATTAGCTAGTTAGCATTTTCTCAATTAGCTTGTTATAGCTAGCTAAGTTTACACTAATGAAAATGTTTACATTGAGGTTACATGGAAATTTTAAGTTAAATGTATGAATTAGTGAACTCAAACATTTCAAGTTAAGAACAATTAAAATGAATGAGTACATTATAAAAATCTGCCAGTTCTGTTTACTTAAACTTTGAATTTCTTAACTTAAAAATTGAGGCAACTGATTGCCTCAAATTTTTAGAGTTTTGCCAACTTAGTTTTTTCACAGCATTCAAGTTATGAAATTTGGCACACTGATAGAGGACAGTCTGAACTGCCAGCATAACAAATTTGGAGTCTCTAACTTAATCCCTCTAGCGCCACCAGCTGTCCAAACTTGCACTTATATTTATGCTAATAACTTTTGAACCGTAATGGCTAGAAACAAAATTCTTTTTTCCTCTGATTCCTTGGCTCATTCCTTGGTGAATGATTGCACCCTATGACGTCATTTTCCGTCATTAAAAATTTTCCTGCCATTTTTTTATTTCTTCCGAAAAACCCACTTTTTCGAACTTCTGCTAGGCCGTTGTTCCGATTTTCATGAAAATTGAACCAGATCATCTTCAGACCATACAGACAAAAAGTTGCGGAATTCAAGTTGATTTGTCAAACGAATTTTAGGTAGCGCTTGCGAAAATGCGCTTTGTCGTATTCATTATATTCATTTTAAAACATTGATGTACCTGGTTACCTTTAATCTTGAGTTCTTCTTCTACACAGAAAGTCGTGGTGAGAGTGTGGGTGACGTGGGATCTTTGTCTGGGACCAGCGATCGAGAAGAAGTGGTGTCAGTGAGAGGCAGACAAACACAAGATGCTTTTCACCAACAAGCAGAAGCAGAAGAATCACAGTCCGAGGGTCACGGGATCAGGGATTGGCTTCGCGAAATCGTTAACATATTGGATGCTGACGAAATCTCTATAAATCGCATTTGTTTGAAGCTTCAGAAAAAGAAATCAAAAGGTAGGACAATAAGGACACTTTTTATTTACCTTTATAAGCAGGAATTTTTAGTTTTCTTAGTTTAGTTTTCTCATTTATTTTACTGCTGTCCATCGATTAAAATAGTAACTAATTAATCGCACATTTTTCTGTAGTTAATTGCGATGATCATGTTCATCTGACACTCATTTTCTCAACACTTTACATTCATTTAAGACTTCGTTTAAATCATTTAAGACTATGCTTGCAAGGATACTCGACAAAATGGGCATTTTGGCTTAATTTTGTGTTTTTGTCTGTTCAAGCCGCCTGAAGTGTGTGTGTGTGTGTGTGAGAGAGAGATTCACAGATGCACGCCAGTATCACATTGCGTCTTGTCATCGTGTGCATAAATTTTATTCCTTAAAACTCATCTTTAAATCACCAAAATGACATATTTAAATGTTTTTTTCCTGTGAAAAAAAGTTATTCATGCCTTAAAATAGCTTTAACGTAACTCAACACCCATGCTTCATTTAGTATAGGCGGAACCATGAATATGCAAATTAGCCCTGCCTCCTTACTCACACGAGCTCAGAGATCCACTCGGTCAACTTACTGAGGTAAACGCTGCACAATGGCAAGTGAAAATACTGGTTTAATTCAGCCATATATGTTTGAAGCAGAAACTGATTCAGAAGAAGAGGAAGAGTGAATTATAGAAGCTCGATATATCACAATGCTAACCCTAACCCATGCATCACTCTCTACGTCGGACACATAACGGTAATTAATATGATTAGCCTTTTGGTTGACTACATTATCAAACAGCTAATAATGTGTTGCTAATATTACACAAACCATGTTCCCGTTCTCCATCTCAGAGTCAGACAGACGTCTTCTATCAATCGGTATTCTTAGAAATGCTTTGAACAACTTCAGTTCATCAGTGGGGAAAAACATATTCATCGTAACATCATAATATAAATCATATTCATAATTCACGCGTTATATTGCTAAATCTACCTGATTTTTCATATCAACAGAAAAATATACTGGATAATCGGGCTTCTCGAGACTCTCTTGATTCAGATCGGTCATGGTTAATGCTATGCTAAAGCCCCGCCCCCTCATGACGTGATTGGTTACAAGGTAGTTTATGATGTCAGAAACACCAGCGATTTCAAACCGTTTTTAGAGCACTGCAGTTTTTAGGAGAAAATACTCAGCAATGGTGTTGACTTATGAATCTGCACATGGTTTGTCTTAAAGCATATTAAAAACATTGATGTACCCGGTTACCTGTAATCTTGAGTTCTTCTTCTACACAGATGAGCGTGGTGAGAGTGTGGATGACGTGGGATCTTCGTCTGGGACCAGCGATCGAGACAATCCAGATGCTTTTCACCAGCAAGCAGAAGCAGAAGGATCACAGTCCGAGGATCAGAGCAAGAGGGAACTGCTTCGCGAAATCATTAAGAGAGTGGAAGCTGACAAAATCTCTATGAGTTACACTTTGTCAAATCTTGAAGTAAATAGAGTAATCTTGCTTCAGTTTTTGACGGATATCAAGAAATTTAAAGGTAGTCCAGGCGCACCAGTAGAATTATTTATGTTTAGTTTTCTTAGTAATAAGTAACGTGATACTTTTTAGAGAGAGTAATTACACAGTTGAAGAATTAATTACTTTTTAGAATAACTAACCCAACACTGAATATAAAGCATTTACCAAATCTTTCAATTTTTAACAGGCCTTCTAAACGGTCAATTGGAGGAGCAGAACGCCTTTGACGGTATCAATCTGTACATTTTCTGGCATCTATGTGCTTATATTTTTAATTATTTACTACTGAATATGTCATCTTTTTATTTGCAGTGACTGCGCCCTTGATTAACGCAGACGGAGGCGATGTTGGTAAATACGTCTATCTTCTGTAACAGGCCACTCGTATTGCTACTCATTATCCTAAATCTAACTATTGTCATCTATTTCTAGATTTGCAGCCTGCAGCAGAAGCAGAAGGAGAATCAGAGGATCATGGGAACGCGGTACAGAATGACATTAGGGAAGAGTTGCATCAAATCGTTAAAAGATTCCACGCTCAGGTTCATGACAGGAGCTATTTTACGAAGCTTAAAGAAATAAGAGCAATCTGGCTTCAGATTTTGATGGAGCTCAATGAATTAAAAGGTAGTCCAGGTGCTCCAGTAGCATGATAAGGACACTTTTTATTCACTAAAGCAGGAATATGCTTTGAAATAAGATATAATCAATGTTTCAGTCTGTGCACTGAACTCCACCCTGCAATAATTGTAATAATTACTTCAATAAGATCATTGTTTCTGTCTAAAATTAATACATGATGTTAGCAAACTGTGATTTCTATATGCACATTTCTGAAATACATAACTTGGACACAGATCAATCTAAACTGTAATGTAGAAACAAGCATTTTCTGTAAAGCTGCTTTGAAACAATATGTATTGTGAAAAGCGCCATACAAATAAATAAGAATTGAATTGATTTGCTGTGACTGTCTCACCATTTCTGCAGTGATTCACACTGTAAAGACTTCACTTAGAGATTTTATATTTCTACTTAAACTAACTGCAGTTTTTGTAAACCATTCATTCATGATATGGACATCATTGCATAAGGAACTCTTTTCCTGCTATTGGAAAATGTAAGATGCTTTTACATTTTTATTGTTATTTACCTAAAACTATAGTAAATGTTTCACCATGTTTTAGTGTCATGTTTATTTTATACTGTATGTTATATATAATTATATATTTATATTCATTTCCTTTAAAAGAAGAGAATAATACCCTTTTATTTAGGGGTAAAATATAAATAGTAAATAAAAGCGGACCCAACACTGAGCCCTGTGGAACACCTTGAATAACTGTGACTGGCTCTGATTCTTAAGCATTCTTAATCTGGACAAACTTTTTCCTGTCACTTAAATAAGATGAAATCCAGTGAAGTGCATTATCAGCTACTCCAATTCAAGCCAATTGTTCTAGTAAGACTGAATGACTAATGCTGTCGAAGGCAGCACTAATATCTAAAAGAATGAAAATAGACAGAAAACCAGAATCTGCTGCAAGGAGAAGATCATTTGTGACTTTAACAAGAGCTGTTTCAGTGCTATGTTTGGGTTCTAAAGCCCGACTGAAAGTGGTCACAGAGGTCATTACTTTGCAAATGTTCTTCACGTTGAGTGGCTACTGTTCTTTCAAGTATTTCTGAAATAAAGGGAAGTGGTTTTTGGTTACAAGATTGTTCTTATTTGGTTCCCCAAAAAACCCCAAACAGGAACCACAAGGGAACGTTCTTTGTTTGCTGGATCTAGTAGCTTCTGTTGTTACTGTTACTGTTGTTAAGGCATTTCAAATAAGATATGCTAACAAGGTTTATCATGTAGGAGATGATGTATTAAAAACAATATGGCAATGCTAAAATTAGCAATGCTAGCATTTACTCTCCTGGTGAACAATGTTCTACACTCCTGTAATCAAACACGTTTTTACAAAGACCAAGAAGAGCTAAAGGACAGTTCATGTTTGATTTAGTTTGACTTTTATTTATTCATGGATTTAAAAAAAAACAGACAATCTTCTTGTTATTTAAATGAGATCATTAGCATCTTAACTCCTCTATAGTCAATGAAACACATGATTATAGAGTAAAACACCTTCCATCATGGTATTCCTATGATATGAAACATGTGGCAGTAGAAGAGGCTGATGAATCAACTTCAGGACCGCAGAGATGGATTAGCGGCTCATTGACCAATATTAGTCAGCTTTATGATTAATATTCTTGATAATCTAGACAATTGGTGGATAATTCCCTACATTCCAGAAGAGCTGCACGATTAATCGTTAAAAGATCACAATCTGGTTTTAAACACCTACGGATCTTATTCCTAAATGACAGTGATTCGGATCTGTCAATTAAACCTTTGACAAGTCCGATCATAGCAAACATTCAGATCTGCGTTCTGAGCCAGAGAGAGCCATTGTCATGAACCAGCTTCACAGTATCATCATTGTTACAATAACTCAAATGATCACAGAAGTACTGGGATAAATGTTTATAGTTCAGATATAAACACTGATGTCTACAGTAGCGATTAAAATAGAGTAAATCACCTTTTGAAAGTGACTTGACGCTTCAAATAATGATTGTGTCAATTACATCGTTACACCAGTAGGTGGCGACAAGAGACTGTTAAAAAATGTATTCGTCATTGAATCATTCATTCAAGAGATTTGTTCAAAAATGCTGATTCATCCAGTAATGAAATGAGTGAAGTCTTTGAATCAGTCATTAAATCATTCACTCAAACCATTTCTTAAAAATAATTCATTCAAATCAATTATTAACATTATTAAATAGACTGCAGCAATTAACATTTTGTCAGAATCTGTAGTAAATGACGTTATTTTGTTTAGTTGTCTGTTCAGAATCATGGGAGAATCGCGATCTCCATTTGAAACAAAAAATCATGATTCAGTTTATCCAGAATCGTGCAGCTCTACATCCCAGCTAACAAATATATGCTCTAAACGAGTTTTGCTAACATACACATTAAGCTTTAAAAACATTATTTTTACAAATGTTCTCTGAACGTTTAAAATGCCCAACTTTTTTCTTGGTTATGCAAATGTTAAGGGAACATTCCACTTTATCATTCTGCAAACACAGGAACATTTCAGAATGTTCAGAGAACCTTGCCAGAACGTTAGATAAAAGTTCTGAGAACGTTCCCCGTTAGCTGGGATCTCTGAAAATAAAACGAGATGCATATGGTTGATGTGTAATCGACGCAGTTTTCCAGGAAACCCTGGCGTTTGACATCTCATGTACCCGACTGACATATGAATCATTAAAGCACATGCGTGTAAAAACCAGCTGAGAGGACAAAATACGCCTCCAGGTACCTTGATCTTTATTTAGAAGGATTATCTGGCGAATGTGAAATTACATATTGCATAAAATTAATTAATTATTAGTATTATTATTATTATTATTATTATTTCTCCTCCTTGTGAACACACACTGGCTGTATTTCCCTAAACAGAAACATCAAACAATCTAAAGAGCTTCGACATCTGATATCCAGATATTGCATGTAAAAGTGTATTTGCAGTGTTCAGAGAACTCTATACCTGAGGGAATCAAAGACTGGTAGATTTAGTAAAAATTAACTTGCTTTAAAAATAAAAAGGCATCTTAAGCTCAGATTTTTTTTGCAGTGGATCTCAATGGCCAGCAGGTGGAGCCACACCATTTTGTATGATTTGGTCAGATTTTGTTGATGTTTTTGCTTCAATTGTCATTTAAAAGGCTTTGTATATGATTTGTATAGACTAACAAAAGACCCACACGAAACCCAGATAGCGCACGTACGTTGCCAGGACGTTTTCATCCGGACAATGTTTGTTTTTTTACCCTTCATCTGCAGCACATCACCTGTTGTGTGTTAAAATGACATTCACAATGAATTTATACACAAATGTGACGTTTAAAGTAGGGCTGTCGCTATACCTCGATTTCAATTTGCCCGTGTCGACTAACCGCCAAAATACCGCAAGTGGCGCTTTCCACAGACGAGAATTATACCATTTTCAAAGTCTGCACGATATTAAACCCGTTTAAAACCATAATAAAGCATAATGCTATTGTGAATTTACAAAGGCTGCGATTCAATTAAATAAATGTATGTGCTGCAGGTTTAAAATATATGCGCTGTAATTTACATGCGTGTAGGTTACCTCTGTGCGTCTCCGTTCACAGTAAATGCAGCTCCACACAAACTCTTATCATTTACATGAGTTGAGCATCTCAAACTCCATCTCTGATTATGCTGTGAGTTTGGATTGCTTTAAACGTTCATCTGGAAACGCACTGTGCGGCCATTTCATCAGATTTGTAAGGTAAGTCATGTATAAACGCAGGAGAAACATCAGCATGTTTCTAAATGTGCTAACGGCTCATTGCGATTTCAAAATAAAAGTTTAAGCCCTCGTTTAACTCCACATGTTCTTGTTCAAGAAATTACAGTGGTTGTAGCATTTCTGTCGTAAAGAAATGGCCAAATATTAAAGATTAAGTGGGCATTTGAAATACATGTAGGTTTTCACAGCAAAACCCACCCAACTGCTACTCAAAACTAGCCCACTCACATTTCAGGGGGATCCCTAGGTAAAAATCGCGTTCTGGTGGGTAAAATCCGCGTTTTTGTCGGGGTACCTCTGGTAAAACTCGCATACCAGGGGCTAAATATCATGTTATTTAGGGTCGCTTCAACTGGACATAAAAAACAAACTTATGGCAAGCAGTGTTAAAGTAGCCCAATTCCACGGGAAAACCACGGACTTGGCAACACTGACTGGCGCCCTCTGCAGGCATTTGTTATAATACATAAAGGAGGAGGTTTGATTACTCAGAATAATCGAACGATTGCTCGATTACCAAAATAATCGTTAGTGACAGCCCTAGTTTGAAGCAACATACGTGCGCTATCTGGGAAGCACACGTACGTAGAATCACGCAAACATACGCATTCTTACCATTAATTACTGTTACTCTTAATATCTATTGATATTCACTGAATTGTAAACAGAAAATACTCAAAGACAAAGTCATAATATCTATATATACCGTGTAGTCTTATTCTAGAACTATAAAATAAATGTCAATACTGTCGTCTATACATTTTAGCCAAATATAAGAGTTACTATGCAGAATCAGATAATATACTACAACCAGAGTAGAAACTGAAGCCTGCACGTACAGTGCTATACATTTATATATATATTCCCATTTACATAGAGCTATATAGTCTTCTTTTAGACTGTAGTTATCCAATAACAAAAAAATACAGTAATTACATAAATAATACAAGAAGTGCTATCAAATATTAAAAACTAAAAAAAGCCAACAAAAATAAAGATGGGGACATATAGGCCTATCCTTAATACATAAGAAGAAAAGGTCCATTAGGGGGCGCCGTTCACAGCGCAGTCTCTTTAAGGTCATTCAGGTTTGGCAAACGCGAACGAAAGTGGCGAGCGAAGCCCGGTTTGGAGGTCAGCTGCTCGGGATATGGGTTTCCCTCGGGACGGCCCAGAGCGGTGGAGTGCCAGCCGGACTCCAGGGGCCCCGGGGCCGCGTACGCAGCCTGACGGCTTTTGGACTGCATGGAGCTGAGGCCGCGAGGCTCCACGAAACTCCCGCCTTTGGAGGAGGACTGCGGGGGCAGAGGGTAGTGGAGATCTGCTGAGGTTTGGTTAGAGGACGAGGAGGAGGAGGTGGTGAGATGAAGGAGCTTCCGCAGAGACCTCAGAGGCTGAGAGACAGAACAAGACCAAACACACATTACTGGTTAGATATATTTATATCTTATATCTTCATTTATTTGTGTCATTTAATGCATATAATCTGATACATATTTTTATAAATTACACATAATCTGATTCTGCATATTAACTATTATATTTAGCTATATACACAATTTATATGTAATTTAATCAATGCATAATTTATAAAAATCAAAATTTGAATCTTCATAATATAATTTAAATATCATGTATTTATATGTAATTTAATGCGTAATGTCTTTAATTTATTTTTATCATTTATATAATTTATATGTAATTTAATCAATTCATAAATATATAAAAACATTGAGTTTTTGATTATGTATATATAATTTGTTTAGATTCAATTTAATGCAGAATTTATAAAATTCAAAAAATGAATCTTGTTATATAATTTAAAATTATTTATTTAAATTACATAATTTATATATAATTTATTTATATGTAATTTAATGCATAATTTCTAAAAATCAAAGTCTTTTTACATATTTTATATATAAATTATTTATATGTAATTTAATGCATCTAAAAATCAAAAACTGAATGTTTTATATAATTATATGTAATTACATATAATTTGTTCAGATGTAATTATGTAATTTACTGCATAATTTCTAAAAATAAAAAAAACTGAATCTTGTTATATAATTTATAATTATTTATATAAATTACATAATTTATATACAATTTATGTAATTTAATGCATAATGCAAAACTGTCCTTTTACATATTTTATAATTTATTTATATATGTAATATATGATAAATAAGTTATATATATATATATATATATATATATATATATATATATATGTAATTTAATTAATTTATAAAAATCAAAAAATGAATCTTTTTATATAATTTACATATATTTTAATTATATAATGTATATATAACTTACATGTATGTAATTTAATATATAATTTATGAAATCACAAACTGAATCTTGTGATTATATAACACACTGAGCTGTAACACACAAGTGTACTATTAATAAACTCCTTTATTACGGTGTAACTCGCTACTGAGAGTAATTTAACAATTCCACGTGTTAAATGTAATTTAATATTGATTAAAAATTACTATAATAAATGTATATAATTACTAATTTATTGTTAAATGACATCATTATGTAATATAAATGTAAATTATTATATATTTTTATTTAAATAGCCCATGTGTTGTATGATGACATTTACAGGTAATATTCACAGAAAAACATTAATTACAATTATGTACAAGTAACATGTTTCTATAATAAACCACTATTATTTTCTATATAAATTAGGCTTATTATAAATTATTTTTAAACCCATTTCTTTTATACCCATTAAACTACTGTTCAAAAGTTTGGTGTCCGTAAGATACTATTTTTATTTAAAGAAATTTATATTTGTATTCATCAAAGACAAATTAAATTGATCAAAAGTGACAGTGAAGACATTTACAGTGTTGTAAAAAGATTCTATTTCAAATAAATGCTGTTCTTTTGAACTTTCTATTCATCAAAAGAATCCTGAAAACAAATGTTTCCATAAGAATATGAAGCAGCACGACTGTTTTTAACACTGATAGTAATTATAAATGTTTCTTGAGCATCAAATCATCATATTAGAATGATTTCTGAAGGATCATGTGACACTGAAGACTGGAGTAATGATGCTGAAAATTCAGCTTTGATCACAGGAATAAATTACACTTTACTATATATTCACATAGAAAACAGCTGATTTAAATTGTAAAAATATTTCACAATTTTTACAGTATTTATGATCGAATAAATGCAGCTTCGGTGAGCAGAAGAGACTGTTGTTCTTTTTTATTTCCTTCCTTGGTTTAATTTCTGTAAATGCATATATACATGTATTTCTTTTCATTTTAAAAGGTGCTACATAAAGCATTACTAACAATAAATTCAGTGTTAATCGTCTGATGCGTTTAACACTGCACTCTTCATCCGCTGAAAGCAGGCGGTAAACAAAATTATTTAACAGATGTTTGTTTCTATTTGTGATTGATCATGGCTGCAGTAATTCAATCGCATCATGATCAAATACAGGGGAATGTCACTAACACGACTCCATTGTGTCCAACAGTGAAGCGTGACGGTCTGCTGTACCTGAGAGTGAGTGTCAGGCGTTCTCTCCGCGGGCCAGTCCGCATTTCCCTCTCGCTCCGGATCCGGCTCTCTGTCCCGGCTGCGCTCCCGGTCCCGGCTCCGAGTGCGATGCCTGCTGCCCTGGTGTCCGTACGAGCGCGACGACTTCTGTATCAGCACCTGATCCGGCCCCTCGCTCGCCACCTGACCAATCACACACGTCACAGAGCTGTCAATCACCTTGACATTTACATATTACAACTAACAGACAAAATAACAGAGAAGAACAGCCCGGGAGAGAAGCGGAATCATGTTTTCTGACAGGTGGATTTAACAAATATTTTGATTCTTCTTCTTAATATTACTTTTTATGATGATGGTGATTATTATTAATCAGATTAATCACAACATCATCATATTCACCATCAGCAGATCCAAGAAATGACGGATAAAATCATTCCACCACTTTAATCAAAATTTTTTGAATTCAATTTAAGTTTATTTGTATAATGCTTTTCGCAATACGTTTCAAAGCAGCCTTTTTTTTAATATATATTTTTACAGGTAAATCTCACAATAAAAAAAATCTTATTTTAGTAACTGAAATCATCAAGTTTGGGCATGATTTTTTTTTTTTTTTAATTAAAAGCAGCATAATTGCATTTCTGTACATGAGAAATTTGGGACAAAAGTGTCTTAATTATAATAAAAATAATGTCTGTTTTCTTCTGATTTTGGAGGAAGATGATTTAATCAGTTTCACCCTCATGTTTTTACTTCAGTCTAAATCAAAATCAAAAGGAAAATTCTTGCACATGCAAATTACAGGATGCAAATATGAACTCATTTGTGCATGAGGGCGGAGTCAGTCTCAGAGGTCTGATGACATCACAGATCTGACAGCCAATGAGGACACACGTACCCAGCCCACTTCAACACAACGGTTAGTCTTGTTAATTCATGCAGCGAGAGCGGTTTAGTTTGTTAGAGGCGTATGTATGGAGACTCGTGTATACCATCGGTGTGGCCACTAGAGGACGCTCTCTCTCAGAGGAGCTCCGTGTGAAGCTCCTCTGAGAGTGAAACAGAGGAAACAGAGCTTTCCTCATGACTGGAAGTCGCTCTTCAGCTGTGTCTGTCTGCAATACAAGAGGCACAAACTCACACAGAGACTCAGAACTGGAGATCTGACACACGACTCCACTGACGGGCATTTCATCAATAACTGTGTCTGATTAGGGTTTACAATCAATTATTGAAAAAATATTTTACATAATTTGTTTTCATTTTAAATGGGTTCATATGACGAATACAATTTTTGTTAGTATTGATTTATATTTTCAATTCGTTTTTGTTATTAGTTTTTAAGATTTATTATTTTTTTTAAGTCTATAAAGTTTTTTATTTTTTATTTTTGTACTTCAGTATAAATTAGAAATGTTGAAAATTAGAAACTAGCTGAAATAAAATGTTTTTTATATTTTATTTCATTTAATATTTTATTTCAGTTAATGTTTATTTTTAATGCATTTCCGTTTTATTAATATTTTGAATTAGTTTTTATTTTTATATTTCCATTTTGATTTTAGCTAAAGTTTTAGTAATTTTGCTATGTGTGTGTGTGTGTGTATATATATATATATATATATATATTTATTTTTTTTATTTTTATTTTTTTTAAGTTTGTCTATATTGTTTTAATTCTTTTTTATTTCAGTTTTACTTTTAGTTATTTTAGTACTTGAAGTTAAACTAAATTAAAAATAGAAATGTTGCCTTGGTAACTAGCTGAAATAAGATTATTTTTATATTATATTTCATTTTATTTCAGTTAATGTTTTTTTATATTTTATTTTATTTTAAGTTAACGTTTATTTTATTTAAAATAAAGAAAATGTTTTTTAATGTGTTTTTTTTTTTTTTAACAATAATAACCCAACAAACTGGTGAGCCTGAGAGATTTTAACTCTCTAGAAACAATATAATATTGATTAGGGTTTATAATTAATTATAAAAATTCTAAATATTTTGTTTTTTAAAAGGTTTAATATTATGACCCAGTTTTCCAATGATTTTCACTGAATATTGACTTAAATTTTGGACCATTCCTCACACAAAGCTATCATATGACTTCAAAAGATTTGGAATGGAATAGAATAGAATATAATAGAACAGAGTAGAGTAGAGTAGAATAGAACAGAACAGAGTATAATAAAACAGAATAGAGTAGAATAGAACAGAGTAGAGTAGAATAGAGCAGAATAGAGTAGAACAGAACAGAGTAGAACAGAACAGAACAGAGTAGAACAGAACAGAGTAGAACCAGAATAGAATAGAATAGAGTAGAACAGAACAGAGTAGAATAGAACAGAACAGCAGAATAGAACAGAACAGTACAGAGTAGAATAGAACAGAACAGAGTACAGAGTAGAATAGAACAGAACAGAGTAGAGTAGAATCGAATAGAACACAGTAGAGTAGAATAGAACAGAACAGAGTACAGAGTAGAATAGAACAGAATAGAGTAGAATCAAATAGAACAGAGTAGAGTAGAATAGAATAGAACAGAGTAGAGCAGAATGGAATAGAACAGAGTAGAGTAGAATAGAACAGAACAGTAGAATAGAACAGAACAGAGTAGAATAGAACAGAGTACAGAGTAGAATCGAATAGAACAGAATAGAGTAGAATCGAATAGAACAGAGTAGAATAGAACAGAACAGAGTACAGAATAGAACAGAATAGAGTAGAATCGGATAGAACAGAGTAGAGTAGAATCGAACAGAACAGAGTACAGCGTAGAATAGAATAGAACAGAATAGAGTAGAATCGAATAGAACAGAGTAGAATAGAACAGAACAGTAGAATAGAACAGAACAGAGTACAGAGTAGAATAGAACAGAACAGAACAGAGTACAGAGTAGAATAGAACAGAACAGAGTAGAGTAGAATCGAATAGAACACAGTAGAATAGAACAGAACAGAGTAGAATAGAACAGAACAGAATAGAACAGAATAGAGTAGAATTGAATAGAACAAAGTAGAGTAGGATAGAATAGAACAGAGTAGAATAGAACAGAACAGCAGAACAGAACAGAGTACAGAGTAGAATAGAACAGAACAGAGTACAGAGTAGAATAGAACAGAACAGAGTAGAGTAGAATCGAATAGAACAGAGTACAGAGTAGAATAGAACAGAACAGAACAGAGTACAGAGTAGAATAGAACAGAACAGAGTAGAATCAAATAGAACAGAGTAGAGTAGAATAGAATAGAACAGAGTAGAATAGAACAGAGTACAGAGTAGAGCAGAATCGAATAGAACAGAGTAGAGTAGAATAGAACAGAACAGAGTAGAATAGAACAGAACAGAGTACAGAATAGAATAGAACAGAATAGAGTAGAATAGAATAGAACAGAGTAGAATAGAACAGAACAGCAGAACAGAACAGAGTACAGAGTAGAATAGAACAGAACAGAGTAGAGTAGAATCGAATAGAACACAGTAGAGTAGAATAGAACAGAACAGAGTACAGAGTAGAATAGAACAGAATAGAGTAGAATCAAATAGAACAGAGTAGAGTAGAATAGAACAGAACAGAGTAGAGAGTAGACTAGAACAGAACAGAGTAGAGTAGAATCGAATAGAACAGAGTAGAGTAGAATAGAACAGAACAGAGTAGAATAGTACAGAGTAGAGTAGAATCGAATAGAACAGAGTAGAGTAGAATAGAACAGAACAGAGTAGAATAGAACAGAGTACAGAGTAGAATTGAATAGAACAGAATAGAGTAGAATCGAATAGAACAGACTAGAGTAGAATAGAACAGAACAGAGTACAGAACAGAATAGAGTAGAATCGAATAGAACAGAATAGAGTAGAATTGAATCGAATAGAACAGAATAGAGTAGAATCGAATAGAGTAGAGTAGAATAGAACAGAATAGAGTAGAATCGAATCGAATAGAACAGAATAGAGTAGAATCTAATAGAGTAGAATAGAACAGAACAGAGTACAGAGTAGAATAGAATAGAACAGAGGAATAAATAATAACAGAATTAATATTTGGATGAGCTGTTGGTTTAAAAATGTCAGAGTCAGTTGAGTCAGGTGACAGACTCTCATTTATGGACTGGGTTTAGACTATACTACACACTCACCTATGATACAAACACATTAAAACAACATACACACCCACACACACACACACACACACACACACAGAGAGAGAGAGAGACTCACAGCTTGTGACTTCTTTTTCTTCTTCTTCATGGATCTGAAGAAACCTTGTTTCTCTTTCTCTTTGGTGGGTTCTGGAGGGCTCACGTCCAGCGTCTCAGACCCCGTCCTCATCAAACAACACACTTACAATGTCAATAACACTTGATTTGTTTATTCCAAGTGCTGGAAACCTACATATTTACAGAACATCAAAAACAGAGTGTAAATGCTGCATCCTCACCAGGGGTCATAGGTCGGTTGGTGTATGTTGTGGCTGCTGTCTATCGTGACCCCTGAACTCTCGTGGAACGAGTTATCGGGTCTGGGTGACGGCACTGGTGAAAACAGAAAAACATGAACATATTGAGTGTGGAGAAACAGTGCTGGGGAATGTGACCTTTAAAAACAAAGTGTTACAAAATAATGATACTGCATTGTTAAAATGTAAAAGTAACTATTGCATTACTTCTCACTTGCTCTCTCTTCCAACAACAACAACAACAGTTCTGTTTCTTTTTATTCAAAGTGGTATTTCTTTTGCTACATAGTTTGCATTCAAAGACTTTATTGCAGTGAATACTGTGACGCATGCAGTGTTGACAGTTTTGTTGATTATAATGGGAGCAATCTAATTTAGTTGTTTGGCGCCTGCAGTGTAGACACTGTGTGGAGCGCTGCATGACTACAGTACGGGGAACAGAGAGGTTTTCAATTGCATTTGTTAATAAATAAATTAGACAACATAACAAAATAAAGCATGTTACTTGTTCCAAACGGCCTCTATAACACATTTAAATAAAAAGCAGGATTTGTATAAATGTGATGTGACTGACCCCTGTAGAAGCTCCCGACCCGTCGCGGCACAGAGTCGGCGTACATCATGCGGTTCTCTTTGGCAGATCCGCTGTCATCTGTGAGCTGCTCGTGATACACGCCTCCCTGCAGCATCAACATTCGTCACAGACGTGTTTCAAGCAGAACAAGTGCTGAATGTAACACTAAGGACATTATGTGGCATGAACATTGACGATTTCCCCTCTGCATAAACTCCAAACAAAAGGAAACACAACTGAAATGCCACCTTCAAGAATGAGAGAGCAAAGCAAGTAGGAAAATGGGCAGCAGAAGGAGGAACGTAGAGAGAAAGAGGTAAAGAGACAGTGAAAGAGGGAGAAAGCAGGATGGTGCGGACCTCGCTTTTTTGCCGTGGTGCGTGAAAGGTGGTGGTGTTGTCCCGTGTGGACTCCCGGATTAAAGGCCGCGTGTGACTGACCTCTGCGGCTGCGGGGTCGGTCTGTTTATGGAGAGATGAGAGCAGGTGAAGCACAAAGCGCCAGCACACATTCATATGATCACTCCATCACACACAGGATCTGTTCCAAACCCTAGTGAGCTGCCTATCTAGACAACATCCTTAGACATCATACTACAGACAGACAGACAGAGATAGATAGATAGATGGATAGATAGATACAAAAGGATAGTCAGATTGACAGACAGATAGATAGATGGATAGATAGATACAAAAGGATAGTCAGATTGACAGACAGATAGATAGATGGATAGATAGATACAAAAGGATAGTCAGATTGACAGACAGATAGATAGATGGATAGATAGATACAAAAGGATAGTCAGATTGACAGACCGATAGATAGATGGATAGATAGATACAAAAGGATAGTCAGATTGACAGACCGATAGATAGATGGATAGATAGATACAAAAGGATAGTCAGATTGACGGACGGACGGACGGACGGACAGATAGATAGACATACAGATAGATAGATAGATAGATAGATAGATACAGAAGGATAGTTAGACTGACAGACAGACAGACAGACAGATAGATAGATAGATAGATAGATAGATACAAAAGGATAGTCAGATTGACAGATGGATAGATAGACGGACAGACAGACAGACAGACAGATAGATAGATAGACAGACAGATAGACATACAGACGGATAGATACAGAAGGATAGATTGACAGACGGATAGACAGACAGATAGATAGATAGATAGATAGATAGATAGACATACAGACGAATAGACAGATAGATTGATGGATAGATAGACAGACAGATGGATAGATACAGAAGGATAGTCAGATTGACATAGACAAATAGACAGACAGACAGACAGATAGACATATAGATAGATAGATAGATAGATAGATAGATAGATAGATAGATAGATAAATTTAACTTCCTATGTGTTGTGGTCAATTGAAACACCCATGAACTGAAAGGGTGAAGATACTTTCATTCTGAATTTTGTTCAGCCATGTAGACAGTGAACACTGGGGCAGCTCATTAAGCTTTGGAACAGATGGATAATATTTACAAGCCACACATCCAGACTTCATCCGGACTAGGGATGGGCATCTCCGGGTTCTGGAGGGCACTGTCCTGCAGAGTTTAGTTTAGTCCTGATCCAGACCCAGCACTGAACCCACTCTACACATCTCACCAATGCTTACAGGCATCAGAAAGCAGGCAAAACACTAAAAGAAAGAGGTTTGGACTGACCTGGTCTAATCCTGCATCCCGCGACACAGCACTGCCCATGTGTCTCGGCAGGGTCCGATGCTGTAGTTGAGGGGTCAGTAGCTGTAGACTGCTGGCCCTGGTGGGCATCCCCTGCTCCACTGCCAATCCGCCAGTCTCGCCCCCATGGGGACGCCCACGTTCCCTCCGCACGTACATGGAATGTCTGTGCGGCCGCTGCTGGGAGGAAAACGGGCTGGTGTAGCCCACGCCATAGGGGAAATCTTGGGGAGCCGAAAGAGACAGTCCCACTCCGGGGTCGAGCGGATCAGCAGGGTTTCCGTCGCTCTGCTGCTGGCTCTTTCGTGACGAGGAGCGGCGGGTGGACGGTTCCACCGTGCTTCCGTCCCGTTCCAGTTTGCTGCGACGCCCCACAGCGGGACTGTGTCCCCCGTGTTGCATGGATGGGCTGCCCGGTGCCGGCAAGTTCAGGTTCATGTTAAGGTCCAAGCAGCTGCTGGGGAAGTAGCGGGGAGAGCCGGCGGGGTCGTCCGGGTGCAGTCGCATGTCGCTGAGGTTGCTCACGGATTTAGCGTCACTAAGCACTCCGTGACTCTTGGACAAACTCAGGTATGAGGACGACCCCTTTCCGCCCGAAGATGATGACGCGGTCGACTCGCCGTAACCGTGACGGCTCTGTTTCTCCCGGTCCCCCGTTAGCGTGCTGTTTTTGCCCTCCACAAAGGAATGGCGGTTCTGGGAACGAGGCGTGTTCGATTTCAAGTACTTGGCCCCCGGGCCGTCTGCCGGTTTCCCGAAGTCAAAATCACCCATTTTCGATTTAGCCTCTTTAGCGTGCTGCAGGCTGGCCAGGTCTTTACCACACGACGCCGAGCGGTTGAGCGGCTGAAAGGATTTGGGGTGCATAACTGGGCTCAGGCTGTTGGTGGACGGTACTGACCCGTTCAGGAACGTTTCAGAGCTGGGCGGGTGAAGGTCTTCGTGCCCATGACGGGGCAGACTGGAGCAGTCGCGACTGTTTGAGCGATGGTGACTTGAACTCTTGACAATATGACCCCTAAAACCCCATTAAAAAAAAAAAAGTTTACATGCATCCAGAAAATTGGTTAATAATCAGATTAATGGCTCAAGTGGATTAAAAAGCCTTCATTCCTAATGTTTGAGGAAAAGTGCCTTTTAGCTGCTTAGCCTATGAAAATTTTTCCCAAGTCTTTTTTTTTTTTTCAATTTTATTTACTCCCACTAGAGCTGCACAATATTTTAAGTTTCAAATACGGATCGCAGTTCTCCCATGATTCTGAACAGACAACTGAACAAATCAACATGTAATTTACTAGAGGTTCTGACAAATGTTTATTGCTGCAGTCTATTTAAAATGTTTAATTAATCGGAATAAATTATTTTTTAAAATAAATGGTTTGAGTGAATACGGAGCCCCGCACATGACATGCAGGAAAAAAAAAAAAAAAAAAAAATGGTAGGCTAAATCGTGCTTACGATTTACTAATTTGTTCCCTCGATTTATAAATCATGTGTACGATTTACTAATTCATTCTCTTGATTTGCTAAATCACGCGCACAATTTATAGATTGGGGGAATAAATTAGTTAATTGTGCTCACGATTTAGCAAATCAATAAGTAAATCATGTGCACTATTTAGTACATCGAGGCTCCATAAGTGAATGATTCAATGACTCACTCATGAATACTTCATTTTTTAATTACTGGACTTTTTTTTGAACGAATCTCTTGAATGAATGATTCAATGACTTTTTTTTAACAGTCACTTGTCGCCACCTGGTGGTGTAATGATGTAATCAATCCTTATTTGAAGCGCCATCCATGTTACTTTCAATAGGTGATTTGCTCTATTATGATCGCTTTTGTAGACATCAGTGTTTATATCCGAACTATAAACTTTAATCCCAGTTCTTCTGTGAATATTTGTAACACATAAATAACGATACTGTGTGGTTGAAAAGCTGTTTCATACATAAACATGACAACTCTCTGGCTCAGCAGCAGCAGCAGGTTTGAATGTTCTGTTTTGATTCTGTCAAAGGTTTAATAGACAGGTGAATCGTTTAGGAATGAGATCGTGTTGGTGTTTGAATCGAGATCGTGATCTTTTAACAATTAATCGTGCAGCTCTAACTCCCACTATTTAGCATTTGGTGCAAAGCATTTTCTATGCATGGAATATCTGATGACCTACTAAATGTATCAAAAATGTGCATATTACAACCAGAGCACACACAGTGTAATATTCTGTATTCCATAATGCAATGCATTCAAATTGACTTTCCATTTAATTCGATGTGACCTTGATTTGCAGTATGACGAATCTAAATGAAGTAGGACTTGCTGCCAAAAGCTAAAAAAAGGTACACAAAATTGGTTTAAAAATGCAAAATAACCATTTTCAAGATGAAAAGTGAAGGCAACTTGCTGAAATAGGATCACATAACCACTAATGTTTGAAATATTACATGCTTAACCGCATAATTAGCTTGTATACACAGTAAGTACATTAGTGTTCCATTCCAAGTACAGCCCACTCTTCCCAGTATGATTTAATCACTCCTCCTGACCTGCTGGGGGCGCTGTTGTCCAGCAGCGGTTTCCTCTTGGAGGAGCGGATGGGTGTGGGCGTGAGCGGGCCGGGCCGCTCCGTCAGGCGCTGAGTCTGGAAGGCGTGGTGGTTCAGACTCTGTTCAGTCAGATAGCGCTCATTCGGGTTCAACAACAACAGGTTCTGAAAATACGAACCACAATGCCATGGATAATCCTGGTCGATCTCTCAATAACACTTCACAGTGAAAATAAAAAAAATTCTTTGTTTTAATTTTTGTGGTGGAATACAATGGAATAAAATGCTTTTGACAGTTTTTATTAGATTCACCCAACAAACATCTATTAATATCCAAAAAGGGGAAACAAGCTTCAACAAGCCCACCACACTACAACACCGTTAGCATAATTACCACAATGTCCTAACCCTAATTTATTGAAGATGCTTATTTTAGGCATGATTCACCCTTTAATAAAATGACACGACAGAACAAGCGCCCGTGTTCTCTGGTTTTCCAGAGGATAGAGTAATGGACCAGGATTATTAGCAGCAGGATTCAACTGCAGAAACAAGAAAATCACTGTGCTGAAAATATAATTAGCGCACAATTATCGCGGTGATGATATGTCACTTTCACCTAATGAATCGACGGTGCGACCGTGAGTCACGCTCATTAGCATAAGCACGGACCAGCTGTGCTAACCGCTAACAAACGCAACAACATGTTGACTATCTGTGTGTCTCCTGATACACTAACAGGTACTAAACAGATAAGTAAAGTGTTTGTAGGCTGTATCAACTGATTCAATCCTGAAGTGTGAGCGAATGGAAACCCCAGTAAACGAGTGCATGAGAAACACGAACCGTCATCCGCTGCGCTGCATTAGTCACACAGACACGATAATGACAAACCGGCATCACAGGTGAACAAAAGAGACGAGAAGGGAAGGTCAGACTCATTTAGATTTGTGTGGGGGGACAGATGACAAACACAAAAACAGTGATTAGTTTGATTATTTAATATTTCATACAGGGTTGGAACGTGAAGGTTAGATGCAGAAGAACTGTGACTAATTTCTCTCTGTCTGTTCATATTACTAGGTTGACTAGCAAATTACCATCACATGTGATAAACACACTCTCACTCACACACACACACACACACACACACACACACACACACACAGCTATATACATGAGGACATATCATACAATGCTATTGTTTTATATAACAGTAATTATAATCACTACAAACTAACCTGAACTCTAACCCTAAAGAAAACTTTCTACTTTTTATATTATATTATAATATATTATATTATATTAATTACTTTCTTATATGTATTAATATTAATTATAATTGCATTTAAACTTTTATTTCATATATATTTACATTATATTTTGTTGTTTTAAATTCCATTCCATTTTATATATATATATATATATATATATATATATATATATATATATACACACACACACACAATATTTAAAAAATATTATATTATGTTATATTATATTTATTAATTATATGAATTATATAAATGTAATAAATACCATTTATTTTATAATTTGTTTAAATATATTTTATTATTTATTTTTTACTTATTTTTAACTATATTTTATATTTATATTATTTTTATTATATTATTATGTTATATTATACTTCTTAAATTATATCAATTATAAAATGTAATAAATACCATTTATGTTATAATTTGTTTAAATATTTGTCTTATTTTTAAACTATATTTTATTTTTATTTTTTTTGTTTTAATTTACTTTAAAGATATTTTTCCAATTGAGGATGTCCCCTAAAGGGAAATTGTGATTTCGCTCACTCCTGCGGACACTTTTGTCCTCAAACTCACTACACATGATCGTCTCTCACCTTCATTAGGTCAAGCAGGACCGGACTGATGATTCCAAGATATCGTCTCTCCAGCGTCTGTGGATGGCTCACTGAGGGAAACTACACACGGGTTCGTCTTATAAGATTAACATGCATAATAAGAGCAGGAACGCATTATAAGTTGACACTGTGATTTCATGTTGCGAGAGACAGACAGACTGACCCGTAGCCCGTGAAAACGTGGGTTGCTGTAGAAGAGCTTCATCTGTTCGGGCGGCAGGGGTCCCAGGACCTTCTGAATGGTGAAGAGCTGGTCAATCTCACTCTCACCCGGAAACAAAGGCTGACCGTCGCTCAGCTCGCCCAGAATACACCCCACTGACCACATGTCCACCGCCTTACCGTACGGCGCCCTGACAGAGACACAGAGAGACTCACACAATTAGAGCTGTCGCTGGGAATTGGCATATTATTATTATTATTATGCTACATAAATAAGTTTGTTGGACTATTATTATGTTTAACAGTTTGTTCCGATTCTCAAATTTTTTATGTAAACAAACACACATATAAACACAATGGGCAATATATGTATAAAAAAAAAACTTGTTGGGGACATATCATGAAAATCTGACTTTTTTACATGTTTAAGTGCTATAATCGGGTCCCCGGTGCATCTACCCACCCAGAAAATGTGAAAAAGGACAACTCAGTAACTTTGTTTTGGTAAGCCTTTCTCTGCAAGCCTGTGAAAAAATGAGCCGCTCCGATTTTGCTCCCCCTGTGATGTAGGAAGGGGATCTTATTATAATATTACCACCCCTTAATCTGCACGTTTCCACCCACGGCGCCGCCATTTTGTTGTTGACGCCATCAGTGTCCAAATATGTTCAATGTAAGGCTGAACACCGTTACTGACAATCCTCATTCTGGCTGCGTGAGATTCTCCAGCTTTGTTGTTGTTGAGCGACCGAAGCGCGAGCTGTTAAAGCTCCGCCCTCTTCTGGAAAGGGGGCGGGGAGCAGCAGCTCATTTGCATTTAAAGGGACACACACAAAAAGGGCGTGTTTTTGCTCACACCCAAATAGGGGCAAATTTGACAAGCTATAATAAATGATCTGTGGGGTATTTTGAGCTGAAACTTCACAGACACATTCTGGGGACACCAGAGACCTTTTCTCTTTATCATATCCATATGGACCAAGCGTGCAACACAAGTCCTGAAAAGTGAAAACAAAACATTTCAATCGCCCCCTGGTGGCTGGCTGCAGTATTGGTCATAAGCCCCACCCTCTCTTTGTAATCGAATGGGACGCGAGCCAAACGAAAAAAATTAAATTACACTTCAAATAATGCATTTCCAAAGATTGTTTCTGTCATTTTAGCTAGTTCTTATCACGCAGACGCATGTTCAAGTGTTCATTTTTCCAGTAAGTTTGGTTTTAGTTAGATATTTGATGCTATAAAAACAGGGTGTAACATCATGATTGACAGCTGGGCTTGAGTTTGAGTGTGGGCGGGACCTTGATAGCGTGGCTGCACTACTGCACAGACTCGGGCTCCGGATGACGTAATTGGCAACTGTTACCGGGATATTTTGGCTTCATTTTTCTACAGCGGAAGGAAGCGGAGATGCACAGTCCATCTCTTTTTACAGACTTAGATACGGACACACACTCACCCCAGCAGCAGTTCTGGTGAGCGGTACCATCGGGTCGCCACATACTCAGTGTAGTTCGCATCGGTGCCTTCAGAGAGATCCCGCGCAAAACCTGCCAGAGAAACCAGAGGAACCTCAGAGAGCCGTCTGATTGGATGAAACCATCCACATCACATTTACAGGGTTGAAATGGAGATTTATGTAGCATCTCAGTTGATTCTCCTGAAAAAGACCCCAGTAATCGCATGTGTGTCTGTTTTAGATTTCTCAACTGTGTTCAACAAAAACATTGAAACATAATTTTTCCTCCCATCTCATTTTAGTTCATATTGAGATCTCTGACTTTAGTGGACTTTGGAGCAAATCTGAGCACAGGTGAGAAATAACTGAGACATAAAAGATCTTACTGGTGATTTTTCTGTCATACGTGATGATTTTTAGGAGGACAGAAGATGTGCATGTGTGTGTTTGGTGACATTTCCCAATAAAAACAATGAGAACATGTGAACAGACAGACTGAGCGTCTCACAGCGAGTCTGGAGCGAGAGACAGATGACCTGCTGTTGTCTCGCTGACACACAATACACAAGTCTGATATGGGACAGAATGCAAATCCACCCACAACATTTGCATAGAATGTGGGCGTGGCCACAGAACAAAGTCCTGTGATGCGCATCAGACAATCCAGATAGCGGCCCAATGATTGGTGCTTCATGATCACATGACTACAAAAACTCACCAAAGTCACACAGCTTGAGCACGTCGTCAGAGCTGATGAGGAGATTCTCTGGCTTGATATCTAGAAAGAGAGACAGACAAATCTATCCATCGTGCATGTGAAATATTTTAATACAGGTGGTCTCGCACCTTTGTGGGCCATAATTACAATTAAATAATATAATTAAAATATACTTTATTTATTTTTTTATTAAATATAATTGATTTTATTACAGGTGGTCTCACACCTCTGTGGAGGATGATTAAAATTAAATATTATAATTAAAATATAATAGATTTTTATTTTTATTTTATTAAAATGTAATTTTTTTATTTTATTAAAAAACAATTTTATTACAGGTCATCTGGCACCTCTGTGGATGATAATTACAATTAAAGAATATAATTAAAATATAGATTAATTTTTTAATTTATTAAAATATAATTTATTTTATTACAGATGTTCTCGCTACTCTGTGGATGATAATTAAAATTAAATAAATTAAAGTATAATTTATTTATTTTTTGATTTGTTAAAATACATATTTTTTATTTTATTAAAAAATAATTTTATTACAGGTGGTCTGGCACCTTTGAGGATGATGAATAAAGTTAAATAATATAATTAAAATAAAATAGATTTTTAAAATATTATTTATTTGTAATTTTATTAGGTATAAAATAAAATATAATTTATTTAATTTTTTATTTGATTAAAATTAAAATGTTTTTATTAAAATGTTGATATTACAATTTAAAAATTAATTAAATATAAAATATTTAATTTTTTTGTTTTATTTAAATTGATGATTACAATTAAATAATATAATTAAAATACAATAGATTTTTTATTTTTTATTTGATTAAAATATAGTTGATTTTATTACAGGTGGTCTGGCACCTCTGTGGACGATGATTACAATTAAATAACATAATTAAAATATAATAGATGTCATTTTTTATTTGATTAAAATATAGTTGATTTTATTACAGGTGGTCTGGCACTTCTGTGGACGATGATTACAATTAAATAACATAAATTAAAATATAATAGATGTCATTTTTTATTCGATTAAAATATAGTGGATGTTATTACAGGAGCTCTCGCACCTCTGTGGACGATGTCGTTCTTATGGCACCAGTGAATGGCTTTGATCAGCTGGTAGATGTACGTGCGGACCTTGTCAGGCGGAGCACCGTTAGGCATGTCCTCCAGCAGCTCCAGCATGTTCTGCAACACACACAATCATCTTCAGCAGCCACATCAGAAGAGCACAGACTGAAGATCTCAGCGTCTCCGTCTCACCTTCTCCACATACTCAAACACCAGGTAGAGCTTCCCCCGCCGCCGAAACGCCTCCTTCAGTTCCACGATGTTCTCCTGCTTCAGCGTCCGGAGCATCTTCAGCTCCCGCATGGTGGTTTCCTTCACCTCCTCATTTTCTGAAGCCACAGTAAAAATAACATGCATTACCTTTCTATTTCTATGATTAAATCAGGTCAGATGAAGGATTTGAAGCAGCTCAAGATCGATGATATTCTGAATGCAGATCCTGCATAACAAGCTATTTAAAACACCTGCGTCTGCGGGAGACTCACCTTCACTGTCCTTGAACTTCTTAATGGCCACGATTTCATTCGTCTCCTGCAACAGAGAAAGAGCAGCGATGAATGAAACAGAACATCAAGATGTTTCACTGAAGAGTTGAATGAGAACGCTTACAGACAGAAATACTATATTATGCATTATTTTAAAAAATTAAACATTTTTGGATTATTTAGCGCTTTTTTCCCCACCACATGTGTGTACCAAGTATGTCAGTGTCATTCAAACTGCATGTGTCAAACTAATTTTCATTTTTTGTTGCTTATCGTGAGGAATATTTCACATACGCTACCATTCAAAAGTTTGGGGTCAGTACTAGATTGTATTACGTCTTTAACATCAGTGCCAGTCATTGTTGTTCTCACGGTTGAATTAAATCCATATTTCTAATAAATGATAAGCAGATGGTTACCAACCATATGGAGACGAACTCTGTCGCAGTTACATACTCAGCAAAGCCCATTTATACTCACATTATTCTTGGCGGGCGTTTTGGACCCTGTGAGTGTGTGTTGAGGAGAACTAAAGGACTCAACACACAAACACACACACTCTCTCTCTGGCCTATTTTACACTCGCAGTGTCTCTATATCCTCCCAGCATCCTTCAGTGCTCTAGATTCAGACTTTAACGTGAAACAAACTCTTACAGACAGTGAAATAAATCTCACTAACACTGGAGAACATACAACATGAAAAACATGTTCATAAATGTGTACAGTATGTTAAACACGCTGATGACGGCACATTTATGCTTAATAAATGCTACAACTTTTTCTATACATACAAACCCGATTCCAAAAAAGTTGGGACACTGTACAAATTGTGAATAAAAAAGGAATGCAATAATTTACAAATCTCATAAACTTATATTTTATTCACAATAGAATATAGATAACATAACGAATGTTGAAAGTGAGACATTTTGAAATGTCATGCCAAATATTGGCTCATTTTGGATTTCATGAGAGCTACACATTCCAAAAAAGTTGGGACAGGTAGCAATAAGAGGCCAGAAAAGTTAAATGTACATATAAGGAACAGCTGGAGGACCAATTTGCAACTTATTAGGTCATTCGGCAACATGATTGGGTATAAAAAGAAAGAGTTTGAAGTTATCATCATCTACAGTGCATAATATCATCCAAAGATTCAGAGAATCTGGAACAATCTCTGTGCGTAAGGGTCAAGGCCGGAAAACCATACTGGATGCCCGTGATCTTCGGGCCCTTAGACGGCACTGCATCACATACAGGAATGCTACTGTAATGGAAATCACAACATGGGCTCAGGAATACTTCCAGAAAACATTGTCGGTGAACACAATCCACCGTGCCATTCGCCGTTGCCGGCTAAAACTATACAGGTCAAAAAAGAAGCCATATCTAAACATGATCCAGAAGCGCAGGCGTTTTCTCTAGGCCAAGGCTTATTTAAAATGGACTGTGGCAAAGTGGAAAACTGTTCTGTGGTCAGACGAATCAAAATTTGAAGTTCTTTTTGGAAAACTGGGACGCCATGTCCTCTTTAGTCCGGATGACAAGGACAACCCAAGTTGTTATCAGCGCTCAGTTCAGAAGCCTGCATCTCTGATGGTATGGGGTTGCATGAGTGCGTGTGGCATGGGCAGCTTACACATCTGGAAAGGCACCATCAATGCTGAAAGGTATATCCAAGTTCTAGAACAACATATGCTCCCATCCAGATGTCGTCTCTTTCAGGGAAGACCTTGCATTTTCCAACATGACAATGCCAGACCACATACTGCATCAATTACAACATCATGGCTGCGTAGAAGAAGGATCCGGGTACTGAAATGGCCAGCCTGCAGTCCAGATCTTTCACCCATAGAAAACATTTGGCGCATCATAAAGAGGAAGATGCGACAAAGAAGACCTAAGACAGTTGAGCAACTAGAAGCCTGTATTAGACAAGAATGGGACAACATTCCTATTCCTAAACTTGAGCAACTTGTCTCCTCAGTCCCCAGACGTTTGCAGACTGTTATAAAAAGAAGAGGGGATGCCACACAGTGGTAAACATGGCCTTGTCCCAACTTTTTTGAGATGTGTTGATGCCATAAATTTTAAAATCAACTTATTTTTCCCTTAAAATTATACATTTTCTCAGTTTAAACATTTGATATGTCATCTGTGTTGTATTCTGAATAAAATATTGAAATTTGAAACTTCCACATCATTGCATTCCTTTTTTTATTCACAATTTGTACAGTGTCCCAACGTTTTTGGAATCGGGTTTGTATATATATATATATATATATATATATATATATATATATATATATATATATATATACACACACACACGCACACGCACACACTAGTGTTCAAAAGTTTGAGGTGGGTAAGATTTTTTATATTTTTGAAAGCTCTCCAAGTCTGCATTTACTGAATCAAAAATACAGTAAAATTGTATTTTGTGAAATATTATTATAATTTAAAACTGCTGTTTTCTATGTGAATATACTGTATGTTAAAATGTAATTTATTCCTGTAAACAAAGCTGAAATTTTCAGCATCATTACTCCAGTCTGCAGTGTCAGAAATTTGACTAGTGTCGAATTTACTCAAAATGTTTTGAGACAGAGCCATCTTGTGGTCAAAAGTTATGAGATTTCAAAAAACGCTAATAGCTTTTGATTACTTTTGCATACTGTAATGTAACTGGTCTTAATAGATTCCTTGGATCATGCCGAGAACAATGATACCAATTTTGCCATAGTCGACCGAATTTCCTATCCGCCATTTTGAAACAGTAGGTTTTCAAAATGGCGGACAGGAAGTTCGGCCGACTATGGCAAAACTGGTATTATTGTTCTCAGCATGATCCAAGGAATCTATTTATCTACGATTTCGAACTCCTAGAATGTTTGTCCGATTTTCAACAAATTCGAGTCAGATCACCTTTAGACCATGCCGGCAAAACGTTATGGATTTTGTGTCGATAGATGAAACCGTTTTCATATACTGCATCCACGAATTTGATGGCATAATGCCAAACTGCATCTGAGGATGAATCTCTGGAAAGATTTGACATATTGACACCAAACTTTATGTGTGTAATTGTCGCCCAACACTGACCACACCAGATCAAATTGGTGTCAGCTCCACCTATTGGTCAAAAGTAATAAGCAATTTTGTCAAATTACAAGTGATTGAATATATAGTAAAATAATAAAAAATGTAATTTATTCCTTGGTCAAAGCTGAATTTTCAACATCATTACTCCAGTCTTCAATGTCACATGATCCTTCAGAAATCATTCTAATATGATGATTTGCTGCCCAAGAAACATTTCTTATGCACCGATATATCGGTCAATAATCGGTATCAGCCGATAAAAGCAATTATTTTCATCCTATATTGTATCCTGTCAATCAAAAGGGGGTGGAAAAAAGTATCAGACTGCAGCTCATACTGTGTGTGAAGAAAATGTGTCGAATTTACTCAAAAAGTTGAGACAGCGCCATCTTGTGGTCAAAAGTTATGAGATTTTTTTTTTTTTTTAAATGCTAATTGCTTTTGATTACTTTTGTCTATTGTAATGTAACTGGTTTTAATAGATTCCTTGGATCATGCCAAGAACAATGATACCAATTTTGCCATAGTCGGCCGAATTTCCTATCCGCCATTTTGAAACAGTCAAAATGGTGGACAGAAAGTTTGGCCAATTATGGCAATATTGGTATCATTGTTCTCGGCATGATCCAAAGAATCTATTAATCTACTGTTTCGAACTCCTCCTAGGACGTTTGTTCGATTCAGATCATCTTCAGACCATGCTGGCAAAAAGCTATGGATTTCGTGTCGATAGACGAAACCATTTTCGTACACCGCATTTACGCATTTGATCGCATAATGCCAACTTGCATCTGAGGCTGTATCTCTGGAAAGATTTGACATACTGACACCAAACTTTATGTGTGTAATTGTCACCCAACACTGACCACACCAGAACAATTGGTCTACCTATTGGTCAAAAGTAATAAGCAAAATTGTCTGTGTCACTTTTGATTAATTTTAATGAATAAAAGTATACATTTCTTTCAAAACAAACCTCATTCAGTACAAAATGTGCTGTAGATCACAATCTTCAGCAAATCATTACAGCTTTTTCTTGTCAGCAGATGTGACAGGGGTCAGAGGTCACAGGTGTTTACACCTGTCCAGATATGAGTGAGTGACAGCTCCTCAGTGACCTCTGACCAATGCCTCACCTCAGACCATTAGTTTTGATCAACCATCAGTTGTGGTCGTGACAGCGGATGTTACAAAAAAGCTCCACACAAGTTCCCAGATGCATGTATGAAGGTCTGACGCTGGTGACCTCGCTGCTCTTTCTATATAATGAAAGTAAACAAGCACTCGAGCTGATAAGCTTCAAAAACAACCGGAGCAAAAAAGCATCAGAAAACTTCAGACTCCTTCATAACACGATATAAGAGGATTTCATTAATTAATGACTAATTCAGCCCAGCGTGAATCTGTTAGAGACAGACACAACAGGAAGTTGAAATGAGGACAGACGAATGGAAGAAACACAGGAAACAAGCAAAACATGCAAAAACAAAACACTCGTCAGGACACAGAGCGTGAGAGGAGGAAGAATATTTTTCTGTATTGAAAGCCATTTGTGGGTCTGTTGCACACATACACAGATATTACATTTACATACATTTACATGCACGATGCTCAGAACATAACTGCCCCACAATGCGGATCACAAATGACAATTTTCTTATTCGCAGAGCTGTTTGAGAGAAATGGACAGCAGGAGATAGACTCTGGAAATATTAAAGTGCCCTATTATGCTATTTTATAGGCTCCCAATGTTGTTTCAGAGATTTACATGCATCCAAGGTCAAAAACATTCATTTTCTCATAATATACACTGCAGCATCATGTCATTTCTCAAAGAGTTTCAAAACGGTTTGTTTGAAGATCCAGTCTCTCTAAACCCCACCTTTCTGAGAGCTTCCTCTGCTCTGATTGGTCAGATGGCTCAGGTTGTTGTGATTGGTCAACTCTGCTCTGATTGGTCAGATGACCCAGTTTGTTGCGATTGGTCTTTTCTGCAAGCGCTTATCTAAATCACAACCATAATCAAAAGGCACCAACTATAAAATAAATAAAATAAAAACTATCAAATGAAAACTACAAAATACCAAATGAATGCATAAATAAATCCTGCAGTTCATGACGCACGTGTTCTGATTGTGTTTGAACATGATAAGAACATGTTCTGGGGCGTCAGAGCTGAACTGGTTTATCTGAGAGCGCAGGCAGATTTCTGATCACCCGAAGGCTCTCGCGCTCCACAAACCACCGCAGGCTCACATTAATGCTGCATGTGGAAGAGTCACAGTGTCCCTGTTAAAACACAGCACTGAAACATTCACCGAGCCAATGCTACAGGCCATCCAGGAAATTTAAATATAACAGGAATTAGCATTTCATGCATATTCATAGCCCTGCACACACACCGTTTCCTGATTGGCTGAGCAGAACGGAACCTCGCTCAGATGAAACGAAAACAAGCCGAACAATGAGAGAAGGTGGTGAGACATCAGCGAGACGCCCGCGCTATTTTAATCTCTCTGACAGCGTGACGCCAATGCACTCGCCCCGGACCGCTCGCTTTAGCACCTCCTCGCTCAAACAGGGACATGTTAGTGTGTTTATCAGAACAGGTGACGTTTGGAAAGATCAGATGTCTTTCTTCTCAGAGTTTTGACCCACTTTATGTTCTCTCCAGTCTGAGGATGTCTGGTCACCTGACCTTCGATCTAATGAACACTTACTGAGGAGAAATCTGTGTCACACTGAGCCTGACAACATTAAAGCCTTTCACACACTTCTAACTTAACTATATTTGCATTTTGCCACATTAAGAGTTTAATGTACAAAGTTTTCTGTTTTAATTTCTCATCACATAAAAATGCCAGCTATAGATTGTTAAATAGACGCAAAGGAACACAAACCCAAACAGTTTATTATGCAAATATATGCATGAAAGAAGGCCAATCACAGTTTGCAAACATTATGATGTCACTGTCAGTCAGACCTTTGAACACTTTTGAACATTCTATTCTGTTGGAACATTTAAAAATTCAAATGTACATTTCATAAGTATATATATATATGTAAATATATATAAATGACTGAATTAGGGCTGCAAGTTTTAGGGGGAAAACAGAACTTATTTTTCTGATAAAAATCATGATTTAAAATGCAATTTAAAAAAAAAAAAAAGCTCCAGATTTGCTTGTTTGTAGTGATTATACATCAATATGACTAAAATATTAATAATCTAAAATATTATTATTAATAATAATAATAATAATAAATAAAAATATTAAGCAATATAAGAAATATTGCTATTATAATATTCATTGTAAAATAAAAAAAATGAGTATTTAATAATAAAAATAATAATAAATAAAAATATTAAACAAAATAAATATTACTAATGTAATATTCACTGTAAAATAAAAAGATCTATTAATAATAATAGTAATAACAACAACTGTTTAATAATAATAATAATAATGATATTAATAAATAAAAAATATTAGTATTGTAATATCTACTGAAATTTTTTTTTAAAAAAAGTACTTAATCAGAATAATAACAGAAGTAATACTGTTTACTATAACATATATTACCAAATAAAAAAATATTAAACAAAACAAGAAATATTACTATTGTAATATTCACTGTAAAATTAAAATAATAATAATAATATTTAATAATAATAATAATAATAACAATAACAGTTTAATAATAATGATATTAATAAATAAAAAATATTAGTATTGTAATATCTACTAAAAAATAAGTTTAATATAATAATTCTAAATAAAAAACAAGAAATATTTCTATTGTAATATTCACTGTAAAATAAAATGAGTATTTAATAATAACAACAACAACAACAACAACAAATAAAAATAACAAAATAAATATTACTACTGTAATATTCACTGTAAAATAAAAAGATTTAATAATAATAACTGTTTAATAATAATAATAATAATAATAATAATAATATTAATAAAAAATATTAGTATTGTAATATCTACTGAGAAAATATAAAGTACTTAATCAGAATAATAATAGAAGTAATACTGTTTACTATAATAATAATAATACTAAATAAAAAAAAAAATATTAAAACAAGAAATATTACTATTGTAATATTCACTGTAAAATTAAGAGTATTTAATAATTATAATAATAATAATAATAATAATAATAATAATAAACAAAATAAGAAATGTTACTATTGTAATAATTGAAAAAAAATAATAATATTGGTTTAATACTGGTATAATACTGGTTTGAGATGAAATAATGGCAGAAGTTTAACACTCCTTTAATTAAAAACAAAAAACATCGTTAATACTTCAACAATGTTTTTGATCTGCCTGCGCTGACACCACTGTATGAGAACTGAACTGGACGATGACATCACTGTTTTCTCCAGAGATGCTGTATAGATGAATTAACTAAAATAACTAATGATTTTACAACAGAATTAATCAGTAATGAACTGACTTAAGCTGGACAATGACACCATTTTCTTCTAGAGCTGCTGTGCAGTCAGAGTGATGTTCCCTCCATCACTGTGAAGCTGCTTTCACACAGTCTGCACTGTAAACAGTGCTATAGAAATAAAGGTGACTTGACTTCAGAACAAACACAAACATTAGATGAACGTTAGTCCAGCGCTGCCGCTCAAACACTGTCAGTATGAATGATGCGTGATCTGAAACATGTTTGAACACAAACACTGACGGCTCAAACACGGAAACACCAACGGTCAGCGTCTCTCATGAACAACACTGATCGATGGAGGACACGTTCAACAGTCTGTCCCTGAAACTCAACAGCAGGGCAAAACTGACCAATAAAAGCAGGTCAGAGGTCACACAGGTTAGTCAGTACGCTGCATTCCTCTGCAGTGCAAACACTGAATCAGATGAATGTTTAAACTGAGTTCACACAGCTCTAAAACAAACACACAACACTCAGAAAAACTGCTTGTACCTTTAAAAGGCGCCTTTTTTACCCCTAAAAAGTCCATAATAGCGCCTTAGAGGACCAGTATGTACCTTTAGATACTACTATGAACCTTTTAGGGGTAAATAAAGTACAAAGATTTGATCAAAACAGCATCATCCCTCGTTACGGGGTTGAAGACTGTGGCAAAAATCTCTAATAATGGCCTTAACTGTCATATTTCATGTGGAGATTCATGTTTTATACACAAATCGAGTCTCTGAGACACATTATCAAACCCCAACAAGATTGTTCAGAGTTTGACAGATTACGACACGAAAAACATCTCAAACGTTCAGCAGAAATCCATTAAGCTTTTCATTCCTGTCAGAGAAAATCACAGAGGAATGAGAGACTGATGGAAAACTGATCGAACTGTGATTTTGGGTTTCTCCCGGTGTCGCCGCTTTCAAATATTTACCACAAACATCGGCTTGTGTGATGTGGATAAGACTGGACGGCGTCCAACGCCTCAGGTAAGATACACAAGTGAACAACAGCCTAAAAAAACACTTCAAACCCGATATTGTTTGCTCAGACTTGTGGGAGCTTTTAAAGAACAACTGTGTTCGAATGTAAAACAGTGAATATTACAGACCGCAAACCTTTCCACATCCAGTGTGAAATTAAAGATAATTAGGGGTTCAAGCGTGTGGCGAAATTTTCGGGTATTTTGGGTTTTTTGAAAAACCTACTAGGTTTTTGACCCGATTGGAAATGTTCTCTGGAGGCTGAACATCAATAACTATCAAAAAAAAAAAAAAAAAATTGCAATTTTGATTTACGGTCACTAAGGGGCGCCAAAACCAACGATGAGGGCGGAGCCACTTTTACTAAAATGGCTATAACTCAAGAACAAAATGAGATATTTGCACCAAACTCCGTACACATGTGTAGGGCCTCAATCTTTGGTCACAATAAAAAAAATTGCATTGATTGGACACTAGGTGGTGCTGTAACTATGGCATGTTAGTCAGATCGACTTGAAATTTGGCATGCAGTGTCTTGGTCCAAGGGGTCATGATAGTGTATGAGGACATTGGCGTATCTCAAAAAACATGGCCGCCATCGGCCAATGAAGTTAGAGCACCTATTAGACAAGGTTAAACGGAGGCCGATAGGAACGAAACTTGGTGGGCATGTTCGACTCATGGTTCTAGAGGACTGTAAGAATTTTGAAAGAAATCGGCCACTAGTTGGTGCTAACGAGTTTTACACCTCTGTAATCACGTGGTGTTTCACAGATCCACACAATATGCCTATCATTTGATAGATCTCCTCATGCTGAACAACTTTGCCTCAAGAACCAATGCTGTCAATCAAATCGTTCATTAATTATTTGTGAATATGTGAAAAATCTACTTTTGCGAACTAATCCTAAGTTTTTTTGCACGATCGGAACGGAACCAGTGCAGGATAATTCTCTGGACTCTCTAGATCAATAATTATCAAAACAAACTTAAACTTTACCATTTCGGTCGCTATAACAAGGTCATTTAGAAAATGGGCGTGGCAAAATATACTCAAAAGCCTATAAATCTGAAACGAAAACTCAGAACTTCATGCAATTAAGTGAGCACATGCAGCATATGACTCTAAAGAAGCATGCCAACTTTTATGGAGATCGGACCATAGGTGGCGCTATAACTGTTAAAAAGCTTTAAAACCATATATTTTCCAATGGTAAATTGCCTGTTTTGGCTGAAAATGGTCTGTTCCTTCTATGATTTAAGTGGTTACATGCTTGCTAAATAAAACTTAACATCCTTTTACACATATGTGCTTAAAGGCCTTTAATTAAAGTCTTGAGTTTTCTTCACAATATTCCTCATTTAAATAATTCATACGCAGAATAAAGGGGCGTGGCCTGGTTGAGTTAGTTAGTAGTGTGTTGAAACTGGCAGGTACGTAGGGGCAGTAAGGGGCGGGACATTTCCCAAACACCAATCACAACACACTGCTCCAGCCGACCAATCAGAGCACATTGTGCTTTTCAGAAGGAGGGGCTTCATAGAGACAGGAACTAAACAGAGCGTTACTGACAGACTGGGAAGAGAGGAGCTGAACAATGGAGAATATGAGAAAAATAATGAAAACCTGTTCTAGTAGAACACAAAAACAACAAGACTTTGAGAAAGAGCATAATGGGTCGTCTTTAAATGAGTGGTTGTCGACATGGCAGGTTAAGAATGCACAATTAGTTTCTTATAAATATATGTTTAATATTTTATGAGTGTTCAGGGCTGCGGTTTGCAGGAGACAGGATCTGACAGGAGACACTTGAGTCATAACGGGTAAGGGAATTAATTATGGCTCAAACAAGATGTTCAGGTTGGTTAAATCTACTCAGAAGCATGTCAAGACTTGATCAGAAGAATAACAGGCCAAACTGTGATGGACAGACCGACACACCCACCAGACAAACACACACATTCATACAATGAGATCAAATCAAACAAACTGTTGAGTGAATCAAGGCCTGAAAACACTGCAAAAAAATGACTTTCTTCCTCAGTATTTTTGTCTTGCTTTCCAGTAGAAACATCTAAATGTTTTTAAAGGGGTCATGACATATAACATTGACATATTAGAGGTCTTTAAAACATCCTGCAAGTTTCATAGCCTCCTCATTAAAAACAAAACATGGTTGCACTTTATTTTCAAATAAGTACTGAGTAAAATGAATTAACTACACACTTACTATAGAGTTACGGTTAGGGTTTGGTTTAGGGTTAGTTACTTGTAATTAAGCATTATTTACTGTTATTACTATAGTAAGTACATGTAGTAATGTGTAACTACGTCACCTTAAATAAAGTGTTAACCAAAGCATTTATTTCATCGAGCTCCAAAAACAGCTTGTTTTAATATTGCGAGATCTGTGACATCACATGGTCAAATACATTTGCATATGGCCGCCTCCAGAGCACGACATTGACCAATAGTTAGGGTTACATCATTGCATCATAGGCCCCGCCCACTGGCACTCAGTCACTTAACGGCTGACATTGGGATCGCGTCTGAGGATTATATGTTTGTTCGGAGCATTTGACAGCAGATTGTCAGTAAATGAGGCACATTGTAATGGAGAGTTCACGATTTCATGATTTCATAATGTTTTGTCTGTAAATTACGGTTTTGTATGGATAATGTTTTCAAAACACGTTGATACGGTTTCCTTTGCAATGACATTAACCGATCAAAACATTAACTGTTTACTGAAAAGTCTTAAAGGAGCCGCGCCTTAAAAATGGGTAATTTCAGACAGAGGCTCAGAATGAAGGTTGAAAATAATTTTTTTTTTCGCATTTATATGTTAGATTTTTTTTATTCAAAAATCTTTATTAACATTATGCGAACCTCAAGAAACATATTAAAATAAAATAAAATAAAAATCCATGTCATGACCCCTTTAATTAAGATACATTTACTTGAGAAGCAAAATTACTTGAGATGACAAGTCTAGTAATCTGAAAAATTTTATCAAAAATTGATTTGAAGAAAACATATCTGCAAATTGTTTACCTTTTTTGATTTTTCTTTCCCCATTGGCAGATATTTTGTCATGTTTTAAGCATGAAGTAAATTAATTTTGATACATTTTTTTTCAGAAAAAAAAAGACTTCATCTTAAGTAATTTTGCTTCTCCAGTAAATGTTTCTTGATTTAAGAATATTTAGATATTTGCACTGGGGGAAAAAAAAGACAAAAATACTAAGGAAGAAAATCATTTTTGCATGCAATTTTTCAAAACAAAAACTCTAAAACAAAGATTATTAGAGTACATTTTACAAGACAATACTATTTCACTTTTTCAACTTCAAAATTTCACGTTTAATTCTAATGTGTTACTTGCCACTTCTTTGTAGTTATTTGTGAAATTTAATAGCAATTTCTGAGTGAAAACTGTTTCTACACCAACATTTTTTCAGTGTTTGTTGGCATGTAAATGTGTTTAATGTAAGAGGTAACATTAAGAGAAAAAATTAAATGAATCTAAATGAACACAAGAAAAAAATATGTTTTGGGAGGAAAAATTAACAATTGTCGGTCTTTATATAGGAATCTTGAAAAATAAAAAGTGCATATTGTTAGTGTTTAATATAAATGTAAAGACTTTTATATTTTCTTTATACAGCTGAACTAAATGAGTTCATCATGAGGGAAACTGATGATAAGTTGAAGTGTGTGAGCAGACACAGTCTTCAGTGAATCAGAAGCAGAAAGCGTCTCTGTAGAACTAAGAATACATGCTGACCTCTTTTCTCACTGCGCCGCTCTGAGAGTTTTCTAAGAGGAGAGCACAGGTGCATTGTGGGAAATGAGAAACTGCTTTAAGGAAGCAAAGGCTGAACTTACTTCATGATCAGAGATAGACCAACATATCAGCCACCAATGACCGTTAAATGAGCCAACCTGGCAGACTATCAAAAATCTCCAAAATATACCAGCACTCTAATGTTTTAGAGAATATTTTGTAGTGAATATTGTGTAAAATACACGAGACTGCAAGAGGGAGCAGAGGGGTCTGCTGAAAAATCATGCAAAATGTTAATAAATTAATAAATGAACAATAAATCAATAAATCAATATAAATTAAAATAAAGAAATTAAAAGGTACTAAGGGGATCTGCTGAAAAGTTAAGAGAAAAATAATGTAAAATGTAAATAAATAAATATAAATTAAAATACATAAAGGTAGTAAGTGATCAGCTGAAAAGTATAGAGAAAATACTGTAAAAATGTAAATAAATAAATAAAATAAATTTAAAATACGTTAATTTAAAATAAATAAATATGAATTAAAAAAATAAATTTAAAATACGTTAATTTAAAATAAATAAATATGAATTAAAATAAATAAATTAAAAAGGTACTAAAGGGATCTGCTAAAAAGTTTAGAGAAAAATAATGTAAAATGTAAATAAATAAATGAATAAAAATAAATGAATTAATATAAATTAAAAGTTACAAAGTGATAAAAAGTTTAGAGAAAATATGTAAATAAATTCTAAATAAACAAAATAAAATAAACACAAAAATTAAAATAATTATCAAATTAAATAAAGTTACAAATTAAATAAAACTGTAAATTTACATTTAAATTTAAAGGTACTAACGGATCTGCTAAAAAGTTATGAGAAATTGTGTAAAATGTAAATAAATAAATAAATAACCATTAAAATAACAAATTAAAAATACAATTAAAATGATTATAAATGTTTTTTAATGCTTTTAATAACAAATTAAAATAAATGTATTAAATAAATAAATACAAATCTTTTTGTTTTATAATTTTATTCCAGTTTCTACACCTCACAGGGCTCTTAATTCATGTCTTTATTCTTTATTCATGAAGATGATCATTATAATTGAGGGTCCGTGACATGAGAACATGAAAACCACTGCTCTCGACATCAGTGTCAGACGCTGAAACATCAGTAAGCAGCTGTGAACTCTGTTCAACACGTCAACATCAGTCAGCCTGTCCACATCTACAACACTGAACTGCACAAACAACTCAAACCAGACCGGTCAATCAAATCTCAATGCTGTAAACCTGCCGTCATCATCATCACTGCAGACGGGACGCTCTGATGGGCCTGTCATCAGTTAACCACAGGACAATCTCTTCATGAAGAGTCTGAGTCATCATCAAAACAAGCGAGAACCTCCTAACGCTTCCCAGAATGCAACAGCGTGACTAAATGTTTCTGCAGGATTCTGAAGCTTCACATATTCATATACGTGGAATACCTGAACCATCGAATGCAGATACACACTGCGCGCAAAACACCCACAATGCACTGCGCTTGACTTGATCCTCCATTTCCAGTGTGATGAATGAACCAGAAGAATGATTTTTTTGATAAATATCTTGATTGGACTGTCAAAGGCTGAGATATTTTCACACAAAATTGGTTTAAAAGAGCAACATATATAATTGATTTAGATTCTGACTGGACAACATTAAACATGCAACATGAAGATGTCATGTGACAACAATAGAACATAGAAAACTACTGTTTGAAAAAATACAAACTCCATTTTGAGTGTCGCTGCATTCTAACACCTACCAGATAAATTAATAAATTAGATTAAAAAAAAAAAAAAAAAAAAGATTAAAATAAGTCAATTTGATTTAAATAAATATATAAATAAATAATAAATTAGATTAAAATAAAAAAGTGATTAAATAAGTCAAATTTAACTTAAATATATAAATAAATATTAAAAATGAAAGTCTAATTTGATTTTAATAAAAAGATATATAAATAAATTACTTGATTAAAATAAAAAATGGATTAAATAAGTCAAATTTGACTGAAAAACATAATAAATTTGATTTAATAAAGAAAATAATTAAAATAAGTCCAACTTGAAAGAAATACATAAATAAATAATACATTTGATTAAAATAAAAAAATGCTTAAATAAGTCAAATTTGATTGACAAATATATAAAAAAATTTGATTAAAATAAAGAAGATTAAACTAAGTCGAATTTGACAAATAGATAATAAATAAACAAATTATTTGATTAAAAAAATAATTAAATAAGTTTGATTGACATAAATACATAAATAAAAATAAATTTGATTTAAAGAAAATGATTAAAATAAGTCAAATTTAATTGAAATAAATAAATAATACATTTGATTAAAACAAAAATTATTAAACTAAGTCAATTTTGATTTTAAATAAATAATTTGATTAAAATAAAGAAAATTAAACTACCTCAAATTTGATTTTAATAAATAAATATACAAATAATTTGATTAAAATAAAAAAAATGATTAAATAAGTCAAATTTGATTGAAATAAATAAATAAATAAATAAATAAACACACACACACACACACACACACACACATATATAATACATTTGATTAAAATAAAAAAAAAATATTAAAATGTCAAATATGACTGAAATAAATAAATTTGATTAAAATAAATAATGATTAAAATAAGTCAAATTTGATTGAAATAAATACATTAAGTTTGATCTAAACGTGGCGATGGGAACTGCTCATGCACTGAAGAATTGTTTGTAATTCATGTAATGCACATGTAAAGAAATATGTGAATTGGTTTGCAACATTTAGGGTGAACTTTGAGAATCTGAAATCAAACTGGATTCACTCCGATTGAGAAAATGAGTGAATGTAAACGAACCTCTTGTCAGTCAATCACACATTTCTCTGCACACTACAACAGAAAAGCTGAAACGTGAGTGAAAAGCATGAGATGAATTGAGCGAAGATCGCTGCGCGCGGCTGTCCAACAGGAAAAGACGGCAGGTGAGAGCAGCAGATGGCGTGAACCGAGCGTGTTCGGGTCAGAGAGAGAGAGACTGTGTCGTGTTAACAGATCGAGGCTGCGGACCATCTGTCTGACGGCCGCGGGGCTACGGACCAGCACTGCTCATGACCGGAGGAGATATTAATAGATAAACTCACATATGTCACGTCACGGACACTCTCTGTTAGCGCCGAACAGATACTGTTACTACCGGGACCGTTTCAACACTAGAGCACTGGATATAGAAACTAGTGTAATACTGTACAGACAAAAATAGGTATCTTTCTAAATCAGTTTTTGTTTTCTTCTGCTCACCAAAGCTGCATTTAATTGATCAAAAATACAGTAAAATATTATTACAATTTAAAATATCTGTTTTCTATGTGAAAATATAGTAAAATGTAATTTATTCCTGTGATCAAAGCTGAATTTTCCTGATCAAATCATCTGAATCATTGCTGTGTTGTAATGACCGCACAACTGTTTTCAACATTGATAATAATCATAAATGTTTCTTGAGCATCAAATCATCATATTAGAATGATTTCTGAAGGATCATGTGACACTGAAGACTGGAGTAATGATGCTGAAAATTCAGCTTTGATCACAGGAATAAATTACACTTTACTATTTATTCACATAGAAAACAGCTGTTTTACATTGTAAAAATATTTCACAATTTTTACTGTATTTTTGATCAAATAAACGCAGCCTTGGTGAGCAGAAGAGACTCTTTTTAAAATAAAAACATTTAAAAATCCAAACTTTTGACTGGTTGTGTACGGCATACTTCTTTGATTCAAAATGAATCAGTAGTATGGCCTTTTGAACGCACATTTTAAGGCAAACAGGCTGCAAATGAGCTGAAATAATTTGAATGACTTGTTGTGTGATTTGCAGTCTCTCCAGAGAGCAACAGTGAGATCATACCTTGTGTCTGCACTTCAGGACGACGCCGTAAGCTCCTGCGAGAGAAAGAGAGAGAAACAAACAGGTTTTACTCAAACTTTCACCCAGTTCCACCTGTCTTTGTAAACACGATTCTCAGCAGATTCTCGCAGCCGTGCCAAAACCTCCGTCCAAAAACCCTGAGCGTTTAGTGTCTGATGAATAAAGTGATTGAAGGGAGGAGGATGGAGGAAGACGAGGCATTGATTTACACACCTGACAAAAAGACAGAGACATTAAGAGAACTGTAAGAACATCCTGTTTTCACTTAAGACCTCTGGGACGCGAGCGAAACGAAGGGCCAAATCGCTGCCAACGCGTTTGTTTAATCAGCCGAATTCATTATAAATCTCATATGAGCGCGTTTAGCCCAAACAATACTCAAATTGGCACTCAGGTGATTGTTTTTTGATGGAAGTGTCTGTGCGCCGTGTGTTCGCTCGGGTCTGGCTCTATCTGTGGCACAAATCTACAGTCCCGCAGGAGACGCAGATCTGAGCTCATCCGAAGATCCCGGCCAACAGATCCGGCTGACATCCGAGAACGACCTCCAAATCGCGTTTACCATGACCTGCTCAATGTGAAGAGCTACAAAGCATCACATGGTGTATATCAGGGCGACTCAGTTATGGAAAATATCATAATCATGATAAGGTTAATATTGAGTTCACGATAGGGGTGGGCAAAATACCCGTGGACACGATTAACTGGTAGAGATTTTGGACTATCGTCTCTATCGCGGTTATGTTGCTGTGTTGCGCCGTCATGAAAGCTTATCATTTTGTATGCGTTTTTAACTCTCTGGTGCTGTTCGCGTGTCGGTCAAAAATTCACAAATGTTTTATTTAAATGAAATGATTGTAGTATATTTTAGTTTGATAATATTTTTTATTTAATATTTTGTATTTTTAGGAGATTGTATGGTACTATATTATATTTATGCAGTAGTTTATAGTCCATTTATTCACTTTTTGAGCATAGACCTGAAAATGAAATGTCCAACTTAAACGATAATAAATCTTGAATGTTTTGGAGCACAGACTAAGTTTGGTCTCTTTTTAAAGATGACGCTTGGCAGATTATTGTTAAAGTGTAAAAAGTTTTAGTGTACTTGCAAAAAGAAGTTATAAAATTTTACATTTATTGTTATAAAAAAAAGAAAAAAAAAAAAAATGCACAAAAATACCATTTTCAATTTTTATATGAAATATATATTTTCCATAACACGTTTTACTCTAAAACTGTGAGAAATAAATCGAAACAAGTTGTGTTCCAAATTTGAGGTCGATATCTCAAAAAATGAGCTTTCAGTAATATTTTGTTTGGGCGCAGTACCAAACACCTCCATTAGATGAAATTTGTCTCACATTAATTTCCACTGTGGTCATTTTTGACCACAAGGAGCACAAGTGTGACTAGTTTTTCAGGACCATTTAACCTTTTCAAATCATGTCCATGAATTTTGTGTGTGTGTGTGTGTGTGTGTGTGTGTGTGTGTTCACATGGCAAGTGCCAAAACCTTTACCAAATTTCATACCATTCTGATGAAATAAAAAAAATTCTAGAAAAACAAAACTTTAAATTTTTGTGGCTGAAAACGTGTACAATTTACCAGTTTACTCATGGAGCCACATTAAGATGGGATTGAATCATCAAGGGCCTTTAAAATGAAGAAACCAAAAGGAAAGTTTGTTCAGAACCATAATCTAAAAGGATATTAAAGATATCTTTAATACTTCTTGAGTTACAGGCATGCAAACTTGAGGCACAAAACACAAGAAGTGCTTTTTGCCATTTTTGAACGGTCACTGTTGGAATATCATGAAACAAAGATTGTGAAAGTCAACAGATTTTACTAATAGAGCTACTAATCTCTGTGTGAAAATAAAATAATGATGCTGCCATCTTTATAAAGTCATTTTTACACCCCTCTAATTTGGCTCCAAATCTCAGATTAAAGTTGTCATTTTGACCTCCTCTACAAAATAATGGATTACTCAGTAAATATACATGATGATATATATCATTATCGTGAAATAAAATGACTCATATCGTGATATAAGATTTTGGTCATATCACCCACTCCTAGTTCACAGTTATTTAAACACAATTACATGCTTAGTCATTGAAACATCATACATTTATTTGTTAAAGATTTTGTAAGCATATTGTGTATTAGTCAATTGTAGTCAATTGTTTTATTTGTGATAACACAGTGAATCATGACAAATTCTAATTTTTGCCCAAACTGTCATACAAAAAAAAAAAAAAATGAACAAAAACATAAGAAAACTAAAGAAAATATTAATAACTTATGAAGTTGTAGTCAATGTATGCTTTTTCCTGTGAGCTTTTTGTTTTTCTTTGCATTTTTTTCATATCTGTAGTTTGCCTTTTTTTTTTTTGACAAATAATTTTGTCAGAAAAATACTTTTAACAAGTTTAATGTTTTGTTTTTCCCTTCGTATTTAAAATATTTTAAGAATACAAAATATTTTCCTCATATTTTGATAATTTCATCAAACTTGTAGGGTCATATTTTTTATATATATATTATATATATATATATATATATATATATATATATATATATATATATATATATATATATATATATATATATATATATATATATATATATATATATAGAAAGTGAGAGAGAGAGAGAGAAGATAGAGAGAGAGAGAGAAGATAAAACTGGACTAACTGTATAAAACTCAAAGGCGTAGCTTGATTTTTTCCACAAAAAGATGATTCATGTGATTAACGATGATGGAGCTACCGCTACATATTCTGAGATAATAAGACGTTAAGATTTGATCACTTCACTGTCATGAATAATGAAAAGAGAAAGACGTTTATAGATCGGGATGATTTTTACTTCAGCGTCGAAGAAAAATCAGACATTAAATCTCTTCAATTTCTCAATTAGACAGCAATGAGATCAAATGGAGACTTCTGCTGAAGTATCCTGCTTTTCAGGTGTTTCTCTTGAGAAAAAGACACCAGTGATCTCATATGTATCTCAGTATTATTTATATTTGTAGAAACCATTTTTACTCAGATTGTAAGTAATTTTCACAAATAATAGAAGAAACGGAAACACATTGAATTAAACATGAAATTTTGAAGTAGAAATACTGAAATACTATTTTCCTTGTAAAATGTACAACAATAATCTTTGTTTTATTTACAACTTCAAAAAATAATTTCACAACAGTATTTATTAATATTTTACATTAGCTTTTATTTTTATGTTTTCAGTTTCAGTTCACGCAACATTTCTAGTTTTTAAGCTTAAGTTTTAAGCGTTAAACTTTAGGCCTAAAATGATTTTTAATAGTTTTAGTTTATCAAAACAACATTGGCGTCTCCTCTGGAGCTTCAGAAGAGATCTCAACAATGTCTCAAAGATCTGCTCAGGATATGTCTGCAATCAAAAGTCAGAGTTTTCAATATGAACTCAAACATCAAATCATCATTTTATAGCTCTACACTCTTACTGGATGTCAGTTATTTTTATTTAGCAAACATCTGAGATGAAGTTTCAGTGAAACATACAGTAGCCACTGTGAGAGAGCAACAAAATCTTCCTGTGGTATCATCTTAAACAGCGTGACAGTTTGTTTCTCTGAGTCCCGTTATTTATCCTCCGCTCCGCTTCACAAATGCGATGACATCAGTGCAGCACTGATCCAAAAGGAAGATGAACCAAAATAACAGCGCGCACGCACACACACACACACACACACACACACACCAGCGCTGTGAACGTCCTGCAGTGAAGCGGCCTGTGATGCGTATAATCGTCCAGCATCTCCTCAACTCAATGTGCAATAAAGACGTGATGCTGGTAAACTATGCTGAAACAGCCACAGGCGTCTGCCGCTTGACTGCTGAATCCCCGCCCAGTCCTCAGCCTCAGCCAATCAGGAGGAGAGTCACACACGCATCCACCAATCAGCTGAGGAGCATGTGACAAGGCAGTGAATCTCGATGATCAAGTGAAACAGGCTAATCTTCAAGACATATCTAGCTTAACCTGCTTTTTCCAGAGCTGGAATAGGAAAAAAAAAAAAGAGAGAAGAAAACGAGGCCATAAAAGTGGAACTATGTGACCCGTTTTTACAGGCGCAACAGTTTCCATCAGCATTTGTTTTTCGATTTTTTCCTGAATAAGGAGAACATTTAGCAAACACTCAGCACAATCAGTCTCGAATTACACACAGATCTCAGGATATATTGTTTTGGACAATAGTCACTTTAATTAATATAGGATAAAGTTGAGATCACTGGAAGTGATGCAGAGAAAAGGGCGAAAAAAAACTAGTTTGACACTAGTTCAACATGCTAAAACAGGCTGAATGCTTCATTCAAATCTTCCTGGGAAGTTCGAACAAGTTTAGAAGTCATAATTATGATCATATTTTGGACAATTAAAGGGGCAATTTCATATTTACACTCTCTTTTTAGCTTATTGACAAAAACAGGAAGCTTTTTTAGCACTGACACAACATAATGAAGAGCAGTTGCACATAATGAGCGTAAATAATTATCATCTTCAAAGAATTTGCGAGACCTGGAGGATTTTTCTGAAGAACAGAGCTCAGTTTAACTGCTCAGGACAAACAAGAGACTCATGAACAACCATCACACAACAAAGACATGGATCATCCAGGTAACCACACACAGTGTTAAGAATCAAGGGTATGAGGCTTTTGAACGGGGTTATTTTAATAAATTCAGCTATTTTTTTGTCTTGTGAACTATATGTAAACAGGGCCCCAAAACTAACTTTTTGCCACACCTGCCAATGGCTGGTGACTCAAGAAAATTTACCAGCCAAAACCATTTTTTTTTTACCAGCCAAGAAACAAAAACGGCGGTTATGATGCTTTTCAGGCAGGTCTCACAGAAGTTTTCAGGTACAGAAATGTAATAAAGTAGTTTAATCAAATAATAACACTGCATAGTCTTCATCTTTCAAGAGAAGTGAGTGATTTTTCCCCCTTTGAACGCAGACAGCAGCAGGATTATTAGGATGCTGTCACTTTAAGAGCGAATGCATGCATGAATCATGCATTTTCTTTCTCAAATGAAGACATAACTGACTGTGTTTACTAGGATACTAAATTTTTTTGACATAATTGTGTATGAATTTGTCCATTCAGGCACAGGAAGGCATGAAAGAACTCAAATTAGTATTTGCGCGCTGTCTGAGACGTGGCTTTCATGGCGCACGCTTCGGATGTTTCAGATGTTGAACTTCCCACAGCGCGCCATTTTGCGTGTTCTAGCGCTTGAATATTTGCTTTAGAAAGGTTTAAACTTTCAGGATGTCGCGAGCATTGTTCACGTTTGTTCATGTTCATGTTCTCATAACATTGCATTGTTAGAATACATAAAAATGTTAGCGTCCATCTGGCGACTGACACAGTTTCATATACTTGCCAACACCGATTTTTACTCACATATGGCGCTTGGCGAGTGTTAATTTTAGGCCCTGTATGTAAACATCTTTTATGTAAAATACCTTATTCAGGACAGTATTAAATAAAAAATAAAATGCATTTTGTATCATCCCTCTTATTTTGTTAAAATACTGAACATTTTGCAGATTCTGCAAGGGAAATGTAAACTTTTGAGAACGACTGTAAGTTCTGGAAATTTATACAAATTGCTTAAATGTTTAAGTAGATAATGCCTCACTGCTTATTGAAACAAAAATTTTATGAAAAATTGCAATACAAAAATGTTTTTATTTCTTTTTTTACCCTATTCACTTGTCCAAATATAATTTCTTATTTCGTTCCATTTGACTTTGAGGTCAAATATGACCTGGACATTTTGTAATGAGATTCACCCATAAGGTATTGATATCTTCATTTAATAGAGATCATTAGTAGGGGATTTTAGTCGGTCTGTGACTCTAGCTAATTAATGTTAGACGGAAAGTGGCCAATGGCCCAGAAGAGAGATGATAGTTATAAAGATCATTATGAAACATAATCCAGATGAACACAAATAATGTATAAACAATCATAGTGTATGAACTGATGCTCTCATAAGTGTGTGTGTGTGTGTGTGTGTGTGTGTGTGTGTGTGTGTGTGTGTGTGCGTGTGTGTGTGCGCGTGTGTGTGCGCGTGTGTGCGCGTGTGTGTGTGCGTGCGCGTGTGCGTGTGTAGCCTGCTGTGTGTTCAGCTGTCAGTAGATCAGTTTCTGCTCTCTCTCTCTGTTGGCCATCAGTAGTTTAATCTCCTCTCAGCTGTTCCCTCTCTCTCATATTCATTCGTTCCCATCCTGACGTCTTTGTTTATCCTCTCGCCGCTCAATGCTAATTGAAAGCCAATTGATTTGGATGAGATGTGGCAATATATTTCTGCCTTCAGGTGATCTTCAAATGATTGTGTTTACAAGATGTGCACATGTGAATGGAAATGTTGTGAGAGGGAAACTTTGGATTTTCAGAGGACCATGTGGAAGTTAATTGGTTTTGATTAAAATTAGACCCACATGGAACTGAAACGCCTGTCATTCACAAATTTCTACACATCTGCCACCCACTGTATTTTTGTTTTTTAAAGGGATTGCTCACCTAAAAATTACCATTCTGTCTTTATTTATTTCCATTAGTTTTTAAACTTTTGAGCATGACTGTAAATCTGAACAATGGATAAATGATTTATGGGGTGATAATAAGATCCAAAATGTCAACAAAATCAAACAAGAATTCTGAAACTGGTTCAGAAAAATCCAGGTTCAGAATTCTTGTTTGATTTTGTTGACATATTAGAGTTAAAGGTTTTTACTGAGGGGATTTTGGATAACTCTTTTTATCACTCCATATATCAGAAAATACTGTCAACAGCCAGAAAAAAAACAAGTTTTCACCATATATTTATGAATAAAATGCTGTGTAAAATTGTGTGAATGATATATGAACAAACCCCACAGTAAAAATCTTCAGAATATATACAGGAATAAAACTGTAAATATTGGCACAAGTAAGTGTTCCTGAAGTTGAGAAAAAAACTCATTTAGAAATGCGGCCTTTATAAAGATATGCATTGTAATTGAAATCTACAGATGCAAAAAAAAAAACTTTCATATATATATATATATATATTTTATTTAGGTGTTAAAAGCCAAACAGTTCAAAATCTCAAATTTGACCAATGCATAAAGCAATGTTTTTGCCTGTGTGACATTATTTTATACCCCAAAATCTCATTATTGCAATGTAACAGATATCATTCTGATTTCTGTAAAATTATTTCTGATTACTGTAAAATTAATTTTTGCAAATATTCCCTTCCCATTAATATAAGCTGCATCATATAATAGAATGTTGTTTTAGATGGATTTTCAGTAATCCACACGGCAGAACAAATCAACCACCAAAAAGTATTGAATATCAACTACCCAATTTTACGTCACAATTTATTCAATGACTATATATACGAATATATATATATATATATATATACCATGTTTTTGCATTCCACTGCACTATTTTTCCATTGTTTTTCTATGTAAATGCGCTAGACGGACATCTTTGATCACTGAGCTCAAGTCTTTATTTCAGTGGTATTAACGTTAGAGACTCATATTTTTAAATGCAAAAGTGGCCTTTTAATGTGCATCACTATCATGAAAACAATGTCATGATGCAAAAATAAAAATTAACACTTTTCTTTATGCATACTATTTCTCATTTTGGGGTTCAATATGACCCAAACTTACAGCTTTCACGATATTCACCCTTAAGACTCATTGTGAAAAACATCTAAGAGAGGCAGCACACATCTTACCTCAATACACACACTCGCCATGGTGTTAGTGGGGCATCAGGGTGTGAGAGATAGATGAAGGAGTAAAAATAACCTGATCCCCCGAGACTTTTACCACACCCTCATTCAAAATGTAGAGAGAGAGAGAGAGAGAGAGAGAGAGAGAGAGAGACTTCACACACGTCCCTACAATACACAGAATCGCCGGAAGACGTACGTTCCAACACATTCATAAGTCATGACCAAGATCTTTAAAAATGCAGCATTCATGTTAAATATAAAGACCTTGACTGAATATCATTTACATTACCGGTCAGCCGTTTGGGGTCGGTAAGATTTTTTTAAATGTTTTTGAAAGCCTCTTCTGCTCACCAAGGCTGCACTTATTTGATTAAAACTACAGTAATAATTGTGATATATATTTACAATTTAAAATAGCTGCTTTCTATGTGGATATATAGTAAAATGTAATTTATTCCTGTGATCAAAGTTGTAAAAAGCTGTCTGATCCTGCAGAATGTGCGCTCAGCACCGCTGCTCCCTATTCACGGAGTACGTGCAATCTCGAAATCGAAAGCAAAAGTAAAATGCGAGCGCACATTCATATGCATGCAAATATCTCCAAATATGAAAGCTATCTCATGGCTTCTTTTTTCAGGATTCTTTATTAATAGAAAGAACAGCATTTATTGGAAATAGAAAGCTTTAGTAACATTATAATGTGACTTTGCTAAATAAAAGCAATAATTTCTTTAAAAAAAAAAAATATCCTACTGACCACAAACTTGAACGGTAGTGTATGAGTACAATAAAATAAAATGCTTATTAAATGCATTAAAAATGCATTTAATATCATCTCTATATTTTTTAACAAGTGCTGTTCAGTAAGAACTACTCACTGAGGTACATGTCAATATTTAGTTTACAACCACAACTGTATATTCTGCTTTGTATACAAATTTTCTCTAATTTCATAAGTGAAAATTATTCCATTGCCGACAGACACCACTGTGCCATTCTGAGTTCTCTTCCATGCCAGGATATTATTCTGCCAACAGGTTCTTTAGACTGTAATCGGTTTCATTCAACTACACTCATATTTAGAGAAAACAGGGTTAAAATCTGTCATCAAATAAATCAGAATTCAATTCTTTCAGTGATCTATTTCAGATAATAAGCCACTAAAAACTGCATTAAAACTCCCCAAATGGTCACGTGTTAAAGCATTTGGTATGTCTGACTTCAAAAATCACTTTCAGAAATCTGAAATAATCATAAAATAAATAGTACTTTTTGCAGTTTAGTCTCAATAAACACTCTCTCTGGCCTGACTTACAGCGAGATCTCAATGTACATCAAACTCTTATCTCAAAAGATCAAGAAAAATGACATTTTTCATGATGTGACCCTTTTCAGTGCTTCAAGAAACAAGGCCATATAAAGCATTTGTGACAAATAATGTGAAAATACAGGGAATTATAAAGGATTTACTGTATAAAGTCTTCCCGTTTCCTCAGGAAATGTCTTTATCCTGTATTTTCTGCATCATTTCTCTTATCAGTCTATTTTTACAGCAGTTTTGTATCATCTGATGGTACTGACCTTCCCCCACAATCCCAAGAACCTCAAACCTGTGCATCACATCACTGGAGGCCGGGTTCCTCATCCACTCAAACGGCCGCCGGGCGACAGAGGAGGGGCTCACGGGGGCGAGTGGTCGCCGTGGTTACGGGCTGGCATGGGGCGGCCTGGTGTGGAATCATGGGAAGGACCGGATCACCGAGAGACTTTGAGCATGATGATGTCTGTCAGCACACACCTGCGGAAACACACAAGACAGATGTTTAAATCCCAGGGTGTTAATATGTGGTCGTTCAGGGGGGAAATTAAAAACATGAAATAGCTGTCAATACAGATAAATAAATAAATAAAAAAATATTGCCAGAAATATCAAATATCTGACAATACAAATTAAATACATAAATAAAAAAATATTGCCAGAAATATTAAAATGTGTGTCAATACCGATAAGTAAATAAAAAATTAAACAAACACTATAAATAAATAAATATTGCCAGAAATATCAAGTATCTGAAAATACCAATTAAATAAATCTATAAAATATTGCCACAAATATTAAATATCTAACAATACCAATTAAATTAATATATAAAATATTGCCACAAATATTAAATATCTGTCAATACTGATAAGTAAATAAATAATTAAACAATGAAATAAGCGAACAAACAAAAAACAAACATTGTCGGAAATATCAAGTATCTGACATGATTAACTAAATATATAAAAAATAGCCAGAAATCTAAAATAACTGTCAATACCGATAATTACATAAGTAAGTAAATAAATAAATAAATATTGTCGGAAATATCAAAGATCTGACAATACCAATTAAATAAATAAATAAAAATATTGCCACAAATATTAATATCTGTCAATACTATTAAGTAAATAAATAAATAAATATTGGCAGAAATATTAAATATCTGTCAATACCGATAATTACATAAGTAAATAAATAAATAAATAAATATTGCCAGAAATATCAAATATCTGACCATACCAATTAAATAAATAGATACAAATATTGCCACAAATGTTAATATCTGTCAATACCGATAAGTAAATAAACAAAAGCAAACAAACCCAAATAAATATTGCCTGAAACATAAAATATCTAGCAATACCAGTAATAAGTAAATAAATAAATAACAAATAAGCAAACAAATTTATAGATATTGCAAGAAATATCAAATATCTGACAATACAAATTAAAGAAATATATAAAATATTGCCAGAAATATAAAATATCTGCATAGATAGATCATGGTTCCAGTAAACCAGCAAAATCATCCTTGACCAAATGGGTTCTACCACTGCATTGTCTTGTGGTTGCTGGGGTGTTCTAGGTGGTTGCTAGGTGGTTGTTTACCAGTTCCACCAAATGCTCTCCAAAACAAAACAATGACTCCTAAACCAACATCTCAGCACAATCTTATTTCATCTCACAAAGGAGCAAATGTTTCCTCAATGCCAATTTGTTGTGTTTCATGTGCGGCGCAGAGTTAAGTATTTCTGCTCGTGTGGGTCACAGATAATTAGGATGCAGCTATAAATAGTCCATGGCAGAAGCATATTCAGTGCCATTAAAGAACGACACGCTGAACTGAAAGAGAGAAGCGAGACTCGACGTGTCCAGCAGGCTGATGGGTGAAGAACACACGGAGAGACGGATAAAAGCTCGCTGAGAAAGACACGGCTCACGTAACAGCTGAAGAATTGAGTTTAGTGAGCCAGAGGAAGCACAAATAGATCACAAACATCTGCCATTATGGAGGCTTCATTTAGGAAGTTCAACTAGACAGCATGTTAGTGTTCTCTATAGAGAGAGACCATATCGCCTGATAAATATCACGTTTTTGCCAAAGGAGATTATAAAATAAATAATATGTCTGAAATATAAAATATCTGCCAATATGATTGATTTAAAAAACTGCCTAAAATTAGAGATTGACCGATATTTTGTTTTTATAACCGATTTATATGCCAAATAACCGATGTGCAGAACCGATATTTGTGCGTTAATGGCTGTTATGGTAAATAAAGACTATTATTTGAAGCAAAGCAAGTTACTTTACCTGTGAACACCATTGTTGACTCGTCTCCACTCAGACGCAGTGCTTTAATGGCGATCTCAAAATGGCGCCATTTATCGGTGAACCCGATATTACAAACCTGATATTAGATTATGGAAAAATGAAAGGGTTAATTCACCCAAAAATGAAATTTGTGTCATTAATTACTCACACTCATGTCGTTCCAAACCCATAAGACTTTTGTTCATCTTCAGAACACAAATTAAGATATTTTTGATAAAATCCAATGGCTTTTTTTAATGAAATCTGAGATTCTGTCCCTCCATTGACAGTCTACGCAACTACCACTTTTCAAGTGCCAGAAAGGTAGTAAAAACTTCATTAAAGTAATCCATGAGACTCCAGTGGTTTAATCTCAATTTTACGAAGTGACGCGAGTGCTTTGTTTGAGCAAAAAAAAACATCATTTACAAATTATTAATCCCCAACGCATGGACAGAAATCTCTCAGATTTTATCAAAAATATCTTAATTTGTGTTCTGAAGATCAACAAAGGTCTTACGGGTGTGGAACAACATGAGGGTGAGTAATTAATGACAGAATTTTCATTTTTGGGTGAACTAACCCTTTAACCTGAAAAATTTAGCTTCATATCTCTCTTTATTCTATTGCATTTATTTGTGATGTTGTTTGCGATCATTTGTTATCGTTTTATTACTGACTTTTTACTCTTGTTTGTTTTATTAAAATAAAACTTTGCGTTGAAGAAAAGTAGATTTTTGTTTGTATATGCTTTTAATGAATCGGTGGATTAAAAGCAATCGGTGCATCTCTAATTATTTAATACTCAGCATTATTATTGATTTGACTGCACTGACACTATTGGACAAGAACTGAACTGAGCTGGACGATGACATCACTGTTGCTTTATAGATGAAATGAACTAATTTAGTAATTGATGATCTTTACAACAGAACTGAATCAATGAACTGACTCCAGCTGAACAATGACACGGTTTTCTTCTAGAGCTGCTGTACAGCCGAAATGAACTCTGTTTGCATCACTGAATCATTTTATCACTGTAAAGATGCTTTGAAACAATCTGTATTTTATAAAGCGCTATAGAAATAAAGCTGACTTGACTGAAATAAATTTTCCCCAAAATATCAAATATCTGCAAAAAACAAATAAATAAATAAATCTGTCTAAAAATTAGCATCTGCCAATACCAATAATATATTATATATATATATTATATATATATATAGAGTTGTGCATGTCATCACAACTCTGTGCCAGTGGAAACACACACTCACACGCAGACGAAACATAAAGACATCCATCTGTTTGTGAGTAGAGAACGTACTGAGACCCAGAAAGACCAAATGGAGACTTTCATTTTACAGGAGATGCTCCAGGAAAATCACATCGCCTTGAGTGGAATTGTCTATTTTTTGTCACCAAATAGAATTGAAAAAATAATGATTGTGTTCAAACAAGTTGCCAGATTGTTTTTTAAGTCTTCCATGGTTTGCACAAACGGGTAGTCCAGTCCTAAATGATCTATGTATAGTAAAACATTTGGTCAAGTACCAAGTATCTCTATATCTACCTATCTATCTATAGGTATTCACTATTTGGTGACAAAACATAGACAATTCCACTCAAGGCGATGTGATTTTCCTGGAGCATCTCCTGTAAAATTAAAGTCTCCATTTGGTCTTTCTGGGTCTCAGTACGTGCTCTACTCACAAACAGATGGATGTCTTTATGTTTCGTCTGCGTGTGAGCGTGTGTTTCCACTGGCACAGAGTTGTGCATGTCATCACTTTAGACCAAAATGCCAACAAATCAGTGATGAACGTGAGGTCTGGGACTCCGACAGTCCAACAGGGGGCGAGACAGACACGTCACATCAGTGCGATTCAACTGAGAACTGATCAGGAAAACAAACACGCTTTCACCAATATCACACACGTCACATGACATGAAGCTCACAGTTGTGATTGGTCGTTCATGAACGATTCGTTCATTTTGCGTCAGTCAAAAGTGACAAATAAGAGGCTCAATAATCTTTTGAGGTGAAATAATAATTTTTATTTTCTCATAATTTATATTTAGCCAAATCATTTTTGGAATATGAGTGAAATCAAATATCTCCCAATACTGTAAATAAATAAATAAATAAATAAATAAATATTGGCCAAAAATGTTACATATCTGCCAATACAAATTCATAAACGAATAAATAAATAATGCTGGAAATATCTAGCAAATACTGATACTGAATACATAATGGAGATATAATTAATTTTGAAGTTTTATTAAGTGTTAACAATGAGATTGTTGTTTTTATAATCAGTTAACACTGCTTTTGTCATTTTTTACAAGATGGACAAAATTTGTCACCAAAAAAGTCATTCGGTTTAACCAAAATTTCGGTTTTACCGAATAACGCTTTTGGTTACACTGAATGACGATATTTTCAAACAATGTTAACAGGCTGATATCTAGCTAGCTAGCAAAAGGACATTTTAATATTTAGTACACGTTTTTAAAATATTCCAACATTTTCCATGTTTTATAGCGGTTGTACCAAATGACCTGATGTTTCGGGACATGCGTATGATCAAGTGAAAACATGAATTTTTCAAATAGTTAAGAGAGAGTTACTTTGCTTCACGACCGTGTGGTCCTTTGCAGGTGTCTGAATGATGTCACATCCTGTCACAGAATATTGACCACATGACTTGATCCAAAATGGTCCCTTTATATTGGTTACTCCGAATGACATCAATGAAAGTAATTTTTTGCGGACATTGTTTCTCGTAATAAAGCAACGACTTTTACACATAATTTTAATACCATTTTGCACTATGTTGATATATGATGTTATAAAATCATGCCAGAATAAAAAAATATGTACATTTATTACATTTTAATATATTTTATTCACAAATGAAATGGCTGTATTGGCCTTTGGACGGTTAAACCGAATGACCTTTTGACACTTCAAAATCTTTAAAATACCTTTATATGTAGGAAAATATAATTAAAACCTTTTGGATTCAATAAGAGATCTAGTTGTACTACCTTACATACTTTAGATGTCATATCTTTGTTTTTTATTATTATTATTATTATTATTATTATTATTATTATTATTATTATTATTATTATTAAGGCCTTTGGACAATAAAATGACCCGTCACATCATTGACCCATATACGGTTTATTCCTGATACAGTCATTCAGAAACAATTTGTTCGTTTTTAACATCTGCCAATAACAATAATATATTAACATATATCGATATATTTTGCATCTGTCACGTGACTAATAAGCAACTGCATTATAATTCATCTGAAAAGGCATGGATGTCAGGCTGATTCATCAACAATGAACTGGATCAGGAAAAGTGGACGTTACAGACCAGAATTAAGTCATGTGATCGAGAATAGAGGGTAGGGGCTAGAAAATAAAATGGATGTGTGACATTAAAGAGTTTTTGATCATTTTGATTAAATATCATGAATAACATTCATTTAAAAGGGTTTATTCAAGAAGTTCTCAAGGTCTAAAAATGAATTCACAGCCAAAATAAGTACAAGAAATGGATTTTCGCCTTAATGAATCTTTCTGAGAAAGTCAATGACGCAGCTAAAGCTCGACAGAGGTCATTCTGTCACTTCCCATTTCCAAGAGTGCATTTTAACTCTGCAGCCTCATGAACACACAAATGAACAAATAAAAATGCCAAAGAAGTCTGATATTTGCTGCATATGAGCTCTGAACTCGGACTAATTCAATCAAGCCACTCTGAAAAGAGCTAAAAATACAGCCGTCAGCCTATAAATGTCAGAAATAGCAGACCGGTGAATGCACCGGCTGAAGAAAATAAGGCCGTTTTACAGCACAAACACATTCGGCCTTGAATCCGCCACAGATTTGGGTAAGAATGGCGAGAGATTTATGAGCGGACATCAAAAACAGGGAGACTTGAGTGTGACGTTTGGCCGTTCAGCTGGTCAGGAAGCCTGTTACTGCTTACAAAGAGAGTTAAATACGAATCAAAGAAAACCTTCTCATCTGGTTTTAAAACAGCATCTAACTGGACAACACTTCCTGATCCGCCGTCTAAACTCACCGTGTTTCTGGGTTCAGTCCCCAGACGCTCAGAATGGGAACATGTAAGGAGGACGAGGGGAAAATGACAGAGAAAGAGACAGCTGAGTCTAAAAACACCTTCTGAACATAATGACGACCTTCTGAAATCATTTGCATTTCTGAACAAAAACAATTCCTGAAAAGACTGTATGCATCATCCATTATGCATGTTTTTATATTTGAGAAGGGTTTGTTTTACTGGCTAAAACATTGCATTTTAAAGGGGACCTGTTGTGCCCCTTCTACAAGATGTAATATAAGTCTCTGGTGTCTCCAGAATGTGTCTGTGAAGTTTCAGCTCAAAATCCCCCACAGATCATTTATTATAGCTTGTCAAATTTGCCCCTATTTGGGTGTGAGCAAAAACACGCCGTTTGTGTGTGTGTCCCTTTAAATGCAAATGAGCTGCTGCTCTCGGCCCCCTTTCCAGAAGAGGGCGGAGCTTTAACAGCTCGCGCTTCGGTCGCTCAACAACAACAAAACTGGAGAATCTCACGCAGCCAAAATGAGGATTGTCAGTAACGGTGTTCAGCCTTACATTGTTCAAACCGGAGTCGACACTGATGGAGAGACTCAGGAAGAAGTTACAACTTTTAGACATTTCTGAATGGTTAGTGGATAAATTCATGTAGTTGCTGTGGAGTTGATTCAACTCATCGACTAGCATGTGCCGTCATGTTAATCTTTTGTGCAAATCCAGCATTGAATTGACCCTCGTTTGTGAAGCAGTCCGGCGTAAAATGACGGCATGTCAACAACACTCTACTACAACAACTCTTCCTCTTCTCTAAAGCAGCCCAACATGGCCTCACCCCCTTTGTTGTGTGTTCTCAGGGGCGGGGTTTATGTAAATTTTAGGGTTAGTGATGTCACTAACCCAGGAAGAAGCTCGTTGTAGTCCCTACCGGTCGTTTGATGTAGTCCTTAAAAAGCAAATTCTTTAAAAGAAAATATCTCCCTATGCATTGAACTTTGAGCATCATAACTTTGCCCCTTTTTAAAGCTGAAGCGTTAGAAAAACGATGACCGTTTCAAACAGGTTTCCTGGATACTCCCCTCATCTGCCATTGGTCAGCCAAACAGATAGTCCCACCCCCAAACTCATGCCATTGGTTGAATCAATACTGCTGTTTTGGGCTGGCGTGATGCTCAAACAAACAGATCCTGAAGCACTTTCCAGTGGAATCAACCTACGAATGGTTTATTTATAGTCGCCTCTGCATATTAAGCTGGGATACAAGAAAGTATTTTAACATCCAAATAAAATGACAAACTTCACCTTTAACTTAAAGCAAATAAGAGGTTGTTCTGACATTAAAAAAAAAAAAAAATGATGCAGTTTTCACCTGTAACTCTTCTCTAAGAGCTGAAGAGAATCAATGATTTCCGTTCACTTCCATGTAAACACAACCCAGACTGAGCGCATACAAGGTCAGCGTGACCTAAAAACCTGAACACACATGATGAAGAAGGCCAAAGCTTCTCGAGATTGCTGATCCCAACCTCAGACAACTTCATCAGACATAAAATACCTGTTCAGAGTACACCTATTAAAAATGAGCTACATTTATGAAATCACTGTCATGCATGAGATGAAACTGTAGTATAGATGTCAAATTTTAATTGCATTCATGGTAAACTTTTTGTCTGGTTCATGCAAGACCTGGGAATCGAACCCAAGACCTTTTCGTTGCAAGCGTCACGCTTTACCGTTTGAGAAACGCTCAAAAAAGAAAAAAAAAATAGAAATATCATTGCACAAAATGGAACAGCACTCTTGGTACTCATTAATTTACATCATTTAGAGTTGTAGTAGATTACAAAACTGTAATTTGCAGCAGACAAATGTGTGAACATGTCAAAATTGAATTATAGATATTAAAGGGTGTTTTTTTTTACTTAAATCACTTTTATGTCCCAGTGGCTAACTTTTTCTTTATTTTTGTGATATGAAGATCTCATTAAAACATGCAAACTTCTATCCATCATGTCTTTTATCTAGAGATTTTTATTGTTTTACCCTCATCAAAGACATAATTTTGTCAAATTATGCAAAAAAAATATAAAAATATTTTATAATTATGTGCATTTAGGCTACATACAATATTATACATGAAATCAAGACAGGGCTTTCTAATCCAAAAAGTGTTTAAAATGTCATTTCCATCAAAATATGTGTTAGTAAACACAATGCATAACTTAAAATTTAGTGAAAATGTTGGAGTAAAAAAATGACAATGTCATGTGATTCATGCTGGACATTGTTACACTCTTAAAAATAAAAATGACAAAAGGGTTTCTTCCGCAGTAATGCCATAGAAGAACCATTTCAGTGAACAATTCTTTAAATAACTTCTCGTGTGAAGAACATTTTAATGATCTAAAGAACCTTTTCCACCATAAAGAACCTTTTGTGGAATGGAAAGATTCTATGGATGTTAAAGGTTCTAAATCGATCCACTGATGCCAATAAAGAACCTTTAATAAGTTGTGAGAGTGTTTAGGAGTATTTAAGTACTAATAATTGCGAAAACACCCTGAAACAATACTGTTTTGAAGTGAAATGCCAATGTGACATCAGTATAGCAGTGATTTAAGAGTCGCAGTATAACAGTAGGCTGATGTGTTGCTCATATGCTCATATATGACTAATGCACCGATCATGTATGCACTGGCAGACTCAGTCACGCACATGAACGCATCTCGTTTTCCAGCTCGGTGTCTGCGTGTGTTTCTGTATTGTGGTTCGGCGTCGCAGTGAGCTGATCCGCGCTGCGTGGGAGTCACACGCACATAGAAACACGGAGCTGAACCGCACAGCCAGCGCACTTTACCCACATCAGCCCTGACAGACTGTAATTATGACACACAGAATACCACAACACTCTCAAGCGCCGCAGTACAACAGCATGTCAAAGTGCTGCAGTCAAATCACGCATGATACTACTGAAACTCAGCGGCGTTTGCAGGAATAAAGCGGAGAGAATCAGAAAACGAGTCGTGTACTCACGCGCTCCGGCGATCAGGACGCGGTAAAATCACTCACATCCTCAAACGCACCGATGTATGTCAACCCACCCGCGACAACAGCAACAGTTTTCAGACTGATTCCAATGATTGACGTTAGTAACAGACACGCCCTTTATGGGATATTCTCCAATCAGGAGACCAGTAGCTCAAAATGGGCGGGGCACACAGTAGCATCATAGAACACTACCACTGTAAATGCTTCTCAAATAATATAATATAATATAATTTTGATTTGTAAAAAGAAAAAAAAAACTATGTTTGTTAAATACTGTAAAAACAGTAAATAAAAAGTGAAATATTAAAACAGCTGTTTTCTATGTGAATATATTGTATAATGTAATTTATATCCTGTGATCAAAGCTGAATTTTCAGCATCATTACTCCAGTCTTCAGTGTCACATGATCCTTCAGAAATCATTCTAATATGATGATTTGCTGCTCAAGAAACATTTACTATTATTATCATTAGTGTTCAGTTAATATATTACATATATTTAAAAACAATGCATGACGCATGCATTGAAAGCACTGATTTATATTGGTTAAGGGATGCCATAAATTTCACCTGTTCATGTGTTTGCACCAACAACACAGATCAAATCACTCACACCACCTGGTGGATATATGAAGAACAGCGATTATTTTCAAAGATGTCAGACGATGGATGATCGAAATATGGATGAAATACTTTGAAATACTTCATTTAAAAAAAAAACATACTTTTGTACAAAAACAATATTTTTTCTGTCAGTGACAGATGTGTACACAGAGATTGATACTGGAATAGTAATGTTAGATTTTAAGCGTTTTAATCTACTTTCATTTCTGGCCTTTGACTATGATGCTATTTTAAATCCAGTCTCAGCATCTGGTTTTGGGGAAAAAAAACAATAAAAGACTGAAAACGTTCAGAATGGACTACTAGATGAAATTAAAGGTGCAGTAAGCGATTTCTGAGAATCATTGTTGAACACTGTTGATACAAGCATGCCCCTCCCTTCATTGCTCCGCCCCCAAAATGCACAAACACGCAATGCAAAAGTGGATATCTCTTTATCATAATATAGAAGTGAAGCAAAATAAGGCTTTGCGAAACATAAAGCAAAGATGACGAATGAACAACAAGAAAAAATTAAAAATGAACATACAGTACACAAGTATATACAAGCAAGAGTTAGCTGCCAGCAGCATGCACTGAAAACCAATGTTACTCATGTATGGAGCAGAAAAACACAACCTCTGTGTCAGTTTTCAGACCTTCCTGCTTATGTCTCTCCAGCGCTGGAAAGCTTTTCTAATATTAATGCGGCTCCTAAAGCTCTTGCCTGACCATAACTCTTCTTTTTCCAGTGATATTCCTCTGAGATTTTCTCTTTTGTAATGTCTCTCAGCCATTTCTCTTTCTACAGTGTATCTTCAGTTCAAATCTCCCTCTTGCTCACTCTCTCTCCTCCCCCATCACGTTTGGACACGCCCCCTACTGCTGATTGGCTCACTCACTCTCTCTCCTCCCCCATCATGTTTGGACACGCCCCCTACTGCTGATTGGCTCACTCTCCTCCCCCATCATGAGTGGACACGCCCCCTACTGCTGATTGCCTACAAGTGTGTTGTGCTGCTTTCAACAGCATTTCTCAGAAATCGCTTACTTATAAAACCATCTTTACACAGCTGAGTTAAGGCTGCTCTGTGCCTGCTCAAAATTCTGTGTAAACACGCAATGCTCTGATTCACCTAAGCCCCTTGTATAACAATATCCAGTTGAAATTGCTGTGTAAATGCATTTATGCCACCTCTGAGCAGCATTAAACGATCTGTGCAAAAACACTTACAGTAAATGAAACTTCAGAAGCGCTTCTGTGCCACCTTTGCAGTGTAAATTTGACATAAATGCTTTTATGCCACCTCTGAGCAGCATTAAACGTTCTGTGTAAAGTCACTTAAATGCCACTTCAGAAGCGCTTCTGTGCCGCCTTTGCAGTGTAAATTTGACATAAATGTATTTATGCCACCTCTGAGCAGCATTAAACAGTCTGTGTAAAGATATTTAAATGCCACTTCAGAAGCGCTTCTGTGCCACCTTTGCAGTGTAACTTTGCTATTAGATATATTTTACACTGCAAAGGTGGCACAGAAGTGCTTTTGAAATGGCATTTAGGTGTCTTTACATAGACTGTTACATGCTGCTCAGAGGTGGCATAAATGCATTTACACAGTAATACTTTGATACTAGGGGCTAAAGTGGGTCAGAGCAGGCATAATTTAGTCACGCTTTTATGCGGCATTACGTCTTTACACAGAATTTTGAGCTGCTATGTAATGCCTTTAGATCGATATAAAGGTCAAGATGATTATTTTCTTTTGAGTAATGGACATGAGCATCTTGACCTTCACAGCCCAAATGTCACGTAAAGTCAACAAGTAGATTAGTTGTTTCTAAGTCTACACACTACATCACATCCACCCGATGAAGTCCTGAGATGTAGTTCATGTATTAGTCTACCTTATCTTATAATGTCAAAGAGATACACCCACACCACAACTATAAAAACTCACCGCCAGTCCAGACAGCCTGATGTCACCCACCTACATCTTATGAACCGCAGAACTAAGTGCCCAAAAGCAGTCGACATGAGCCATTACTGAGAGAAAGAAGACACAGAACAATACAAGAAAATATAAATCAACTTATAATAAAATAGTTGACGGAAAAACACATAATTAGGCTATGTGAAATGTTACACAGACAAAAGTCACACACACACACACACGCACACACACGCACACACAAAAACCCAAAATGTATGTTTTCTCTACCAGCTGTGTTTAAAACACCAAGTGTCAAACTTTGGTATATTAGAAGTAAATTAGAATGTTTTTTATGAATTCTGTCTCCAAAAACAAAATTTCAGCATCACTATATTTAGTACTACTCAAATAAAACTACACTGGTATACATTAAAACAATAAAACAATTAAATAGTCTTAATCAATATCTAAACATGCCAGAATGAGACCTGTAAGGATTATGATGTTAGGCTAACTGTATTAATTGGCTATAATTAATTTATTATTATTAAATAATTATAATAAGGGTAATTTAAACCATGCTTAATTAAAAAATAGTAAAAGTCAATGAAAGGCTTTCACAATGTAGCCTACAGTAGAATAAACGTGTGCGTATGAGAAAGCCAACACGCAACGCTGCTCTGCTTCTGCGCATGCGCAGTTCTGACCTCAAACATGGCGACAGAGAGCTGTGAAAAGTGCTGAATTCTGACTACATTTCGACAAATTTGCGAAGGTTGGTCGACATTTCTACACTTATTTTATTTTCTTCCATGCGTTATGTGCTTGATCGTTATATCAGACGACAAAGATGAGCCTTTTTAAAGTCTATATGTGATGATTTATGCGTTTATTTTGCCTGATGTTCAACACTTTCTGTGCTGGTGGCGATTATTCATGTTGTTATTTCAGAAGTATTTGTGGATCCGGGCGGAACTGATAAAATAACATGTATATGTTTTGTGTTCTGTTGGTATTGATCATTATGTTGATGATGTGTATGAACAGAGGTGTGTCGTCATCGCTGATGACGTTTCCTTTATATCAGATGTCAATCTCAGGCGTATATAAACACACTCAGACAGCGATCATTCAATCTCAGATACATTAATTATCGTATTTTCATATCAGTAATGTATATATTGCTCTACTTTTACAGTTTACACAACTTTAGTTTACGCGATCATGATGAACTAAAAAGTACCATGTTTTCCCGACAAGTACCATGGTATTTTTTGAAGTTTCTAGAAGTTCCATATAAATACGGAATATGGTAATCATTCAATACTAGGTTATAAATCAGATTATCTTAATATTACCATCTCTACTGGCTCAGTAAGGGTAAATTAGTGAAAAAAATACTTTTTACATTAATTCTGTTCTTTTTTTTAAATTTATTTTATGTGGTTCTGTGGTTTTCATACTTAATAACTGTTATCTATATGACAGATTTTTATGTGAAAAAGTATTTAACAATGAGTGTATTTGTTATTAATTACTATATATAGGGATGCACGATATGAAAATTTTGGCTGATACCAATAATTCTTTATATTTGGAAGCCGATAACCGATATATTGACCCATAATGCACATCTGAAGTGTCTCCGCTGAACAAAATAATCTGTTATTTATCGTCTTTAATAAATCAGCCTAATGTTCTTATCGGCTCAATAATGATAACAATGAACATATATTATCGGCCGATACCGATATGGTGGCCGAAACACTGTACATCACTATTTGTTACTAATTACTATATACAGTAAAAAAATATATGTAGAATAGCACTAATAATTCAAATATTATTACAAATATTATATGTTATACTTTTAATTATTAATTTGTTTGTAATTATAATAAATTGAATGTTATTGCTTATTTATATATATTTTTATAAATATTTTTTATATATTGTTAAAGTTCTTCTCTATTATTAGTGTTTTTGTTCTTCAAATGTAGCGTAATTATGTTTTTGTGTACCACATATTAACCTTAAGAGATCACATAATCATTTATTATGATTTCACTGTTGTATAACTGTCATAACTACAGTATTTTGGTGAAAAAAACCCTATAAATTCATAATAAATGAGTATGGGATTTCCTTCAAACAGATTTCCTTGTTATTTTTTCATGACAGTAATGGCAAAGTTACCATGTTTTTATCATAGTAAAAATAACGAGTAGCTGTGAATTTTAGGTGTAAACTATGGTTAATATGGTACATGTTTGCAAGGGAATAGCTGGTTTGTAGTTTAAACATTAAATTTAGTATTTATTGTAAAACGTTCATTTTATTTACGTGAGATAATGGGCTTGTGCAGATGTTTGTTTGTGATGTAAATTTCTTTTTAGTTTTTTGTCTGTGCGTCAGAGCTGTGATGAATATTCTGTTCAGGTAGAGGTTGTTTGTGTTGAATATAACACTCATTTAGTCTCATGTTCAAAGATGGAGAGTGCTTCTGATGTGGAAGAGAGAGAGAGAGAGAGAGAGAGCGCTGTATTGTTTCTTATGCCGGGACACGTGCTGTATGATGCAAACTGCTTGAAATGAAAGGAGTGCTGAGCACGTGTCTGTTGTTGCGAATGATGAAAAGCAAGAGAAACACTGATAAACCCCGCCCACCACACCCAATCACACCTGCATCAATCATTAAACCCCGCCCACCTCACCCAATCACACCTGCAGCAGCCAATAAACCCCGCCCACCACACCTAATCACACCTGCAGCAGCCAATAAACCCCGCCCACCACGCCTAATCACACCTGCAGCAGCCAATAAACCCCGCCCACCTGTCAATCACGTTTCACCCAGGTCATTGAAACAAACCATCTCAAGTCAAGCAGTTTGCTGAAATGAAACTTTATTTGTGAATGACTTCTGGAAGTTGTGGGGTGAATAAGAGGGCAGATCGGGCTGCTGGAATATTACGTTTATGGATGAAGTGTGCCAAAAGAGCTTCAGGAATGTGATGCCTTAGGGAATACTGTGGGGAATTATGGGATATGTTATGATAAAACCGCTTTAGGCGAGTCGGAGAGAGGTTTGTTCATCTCTGTAAGATGTGCTGATGATTATAACGTTTGTTTAATTATTGTTAATAGAAATTTTAATGTTAATTGCTTTATATTTAATGTAATTCAATATAATATTATGTTATTTGCTTTATATTCAATATTTACTAAACAATTTATAAAACTGATAAAAAATCAATTGATTAAAACAATTGATTTAAAATATTTGAAGTCAGATGTCATTCATGAGTTGAGTTTGTGAGCTTTACTGTAAGATTTGAAGATTTTGCACACATTAGATCTCACAAGTTTCTGTGTAATTTGTTAATAAAACTATTTTACAGTGATTTTGACATTGAATTCAATTCTAAATATTGGAATTTTTTCATAGCCATTTTACATAAACTGATGTGGTGAATTGAATTTTTAGATAACCATTAAACTGAATTATTTAATGTAAGTTGTTGCATGCGGTTATTGTTCGAATGATTTACGGATGATTTGCAACTAAATTTTCCTTTCATAAATGAGGCCTGGTGTATAATGTATGTTTATGTATGAGCTTTTTTTTTTTTTTTTTTTTTTTTTTTTTAGAAATATTTGAACAAGTGATCAACAGAATAATTGAATAACAGAAACATTTCAGGAATATAATGAGTCAGTTTTGTGGATCTGGAGAGATTCCTTATGTTAGTTTTAGGAGCTTTTTATCTGATTTCTATCCAGTTAATCAAGATAAAAATCAGATAAATCAACAAAAGTTTTTCAAAAGCAAGAGTTTGCAGCTCTGTATGTTTTTTCCAAAAGTCATTTGACTGTGAGTTCATCATCCTGATGCAAAACAGGTGAAATGAGTGTGTCAGACTAATATCTGAGTCATTTTGCCAGTTGATTTGCATTATAATATGTTGTGTTTTAGTGTTAAGTATCAGATATCTTTCTCTGTGATGTAGAGAAACATGTAAATCTGAAATAATATTATTAGAAGGATCTGAGAATCCATCTGTCATATAAAATAAATGAAACATGAAGCCTGTTTTAAGATCTTGTGCATTGAGACATTATTATTTATTTTCATGACAGTTAAGCACATTTTCCACCCAAATTCCCATTATTGTAATACAAAACTGCTACAGTACATAATTAAAATAACTTTTTTCCAATTTTTTCCAATCAGTTTAAATTGAATCAAGTACTATCATGATGTATGTTTTTTTAAATTTGTTTCAACTTGATTTTTTGGGGGGGAATTTTGAGGAAGAAAGTTCTGATTGTATTTATTCACAACTTCACTAATGTAATGGTTTATTCACACATGTATGTAGTTACAGCTGAAATATGATCAGAAACGCCTCGTTAGTATGACCTCTGACCCCACACACATCATTATCATCTGTTTCCTTAATTAAGGATCTTTAGATCTGGCAGAGCCGGACGTTTATGAACCTCACACTGCAGTTTATTCTTTATTATAGTTTATTACTGTTTACATTTAATATTGAGTAAACAAATGTCGTTATAGATGAGTTGAGTTTGTGCTTTTTTTTATTGTAAGTTTTATAATTACAACCTTCTCTTGTAAGAGAACAAGTTTCTGTGCAAAATAATTTTTTTATAGTAATTTTGACATTGAAATCATTTTTTCCTAACCTTTGGACAATATTTTTCATTATCATTTTACATACATTTGTGCAGTGAATTAAATACTTTCATAAAAAACGTGACATTTTCCCTAATTAAAAACACTGGAGTTTGTGATCAAGTACGATGGACTTAAACAAAACACACAAACTATTTTATTATAGTTTTTGTTAATATTACATTGAATGAGATTTTTTTTTTTTTTTTTATATATATTTTGTTTTCATTTTAATTTTAGTTATAGTTTTAGTAATTTTGTTGTGTTTTAGTCATTATTATTCATTTGTGTTTTTTAAATGTCTATATATTTTTATTAAGTTTTAGTTTATTTAGTTTTAGTTATTTATTTACGCATTTTAGTACTTCAACTTAAACTAAATGAAAATTAGATAAAATAAAGTTTTTTTTATATTTTATGTATTTGAAGTAATGAAGAGGTTATTTTAGTATCATTGATATAACGTTATTATATTTTTTTATTAAGATTTTTAAATTGATTTTATGTTTATATGTACTGTTTTCATGTGAATTTAAGTTAAAGTTTTGGTCATTTTATTGTGTCATTTTTATTAGCTTTTCTTTTTAAAATATATCGACATCGTACATATATTTTTAAGTTGTAGTTGTAGTTATTTTAGTATTTCAACTTAAACTAAATGAAAATGAGAAATGTTGCTTTGGCAACTTGCTGAAATAAAATGTAAGTTTTTTATATTTGATTTTATTTCAGTTAATGTTTTTTATTAATATTTTTAATTTGATTTTATTTTTGAATATACTGTTAAGTTAAATTTTTACTCATTTTGTTGTGTTTTTTTTTCACTTTTATTCTTTTTTTTAATGTCTATATAGTTTTTTATTAAGTTTTATTTGTAGCTTATTTAGTTTTAGTTATTTTTAGTACTTAAACTAAACGAAAATGACAAATGTTGCCTTGGCAGCTATATAGCTCAAATAAATAATTTCAGTTAATGTTTATTTTGTTTCAAGAATTAAAAAAAGTTTTTTTAGCTGTAGTTTAAGTCAGAGAGCCGACTGCTGTTGGACAGAAACACTGATTATTCTGTGAGAAGGAGCGAGTGAAACCTGAGACGACACCAGCGAGAGCCGGAGTGAAAGAGCGATTATGGCTGAACGACAGAATGAGAAGGTCACATGAGACCAAAGAGGAACGAACTCTTAATTGCTTGACATAAATAAGGAACTCATTTTTTCTGTCTATAATTGTCTGCCGGCATGTGGATTCAGTTTCTGATCTTATAAGACACGTTCATTGTCGTCATATCCATGTCAGGAATGATCCGCTGGTCTTCAGTGTGGGAGATTAGATGTTTTTAGTATTTTTTAACTTTAGAAAGGAAGTGTGTGTTTGTGTGTTTTGGGAAGTTTCCATCTGTCAAAGATGAGAACACGACCTCAGCACACACTCCTGAACAAGACGCCGTTCAGCAGAGAGTGTGTGTCTGTTTCGTGTCTCTTTAGAGAGATCTGTGTGTTTGCTCACACACGCACATGTCCTGCTCAGGGCAAACGGAGGGATGTTCTCATAAATAATCTGCAAGATCTTAATCTTTTCTCTTTTATAAGATGGATCATAAAAATGGCTTTTGGTTTATTGTGTATTATTACTAAAGCTACGAAAGATTAAGCTACAGTTGGGGTGAAAGTGATGTCCGGAGGGGAGTTTTGTTTTAAATGACCCTAAAAGTTTGATTAAACCATCAAAATATGAGGAAAATATGAGGTATTTATCTGAAGAAACTACAGCTACAGGTTGTTTTGCTACTTTACTAGGTTATTTTACTCTGGTTTAGCAATTTTGGCATATTTAGCATGTTTTATTGCGTTTTTAATAATTTGAATAACTACTGTATTTGACAAAAAAGAAAATATTAACTTAATTTGCTTAATTTACACACTTTGTTCTTTAATAGTATGTGTTTTGGCTCCTCAAACATCAATGACTGTATCTTTTGTGATAATTGTGTAAAATTTAATTATTATTTTGTCTTTTAGAATACTAAAATATCAGTGTTTTTAGGGCAGAAATATATAAAATATATAAAATCTTATTTTTAAAATTGATCTCTCTTGTTTGTTTGTTTGTTTGTTTTTCCACAAAAATATGAAGCAGCACAACTGTTTTCAACATTGATAATAATCATAAATGTTTCTTGAGCAGCAAATCATCATATTAGAATGATTTCTGAAGGATCATGTGACACTGAAGACTGGAGTAATGATGCTGAAAATTCAGCTTTGATCACAGGAATAAATTACATTTTAACATATATTCACATAAAAAAACACTTACTTTAAATTGTAATAATATTTCAGATTTTTACTGTTTTTACTGTACTTCTAATTGAATAAATGCAGCCTTGGAGAGCATATATTTATAAAATATGTGGTAATTTGACAGTATTAATGATTTCAAAAAATGCAATAAAAACAAATTAATGTAAATTACCATTCATGCCTCATGACCCATTTGTAAATTGCAATATAATAAAGAATTTTCCTAATATTGGGGCAATTCAAGCTTTAAATGCTATGCATTGTTTGTGAATTCAACTACTATATGAAATTCATCTCACTAGAGACACATTAGCATTTTAAAAACACGAAAAGCTATGATTAAAGATGTTGATTTGACAAATCTGTCTGTGTCTCACAGGTCGAGCGCTCGGATCTCTTCAGAATCTCACCAGAGTTGATGGTCAGCATGGGCCGAACGGTACTGAAAGGTAAAACACACACAGGCAGACTTACATGACAATTCTGTCATCATTTACTAGACTTGATGTTGTTCCAGAACAAGACTTTAATTCTTCCGCTGAACACATAAGAAGATCAGTTTGGGTGAATATAATAGTTGTATAATTAAATAATGTTAACAAATGAGACCTCACTGTAAAGTGTTTCCAACAGTGCTCTAGTTGATAATGATGAAAAAAAAACTCAATACTTAATTTTCAAACAGATTGTAATCAGAACATGAGATTGGTGTCGTTCTTCTGCAGATCACAAAGACAGTAAGAAGGATAAAGCGGGCAGGAGCATGTCTCTCACAGGTCCTGGACCAGTCAAAGGTAATGACACACTCTCTCCCCATCATAGAGTCTCCTGAAACACTGACCTGAGATCAGCATGTGTGTGATGATGTAATGAGAGTGTTTCTCTGCTGCAGTGACTGAGTCCTTCTCATGGGAGGAGTATTTAAAAGAGACGTCATCCGTTCCCGCCCCTCCCAGCTGCTTCAGACAGGTGAGAGTGTCATGTGACGACAGATAATGGACACTTTTAGACAAAAATGTTGCTTACTCTGTAAATAGAAATCACATTAACCCTATAAAGCCTACTGTATCATATCTGATGTGCGAATAGGGCTGAAAAACCTGTCGCACACAATCTACTTCACACCTTCTGTCGTCTGATTGACCGTTTAGACGTTTTTAGCAAGTTAAAGGTCTTTTAGTATAATTGTACAAACGTCCTCCTTCAGCTCGTGCTTCACGTCTTTCTGCTGTGAAGTCTGCGCTGATTTTTATCAAGTAAACGTAAGAATAATATTGTTAGTAATATTTCAAGACTGGACTGAAGCAGCTTCGGTTTACTTGATTATCCAGACATCATGTTTTAGAAAAATCATGAGTATCAAATATGATCATCAGGCTTTTTGAGGAAGCTTTATTTATCATCATTGCATTGTATTATATGTTTTCAAACTGCAGAGCTTCACTCTAAAAAATACTGGGTTAAAAAAACCCAATTTGGGTTAAAAATGGACAAACCCAGCGATTGGGTTGTTTTGACTGAGCGATTTGGGTTGTTTTGACCCAGCGACCCAGCGATTTGGGTTGTTTTGACCCAGCGATTTGGGTTGTTTTGACCCAGCGAATGGGTTGTTTTGACCCAGTGACCCAGCGACCCAGCGATTTGGGTTGTTTTGACCCAGCGATTTGGGTTGTTTTGACCCAGCGACCCAGTGATTGGATTGTTTTGACCCAGCGACCCAGTGATTGGATTGTTTTGACCCAGTGACCCAGCGATTGGGTTGTTTTGACTCAGCGATTTGGGTTGTTTTGACCCAGCGACCCAGCGATTGGGTTGTTTTGACCTAGCAAATGGATTGTTTTGACCGAGCGATTTGGGTTGTTTTGACCCAGCGAATGGGTTGTTTTGACCCAGTGACCCAGCGACCCAGCGATTGGGTTGTTTTGATCCAGCGATTTGGGTTGTTTTGACCCAGCGACCCAGTGATTGGATTGTTTTGACCCAGTGACCCAGCGATTGGGTTGTTTTGACCTAGCAAATGGATTGTTTTGACTGAGTGATTTGGGTTGTTTTGACCCAGTGAATGGGTTGTTTTGACCCAGCAAATGGGTTGTTTTGACCCAGTGACCCAGCAATTGGGTTGTTTTGACCCAGCGAATGGGTTGTTTTGATCCAGTGACCCAGCAAATGGATTGTTTTGACCCAGCGACCCAGCAAATGGATTGTTTTGACCCAGCGATTTGGGTTGTTTCGACCCAGCGACCTAGCAATTGGGTTGTTTTGACCCAGCGATTTGGGTTGTTTTGACCCAGCATTTTTGCTCAGTTTTTCCCTCCATATTCTCATTATATCATACTCTTTGAGCCATTAAAGCCTGATGTTTCAAATATGATGCTCAGCAAAAATCACATATGCAAACTTTTATATATTTTTAAATATTTTGTCAATAAACTGTTTCAAAAATTAGATTTTTCAAGCTCATCAAACTGATATGAAGTTTAGTCTTTGGATGTTAATATCGTGTTCTCTGATTCCAGTCTCAGTTTCCTCCCTCCAATGACTTCAAGGCCGGTATGAAGCTGGAGGCCCGGGACCCTCGTAACTCCACCTCCACCTGCATCGCCACAGTGATGGGCTTAATGGGCGTGAGGCTCCGCCTACGACTGGACGGCAGCGACAACACCAACGACTTCTGGCGATTGGTCGACTCCGCTGACATCCAGCCAATCGGAACCTGCGAGAAGAACGGAGACATGCTGCAGCCGCCGCTGGGTACGGATGATCACAGTATTGCTAAAAAGCAGACGTCTAATAGAATGAACTATCTAGTGCAGAGTTAATTATTAATATGAGTTGTACAAAGAAGTGGGCAAATATAACAGCTGATTTGACTGCGTGTCATTTTCATGAGGCTGTGTTTGGAGGGACAGTCCGTCTTATGTCACTGCCCGAGCTTAATGACTCTCCAGTGTTATTTGAGTATCATTACTGTACTATCTTAGTATTTATTCATCTTTTAAACTAGTTTGAATTTTAATACTTTACATTTTCTTTAAAATTTTGTTGTGTTTTAGTTGTTTCTGTTAGTTTTTTTTTTTTAAATGTCTATTTAGTTTTTATATATTTTTTTTTAGTTGTAGTAATTTTATTACTTTAACTTAAACTAAATGAAAATAAGAAATTTTGTCTTCGCAAATAATTTACTAAAAAAAGATGACTTTTTTATATTCTGTTTTATTTCTGTTACTGTATTTAAATTAACGTTAATGTTTTTTGTTATTTTTAGTTGTAGGTGTTGTTATTTTAGTACTTAAACTAAGCGAAACTGAGAAATTTCGCAACTAAATAAAGTTGACTTTTTTATTTCTGTTAACACTTATTGAATTTCAATTAACGTTTATTACTTCTACATTTATCACAAATGAGAAATTTTGCCTTCACAACTAAATTAAATAAAAACTGTGTTTTGTATATTCTACTGTATTTCAATTAATGTTAATTTTTTAGTATTTTTAGTTGTAGTTGTAGTAACTTCATACTTCAACTTTAAGCACAAATTAGAAATTTTGCCTTCGCAACTAAGTGAAATAAAAGTTTGCATGTTTTATATACTTTATTTCATTATTTTTTTTTTTTTGGTATTTTTAGTTGTAGTAACTTAACTTCAATTTTAACCACAAATTAGAAATTTTGCCTTCAACTAACTGAAATAAGTTTTCTTTTTTACGTTACTGTTAACGTTTACTTTATTTCAATTAATGTTGATGTTTTTTACTATTTTTATTTTTAATTAAACTAACTTAAACTGAACGAAAATTAGAAATTTTGCCTTCGCAACTAAATTAAATAAAAAAAAGTTTTTTATATTCTATTTTATTTCTGTTAACGATAACTTTATTTCAATTAACATTCTTTTTTTTTTAGTATTTTTAGTTGTAGTAACTTTATTTCTTCAACTTTAACCACAAATTAGAAATTGTGCCTTCGCAACTAACTGAAATAAAAAAGTTTTCTTTTTTTATATTCTGTTTTATTTATTTTTAACGCTTTATTTCAATTAACATTAATGTCATTAAACGCTATTCCTCTTAATGCTTCCTGTTTTGCATCTTGTTTTTGGCTGCAGTATGTTTTTGTTGATCGACATGAAAGTGATTACATGCGAGCAGAATTATGGATTCTCTCTCTCTCTCTCTCTCTCTCTCTCTCTCTCATGTTCTCAGGATTCAGGATGAACGCCTCGTCGTGGCCCATGTTTCTCCTGAGGACCCTTAATGGAGCCGAAATGGCACCTGCCACGGCTTTTAAAAAGGTGCTGAACCTCCTCGGAGACAGAAGTCATTTGCGTGGATGACAGTGTTACATCATGCAATCACATTAAAAGGTTTTGATGACACCTGTGTACTGTAATTTCATCAGGAGCCCCTGCGGCCGCCCCACAACGGCTTCAAGCCCGGGATGAAACTGGAGGCCGTGGACAAGAAGAACCCGTACCTGATCTGCCCGGCCACCATCGGCGAGGTGAAGGGGGAGGAGATCTTCGTGATGTTTGACGGATGGAGGGGGGCGTTCGATTACTGGTGCCGCTATGACTCCAGGGACATCTTCCCCGTGGGCTGGTGCGCCGCCACCAAACACGGGCTACAGCCACCCGGCAACAGCAGTGAGTGATGATTTCATTAATTAGCCTAATGACTTTGGCAATCCAGTGTGTGTCTGAAATCATGTACTGAGTAGGTACTACATTTGAATTTGAATTTACTTCGCAACTGTTAAAAATGTTTGTTCTGTATGGTATAAATATGGATAGTATGAATTAAAGTTGAATGTACTACATCTGCCATGTTGTTACTGTCACATGACCTGCCAGCGTCAGTTGCGTCGCTTCACTGCCATTCATAAATCCTCTCCAGTGGCCTCAAGTGTCCATCGAATGCGCACTTCACTCTCTCAGCAGAAGCAGTAGGTCATCTTTTCACCTACTGTTTTTTGAACACTATGCATTCGGACATACTTCTCTTCTGACGGACTGTTTTTCGCCTACTGTATAGTAGGGAAGTGTTCGATTTCAGACGAATTGAAGGTGTAGGCTTTCTGTGACACGACATTACGCCATGTTGTGCTGCTTTAGAGAAGAAGAAGAGTTGTTTTACTAGCAGATTTGCACAAAAGATTAACATGACGCCACATGCTAGTCGATGAGTTGAATCAACCCCACAGCAACTACATAAATTTATCCACTAACCATTCAGAAACGTCTTAAAGTTGTAACTTCTTCCTGAGTCTCTCCATCAGTGTCGACTCCGGTTTGAACAATGTAAGGCTGAACACCGTTACTGACAATCCTCATTTTGGCTGCATGAGATTCTTCAGCTTTGTTGTTGTTGAGCGACCGAAGCGTGAGCTGCTAAAGCTCCGCCCTGTCCTGGAAAGGGGGCCGGGAGCAGCAGCTCATTTGCATTTAAAGGGACACACACAAAAACGGCGTGTTTTTGCTCACACCCAAATAGGGGCAAATTTGACAAGCTATAATAAATGATCTGTGGGGTATTTTGAGCTGAAACTTCACAGACACATTCTGGAGACTTATATTACATCTTGTAACAAGGGGCATAATAGGTCCCCTTTAAGCCCTTTCTCAAAGTCTTGATGTTGTTTTTGGGCTCTACTAGAACAGGTTTTCATCCTTGAATGTTGATTATTTTCTTCATATTCTCCATTGTTGCAGCTCGTCTCTTCCCAGTCTGTCAGTAACGCTCTGTTTAGTTCCTGTCTCTATGAAGCCCCTCCTTCTGAAAACCACAATGTGCTCTGATTGGTCGGCTGGAGCGAGTGTGTTTGGGAAATGTCTCGCCCCTTACTATAACCGCCAGTTTCAACACACTACTAACTAACTCAACCAGGCCCCGCCCCTTGATTCTGCGTATTATTTAAATGAGGAATATTGTGAAGAAAACTCAATGGAGTCGTTTCTAGGAGTTTTTCATGCTCAAACAGCAACATTACACACTAAAGAAAGATGAACATGTAATAATACGTCCTCTTTAAACTAAAAGTAATAAAGCTGACAAAAGCACATAACAAAATTACTAAAACTTGAGCTAAAATGAAAATGAAAACCGGAAATATAAAATTAAAATCTATATTCACTATAATAGTATATAAATAATACTAAAATAACACTGTTCTCCACTCTCCTATAAAATAATGGCTAAAAAAAAATCCTCACCAGCACCAGGGGGCGCAAAAGCTCTCTGAAACTCCACATACTGCAAGAGCCTCATGAAATCACATGACCGCTGAAGATCTTCTGACATCAGAGCACTTTTCCTTCGATCCGAATCACAGCTGTTGTATTTCACTAAAGCACATATTTCTGGACGATTTTACTTTGTATATCATTTTATTTATGAATTCCTCATATGTCTGGTTATATTTTAAAGTGTCTTTCTGCAATTTCAGCCTGGATTCATAATTCAGTTCTACTCTAATAACTGTTCCCATCTGTCCTAAACTCAAACCTCCTCTGGCTTTTGAGATTGAAACAAAAATAGAGTGATTATTTCATGAAATTACATTAAATTGGGTGAAAAAGGAAGAATCATTTAGCTTGGACAAAGAGCCTCATAAGAGCTTTATTTCAGTTTTTAAGAGTTAACAATAACAACACTGGCCAGCCTAACTGCCAATCATTCCTATTGTCATGACGACCCACACAATGACCCCGCCTTTGCTGCTTGTGAACATTCTCACAGTGAATTCTAATGATCTAATTAGGAGTGATTAGTTATCATAATTGCGGCTGCTTTATTTAGTGAAGCTCTGGTGGAGTTCACAGTCTGTAGAAACTTTAGAAAGTGCCTTATTTGACCAAAGAAAATCCAGGACGTTTTATAATGTTTTTCAAAATAAAACACATACTGAAGTCATGAATTAGCCGGGATTTAAGCCAGATCTTGTGTTTTGAACGGAGTCAGTATGAGTTATAGATGATGATATACGTGTTTCCGTTAATGTTCGTTCGGCCGCAGCTGGAATTAATTCTGAGTTTGTGCTTTGCAGAAAGTTTTCCCAAATTATACAAAACTCTGCCGGATCTCGTGTTGCAGTGTTTATAATTCTGCGCTGCATGTTGTGATGCGAATTACAGACATTTGTTTAAAGGATTTGTTTTGGATCTGGATAATATGGAATGACCTGCTCTGTTTATTTTTTTGTAGCTCATCCAAGTAATTATGTGTAAATGAGATAATTAGCGAGCGATCTGTGCGGGTCAGGAGGGATTCAAGAGTTTGTGTGAAAATAAACAAATCACACACTTCTGTGAGGAAAAGAGACGGAGAATTACCAGAGAAAAGGACAGACGGAGAGGAAAGCGGTACGAGAGTTTACAGTAAAGACCAAAGAGCGGCCATTACAGAAACGCACATTAGATCGCAACGTCTTTTAAAAGACTCGAGCGTGAGTTTATTTTCGAGTGTGTGTTGAGGGACGTTCAGGTGGGACATATCAGAGAGCTCATTAAATTAAAATTATTTTTTTAAAGAAATTAATACTTTTTATTCAGCAAGGATGCATTCAATTGATGAAAAGTGACATTTATAATGTTATAAAAGATTTCTATTTCAAATAAATGCTGTTCATTTGAACTTTTTATTCATTAAATAACCATGATACATTTTCTTTTTTATGATTTCCACGAAAATATGAAGCAGCACAACTGTTTTCAACATTGATAATAATCATAAATCAGCAAATCATCATATCAGAATGATTTCTGAAGGATCATGTGACACTGAAGACTGGAGTAATGATGCTGAAAATTCAGCTTCGATCACAGAAATAAATTACATTTAACTATATATTCACATAGAAAACAGATATTTTAAATTGTAATAATATTTTACAATTTTGCAGTTTTTACTGTATTTTTGATCAAATATATTCAGCCTTGGTGAGCAGATGATACTTGTCAAAAAATCATATTGTTCCCATAGTCGTGGAAAATCAGAGAATTTTTAGTTTGTGATTTGGAAAAGGCGTGGGAATTTCTATAGTGAATATAAATTATTCTATTTTTTTCTACTCTAAAATATTTAAATGGCTAGATATTGCATTTTTTCTTTATTGGAAACATTTGTGCACTAAGTATAATATTTTATATATATATATATAATATTAGTAATTATGAACTACTGTAGAAGTTGTGAAAGTGTGTGGGACTGTCTTTGTCAGGTATCGCTGCCGGAGCAAACAGCCTTTATTTATCTGGATTAAAATCACATTCAACCACATGTAATTATAGATTTTTTGCTGTTTTTTATGTCCCTTCCTTCACCATGAGTTACTGAATATATCAGATACTAAAGTACTGTGGTAACACATTATTTTACAGTGTCATTGTTACATGTTACATGTAGTTACTATAGTAATAACCATAAATTATGCATAATTACATGCAACTAACCCTAAACCAAACCCTAAACCTAACCCTATAATAAGTGCAGTACTTAAATCTATAATTACAGTGAAACAAAGACACCTTAAAATTAAGTGTAACCAGTACTTTGATATTCAGCATGGTACTGAATAATTACCATATTTTGTGTACTATGTTATTATGTAGGGATGCACCGATATGAAAATTTGGGCCAATACCGATAACCGATAATTCTTTATATTTGAAAGCCGATAACCGATATATTGGCCGATAAATCTCAATCCAAATTTTTATATAATTTTTGAGAGGCTGATTACAAAAACAAAAGTCTCAGCATTAAAAGCCATGTCACATCACACAGTTATAATATTCTCATTATAATATGCCTATATGAGGCGTATTACTCATACTTGACTGTATTTTCCTTTTTGAAGTGATTTCAATCATATTTCAAGCAATTCAAAACCATAATGGTGGATAGTGTGCATCTGAAGTGTCTCAGCTGAAGGAAATAATCCATTATTTATTGGCTTTAATATATCAGACAAATTTTCTTATCGGGCCGATAACGATAACATTAAAAATGAACATATATGGGCCGATACTGATATGGTGGCCGATATATCATGCGTCCCTAGTATTATGTATTATGTCTTAGCTGCTTGATTGTTTATATCGCTGTGTTTATTGTAATCACGAGATTTTGAAAAGCGTTCACATCCTGGTAGAGCTCGTGTATATACGAGCATATCCCAAAAATGTAAATATAGTATGTTGGATATATATTATATCCAACATTTTTTTTGCATACATACAGTACACTTGATATACAGTATACTATATAGCAAATCTCAACTGCCTGATTCTTTTTATTTTGCCGCAAAATGTATCGTTTATATATAGAAATGTCAAACTTTATCCGCATACATTCACTAGTCACATAAAGTGATATAGAAAACCTCAACTGCTTGATTGCTAGTATCGTCACAAAATGTAAACTATATTATCACCCAGCTCTAAAAATGTGAATGTTATAAAGGTATTATAAACATTAACATCATAATTTTCTGCAAAGCTGCTTTAAAAAACAATGTTTTTGTGAAAAGTGCCATACAAATAAATTTGACTTGGTGTTTACGTTTATTTTAGAGAAATTCATGATATTAACATGTCCAAAAATAAACTTTTTAATTTGCTAGTTGTTATTTCTACTTCATATTTTAAGATGTTTCATTGAATGCTATTTTTTTAGTATCCTATAAAAAATAACATAAGAATATGGTAATCATTCAGGACTGTGATTATACATGACTCTGACTCAATGTACCATGGACGTCTCTGTATTTTAGCTGTACTGTAGGGCAGTGGGTCATGTTGAAACTCAAGCCCGTCTGCGTGATCGCTGCCATATGCTTCAGTACGAGCGTGTCAGATCTCTAGTGAACTCTTTAAGGGCTCTTTCCTCCTGCACACCCTCTAATTTAGTTCTACTGGAGTTATTTAGGGTAAACACACACTCGTATCCACAGCCGCACTCAAGGGCTGTACTGTGTGTGTGTTAAAGGACTGTATGTGTTCAGATGTGTGTGTGTGTGTGTGTTTGGTGAGGTCATCACTTCTGAATGTTAGCAGCACTTTCCATGGATAAGCTACAAAATAGGGCTCCTGTTTTTTGTGCTATTTCAATGAACGGAGGTCATACTTAAAGGGGTCCTTGATTATGATTTCACTTTTTTAACTTTAGTTTGTGTGTAATGTTGCTGTTTGAGCATAAACAACATCTGCAAAGTTACAGAAATCGCTTTTTAAGGACTACAACAAACGGCTGGTAGGGACTACACTGAGCTTCTTCCTGGGTTAGTGACATCACAAACCCCGAAATTTACATAAACCCCGCCCCTGAGAACACACAACAAAGGGGGTGAGGCCATGTTGGGCTGTTTTAGAGAAGAGGAAGAGTTGTTGTAGTAGAGTGTTGTTCATTTTACGCCAGACTGCTTCACAAACGAGGGTCAATTCAACACTGGATTTGCACAAAAGATTAACATGACGGCACATGCTAGTTGATGAGTTGAATCAACTCCACAGCAACTACATAAATTTATCCACTAACCATTCAGAAACGTCCAGTTTCATTCTAAAAGTTGTAACTTCTTCCTGAGTCTCTCCATCAGTGTCGACGGTTTGAACAATGTAAGGCTGAACACCGTTACTGACAATCCTCATTTTGGCTGCGTGAGATTCTCCAGCTTTGTTGTTGTTGAGCAACTGAAGCGCGAGCTGTTAAGTCGGTTACAAAAATTTCTGTTTAAACTTTATGGAAATTAGTCGTGGTGCCTAGTTTCCCTAGTTTTTGTTAACAATAATAACTTTGCTCTAATGTGACTTTTATTCTTTATTCTTTTTCGTTTTTGCAGTCACCGCTCCAAAACCGGGTCCTACACCTTCCTCATCCTCAAATCCCAAACCACCCCGGCGCTCCATGCCGTCTCCTTACCGCCTGCCAACTCCTCTTCCCCAACTCCCTGTGCGGAAGGGCATCAGAGGACGGCGGCCGAAAAGCGAGACCATCGCGCTGCTGAAAGCCCTGGCCGCTTCCACTGCGGCCCAGGACACAGAAGATCCAGGAGTTGCCACACCCCAAACCACGCCCATCTCCCAGCTTCCCCTGCGCCCGTACAAGAAGAGGGGACCTAAACCAGGCAGCAAGGTAGCATTAACTGAGTTCTGTGTGTATTTATGAAGGACTGTCACGTGTGATAATGTTGTGGAGGGTGTTAGTTGGTGAAATACTGACGGATATTGTGTGTTTATGTTTCTCAGAGGAAGTCCAGACTCCTTCAGAGCTCCATGTCTATAGCAGCCAGCTCAGACTCCAGGGTGCCCATGACTCAGATGCCCAGCGATGGACTCTCTTCTCTGGGATCCCCGTCATCTGTGGTGTCTACTGGTATCAAATACAACTTCTAATATCCTGTATGCTGCCACATAGAGGAACATCTGACGTCTGATCTGTATATTTAGATTACATAACCACAGTAATCAAACTATATAACTACAATAATCAGACTACATTAGCCACAATGATCAGATTATATTACCAGTTATCTACTACAATAATAAGACTATATAACCATACTAAATAGACTATATAACTAAAGTAATCAGACTACAAAACCACAATTATCAGACCATACAACCATAATAATCAGACTATATAACCATAAGTAGGCTATATACAGTAACTGCAGTAATCAGAGTGTAACCACAATTATCAGATCATATGACCATAGTAATCAGACTATATAACCACTATGATCAGACTAAATATCCTCAGTAATTAGACTATATAACCATAAGTTGACCATATACAGCAACTGCAGTAATCAAATTGTAACCACAATTATCAGATCATACAACCATAATAATCAGACTATATAACCACTATGATCAGACGAAATAACTATAGTAATCAGACTACATAGCCACAATGATCAGAATATATTACCTTGGCTAACTGACTATATAACCATAATAATCGGATTATATAACCATAATAAGTAGGCTATATACAGTAACTGCAGTAATCAGATTGTAACCACTATTATCAGACCATACGACCATAATAATCAGACTATATAATGACTATTATCCGACTAAATAACTACAGAAATCAGACTTTATAACCATACTGTAAGTAGATTATATACTGTACCTGCAGTAATTAGAGTATATATTGTAATCTCAATTATGAGAGCATATGACCATAATAATCAGACTATATAACCTCTATGACCAGACTGGACGACCTCAGTAATCAGACTATATAACCATATTGTAAATAGATGTTGTAACTGCAGGAATCAGAGTATGTAACCACAATTATCAGACCATACAACCATAATAATCAGACTATATAACCACTATGATCAGACTATATAACTACGGTAATCAGAATATATAACTACACTAATCAGACTATATAACCGTAAGTAGACTACATACAGTAACTGCAGTAATCAGACTACATAACCACAATTATCAGACTAGATAACCTCAATAATCAGACTACTACACTTATCAGACCATAGAAGTACTTTAATCAGACTACATAACTATAATAATCAACTTATATAGCCACGGTAATTTAAGAATAATCATGCAGTAATCAGACTACATAAAAAAAAAAATTCAAAAAAAGTAACAGTATGGCAGTAGTGCGTAACGGCAGTGACTTTATTTTGACTGTATAGTTATGTCATAATATACGATTATTTGATCAAAACAATGAGACTTTCTAACCAAAATAATCACCATGAAAATCATCTTGCATAATTATAATAAACACTTGTTTTAAACAGACTAACCATATGGTGTCAGTGTGGATGGTGAGAATAATAAAGTTCTCTTCAGATCTGCTTTAATGGAGTTGATTACAGTAGTGTTTACACACACATGTCCTGTCCGTTTCCATCAGTGTGTGTGTACGTGAACAAACACGGGAACTGCGGCCCACAACTGGACCGGAAGCGGGTTCAGAGACTACCGGATCACTTCGGGCCAGAGGCGGCGAATCTGGTTCTGCAGCAGACGGTTCAGGCCTGTCTGGATTGCGCGTACCAGCCCAAAGTGCTGCTGGGATGCCTGCAGAGCCAAGGCGGTGGAGGAGAGGTGGTCAGAGGTATGCACAAGTATTTAACTGGCATAATAGGTCCTCTTTAACAACAAACACACTCCCAGTAATGAAGTATTGCTGTGTGTCTCTAGTCCGAACAGATGGTGGGACGCGGTTGGTGAAGCTGCCATCAGCGTCCAGCGCTGGGTGCGTGTTGCGCTTTCTGGAACTGGTGTGTCGACACCTGCTGTGTGATAATCTGTTCAGCAGTCAACCGTTCAGTCCACACAGCACCTATGACCGCGGTAAATCAGGTACATTTATGGGCTCAGACTGCCCACAGTATCGGTGTCTGATATTCTGATGCTATGATCTGCCACTTGATTGAAATTAATTTTGAAATGTTTGTTAAAGGAATAATCACCCTCAAGTTGCTCCAAACCTGTTTTAAAGTCTTCAATGAAATACAAAAGCAGATGTTAGGATGAATGTGCAAGACAATCAGTGTGGATTGTGAGCACGTTTGTTGAGCTGAAGGCAAGATTTTCTGTGCCACTCTTCATCACACAAAGCTATTGTATGACTTCAGAAGACTCATGGACTACTTTTATGGGGCTTTATTGTGCTTTTTGGAGCCTTACACTTTCATTATATAGAAAAGAGCATCTGTGACAAACAATCAGTGTTGATACTGTTAACTGAAACTAAAACTACTAAAAGACCATTTTCATTAATTGAAATAAAGATGAAATAAAATAAATTGTAAATATTGGATGGAAAAAAATATTAGAAATGTATTAGCAATATTAAAAAGTGAATAAAAAAGACAAAATTACAAAAATTAAAATGAAAACTGAAAATATAAAATAAATCCTAATTTAAAATACTAATAAATAATATAATGGTATACAAATAATACTATAAACTAATAAAAAATGACAAAAGGATATAAAATTAAAATAGAAAATATAAAATAAAATCTAATTTAAAATATTACTAAATAATATAAAGGTATATATATCAAACGAAAGCTAATATAAATGACAAAAGCACATAACAAAAATACTAAAATGAAAATATAAAAATAAAAGCTAATTCAAAATACAAATACTAAAATAGTATATAAATAATACTAAAAACAAAAAAAAATGACAAAAGCAGATAACAAATTTAGAAAAATTCAAATGAAAACTGAAAATATAAAATAAAACCTAATATAAAATATTAATAAATAATATAAAAGTATATAAATAATAATAAAAATGACCAAAGCACATAACAAAATTACTTAAATTAAAATGAAAACCGAACATATAAAATAAAACCCAATTTAAAATATTAATAAATAATATAATGGTATATAAATAATAATAAAAATGACCAAAGCACATAAAATTACTAATGTAAATAAAAATGACAACTAATAATATAAAATAAAAGTTAGAGCACATAACAAAATGCCTAAACCTGAAATTACATTGAAAACTGATGAAAATATAAAATAAAAGCTCATTTAAAATATTAATTGATATTATGATAGCATATAATACTAAAATGACACTATCTTCTAAACTGTTTTGTTTTCCGCAGAGGAAACAGATTTGTAAAGCTATGACTGTGATGAAGTGCTGAATTGTCATATTGTGTTTGTGTGCAGTTAAAGAGGAAATGATGTCAGACGGGCCGTCTCTGAATAGGGCTGTGAAGCGGATCTCCAGAGACTCTCCGCCGTACTGCGCTCCTCTCTCCCCTAAACTCCTTCACACAGACACACACCCGTCAGAAGGTACGTCAGGGTCAATGGCCTCACGTTAGAGATGAATCACACTTGTTTATTTAATAGGACAACACAGCTTTCTAAGGGCGGTCAAATTTTACAAATTCAAATTATGAAGAGGAATGTTGAATGTGTGTGTGTGTGTTTGTGTGTGTAGCCGAGACTCTTCCTCCAGAGGAGAACGGGTTACTGAAGGAGCAGCGCTTCATGGACTCCGCCTCCAACTCCATGACGCCCCGCCCACAGACCTTGAGAAGCACCACGGAGTATCAGTCACCACCCAGCAGCCCATATTACCATGGCAACGGCCCACCTCTACGGCGACAGGCCTCCAACCCCCCCACACAGACACACAGGCGCGTGGAGGGTGAGCAGCAGCACATGATTTCAAACACGTGTTTCTTAATGTTAATCTGTACAGACTGATTAATTCATCTGTTTTGAATCATCTGATCCAGGGTTTCCCAAAGTGTGGTTTGAGTTGATGAAAAACAAACAATGAAATCATTTGATCAATTATTAATCATCAAAATGTAAATAATTCTAATTATATAAATAATATATATATTTTTTTAAATATAAATAGTTATTGTAAAATATTTTCAGTTATATCATATAAATGTAAATAATTCTAATTATATAAATAATAAAATATATAAATATAAATATTATAAAATAATTATTAGTATTATTAGTAATAATTCTAATTATATAAATAATAGTTTAATTATATAAATGTAAAAAAATAATTATTTAAGTTTTTATGAATTTACTAATAATTCTAATTATATAAATAACAAATATTGTACATAATGTAGTTAAATCATAAAAATGTAAATAATTATATAAATAAAACTCTAAAAATAAATAATTATTGTAAAATAATTATTAATAAAATCATAAAAATGATCTAATAATAATAATAACAATAAAAATCTAAGTACATAAATATAAATAATTATTTTACCCAATTATTGTAAAAAAATTATTAGTATAATCATTAAATATAAATAATTCTAATTTTATAAATAATCAAATCTAATAATTATATAAATAAATATTTTTTGTAAATACTAATAGGGTAAATCATAGAAATGTAAATAATTCTAATTATATAAATAATAAGTTATTCTAATTATATAAATAATATAAATAATTATTGTAAATAATAATAAATTATTATAATTAGTATTATTATAATATTACTATAAAAAACAATCAAAATGAAACACTTTTTGTGAATATGTTTACCTGCATGTCATGTGACCATTAACCAACAATGTGAACGGGTATGGAAATATTAACTTATAAAAATCTTCAAATAAATATTAATATATTATTCAAGTAAAAATCTTGATCTGATCTTTTTCTTTGTACCCATCAAAGTAAAAGAGAAAATAATCAAATGAAGCACTTTTCGCTTGTAAAGTATTTAAATCATTGGATTTTTCAAAATCAGTCATTACCACATGGTTATTTAATAAACCATTTTAGTTTAGAAATGTCCAAAAAGATAACTAAATTAGAATATATACTGTTACAATATGATATTTCAGTTATATCGGCCCGTTCTACATCACAGTACATCAAACTCTTCATTTCACAAGAACAAATCCTGTTTTTCATGGTGACACCTTTAAAGACCTTCACGTCTCATTCGAAGTCTCAGATCTTCAGAAACCCGACAGGAGATAAAAACATCAAAGACAGACAGACAGACAGACAGGCTGAAGAAACTGCATTAGCTGCAGATCAAACGCATCTTCCCTCTCTTTCTAGCAGCCAGCTCTACCACGGGTCCCGAGGCGGCAGCGGCGGCAGAACGCGGCGTTCCAAGAACCCCCGGCAGGAGTCCGTCTTCCTGGTCCATAGAGGAAGTGATGCAGTTCGTGCGGGACGCGGACCCCACAGCCCTGGCCCCGCACGCAGAGCTCTTCAGAAAACACGTCAGTGATTTACAGAGCGACCTTCACGCGCTCTCGCTTTTATATCGGTCACTAAATCAGCCACGGCGTGAGGGAGGACGGGAGGGAGAGCGGGAACATGTATCATCTGTGTTTAGACTTAACCGGCAAGATACACGTTCAAACACACACACACTCGTCTGGACAGACTCACAGCTGTGAGAAACAAAGTACAGTGCTACTAAATCAACTCGATTATAAAAATACGCTACTTTCATCATGCAGAGAGTGTATGAATTTAATGCTTTTTCAGATATTACCTTTCAAGCAGTGTTTAATAGAGCTGTTTTTGACCAATCAGAGCAGAGTAGACCAATCACAACAGACTGGGCCATGTGACCAATCAGAGCAGAGTAGACCAATCACAACAGACTGGGTCATATGACCAATCAGAGCAGAGTCGACCATTTACAACAGAAGAAATAAAATCATACAGATTTGTATTGACATGAGGGTGAAAAAATGATGACAGAAGGTTCATTTTTTTTAAGTTTATGAAGGATCAGGTTGGTCACATAAATCGGAAGCTCTGACTGGCCGCCACTGGTGTTGACATCACCTCACATATTGTATTTAACTGTGGTAAAACTCATTCTCTTTCTCTCTGCAGGAGATCGACGGTAAAGCTCTGATGTTACTGAGGAGCGACATGGTGATGAAGTACATGGGGCTGAAGCTCGGACCGGCGCTGAAGCTCTGCCATCACATCGAGAGACTCAAGCAGGGGAAGCAGTGAACACGCGATCTCACCTCCACACCCACACGCTGCTACAGAGGGGGCTGATGGGAAATCACTGTGTGCTGCTCGGCGGACGCGCTCAGAACACACTACGTCGCTCGTCTCTCCAGAAACACACACACACGCCATCTCTCCAGGACGTTCATTTGCAACCAGAGCACACTGAGGAACACTAGTGCCGCTCTCTGGGAACGACCATCGTACCTCCTCGCCAGGAACGAACAGGAAGTCAGTTCTTACCTCCTGCGATCTCGTCTCCCCAAAGATGTCGAGGCTTTACGGGCCGATTATCTCATCGATAGTGGCCGTTTTTGAGTGGGATTCATCGCTCTACCTCCCTGTGACGTCGTAGTAGTTCACCGGTGTTTCTGGAAACGCTTACAGCCACTGAAAATCTTGTTTTTCGCAATTCCATCAAGTCTCGTTTGTGTATTCAGTTGGCGTCAAACAAACACTTTGCCTTTGAGTTTCGCACGTCATGTTTAAGCGATCTTACGGGAAAAGTTCATGCAAAAAGTTCCGTCATCAAACCCGTGTGACGTTTCTTCCATCGAACGCAAAAAGAGATGTTCCGAAGAATGTTCACGCTGCTCGTTTTCATGGCAGAATTAGTGTTTTGACCAAACAAACCCTTGCTTGTTTCTGTGAACAAATGAAAAGGGTTTGTAAGATATTTGGTCAAAAATGAAATTTAAAGGATTAGTTCACTTCAGAATTCAAATTTCCTGATAATTTACTCACCCCCGTGTCATCCAAGAAGGTTTTTGAGGAAAACATTCCAGGATTTTTCTCCATATAGTGGACTTCACTGGGGTTCAACGGGTTGAAGGTTTAAATGTCAGTTTCAGTGCAGCTTCAAAGAGCTCTACAAGATCCCAGACGAGGAATAAGGGTCTTATCTATGATGTTGGACAATTTTGAAGTTGGAGAAGAAAATGAGATGAGTTTTTCGCCCTGCCACGGTACTTCCACCTACGTCACGCGTGACCTTTCCAACATGATTACGTAATGCGTGGCGCATTGCAGAGCAGACGAGCATTTGTGGTTAAAAAGTATATAATTATTTTTTTTTTTAGAAGATGACTGATGGTTTCTCTAGATAAGACTCTTATTCCTCGTCTGGGATCATGTAGAGCTCTTTGAAGCTGCACTGAAACTGACATTTGGACCTTCAACCCGTTGAACCCCAGTGAAGTCCACTATATGGAGAAAAATCCTGGAATGTTTTCCTCAAAAACCTTCTTGGATGACATGGAGGTGAGTAAATTATCAGGAAATTTTGACTCTGAAGTGAACTAATCCTTTAAAAGTGTAAAAGTTTTCGCTCCACACATCTATTTCAAACTGTCAAAACAATGTTGTAGAATATTATGAACGTTCTCCAACAAACTGAAGTAAATCACACCAATACACTCAAAATATTTAGGCCTAAATCTAAGATTTATGTGATTGAATTGCATATATAATTTCCATCCATTTATTTGTCAGTCATACATAAACCAAAAACAGGTAAGAAACAGATTTCTGCACTCAAAAAACTATTAACTAATTGCATCTATTGGATTCTCTTTAAAGGGTTAGTTCACCCAAAAATTACCCTCATGTCGTTCCACACCCTTAAGAACTTCGTTCATCTTCAGAGCACAAATTAAGATATTTTTGATAAAATCCGATGGCTCAGTGAAGATAATTAACACTTTCAGACGCCCAGAAAGCTACTTAAAACATATTTAAAACAGTTCATGTGACTACAGTGGTTCAACCTTAATATTATAAAGCGACGAGAATACTTTTTGTGCTTCAAAAAAACAAAATAGCGACTTTATTCAACAATATCTAGTGATGGGCAATTTCAGAACACTGCTTCATGAAGCTTTGAAGCTTTACGAATCTTTCTTTTCGAATCAGTGGTTTGGAGCGTGTATGAAACTGCCAAAGTCACGTGATTTCAGTTGCTTCATAATTGTTTCGAAATTTCAATGGTTCACGTGACTTTGGCAGTTTGATAAGCGCTCTGAACCAAAAGATTCGAAACAAAAGATTCGTAAAGCTTCGAAGCTTCATGAATCAGTGTTTTGAAATCGTCCATCACTAGATATTGGTGAATAAAGTCGTTGTTTTTTTTTTTTTGGAGCACAAAAAGTATTCTCATTGCTTCATAACATTAAGGTTGAACCACTGTAGTCACATGAACTGTTTTAAATATGTCTTTAGTAGCTTTCTGGGCATCTGAAAGTGTTAATTATGTTGCTGTCAATGGAGGCCTCACTGAGCCATCGGATTTTATCAAAAATATCTTAATTTGTGTTCTGAAGATGAACGAAGGTCTTACGGGTGTGAAACGACATGAGAGTGAGACAGAATTTTCATTTTTTTCATATTTTCAAATTGCTTTGAATCAGCATAATTATGAAAAATCTATCCAGTTAAGAAGTATGAACATGGTTAAAATATGTGTAGCGGAACAAGCAATATTCAATTAGTTCAAGTGTATGTGATTGAAACAAAATGAATTTGTTGATGGTAAATATATTAATGTGGTACTATACAGAAATCTGAACTGATGAATATGCATCACATTAAAAGTATTAGTTTATGTTAAAACTGTGTAATCCAAATGAATGGGAATTTTATATGCAATTCAAATGCATAAATCTTTAATTTAGGCCATAATAGTTGAAATTCATCGCCCTTTTGCTTTGAAAAATGTCAGATTGATTATAAATTATCGTATATAGTTTTCCGTGTGCTTTATTATTTTTCTATCGCTACTTATTTTCCTGTCCTTCGGCTCTCTTTAAAGAACTGAAGGACAGGAAAATCTCTGTTTAGTCTTCAAGTGTCACGAGTATCGATGTTCCAGAAGGTTCTGAGGAGATAATGCTGTTTGACTTGGCTTCGGTTTTGTTACAGAAACTCTGAGGCCTTCATGTCGTGCTCTTATCTTAGGAATGTTTGAGTTGATATGTGTTACGAAGTGTTGTAAAGTCATGGTTAGATGTTAACCTGACTGCCGGAGAACAGTATTCAAGAGACGGAAACACAGTATGTGAAACAGTTTGCGAGACACTCGAGAACATCATCTGTAGGTGTCATTGAACTATTAGAAATATCACTAAAATAGTGGGAATTTGATGTAATGTGAATGCCGGTGTGTTTTGCACTGGCCTCCGATCTTTATCTCGAAGTTTATGTTGATATTTTACCATTTGCATCGATAGATCAGACGTCAATGGTGTATTATGGGTTTAACCATAAAACTCGGCAACAGGAATGTAAATTTTTGTAGAGAAGAAATATTTTAAGCTAAACATGTTGTATATGGAGGTGGGAAATGTGACGATACGTTACGGGGGGCTGTTTATTTTGGGATTGGTTGTTGAATATATCTCGTACTGCCTTCCAGCGCTTTTTACCAGGAGGGAAATGTCCATTTTAAATAACTAGGTTCAAACTGCCTTGCTTTACTTTGAGACTTCTCAGGTTTTTTTCCATCTTTTGTAACGTAGCATTTCGAGTTAGTCGTGAATGTGATTGTTTAGACTATTCTGTTTCTTTGTTGACCTTTTTATTTTTTTGTAAAAAATCAAATGTATTCGTAATGTCGTGCCATATAGATTAAGCAAACAATTGAATATCAGTACTTGTCATGAAATGTTCAAAAGTTCAGACAAAAAAAAAAAAGCTTCGTTCTTGATACCAGAGACGTTTTTAATCATGAAATTTTTAAAGCTAATGCATTCGTCACGTACACATTTTCAACATTTTAAATGATACAAATAATAAATAAATAATTTAAAACATCACCAGACTCTCTTTTTTCATTCTTTTACCCATTCAGTTATTTACAAAAGTTGTTCATGGTAAAAAAAAAAAAAAAAAAACATTCAATACTTAAAATTTCAGTACCTATAAAAGAGTTGGAGGGTCATCTGACACATAAATTAATTCACATCATAGAAACAGTCATGGTTTATTCATCTGGTGTTCATGCTGATGGTGATTGTTTTTTTCTTTTGTGTAAATCTGGGAAGAGTGAAAATCTATCACATGCCAGGAAATGATTTAAGGCTTTACAGTTAAAAAACACACACACACACACACATTTCAGTACTGACAGGAAAAAACAAGGAAAATTGCACAGCAGTTCATCAAATGTATTTGGTGTTAATTGATTGAACCAATACTTGCTATTTTGAGAAAGTTCAGTCAGTTCGACATGAAAACCTTTCCTGGCTCAATGTGAACTGAGACGCCTTCCTGATTTTCCTTCGGCAGGAATTTCAATAAACAAACACGTAAACACGAGTCTGCACATTTCATACTGACATGTCAAATAAATCCTGGCTCATTATTTTCATTTTACTTTCTATGGACTATTCTGAGGGTGTGTTTCTTTCGATTCTGCTGAAAGTGGCCTGAAGGAAAGTCGCATCTGAGCCAATTCATCATACTGGTACTCAATGTTACATGAAATCTTCATCAGTGACCAAATTAGACTCATCTTGGTTTGGCCGTAGCCCAAGATAACACATTTAAAGTGAAAAGCTGGTTATTTTGCTGTGGAGATGTCCTTGCATCTGGCAGATGTTCTGTCGCCATTTAAAAGTTGGCAGTAAATTATTTTACGTACACACCGTTTCCTATAGAATAATATTTGATTTACTAAGTTCACTCACGTTGTTTGGAAATTATATTTTGGGATGAATTGTCAAGAGCATGTGCAGGTCTTATTGCACCCAAAAATGAAAAGAAATAAGACATAAGATTTTGCTAAAAAAAAAAATATTTAAGCTACGACATGCTCATGGGGCTAATTTGGCTGATCCGTCTGTCAACTGTTTTAATAAGTTGATTACTAAACTGGCTGGGATGATCAGAAGGTTAATGAGAGGGTGGAAACCTGCGGTTCGAAACACGCCCTCACAATATCAATCAAACCACGAGACAACTGAAAAAAATCACAACCACATGAAAGCTACAATAATACAGATTTTAGTGCCTTGAAGCAGCATTCACATTCGGGTGGCACTTGATTTTATCCATTAGTTGATCATGGAAAGAGGGAGAATGAAGCCAGACCTAATTGTAAATATCACCAACTTACACTTTTGAAGAGGCCTTTTGACTGGGACTGAAGGTCAAGTTCACCCTGAAGAGCATCTCCACATATTCAAATGTTAATGCTTCTTTTTCAACTCTATCATTATTTGCTATTATTGCCGTAAACTGTATTCCAGTAATGTTACTTGGCATTAAATTGCTGCATTATCTATTATCAAGATTTTAGAAAGACTGCATTACCTGGAACAGTAGCTTAAAACAATGACTAAATAGCCTTAATATTAGCCTATTGCTTGTGCAACCTTGCTGACATCACCCAGAAAGGCAATAAAAGTCATCTCATTGTCATGAAAGACTACAAAACATGTGGGATAACATACACTGATGATTCTTGCACAATAAGACCAGTAACATGTATAAAGAATGGGAAAAAAATGACCATAATGCTCGCTAAGGGATTTCATTTAGAACTCTTGAGGTCCATTGTCGGCAATTCACCATCCAAAACACTGTAGGTATCATTATAAAGATCATTAAAATCTGTACACTGTTAAAACTGAAACTGTTCACACAGCTGGCTGACAATAACCTAAAATATGTCTTGCAGTTGAACCCATGGCCATAAAAACAGCATTAATAAGCCATTTCACTCAGATTTGTTGTCGTTAGGGACGAACCCCTGATGATTATTTAGTTTTAATTTGGTTGGGGGCGGGTGGGGGGAGGCTTTCTGCCCCCCAAAGGGAGGATGATGAAGACTACGCTTTGTTGCTACTGACAACCATTTCCTCCAATCATCAGACTTAATGAAACTGAGGTCTGCGCTTTGCCAAGTCATTATCAGGCTGCCATGCTAACTGCTTACCCCTCCTGTTCTTCAAAGAGGATGCTCCGCTCCAATGCCCCACTGATTAATACAGTGATTAGGGAAGCAAAAGGTCACGGTTCCCTTCTACAGTTCATTAGGACCAAAAATGGGAAACGTCTTGCACTGCAAGTGTAAACAGCGAGGGGAGAGCAAGAGTTCCGCAAAAGCATATTAGCAAGAGGAGAATTTGTCAGCGCTACACGTTGTGTTTCTCACTGACAGCTGGCCAGGTTTCAAAACCGATCTCATGCATATTAATGACAATGCAGATTAAGTGTGATGAATCATTCATGAGGATGTGTGACCAAAATCAAAATGCATAGGAAGGGAAACGATTCTGGCAATAATGCTGCAAATGCTAAAGAATATCAGTAGTAGTGCAGTTTGGCCTGTTCAGATTGGTTCTTTTACTTGGAGCATTATTCTGTTGACTTCAGCTGATTGCTTTATAATGAATGGATTAAATGGCAAACTGTCAGACCAGAGGCGGCCTGCATCCGTGTAAATCATTTGGACAGCTTGGAGAACAAGCTTTAGGCCTTATTTCTGCCAGGAATGCATTTAGCATCATCATACCCTGGTTAAATTTCTTGGACCAATTTTTTTTTCACTGCAGCTACACAACAGTAGCTTTTTCTTTGCTTATGTCCTTGGTTTTTCCCTCTCACTCTAAAAGCAAGAGCATGTGTTATTTTCTGGGTAGAAACGCTGTCAGTCGCTGCTTTTTTATGGGCAGTATATGAATCTCCTGGGAGCTCACTTTCTTCAGTTTGATACCTCTGTTTTTAGAGATCTTTTTGAGCGGGTCACTTGATTCTCCTCGCTGATCCCCCGGGACCCTGGGCAGTGTTGCGAAGCCCCCCTGACTGGCGTCACGTTTAATGGAAAAGTTCTTTGTAGAAACGCCTGACAATCCTTTTAACTTGCTGCAGAAAATGGCAGGCATGGCGTCTTTGACAGACACAATGACTTTGGCAGTCTGCGACGTGCTGACGATCTCGATGTTGCCGCTTCCGGTGAGCGCAGAGTCATGTACCGCCCCAGCTACTGTGCTACCATGACCGCTGTCTACCACCCACTTGTGCTGTCTGCTGAACTCTAGAGATGCTAAACCACTCAGCAGTTTGGTATCTAGCTTTGGCGAGCAGTCTACTGGCCGAAGAACCCCAAGAGCCAAAGCCCCACCGCTAACACTGTCCCCAATGTGGCACACTCTATCCCGCTCTGGGGCCAATGGCCCATACGTGCTACAAGACTGGATGCATGTCTTTCTTATACTAGGTACAGACAAATCAAGGACACTGTCTTGCTGAAACGGCTGGATCCCTTGTGGAACGTCCACAAGTGTTGACGGTTGAGGCGCCCTTATGGATAAGTCTAGCACTTCTCCGTCTGTCACTACAGGGTACGAGCAAGAGGGAATAGGTTGTTGGACTACTGCCATTTCCCTGCTGGTTAATGTCAAATGAGGGGAGATGTCACTAGGTGACGTCTGTGTGCTTTTACTCGAAGTACAAGCCGGTTTCAGGGAGTCTACCTCAACCTTTGAGTCTTTGCACATGGAGACTGGGACTGGGATTGGCACTGGGATTGGAAGAGGCACTGGAAGTGGGATCACAACGGGATAGGGCACGAGCAGGGTGGCTGGAGGCACCAGAGGGGCTAGTGGAGAAATGTAGGGGTGCGAGAGAGGTGGAGGGGAAAGGAACGCAGAGGCAAGGTCTACTTGCGGGGAAGACGCTTGGTGGCAAGTGGGCGAGGAGTTCCCTTGGCCAGGGAAGAGGTCCTGTAAGATTGCTGCAAAGTTAGGGTTCTGAAGGAGAGTCAGTAGACTAGTATCCAACATTGGACTTGAGCCTTTCTGGTCCAGGACTGGAGGTGGTCCAAGAGCAAGGGAAGGGTTCTGGCACAGGATGTTGTTCTGTAGCGGGAGAGGACAAGTTGCTGTTTGTTGAAGCAATTGAGGATTCAAATGTTGGAGGACTTGTTGTTCCAAGACCAGGGGTAGGGACACAGGACCCTGACTAGTCATCAGATATGAAGTTGTCCCTGATTGTCCAACTTGAGGGGCAGCTGGACCAGCAAGGATGGGCAACACCATTGGACTCTCCCCCAAGCAGATTGGCTGAAGCACAGTTGTAGCAACCTTCAGGGCAACACCGTTGGGAGATTCAGCAGCCGGGGTCACTACTGGGGTGGCTTGTATTGTTAGCAGGGGTGACAGGGACCGCTTTGTGATAGTTGGAGAGCTGACATTCCATGTCTCGGTTGGAATAATTGGAGTGGCCTCCCCTTCGAGTTTCCCAACTGCATCAGTGGTGGTGGCGGCTCCACCGTTGCAGACCTCCTCCTGGGGGCTCGCCATGTCTACGGCTACAGAATCTTTGTACGGCTCTTCCATTGTGTCTTGATTATGTAAATCTCTTTCAGGTGCTGTAAGTAGAAGATTTCATGGTTTTCTTCAGTTGGAAGGACAAACCCTAGAAACAAATGGGAGAAGTGGATTAGCAGTTGGAGACAAATGTATTGTTGTAAACCACAATAGTCAACATAGTAATTGTTGGTAAACCTTCTTAATCTGTTTTATCCTTACCTGTCCTCTATAACTTAATACACAAAGCTAACAAGGCACCAAAGAGACATTGTTTCCTTTCCTGCTAACAGTTCAGCCATCTGTTTTTGTCTACCAAGAGCTGTAAGCTTTTAGAATGATGTCATGACACGAGAGTGGAATCACAGACACAAATACAGAATTATGGGAGACACCAGAAGAGAGTTTACAAAGACTGGGAACCTTTCGCACAGACAGATGGCTTCGCTGGCTTGGGAGGAGAGCAAAGAGAGCACGGGGGAGGATTTGATGAAATTACGTCGCAGAGTGCCTGAGTTTATTTGTTTATGAGCCAGCGTTAGTGTGGAGTTTATTACACAAAATGCTGCCAAGACTACGAAGTGAACCTCCCTCTGGCAAACACAGAGAGAGTGAAAGAACGCCAGAGAGACAGAAAGAAGGAGAGTACCTTGAAGAAAGAAGAGAGAAATGGGAAGAAATAAAAAGGAGAGAGAGAGAGAAAAAGATATAAAAACAGAAAAGTAAAGTGCAAAAATGTGAGGAAAAAGAGATCAAGGGACGCAGAAACGGGCACAATGTTTCAAAATAACGGCTTTCAAAGCAGCATATTTTTGGTCTCCGTCAAGTACCCATTAAACATTGCAACATTTTTTGAATTCTAACAGGATGACCTGAACACATGCATCAACCACAAACAACAATAAAACCAACTTTTCAGTTCTGTTTTCACTACCAAAAACATTTCATCAACGTATGATTTTATCGGCAATGTTTCCAAGATTATATAAGAGCAGCAATTTGAGTTTTTTCCACCAGTATATCATTCAAAAATATAAATGCAATGCTGATGAAGGCTGGAGGCATGCTCATGCTAGCGCAGCGAGAACTGCCTTATCTGCTTTTTTTCAGGCAAGCTGCGAAACAAAAGAAAGCTGCCAACTGATTTAGGACCAATTGTGTCCCAGGTTGAATTTCAGAACCACTTCTAAAGCATTGAATTTTCATTGCCAAACTGAGAGAAGAACAGTGGAAAAAGTCAGATAAGGAAGCAGACGACCTCGACACATCTGCTCCTCTCCGATTACTCAGTGACAGTGCTTCACCCCGACCCTAAATCAACCCTCAATCGTTAAGTGCTGCTGTTTAGAAAAAGTGATCCAAGATCAGACCTCTCTAAATAGTCGCGTGTGACTTCTGAACTGCCTTGCAGTATTTTTTGTCTCAAACTATATTCTGAAGCATATTTTATGAATGTTCCATATGTATGGAATACCAATTACACTAGCCAAAATGTGCAGTACACAACCAAGCACACTTCACACAATACTGCATCTTACAAGTCAATGTACTTGACCTTCCATCAGAATGAAAATGCAAAATAACAGTCTTGACTACTGTTGTCAAAAATATCGATATTTCAATGTTTTGATACTGAAATATCTGAAATGGTCCCAATTCTCCTTTTCTGCAGTATTGATACACCGATACCAGCTGCGGATTCTCACTCTCTCTTCTCTCCAATGGCGAATTGACACACACCCGCCTCCTCTGACTCACTCGTCTCATTTGCTCTGGTTGAATAGCAGTGCTTGTATTGCACGTAATGTTAGTCATTTTCGCAGGTTTCGCTTTCACACCAAAAGTGCACGCACCGCACATAAAGCCGCCTCTCAAAGAGCTCACGAGTACCAAATTAAGTTCTTTTTCATGGCTTATTGTGCTTAAATGGTTTTATATATATATATATATATATATATATATATACAAAATGATGTCAAAATGCCTGTCTTGCTGAGTATTCAAGTAAACAGTCAGATTTGGAACATAAATAGTTGAGAGAAAATGCATGTTGTGCAACAGTATATTGGATCCGTGCATTAACTCTTAAAGTGACAGCAGCCTATTAAACCTGCTGCTGTCTGTCATGTTAATAAAAGAACAAGAGACAAAGAGAAAAATCACTCGCTGCTTGACTGAACAACTTTTGTAACTTTAATTGTAATCTGTATTTGATTCTTATCATTTGCAATTTGTTTACTGGTTATTTTATTACTGACCGTTTACTTGTCTTTTTTATGTAAATGTAATTAAACGATTCAAATAAAGCCTATCAAAAATGGTAAAAATTTGTAAGGTATCGTGTCAAAGTTGAAAATTCCAGTATTGTGACAACACTAGTCTTGACTACACACCACTTGTAGATTTAAACATATAAGTGTGGTTAGGTGCGCTGATGAACATTATACACTACAGTTCAAACTTTTGAATGGTATTACATATAAAGAGAATATGATTTATTGCAAACAATGAGTCAGATTTCAGAAAATTTGGAAGCCTACATAAGACCAGCTGGGAATGATCACTTCATACTGGTCTTGTGTGCTATAGGGATATGTATCTTTGACGAGTTTTACATTATTTTTTTTGTGTACATTTGATTGATTGTACCGTACTGTTGTTCTCCTTGCTGTTCTCATGCTTGAAGTGTATGCCTTATTAGAAAACTAAATAAAGTTTATGAAAAAATTTGTAAGTTAACATTAGTCTTAGTCGTATTCTCCATGCCAAAGGCGCCGAGTGACGTAACTTGGCTCAAAACAGTGCATTTGTTGAAGTCTTTGGAAAACAAGCACATGCTTCAAATGCTACCCAATTACAAACTTTGAGAGGAACAGCCAAAAATTTGGAAATAAATCCTGAGCTGGGATAAAAGTCGATAAATTACAATCTACCATTGGAAAGCCAACAAGGTGGGTCGCCAGACCCTCTGTATGATTTGTTTCCGAGATACTGCGTTCCAGATGGGCCGACAGATTCCTGCAGTGTGAGATGGTTAATGCAAACAGCATTACAAAAGCACAAGTGTGTGTGTGTGTGTGTGTGTGTGTTTGTGTGTGTGTGTGTGTGTGTTCACAGCAGCAGGTGAGATCGGTTAGATCTCTACACTTAATCAGCTAAAAACATTACAGTAACCTAAGAATACAGATAAAAGAGCCACCAAACGCACCATCTGCTGTTGCAGCATCTCAAAGGTCATGCAACAACAAAACCTTGGAAAATTGCTCTCATGTGATTGTAGATTCAGTTTGCTGAGCTGTTAAAGCTAAATTAAGTATGTTGTTGTGATGCTATATACAATGAAAAAGTGAAAACTATCAACGAAATCCCAAAACCCCAAAACAAAAATTGATATGCATAAAAAATATTTCTCTTTTTTCCCTTTTAAACACGACCTGTCCTGGATATAACATCACAAGCAAGATGTCTTAATGAATATTTTAGGATATGACTAACTTTAGCTGTCAGTACAAAAGCACGTGGCTGGCAAACGAAAAAGCAAAAACGACAGAAACAGATGTGAAACTTTGAATTGCAATGATGATGTTTACTGGAAGTGTTTCCTACAGATCAAGTGAAGTGAATTTTGAGCTTTGATGCTGGTCTGATCTGGAATGTGATGATTAACACTGTCTAGACGGGAAGCATCGAATGTTCACTAACATGGACAAATCTGCTATGAGCTCGAGGTTAGAATTCAGCAATACTAAAATTAAAATAAAATCCTACTTGGAAATTCACTGGTATAAAACTCACTTTAAATGAGTTATTTTAGTTTACTTTTTGTTAACTGGTTATTATATGTATTAGAAGTCATAATAAAAAAATATACCACACTGTAAAAAGTAATATGCTCTCTCTACTCAATAAAATTGTGCCAACAGAATACAAGCAATATTATTAATTAAATTCGACATATAAGAATTTAGTTAGAATTAATCAAATTAATTCCTTAAAAATCAACCATTTAAAATGGGTAAAATTAGCAAACAACTTTACAAAAACCACAAACTGACATAAAAAGCAAATTTGAGTCAAACTTCCCAACTAAATGAAACACTGATCACCATAATGGTGATCAAACATTTTCAATAAAATCAACATCAACATCTAAACCTCTGTTAATTCATGTGTTTCTCTTTCCTTCAGTGATTCTACTTGTTATCATCAGGTGTCTTCAATGTTGGCAATAAAAAAATAAAGAGTTCTTAATTCATCTTTGACGTCTGTCTGTTATTTTTGTTTAAATTTTACTTAAATGTTACTCGTTTTGGTTGACATTTAAGGAATTAATTTGATTAATTCTAACTCAATTCTATTTGCTTAACTGAATTAATAATATTGCTTGTAATCTGTTGCCAAAATTTTATGGAGTAGATATAGCATATTACTTTTTACAGTGCAGTTATATTAATAAAAATTAGTATTATTTGTAATACTTCATATATAAACTTTATTTCATATATATATATATATATATATATATATATATATAGTAAATTATATAAAAAATAAAGTTTATATATAAAGTATTACAAATAATACTAACATATATATATATATATATATATATATATATATATATATATATATGAACACACAATTTATTAAATATTTTATATATAAAAATTAAATCGATAGATATTTTATTTAATATTTATTAATTTAATAATAGATATTTATGTATAAATAAATACATAAAGATTATTTATACATATTTGTACATAAATAAATAAATAAATAAAAGTATCAGTATCATTTGTAATAAATTATATAAATATAATTTATATATATAAATGTATTAAATGAATAATAAATATTTATGCATAAATACATATATATATTTGCAAATACATATATATATTTGCATATTTTATTTATTTATTTGCATATATTTGCAAATAAATAAATAAAAACATTTTATATATAATTTTTAATATTACAAATAATAATAAAGGTGTCACAATCCAACAGGCACTTCCAGTGTAGATTGACCTCCATTGACTAAAATGGGACACAGTGTAAGACATCGGCTACTCAAATAACTGGCGCTTTGGTTCGCTGCGGACGTGATATGATAACATGGTTTCATGAAGAGGAATCTATCCTGGAGTTCATCTATCAGATAATAGAAGACAAATCCCCGGGCAACTACAACTGGAAAATGGAACAGATGGAACAATTTAGCAACAATCTTCTATTCCATCCACAGGCCGCTGTTGTCATGCCAACCGCAGGGCTAATAAATCCATCTCCTGTGTTGCGTGCCGAAGCTGCCATTTTGCCCCCCAGAAATGATTCTCGAATCCGCCACCAACCTGATCTCACATGCAGCCTAGTTATCTTATCTGGTAAGGATATTAGCCGAGTTAGGTTTCCACTAGCTTAACAAGTCTCTGAGGTCTACATCACAGAATGAACCTTCATTTAGATAGCAAACTATTAGCACAAATATGGCCTGTAGATGTGGCTTGGATACCTCCATCAATGCAAGTCTATGGGATTTTATGGCTATTTTTTCATCCACAAGCCAATTTTCTAAGCCAATTGCTTAGAAAAGAAGTTTAGCCAAAGTTGAATAAGTATGGATCAGTGATCAGTGTTGGCGCCCCTCCAGTACCAAGGCAGCCGTAATAATAGTGATGCTTGCCAAGATTAACCATTTGAAATCCAAACCCTTTCTTTGGTTGATATACATTGTGATCACATCCATACAAAGATCCATAAAGGGTCTACCTTTGTCAGCGCTCCAGTGGGGTCTTCCCGTAATAAAATAGCATCCATGTGTGACGTGGTCAGCCGTCTCATGCCCGGGGACTGAGACTTCTAAGGGATTTATGGGTTGGGAAGTGTTTCAGGAAGGCTGAAATAAGCCTGGGAAGAAGAAGAACGCAGGCAGAATTGCCTCTGGGTGCCTCTTACATCGCAGATCTACAGCACATGTGGTGCATCCAACACCCCTCAAACACACTCGCAGAAGATGCTCTAATAAGAGCAGTGTGTGTGTGTGTGTAGTGCGCACTTAAAGGGATAGTTCACCCAAAAATGAAAATTTTCCCATGATTTACTCACCCTGGTGTATATTAGTATCTTCTTTGAGACGAACACAATCGGAGATATATTTAACAATATCCTGGCTCTTCCAAACTTTATAATGGTAGTGAATGGGGGGCGAGATTTTGAAGCCTAAAAAATGCATCCATCCATCATAAAAGTAATTCACATGGCTCCAGGGAGTTAATAACCGTGACGCGATGTATGACGTAGGATGTTGGAGTATCGTAAGTTTAGACGCCTCTCGTGGTTTAAACAAATAGGGCTGTACAACAAACTCAAGCTCCTCTTCTCTTATATCGAAATTCTTCGATATTTCTCTTTAAAATTTCTCGTTTTAGACTTCTAATTCGTGACCGGTGTTTTGTTTTGCTCTATCCTCTGCGCTTCCGCGTTCATCATTGCGTCATTTGTCGGGTCAGAGGTCACTCTTCCACCGCAAATCGATGCGTACAGCCATCTGCCGGAAGCTAGTTATTATAGTTAATAAAGTTTTAAATATTAATATTTTTCTTACAAAAGCGCATCGGTTCACTTCAGAAGGCCTTTATTAACCCCCTGGAGTCGTATGGATTATTTTTATGATGGATGGATGCGTTTTTTTGGGCTTCAAAATCTCACCCCCCATTCACTACTATTATAAAGCTTGGAAGAGCGAGGATATTTTTAGATATATCTCTGATTGTGTTCGTCTGAAAGAAGAGAGACATATACACCTAGGATGGCTTGAGGGTGAGTAAATAATGGGATAATTTTAATTTTTGGGTGAACTATCCCTTTAATGCCTACTGACAATTATCTCCGTACAAAGTCTCCTCTCATTTAAAGGCAATAAAAAAAAATCTACCAACAGGTTTGTCTAGGATTCCACAGTCATGATTGATCTAAAACCATTTAAGTTTCCATGTTTTTTCATGTTACAATGGAGGACAGAATATAGTTAAGCGACATGGAAACTGTAGTACTTTTCACATACACACAATTTAATTAAATGGTGTTTACACAAGGACCTGACCCCAGGTCAGCTATTCTGAGCATGTATTACAGCAACAAAGCTTTGCTGCATCATGTTTTGGTGTTTTTCTTGTTTTAGTAGAACATATTCAGCAGGCAGCAGGGCAGATCACTAGGCATTAAATCAAACAGGACCCAAATAGTCTCCAGTGTGTATTATTTTAATCTAGAACCAGATGCTGCTGGACGTTCTGCTTTAATGGTTCTACAGCTCCCTTCATGACATCAGCGCTGTAATCGCTCTGGTGGAATCTGGACCCGCACCACCTGCTGGTTCTGCCCGCTTCAGGGTCACCGCTGCACGTGTGGATCTTATCAGTCCATGAATGGTGTGTTTGTGTGGAGCTCTGTGTCCATGCGGCACGGCCCAGCACGGCCCGAGACAGACAGACGCGAGAGGAAGATTACAGAGAAGAGTGGGTGGACAAAGGCACAGTCACTTTCTTTCCACTAGAGAAAAATGGCAAAATATCCCAGTAATAACCATTGACATATTGCACTGATTACGTCATTTGGAGCACGAGTCTGTGCAGTAGTCTGTGCAACTGCAAATTCCAAGGAAGTAAGACAATGTTGTCGAAACTAGCTCTGATACCTGAGGTAATTTTATTTTACACTGTTTGCTAGCTTGGCATAATAATCTCACCGTTAATACTTCTCACCATTTATTCCGAAGGGTATGACCCGATTGTTTTCCATATATCCATTTTCTTTAAAGTATCCTCGAAAAGGGGGACTCGTCAAACAGTGGTGGATTTTTCTGGACCTCGGCAAATAACTTCTCCGCAATGTCATCTGCCATTTTAAATGCGCGGACCCTTAAATTAATGGATCCTGATTGGCTGTCAGTGTTTTATCATTCAATAGCTGGAAAAAATTCATTCTGAAAGTGATCCCAACAATATCGTTTCTCTATATTGTTATCGTTATAGCTGTGATGTGGACACTTCTATATTTAGAATGATTTTTAGAACTATATCTTTATCATTGTACTTTAAAATGTACTTTTTGTTAGTTTATCATATTTAGTCAACCTTGTCATGCTTTTGTTTAGACAAGTTTTAATCGACTAAATGTCTGGGCATTTTACTCTAGTTTTAGTCAATGAAAACTAGTTACATTTTTGTCATGCTGCATAATGATTAAATTGATAATCACAAATATTTTACTCAAAATTAAAACTATATAGCTATAAGTTTAGCTATAACCACCAGGCAGAAAATGTATCCTTCTAAAAGCTCTGATTGAGGGATTTAAAACCTTGTCATCTGGTAACCACAAGTATGAAAGCTTACAGAAGCTTAATAAAAACAGTCTGTAATATTTTGTCTCCTCTTTTTATTCAACAAAAACAAAGAGATTTTGGTAAAGTTGTTAACATTTTAGTGTTGTCTTTTTTCGTCAACGATATTGCGCACTGATATAGTTACAGTTCTCGTTTAATAACGTTGGTGTCGTCTTGTTAACATCTCGTCTTAAGGTGATGATACATGGGGCAACTTTTTGCAATGTTGCTTGGGCACTTTCCCATTGAGAATGGGCATCAAATTTCTATCTGGATACTTTAGATCGAAATTTGTTGCCCATTCTTAATGGGAAAGTTCCCAAGCAATATCGCTCGGTAACATTGCTTGGCAACATTGCTCAAAAAGTTGCCCAGTGTATCATCACCTTTATTAGTCATGGAAAAAAGGACGTCAAATAACTATCTAAAGTCAAACTTATTAGAAAAACGAACACTTGAACACACATCAGCATGGACAAAAACTACCTAAAATGACAAACCATCTTCGTAAACAATAATGTGAGGCGTAACTGGATTTTTAAGCTTGGCTAACGTCCCATTCAATTACATGGAGAGGGCATGCTTTATGACCTATACTGCAGCCAGCCACCAGGGGGCGATCAAAATGTTTGTCTTCACTTTTTAGGACATGAGCGGCACACTTGATCCAGGAGTTTCACGCCAGTGGACACACCCCATTATGAATGCCCATGCGGCCATGCACATTTTACTTTAGCACCAATTCGAGGACAGCAATTGCTTGAATGTTGGGTTCATTATTATTCTTAATGAAAAACACATCAACTAGAAAAACACAACTAATCATTTGCAGGTTGTCATTAGCATTGGGTTTAAATCCAAAATATTGCCAAATAGGTGCTTTTACATTTCGCTTTGAAACCAAATCTCCCGCCATCGTCTTGTCAGTCAGCTCCTCACTCTCTTGATAAATGAGATCTGACTCCTGCTGCTGATCTGTGCTGCGACTCTCATTCGGCTCACGCTGCATTGAGCAGACACGTTCAGTTTTTAATCGTGTCTGTTCTCTAACTGAACTAAATAATTTTTATTACTGTAAAAAATCTAAACGACAGTGGGGGCGGTGTTGCGGCTGAACACTGGTAACACCGACTATCACAGCAAGCCTAATGGCCAATAGTGAAAATAACTGCTTTCGGTGCTTTTGGATACATCGGTGCTTCTCTAATTTAAAGGTAAAATTGTATGTAAAAAATGACTGATCTTACTTCAGCACGCATAAAACACATAAAAAAACCTCTGGTCTCAGATCAGTGGTTCAGTGGGATGCGCCACCAGTGGACTGTGGTGGCAGATGCTATAAATAGGTTCAACTGGAGGGGCGTTTTAATTAAATATGAGGTAATGTGATCTGTGTGGGGCAGACAGCAGATAGCTCGTCCCTATACATCCATTATCATTAACAGTAAACGGGCCTCATGCACGGTAACTCAAGCCTGCTGTTATGACAACAGGGTCAGAGGCCCATAGCAGAATCTATACAGGAAACAATGAGAGCACCTCGCTAGCAAGAAGACATGAAATGGACATGACAGAACACTTTTAATCGAATCAAATGCATCTGTACTGTATCAGGTGTCAGGTGATGCGAGATGAAACGTCCCAGGAAGGGATGTAAGTGGATGGTGTTAGTAGCTCTGGGCCTGTACAGTATCTCAGATTTAGATTGACCACATACTAGGGAAAGCGGAGTGTTTGACAAACACTGAACACCTACAAGGCATTAGAGACCATTCAGAAGACCTTAGCAACCACATAGCAACGCCCTAGCAACCTCTCAGATGATCTTAATAGCAACAGATTCTGAACACCTTAGTAACAGCATATCAGTGTCCTAGCAACCACCCAGAACACCATAGTAACAACTTAGAGAACCTTAGTAACTTCACAGCAACATGTTTAAAATGCTCTGAACATCTTAGCAACTGCATAGCAATGCCCTAGCAACCACCCAGATCTTCTTCATAGCAACATGCTTAAAACACTCTGAACATCTTAGCAACTGCATAGCAATGCCCTAGCAACCACCCAGAGCTTCTTCATAGCAACATGCTTAAAACACTCTGAACATCTTAGCAACTGCATTAGCAATGCCCTAGCAACCACTCTGAACACCCTGGCAACCACCTGGAAGAAAGACCTTAGCAACTGCATTAGCAATGCCCTAGCAACCACTCTGAACACCCTGGCAACCACCTGGAAAAAAGACCTTAGCAACTGCATTAGCAATGCCCTAGCAACCACTCTGAACACCCTGGCAACCACCTGGAAGAAAGACCTTAGCAACTGCATTAGCAATGCCCTAGCAACCACTTAAAACACCCCAGCAACCACCCAGACAATCTTAACTTCATAGCAACATGCTAAAAACACTCTAAACACCTTTGCAACTGCATAGCAATACTCTAGCAACCATCCAGAGGAAGACCTTAGCAACTGCATTAGCAATTTCCTAGCAACCATCCAGAGGAAGACCTTAGCAACTGCATTAGCAATTCCCTAGAAACCACCCAAAACACCATAGCAACCACTCAGATGATCTTATTAACTTTATAGCAACATGCTTAAAACACTCTGAACACCTTAGCAACTGCATAGCAATACCCTAGCAACCATCCAGAGGAAGACCTTAGCAACTGCATTAGCAATGCCCTAGCAACCACCAAAAACAGCCTAGCAACCACCCAGACAATCTAATTAACTTCATAGCAACATGCTTAAAACACTCTGAACATCTTAGCAACTGCATTAACAATGCCCTAGCAACCACTCTGAACACCCTGGCAACGACCTGGAAGAAAGACCTTAGCAACTGCATTAGCAATTCACTAGTAACCACCCAAAATGCCCTAGCAACCACCCAGACGATCTTATTAACTCCAAAGCAACATTCTTAAAACACTCTGAACACCTTAGCAACTGCATAGCAATACCCTAGCAACCACTCTGAACACCCTGGCAACCACCTGGAAGAAAGACCTTAGCAACTGCATTAGCAATGCCCTAGCAACCACTCTGAACACCCTGGCAACCACCTGGAAGAAAGACCTTAGCAACTGCATTAGCAATGCCCTAGCAACCACCTAAAACACCCTAGCAACCACCCAGACGATCTTATTAACTCCAATGCAACATTCTTAAAACACTCTGAACACCTTAGCAACTGCATAGCAATACCCTAGCAACCACCCGGAGGAAGACCTTAGCAACTGCATTAGCAATGCCCTAGCAACCACCTAAAACACCCTAGCAACCACCCAGATGATCTTATTAACTTTACAGCAACATGCTTAAAACTGCAACATGCTCTGAACACCTTAACAACCACAGAGCAATGCCCTAGCAACCACTGTTACTGTTGCTCAGTGTGATGCTGAACACAGATCTGAGTCCAGCAGCCGGAGGAGAGTGTGACAGAGACACCTGGCAGAAACAGGCTAGAGAGTACAGCTATTTATATTTATAGAGAGAGATTGATTTATATAGAGATTAATTTATTCTGCGACTGACATTAAGGACAAAGAAACACTTCAGTAATGAGAAATGAATTATATGAGATTTACATTACATGTTTTTCTCACTATGGATCATTAATATACAGGTCTAAAACTGATGAAATCTCAGTTTGATCAGTATAACAGCCTGTTTCAGCGGTTTAACAGACAGATCTGCATCTGAATGTTTTGGTGATGATTTGTGGTGGTTCACCCGACAGCATTCTTTCACTGACACACGTGATGCTCCTCCTCCTGCACTTTAAAGATCCAAGCCAAAAGACGGGGGGACCGCGAGTCTGACGCCGGCGACACACGACATTCCTGAGACACTCGCTCGTGGCTTCAGGCCTGAAATAAGATTAGCCAACTAGTCGGGAATTACACGGATCGTCTCTGAACCTACAAACCTCTGCTCTCTCTCTAGGAGTGTTCACTGTGGTTTAGCAAATATGTACAGTATGGCTGGGAAATACAGCTGAAAAAAGTTAGATTTGCTCTTTTGACAATACAAAAAAGCTCAATGGTTGATTAGTAGCTACTAGTCAATATGCTCAATGCAAGTCAAATACAGTAAAATCTAGTTCAATTTATCAAATAATTGTTTTTTTCCCCCCACTAAATTAACATGATATTAAATAATTTTAATTTAGTTTAACTGCACAAATATAACAGAAATAAAAAAGTAATATTTTTTATCTAGCCTATATTTTTCTAAAACATCTTTCTATATATATACACACACACACACACACACATAATATAATATAATATATGTCACGCTTGGAAACTTAATGGTAAAATAAATGCATTACAATCATTTCAATATTCAGAATTTTGCTTAATTTTCCATTGCAAGCAAAATCATTGTGAATATATTGTGAATTTTCCATATATATATAAATATGAATAAATATGTAGAATATAATATAATATAATATATATGTAGTGGGCAAAAGTGATATTAATGGCCCTACAAGTTCAATTAAACTGTCAAAATATGAGGAAAATATTATATATTTTAAATATTTTATATATGAGGGAAGAAAAAACTAAACTTTGTTAATGTATTTATGTGACAAAATTATTTGGCAAAAAAGACAAACTACAGCTACAGTTTTATTTTACTATGCAAAATAAAAAGAAATACATAGAAAAAGCATGTATTGACTACATCATAATCAGTTATTAATATTTGATTGGTTTTTGCATGTTCATAATTTCTTTGTATGACAGCTGGGGCGAAAATGATGTTGGCATGATTCATTGCATTATCATCACAAATAAAACAATTGACTGCAATATTCTTACAACATATTTAATAACATTTAAGGGTGAAGATGTCAATTTTCCTAGGCTGGACATGAAAAATTCTAATTTCAAAATTATGAAAATTTGACCAAATGTTGTCCTTATGATGTACACTATATATTATTGCATGCTAATCGGTTGAAGAGCGTGAAGTGTGTGTTGACAGGTGCTCATGTGTGAACACTGATGGGGTAACGACTGCCCTTCAGGCCAGTTTAATGAACTTACGATGGCTGGTCTTTCTTTGTATTTGCCAATGCGTGCACACAAAGGTCAAGAAAACCCAACCTCGCTTTGACCCCTAAAGCTTTCAAGCCTGCAAACGTGACCTAATGCTTTTAAAAGTGCACGTGTGAGTCCGTGAGGAAGCATTGATTAACTGAATCGACGGAACGTTACCAAGGACATAAACAATTCTAGAGTTCCACGGTTACCACGGACACCATACAGCCCCATTATGATGTCACAGCCTCATCAAGAATGCAGGTCCATTTGTCATTCTGAAACAACATTACCAGAGCCTGTAATATCATAATCGTGTCTTTGAAAATCAGCATTTTTATGCTGTTCAGGAAGCTTGGCAGAGCTGTTATTGATTTGATGTTCAGTGCACTTTTATTAGAACTAAATGTGTTTGTAAGATGCCTCTGTCACTCATGTAGTGAGAAAAACACAATACTCAATACAGCACTGTCTAAATTCTCTCTTAAGCATTTCTGCCCTTAACACTGATGCACAAAATGTCAAAACACTTTTAAATGTCCAGATCAAGAGCTTGTACCGTCACCACCACAACTATCTAATTATGCCAATATCCCTCACTAGGGAGTTCTTGTGTTACCCATCAGCTATTTGGAAACATATCTGACCCCAAAATCCCCAAGGCACACAAATTAAAGGAACAGTACACCCAAAATTAAAAATCTCATTTATGCTGAAACATTTGAGAATTATGGCAGGATTCCATGTAAATTTCAGTCTGTTGCTCACACAAAGCTATAGTATGGCATGGGGAGATTTAAACACACATATATAGGGTACTTTACTGTTGTTTTTTCGTCCTTTTTGCCCTTGACAGATCCAGTCCCCATCCACTTGTATTATACAGAACAAACCGTCCATGACATTCGGCTAATTTTCTGCTTTTGTGTTACACAGAAGAAAGAAAACTCAAAGGGGTTTGTAACGTCATGAGGGTGGGTAAATAATGCCATTATTTTTATTTTAAGTGAACTGTCCCTTTAAGACCAGCATCATCCCTGTTATTTTAACAACGCTGTCGATCAGGGACACATAAACCTTTCAAAGTAATATTTATCCACATTATTTTTAACCCACTACGCGGTGTAATTGAGTATAAGAATATACTAACGCCCGTAAGCTGTTTAAAATCCCTTTAAATCCACGAGAGATGCCCGAGCAGCACCTGTGCGGCCGCCCGACGGGTTTACATCGGGTGTCATGTCTGTTTCTCTATCCAACGACACCCTATTATTGCTTACACATTATATACCATATTATTATAACACTGTATAATCTTATAAAGAGAAGAAAGCAATGCAAGCCAATGCACTGAAACCCGCCTGTAAATGAGCATTTACAATCATACATCCACACATATTAAAGGATCACACGTTACCTCGGGATGAATATAATGTCGCTCCGGAGTCGCGCGTTATTTCTGGATTTTCCTCGTTTTCTTCCCGGTCACTCGCTCGGTCGCTGTCATTAGCCACTCGTTCGTTTCCTCTGAAAAGGTTTGGCTGCTCATGTGCCTCTTATAACGATCGTCTGTGTGTGTCGGTTTACGGTGGAGGATTCAGGCCTGTGTCGCGCGTTTCACCGTAAAGAGCGACCGATGTGTCTGTGACGCGTGTCTGTAGCCGGAGAGCTGCTGGGATCCTCTCTCTCTCTCTCTCTCTCTCTCTCTCTCTCTCACACACACACACACACACACACAGTCTCTCTCTCTCTCTCTCAGCCACGCAGTCTCAGTCTCTCTCTCCACCTATACCATCCAAACGGCACCATCCTAATGTAGAATCGTAAATTAAATTAGGACGTACATTTTCAGTACATTTACCCTTACAAAAACTACTGTAGGTGTACCATGGTACAGTAATGATAATAGCATGGCATTGTGGGATATACCATAGTATTACCATGATCCATGATAAATTAATAAAAAAGATGGTATCTGTCCAAAACCCATGGTATTACTATGATGCATGTACAAAAACATGGTATTAACATAATGTATGCATATAAAAACATGGTATTAAGATACTGTATATCTGTCCAAAAACATGGTATTATCATAGTGCATGTCATGCATGAACAAAAACATGGTACTACTATGATGCATGACTAAAAAACATGGTATTATTATGATGCATGTCCAAAAACATGGTATTACTATGATGAATTTTGAAAAAACATGGTATTATGATGATGCATGTCCAAAAAACATGGTATTACTATGATTCATGTCCAAAAAACATGGTATTACCATGATCCATGTCCAAAAAACATGGTATTACTATGATTCATGTCCAAAAAACATGGTATTACTATGATGAATGTCGGAAAAACATGGTATTATGATGATGCATGTCCAAAAACATGGTATTACTATGATGCATGTACAAAAAACATGGTATTACCATGATCCATGTCCAAAAACGTGGTATTACTATGATTCATGTCCAAAAAACATGGTATTATCATAGTGCACGTTCAAAAACGTGGTATTACAATGATGCATGACTACAAAACATGGTATTACGATGATGCATGCCCAAAAAACATGGTATTACTATAATGCATGGTATTACACGGTATTACTATGATGCATGTACAAATGCATCTACTATGATGCAGATACTGTATATCTCTCCAAAAACCATGGCATTACCATAAAATGTCCAAAAACATGGTATTAAGATACTGTTCAAAACTATTATAGTGCAAAAACATGGTATTACTATGATGCATGTACAAAATACTTGGTATTACATGGTAATATTCTTACATTGACATGTTAATGGTAATTTTGCTTGCTTTTTGAGTCTGAAAACAGAAGATAATATGAAAATCCCTTTCATTGCACATTGTTTCCACCAGAAATCTGTATTTTTACATTTTTGTGCTTTCTTTCATGACGGTTACCATAATAACACCACAGTTTAACTATGATGCCTCTCAGTGTTGGATTTAACAAAGCAGCTGTATAATGAATGTAAGTGAAGTAGGCTGATAACAGCAGGTCAGGCTGATGAAGATGTTGACATCGGTGAGGTTTGGGTTCCCGAGGCTTATCCTGGATTAGCTTTCATTGAGGACTCCGTCAGTAGCCGCGGGTCCCGGGGGGGCTCTATCTGCCGCGAGCAGCCGCGGGTCATGCCTGCAGGCCTGGATCTGCTGGAGGAGGAGGTTTAATGGATCTTAATGACCAGCAGGCCGCTGACTCACTCACACACATGTCCGTTTCACTCAGAGGACTGTGTGAGGATTAGACAAGAATCTACAGTTCACTTACCGTCATTATGATGATGTAGATGCACAAACAAACACCCGTTATATGTGGATATATCCAGGGTCCAAAACAAACATTTCTTATCATGCAACAGTATTTTGCGTTGTTTTTTACTAAAAATATATTGCAAGGCATCTTCTTTTTGTTCCTTCTCCACTTTTTTAAATTCATCTTAAATTTTACACAAATTAAATATATATATATATATATATATATATGTATTTTGTCACGTTATGTCAGTGTTATGGTTTTATTTTCAAGGACTGTGTTTTCTTCCTGTTTTGTTTGGTTGTCATGGTAATTCATTGTTTGATTGATTAGTGCACATCTGTTTTGTGTTGAGTTCGTTATCTTGTGTATTTCAGTTCAGTGTCTTGTGTTGGATGTGTATATGCACACTGTTTTGTTTTACTTTTGTTTTAGATTCTGTTCTTTTGATTGATTTAATAAATGTTTTAGCTGCAACTAGATCAGCATCATCATCATCTTCATTGTAATGTGACTATATATATATATATATATATATTATTAAATATATTATATATACACACATATGTGCATATATATAATAAAATGTGTGTGTGTGTATATATATATATATGTGTGTGTGTGTGTATTTATATTTTATATTTATTTGATTTCAGAAAAACCTTTATCCTCTTGTAACAATAAACACTGAAAGTACAGAAATAAGGTTAAGCAGAAATGAATAATAATATTTACCTATTTATTTATAAGTAAAAATTTAATATAATAATAATTATAATAACATATTATTAGCTAATTTTTTTATTTGCTGCAGTAAGGAAACATCAGAAAGAAGAGTGAACCAATAATAACCAAAAAAGGTGAAGATCACATGGGTGAGGGACTGAGAGAGAAATGAAGATAAAGACAGTGGATGAGAGGCAGAAGAGCTCGGAGATGAAAGAGGAAAAATATTTCAATCAGAGAAACAGTAAATGACTAGCATTATAAAAGAGCGCGGTGAGAGCTCCATAATGCTCCGTAATGAGCAGATGTAAGAGAAAACAGAATGAACAATCAGGAGAAAACAGGAAGTCACATCTTTCCCTGTGACGGTAATGATGCACAGCACTGAAAGAGTGTGAATTTAGGTCACCCCGCCTTCCCATCATCCCCCATCCTAATGGAAGCAGACATCACGAGAGAGAGAGAGAGAGAGAGAGAGAGAGAGAGAGAGAGAGAGAGTGAGAGAGAGTGAGTGAGAGAGACGTCTGTTGTGCTGCAGGCATGAAGGAGCAGCAAACTTCCTCTCAGAACATCAACTTCCTGTCAGATGCACAAATCTCTGTGATGTTAAATTTTTACAGAATTCATTAATATTGTGTTTCACCGGGGCTAGTTGTCACAATTTATATAGTATTGTAGCATATATATATATATATATATATATATATATATTCTATGTAAACACTCTATGTTTAGCATGAAGCCGTTCTGTCCACTGATAACATGAGGCAGGAAGATGGCTGCAGATCCGAAGCCTGTTCTGAAGAAATCAAAGCCCTGCTGGACGCAGCAGTGATCAGCGCAGCTTCACCAACAGAGAGGAAAGAGAGACTGTTTTCTGCTGTCAGAAGTCAAATGGAGAACGTGAGGGAGGTCTGTTTCCTCTGCTCTTGTTCCATGAGCTCAAACAGGGCCGAGTTATAATAACAGAAAGTACACGCCAAGGTTTAGTGTTATCAGAGTTCCTGCAAAGCCAGCTGAATCCAGTCACTCGCGTTTGATCTTTGAGTTTGTTTTTCTACATCTACTTAAAGTTGTATTATCATGTGCATGATAGCATAATTTAAATACTCTGCTAATATTAAATCTCTCTCCCCGCCACCCAAAGTGTAGGAAATAAAATGCAGTAATTTATGCCCACAGAACCTTGTAGAACTATTTCTGCCATTCATCATCCAAAATTGGTTTCTGACTCATTAGTTACAATTATGGAGAAAAAAGAAATGCATCTACATATGAAAAGCACTAGTCTCTATTCCAGTTTAATTTTACTATTTGTAGTAATAATAGTTTAGACCAGGGATTCCCAAATATTTTTGTCAGCAGACCCTAAAATACCAGCCATAAATACTCAAATAAATATTAAATATTTTTGCCAGCCAGACCAAACATTTGCTTGAAGTTCCCCTGAGATTATAAGTTACATACTTCAATAATTTGTAATAATTCAGAACAAATTTGCATGTTCACAGTCCACTGATGATGATTAACAGTCACATGACATGCAGGTAAACAAATAAAAATAAATAAATAAATAAAAAATTGAATACAGTAGTTTAATACTAATATTTTGGGGGGGAATTTAATGGTATTTCAAAGTGTTAATTTAACATTAATAAATTTAAAAAAAGGTTTATATATATAAAAATAATGTTAATTTAAGTAAATATATGTTAAATATAATTGTTTAATTATATATATATATATATATATATATATATATGTGTGTGTGTGTGTGTGTGTGTGTTTTATGCATTTTATCATCTTTAGTGAATATATATATATATATGTTTTTAATGGTATTTCAGTGTTAATTTAACATTAATACATTTTTAAAACGTTATATATATATATATATATATATATATATATATATATATGATATATATATATGAATATAAAATGTAATTGTTTCTAATATATATATATAAAAAATGTGTGTGTGTGTGTGTGGTTTTATGCATTTTATCATCTTTAGTAAATACTTTTGTTTTTGAATTTAAGTTTTTTGAAATGGTATTTCAAAGTGTTAATTTTACATTAATAAATGTAAAAACATTTTTTATATATATAATAATAAATACATTTAATGTACTTACATATATATATATATATATTTCATGTTTAGTGAATGTGCAGTTGAACTGTACAGTTATATGATGCTGCTCCCTGCTGGAGAGAAGCTGTATTTCAAGTCAAATCAAAGGCATTACATGTCATGTGTTGTCAAAGTGGTAAAGTATAGTCAGGGGTTGTTCACTGTACATTATCCCAGTTATTATACAGCTACATAAAATAAAACACACAGACATGAAATGAACTGAAACTATTTTATTATCTTACATGTAGATTATCTCAAAGCTTCCACTAAGAAAAATAGTTCAATACAACGTAGAAAACAATCAGGGTAGTAACAAGAACACTGCAACAACATGATAACATTTATATATTAGTGTTAATCCAAGTTACGTCCTCCTCGGTTTTAAGTTCCCTCTCACTGTGTCTCTTTGACTGCCGGCAATGTCTTTCTGAATCTTGTGCCTCGTAGAGCAGAGCCATGATCTTCCTCCGCACGCGCATCTGGACGGCCGGGTCGCTCAGCAGTCGGTACTCCATCGCCACCTGGCTGGCGAACACGGCCGCGGCGTCTGCAGGTGGGTTCTCCAGGACTTTGGCGGACATCTGCTTCAAAACCTCGAGCTTCTGAAGCTCGATGTCTGATTCTGAGATGCGTCTGCGTTTGCCGGATGTGCTCCGGGGCGAGAGCGAATACGAGGCTGTTTCCTCGGGAATACCGGTGTCTGGTGTGCCGGGCATCGGGGAGAGACACACGCTGATGGAGTCGAAACTGTCAATGTCTTTGTCCGTCTCTTGCATCATCTCATCCGACTCGTCTACGGACTCCTCCAATTTTTCAGAGGATGGCAAACCGAGCTACAAGAAGCAAAAGAAAACAAAGCAAAATTTCACTTGGTGTTGATGTCTAATGAATCACCAAAATTATATATTTTTTTTACTGAAAATTACGTTTTTCATTTAGCAAGAAACCAAAATTCAAAATGCACATTTAATATAAACCTGATAATGATATAATTCTGTTTCTACTTCAGTTTCGTTCATTTAAATGGTGACTGTAAGAACTTTTTTTCATTATTAATTTTTTCATTATATTCTTCATTATTTAGAGAAAAATATAAGTAATATAGTGCATTTATTTATCAAAATGCTGCTCTCTAGAGTTCATTTTTCTAGCTAACCATTGAGTTTATGGTCATTAAATGGCTTTTCTGAGGTAACTGTAACATTACGTGACAAAACATGTAATTTACTAGAGGTTCTGACAAAATATTAATTGCTGCAGTATATTTACATTAATTTGTTTGAATTATTTCTAAAAAATCTGTTTGAATGAATGATTCAATGGCTTGCACATAAAGACTTCACTTGTTTCATTACAAATGAATCCGCGTTTTTGAATTAATCTCTTAAATTAATGATTCAATCAGAAATACGTATTTTAACAGTCACTTGTCGCCATCTACTGGTGAAACGATGTAATTGATAAAGTCTTGATTTGGAAAGTCAAGATACTTTCAAAAGGTGATTTACTCTATTATGATCACTACTGTAGACATCAGTGTTTATATCTGAACTATAAACTTTTATCCCAGTACTTCTGTGATGTTTCATACCTCTACATGACAACGGCTCTCTCTGGCTCAGCAGCAGATTTTAATTTTCTGGTGTTATTTCGTCAAAGGTTTAATAGACGAGCAAATCGTTCTCATTTAGGAATAAGATCGCGTGGGTGTTTGAAACAAGATTGCGATCTTTTAATGATTATTCGTGCATCTGTAGTTCATTCATGTTTATCTCATGCTATAATTAGTAGTAAATAGGAAGAAATTACAAATGACGGCTACAGTGATCTGTCACAGTACATTAAAAAGCGACAAAACCGCATTTATTGTCAGAATTTCATGATAATAGACAGAATTTGAAAATTGAGACTGTTTCATTTCTCAAGTAACCAAGCTTAGCGTGATAGACTAAAAGATCTCAGTTCCTCAAAATAAAGTTGAATTAAAAATGAGAAATTGTTATCATCAACCCAGCGCTAGCGTCCACATAGACGACAAATTTGCAACAATACTGTTTTGGGACTTCAACAGTCATGACTAGATAGTTGATTTCTTCAACGAGACATCGTACTCTGGTAGTTAACCAGCGAGTTACGTTGTTGTATGGAAAATTGATTTCATTCTGATTAAAACAAACGTTTTTCAAGTAAAAGTAGCTACTGACAGTCATAACACGCCATCGGAAAAGCGATAATTAAACGTCGCGAGTAATTTCGGCCCTCAAAAACTGTTTCAGGTGAAATAGAAAATGAATTTTCGGCTGAATATTTCCATGATGTGATGTATGTGTTTGTACACATACATGGTTCTCGTTTCGCCGATGAACAATGTGCGGCTTTAGGAAGTCCAGGGCCCTCAGGAGCCATCGCTGCCTCAACGTGAGGGGCTTCTTCTCACTCCCACTTGGTTTTGGCTTCCTTAGTCGAGCATATTGAGTCCTTAGAGAGGCCACTCTGGTCGCCACCGCCTCAGCTGAGGGCAGGAAATAAAAAGAGAGTTAAATATAGCAATTACAGGGCTGCCACATTTGGTATGAGAACATGACGAAACATGACGGTAGGATTGGGACTGTGAGAATTTTCCCACTGGTAAATCAACGTGTGACAAAACCGGGATTGTGGGTCTCTCTTTTGCACCTCACTTTTAAATCGCTAATTCGACGCAAAAGTAAAATGTGCATGGGCATTCATAGCGGTGCGGAGCAGAGCGAGTGTTTTCAATTAATTCCTCTGGAAGTTGAGCTTTTATAGGAATGAACTGAAAACACTCCACGCCAGTAGACATGCACTGTTATGAAAGCCCGTGCGCATTTTACTTTCGCTTTCGAATTAGTGCATTTCGGGTGCGGCAATTGCTTGAATGGCGAGTTATTATTCTTATTGAAAAACACAACTAGAAAAACACAAATAATCCTTATCAGGTTCCCTATTAACACTGGGTTTAAATCCAAAATACTGCAAAAAACAAATCTTCTGGGGAAAATGCCTATAAATTTCACAGAGTCACAGGCCAGGCAGGTGATAATTTTGTTGTGGATTAGGGCTGAAATGATTAGTTGACATTATCGACAACGTCGACAATAAAAAATTGTCGACAAATATTTTTGTTGTCGAATAGTCTTGATCTCATATGATCTATTTGAAGGGCCTGCAATAACGCCGTTTGACCAGTGGGGTGCTGTAGCGCAATACTGTAATGCAGCCCTCCCGGATCGAATCCAATAGAAGAAGAGACAAGAAGAGGAGTGCATACTGCAAACAAAGTCGAACCCATAAAATGTGGGAGTTTAACATAGTATAAAACATAATGCTTAGCATAACTACAAAAAATGCTGTCATGCAGGGTCACCAACTCTCATTCAAACTCATTCAAACTGTTCGCCACACGTCCATTTTCTCGCGCAGTGAAACATAGCAGAGCATAGAGGACACAGACAGCGCGCCGACAGATAAGACAGATCAGGTTACAAAACAAAGTCTTAACTTTTAAATTCTGTCAACTTTACTACGGGATTCAAACAATACATGTGGTTTTGGTGCTCTTTAATGTGGAGTGACAGATCGCTGTAGCGCCTCAGGTCAAGCGGCACGTGAACCTATTATCTCTTCCTCTTTTCTGCTATTACAGCACGACATAAACATGAATGAACATTAAAAAGTATGTTGAAAGATACAGTACAACTTACTGAAATTAATCCATCTCTAATGTAATCACTTAATCAGAGTTTCAATCGCAGAAAGACCGCAATAAAACAGCTTGCAAACAAATATGTCACAAAATGTTACATTTACCTCAGGAAAGCCATTCAGTGACCATAAAAAGAAAAAAAAAAAAAAGAAGAAAACTAGAGAGGAGCATTTTTCAGAAATTTTTGCACAATATTACATATTCATATTTTTACTCTTATTAAAAAGTTATTACAATTCCCAGCCTTAATAAAAACAGTATGTCATTTTAACAGCATTTTTAACAAATTCATTAAAAATACACTTCCAAAAGCTTAAGTGATTTCCTTGTTTTAATTATTAGTTAAAGTAGTATTAGTTAAATTATTAGTAAAGTAGGAATAATCAAACAAAGCATACTGATTAACCAGTATAATAATCGATTATTAGTCGATTAATCGATTGGTAGATTAATCGATTATCAAAATAATCGTTTGTTGCAGCCCTATTGTGGATTAGTTGAATATGTGCATGTATGCAAGATAAAAGATACATTTCAAAATGACAGACGCCACAGAGCAAACCACAGAAAAGTTCACAACCCAATTTGCCTTGAACTTCAAAAGGACTAGAGTTTAATTTGAGCCTCATCGCATTAGGTGCCAACAGAGTGCTTTACTGTTTTCCCACTGCATAACTTACATTACAATTACGAGCATACTTCCATTTCACAACAGTCTGGCATTACTGTATATAAACGAACTGAACTACAAGTTTAAAATGCACATCATGCATGTCTGTCAAACAGCCAGTGAAACAGCACAACTATATTTTCATAACAGTAACTGTGATGGGATCCTATTATATATAGTCCTTTATATTTAGGCCCTACAGGCAAAAATAAATGACAGTAACATCATGTTATTGTATTTGCAGGACTGATTATGTTTCTTAAACCTTTGATCTGTTGCCTTTGTTTTTTCCTTAATTTATTGATTTTAAACTATTTCTGCTTTACAAGTGGACAAACAAGCTTATGTTGTATAAACCACTTTTTATGTATTATAACATGTACACCTTTGCCAAACAATAAATAAATATGAATACGTTTTTTTTTTTAATTCAATGCATTTTTTTGGGGAGTAGGTAAACTTAAGGACAGCTTCTCAAAAATGCATCTAGTATAATGCATTGTGATGAAATTAAAAATGAATTGTTGGATCCTCAAATTGTCGGTATATCAATATTCAGCCCAATGAGCCATGTCATTAAAATCTCACTCCAACCAAAGTCATTTAATTTGTGAATATGCGGAATCGTATATAGGCTGTTGCTGTTCTATAATTCTGTACAAAATTTGTGAATTAACTTGATCTTGAGGTAATATCGGGTTTCTGCAGGTTTTATGAATGTAAACTTAAGACTTTTTCAAGACCTTTTCAAGACCAAGAATAAATTGACAAAAGAAACAGAATGAGTCGCATTAGCAACACTTCAGAGTTTGAAAATACAACTTCCAACAGACATCCATTATTTTTTAATTCATTTAAAAAAAATAAATAAAATAAAATAAAATAGTGTTGCATCCCAGATCTAGGGTAATAACATAAATAAAGCGTTCTTTACACCAGATTGCTTGTATTCTTTTTTTTATGTTGTATAATAGTTAAATAAAATAGTATTATATTTATATATTTATTGGAGATACAAAATTACAGAATATGAAGTCTTATTTTCCGTGAAACTGATCAAAATGAAGTGAGTTTTTGCTTACAAAACAAATATCTGTTGACGGGCTCAGAAAAAAAAAAAAAAAAAAAAAAAAAAAAAAAAATTAATTCAAAGGGAAGCTAATTGACATATCTGTTCTTGTTTTAAGCAATTAATTTTCTCATTCAATTTTTCAAAACTGCATCTCAACTAAATGCATCAAAGATGTTTTGATATTTGTATTGGAAAACAGGACAAAACACTGAGGAAGACACAATTTTTTTTTTGCAATGCATGCAACATTTAACGCCATAACTTTACGAATTTAAGACTGTCTGCTCTAATTTAAGACCTTATTTTGTGTAAGGGTGAAACCCACAGAAACCCACATAGTTTGTAGCAACAGTAGCCCATTTCATTGCCCCTCCCTCAACACGCACAAAAACAATCACTTCTAACCTGAATCTTTCCAGTATATTTTATTAGCTCACTTCTGCCATTAGGTTAAAGGCAGGTTTAAACGAACTAGCTCCAGATTTAGTTCGTGCACGGTTAAAACACACTGCACAAGGACTCGTTCAGCACAGCAGTAGCATATAGCTCTCACGTCTCGCGTCACGTTAAATCAATGTTTACAGTCGCTCGCGCTCTTTCTCTCTCGCGCTCACACACTCGACTAAAAACTTACCAGGCATTTGAAGCGCATCGGCAACCTCTTTCCATCGTCGGTCCTTCTCTTCCCGATTGTGGTAATCGGCGGAAGATATATCGTACAGACATGCAGACTCCTGCCACAGCTCGATCAGCGTCTCCTCCGCTTGGCGTGTCCATGATTTCACAGCCATCGCGAGTGTAGATTATTCTGGCGTCTCACCAGTAAAGTCCCAGTCTTTGTCACCGGTCAGTTTCCAGTCGCGGACCTCATTAACATAATCGCACAAATCTATGGACGCGTAAACAATCGCGACGACTCGGTTTAATAGCTCGGAAGACTGGGAATATCCTTATAGCGTAATGGCGGCTTACAAACAGTCGTAAATAGTACATACCGCCACCTACAACACTGGAGTGTGTGGAGTCTCGAACCCTTCTATTAATCCAGTCTCATGTTTAACACACACACACACACACTAAATAAAGCACTTCATCAAATGCATGTTTTCTATGGAAGCCCATTTCTACAACATTAAAATGAAATCATGCTTTGGTAAATTATAAATATAATATTAAAAAGTCACAATTAAGTCATAATTTTAATAGTTACTATTGTGGTGAAGAGGTGCTTGTGCGTAGGTTATGAGTTGATGAGATTGTCTGATTTATTGGGGCAAGACTGATGACCGAATGCAGACTGTGAAAATGATGTTCTGTCGGGAACTGATTTATCTGCTTCAGTTAAAACTAATACTAAAACACTTGCTCGCATATGTGTGAATACTGTATCATGCAAATTTACTGAGCACCTAAGAAATTACTCATAACTGGCTTTAGCACAATTACAGAGCATTAGGAGCAACAGTTACAACAGTTATTTCACAGTCACACAAAGAAAAATTGCTGTTAACCACAGAAACCACCAGTTATGTCATACATAATTAAACATTAAGCAGGGTCTTTCCCTTTACTAAAAACACATTAAATAGCACTTCATTTTAATATTGAAATGCTGACCTACACTCTTAAAACAAATGTGTTGAAAACAACACAACATGTGTTATTTTTAACACATGTTCTGAGTGTGCTCAGGGACAACACATGTTGAGTTAAATTCAACACACAAAACGTGTTATAAAATGTAACACATAAATGTGCAGCTTAAGTAAACACATTGATGTGTTTTTTTTTTTTTTTATGTATTTAACACAACTGTGTGTTACTAAGAAATTGTTTAATATGTGTTAATATAAAATTTATTACAAATGTTAGAACAATAAACAATTTGTGTACATTAATTATGAAATCTCACAGGAAACAATTACTGCTCACATACTGTTTATTTGTTTTCCTTTTTAACATGGAATTAATGCATTCAAATGTTACTGACTATAAACTTGTGAAATAAGCATTTCAACACATCATACATTATAAAAACCATTCATCAAATATTATAAAACTCATATCTGTTAAGCAGTCAAATAAAACGTCAAATATGTATGAAACAGTTTCCAATAAAACGTCAAATATGTATGAAACAGTTTCCAACATATAAAGTACCACATTTTCTGAACTTATTCTCAAGTGTACCAACATTTCATTTTCATACAGAAAAAATACATTTAATTAACCTAAAAACTGTATTCAAAGAAATAACCATTACACAAATACTGTTTATGTATTCACCTATAGGTGATCATGTTAACAAAACAATTCATTGTCAAATCTGGTCAAAACACAATGTGTTTAACAGTTTCAACCACCAACATGTTTAAAACAAAATTTTGTATTTAGGAGTTACATATTGCTGATCACAAAATGATACAATATTTAAAGGTCTGTAATCTATTAAGTCACCAGGCAGCTTTGCCATGTCAAAATCTTTGGTTCTGATGACATTGAAGGAAAAAAGGTGTTCATCAAAATATTTAACTCTTAAAACTCTCAGGAACATAAGTGCACATTCTCTTTCACTTTGGGGAATAATGTGTATAACTTCACCAAATAATGGTTCTCCCCTTTCATCTGCTTTTAAAGTCAGAACGCATCCTGTCCTGTATGTTGTCCCCAAAAAACTGATAGTATTAGCCACATGGACTGAACTGGTATAAGTGAGAGTCTCAAAATGAGAGTCTGTCTTAAGTTTGTCAAGCAATTTGTCACCTTTATACAAAGATGCAATCACAACTGGGAAAGCATTTGGCACAGTCATTTCAAAATTGAGTGGTGAGCTCAATTTCCAGTGGTACATTTGCTGAATCTGATGTTTATGAGCCAGCGTTTTTGAAATATTTCGAAAGTTGCATACTACTTGGGCATGTCGCTTAAGAGGGTGATGTTTGGCTTCAAACCTCATACACCACAACTTGGAAAGAGGTCCAAATAAAGTCATAATACTTGAATAATGTGTCATATAATGATGTTTAGGAATTAGATTCCTACCAGGATAAAGAAGCTTGAATTGTGTATGGTGATCTATTATTAGTTGTTTAAGATAAGCTGCAAGCCCTTTTGACACAACAGGTGCAAAAATGATGTCACATATTTCACGCAACAACAGGAAAAGATGCCAATGTGGGCTCTTTGGATCAATTAAATCACCCAACAGAAAAGGCAAGACTAGTAGTAAACACCACATCTGTGATGCAGTCTGCTTAATAGCATTTTCAGATGTCCTAAGATTTATAATTGCACTAGGTTTATTTTTTTGATTTTCATAGCCATAGTCAAACGCTGCTATTCTTTCATTTAATAGTTCCAGAGAAAAACATTTCTCCTCATAAATGAAATGCCGCAGCATCAATTTCACCTCAAGAGGTGCGACTCCTTCAAGCACATCATGCATGATGTCCACGCCAATATTCTCAGTGACATGAAAATACTGTAGGCTATTTAGGCATGAGTTATGCTTGACACCGGTTGCACTTGCATCATTGAGTTGTACATGGTATGCATAGTTTTCCCTTGTACGTCTCTCTGTGTTATTTTCATCAAAAATATATTGAGAACTTGATTTGTCAATTAAACAAAATTGACAAAATCTGTTTGCAGAGAAACTTTCCACATAGCCACAGAGTGAGTGACAGGCAAGATTGTCTGCTGTAAACAAACAAAGCGTTCCATAAAGTAATTGATATTTATCATGTATTTTGACCTCTATACCATTCTGCTCAATCTCTTTTAAGTCTGTTAAAAGCGGTTCCAGAATTCTGTCAAAACCATAAATGTCTTTATCAACAGAATTAAATAAAAGACATAAATGAATATTGGAAAGTACAGAATTGTACTCTGAAGGCACATTTCTTAATGCAAAGTAAACAGCCCCCATTTTATGAATCTTTGTTTTTGATCCAAGAGGATTTGTTGTTTCCAAGTCATCGAGGTATAACTGAATTTGTAATGCATTGGGATGGTTTCGGTAAAGAGGATGTTTAGAATAATGAACACCATCACAATAATCATGCATTTTTCCCTGTCCACCACAAGACTGCATATACATATTTTGCATTTTGTCACAGCTAAATAGAAATTTAATTGTGTTAATTATTGAGATGTACTGACATGTGACAGGCACTAACACCTGGCTTTTTTTCCCATTCTTTTTAACACAATCTAATCTGTGTCCAAGAAACACTTCTGTTGGTTTCTCAAAGGAAAAATTATCAGAAAAGTACTTAATTAGTTTAAATGGTGTATCTATGTCACTAAACATGTTTCTAGTACTCTCAAAATCTTTCATAAGTGTTTGAACTTCAGTACTATCTAGCGGAACTGCCAAGTTCTTTAGTAAAGTATTAGTCTTTTCTTGCAAATGACCTAAGGCATGATCAATGACTTCTTTTGTGCAGGTTATACTTTTTTGAACATCAGTATAAGTTACATTAGCAGAGGCATACATGCGGGCAGCAAAAACAGCAGCACAATCTGTTAGGCTTAAACTGCTCTGAGGAACTGGTTCTGTTTCAGACATTTGGACATCATCTTCAAAATTACTTATTCTGCTTTCATCAATTTGATTTGCTATATCTATGTTTTCAGTGCATCCTGACTCTACTGAAGGGCATGAATTCATGTTACAATGATCTCTGCTAAGATGTTTTAAAAATGAATTGAAATTATGATACGTTCTGGGGCAACCATTTTGACTACAAATTAAAGTTAGGTTGTGACTGTCGGAGAGTGCATGTACCTCCCTTAAATGCCAAATTAACTGCTTTGTTTCAACAGAAACTTTTTGAAGACACTTTGGACAGGTATACATGCTTATTTCAATTAGGGACGGGACTGCAATTTTGCAATCAATTCCATGACCTTTGAACGTTTGCAAGAGGACTGGGTCAAAGGTAGGTCATATATATACTCAAAAAATGAAAAAACAGAGGACAGTTGGCATGGATACTGAAGATTGCACAGCCAGAAGAATTTGAAAAGTCTGTCTACAGCACAGGTCAGGCTTTCAACATCAAGTGGAAGGGCAAAAGAATCATTCTTTGCCACAATTACATACTGCGCTCCATGTTCTAGAGAACCGATGGAAACCAACTGTGGCTGAGCTGACTTCAGGGACCCTTTCATGGATTCACTGAGCAAGGAGGTCACGTTGGTACCAGCCTACAGAAATGAAACAATGAAAAGCATCAGAAAATGTTGCTGCATGAGAAACAATGTTGTTTATCACAAGCTAACACAGTAAAAAAAGCATACCGGCACTTGCTCTAACAGGTATGAGACTGCAGAGTTCACACAGCATTTACTGCCAGCAACACTTCTCCCAGATGCCGTGGGTGGAAGAAGATGAATGAGGATCTTCAACATAGTGTAGCACAGCTCATCTTGATGAAGTGAAGATGTAGGTCACATGCAAAAGAAGAATTTAAAACAAAATTTATTTTATCATGAATTGCTACGGTAGTCGGTGTTACCGGTGTTACCTGTGTTTAGTCGCAACACCGGTTTCAATCACTTGCCCACCGCGGCACCAAGGTTAATTTTTTTTTTTCCACTTTAACGCGTTAAAAATATTTGCATTTAATGCAATTAACGTAGTATCCGTTTTCTGTATTATATGATCAAGCTCTTATTCATGCTAATGCTTTTAAACCATTCAAGCGCGACAAGGCAAAAGAGAACGTGCTGCCTTGTGAATGTTCTGCCTATGTGACACGCACACACGCACGCACGCACACAACGCGCGCCAGTATTGAGTTCTCTTCTGCTCTTAACGAACCATAACACACACAAATTATGCCAAAATGTCCATTGTGGCGAGTGTTTTTCAGTAAGAGTAACCCACCATTCAAGCAATTGCCGTTAATTTGAAAGTGAAAGTCGGCCTTTCCGTAACAAAACATCGAAAGCTCAGCCAAACAGCTGATCATAGCTGTACAGGGCGGGTTTTTATTTTTCATGTCAAAAACATTCCTCGTCGCAGAGAGCGCAGTCCATGGTTGCATAGCAATGACAGACGCCACGGTAGCGCAAGCGCTTTGGAAACTAGGAGAAAACGACGTGGCCGCGCTTTCCACACATTTTTAGATAAAAAGACGCGGTTAAAAAAAAAAAAAAAAAAAAAGGGGTAGAGGCCCCACCCCCCGGTGACACCGGTATTACCGGTGTTGTCACATGTCGATAAACCGGTGGGAAAATTTTCTCACCGTCACATCCATATCATGAATTGAACATTAAAATTCACATTTAGTTTTATCATTTAAACTAGGTTTAGAAATGTGTGCGCATGCAACAGACATTGAGGCAGAAAATCATACCATCTTGCTGATTGTCGGCTTTCTCCAGCAAGTGTTGTATGTCATTTTTCTTCTCCAAGGATGCTATTTCCTTGAGCTTTGGAATTATGCTCCCTTCCCATTTCCGGATAAAAAAGTCTTCTTTGCCATCTGTGAGTTTGGAAAATTCAATGTCCATCTTCAATACAAAAAAACAGAAACAAAGAAATATTAATATTACAATTATGAAATATAAGTTTGTGTAAAGTTCTTTCTTAGTTGAGCATGTCTATTACCAAGGTGGGCATGTCAAGAAATCTGGGATATTCCTTGAAGATTTCAGCAACAGTTGGGGATTGTGTTGTTATCCATCTCCTTCGGTAACTGAAGGTTTGTTCAACTGCACTCTTTATTGATGATGAATTCTCTGGTGACGGTCGCATCCTTTTTATCAGGGTCAACCACTCACTAGGCACAGTTTCATCTTGACTCAGCAAAGAAGGTTGCAGTGTACAATGACGACGTTTCAAACTGTACATCCGCTGGTTCTGTTGAAGCTTCCGTCTGATGTTCCGCAGTCTCATTTCTATAAAGCCACTGTGTGATGGCCCATCAAAAAAATGCTCCTGACATGAGTAATGCAAAAATAGAATTAAGTTGGAGTCAAATATACTTGAGCAGTTTATATTCACATTGCTAAGTAATTTATTTTATAATGTGAAAACATCCTTACATGTCCCTCATTTTCACCAAAGGGCACTTGAATCCTTAACGAGGGGAACAATGACACAATCTCCTTAGCTAGTGCCAGCTTTTCTGTACCAGATGGATAGCTGAAAAAAAAAATTAAATAAAAGTTGCAGAGTTGGCTCTAACACAAACATTGACAAACATAAAAATGTATGACACTATATATATAAAAAACACTGGTACTTTAGACTGTTAAAGTTATTTATTGAATTAACCTTATTACTGTTCTATTTATAACTGTTTTATTAAATGTTTTATTTAAATACAATGTAATTTAAATTTAATTTAATTTAAACAAATACACCTAACATCTTATAAACAACCACATATACTCACAATCCATGTTTCTCAACGAGGTCACTGACAGCAACTTTAACAAGAAACTTTCTAGAGGAAATAGAAAGTGTCTTTGTCTCTTCGTGTTCTCTCAGGATTGTAGGGGCTTTTTCTTCAAGCAGTGTTAGCAATCTAGTTGTGGTGCCAGTCTGAGTTACATCTGTTGAATGACACTAAGAAATGACAAAAACATTTATCTAAATGTTTACTTTGACCACTAGTAATATAGAGAGTGAAATACATTAATGGTTTACCTGTAATGGTTGAACACTTCCTTCTAATAAATCCTGGGTGTTGCTTGCAATATAATGTATTTGAAATTTGTCAAGCTCCCGCACTCCGGCATTCACATCAGTGTCAATGAATTCTTGAAAATCTGTGTCAAATCTCAGTATTCGATCAAGACAGCTTGTTGAGACAGCTAAGTTTTGGCTGAGGCTATCAGTTCTCCGATATTCCAACTGTGAATAGTTTTCTCCATATTTCCTTTCCGTCTATGAAGACAGTTGCAAGCACTCTGTGTAAAATTGTTAGAGTAACTGTAATTTGTTCCTCGACATCCATCATCTAAAAAAAAGAAAAAAAAAGTATCCATATATACACCTCACAATGAGAAAACTAACAGTGTATAACAATAAAAATGTACATTTTAAATAGTCAGTGACTCGTCAGGCAACGTAGCACAAAATGGCGCGCAAGGTAGATTACGGTGTTTGTGTTGTTGAATATGAAACATTCCAATTGTGAAGGGACGGTAAGGTTAATGAGTTCATACTCAACGTTCAATACAAATATGTCTTTCACTTAAAATGTATTATTAACAATTCTGCCAACACAGCTTTACAAAAAACGCGCCAAATGCACTAACGTTAGCTAGCGGGCCGTGTATTTGAATTGGGGTACAAAACATGGAGACAACATAATAAAAAATACAACAACAACTTCTTGGACAGCTAACACAAAACAATCTTAAGCAAGGTGGGGAAAAAAGTTACTATTATAGAAGTATTTTAATTATTTTCACTCACCTGAGGCAGAAAGCCGCATTATCTAACATGGCTGACGGAGCGACAGTTGAAAAAGAACGTCACTGCGCACAGTGCGCAGGCGCGCCATGCACGCAGAAGCTCACAGCATGCCGAAATCCAGTATTTTCACCCCGCGTGCCCAAATTCTTATTTTATATTGGCAACATGATAAACTACATACATACAGTAAATATCGATATAAGCAAAAAAAAACAAAAAAAAAAACATTTTATTTATATGTACTGCTTAAACGTGTTTAACACAATCAGTTAAGCACAATATTTACACACAATGTGTCTGTAGTAACACAAAATGTGTTACGAATTGTTTAACACATATTTTGTGTAAATTTTTAACACATCATTTTTAAGAGTGTAGAAATCTGCCCAGTTTCAGTCAATGCAACAAAAATTATTCATTTTATGAATACCAATGAACAACATGTAAATTACAGTCATAGGAAGCTCTAGGCCAGACACATACCAGACGTTTGAAGAGACCTGCTGCACATGCATGGCAGTGATCAACCTGAAGAGTCTGGTTAGACCTCCTGTGAAGAGTTTGTTAGTCGCCACTCTTCAGCACAATGGTAACCACAAATAAACATTAAACACTAACATGTCTTTCCCTTTAATGAAAAACACATAAAATAACAATTAATCCCTAAATGTTCTCCCCTAATGCAGTCCCTTGCAAAGCATGCTGGATTCTGGAAACTATAGAGAGAGACTTGATTAAAGCACAATTTATTCATAGGTAATACTTTAGTATAGGGAACACATATAAACTATTAACTATGACTTTTCCCTTAATAAATGCCTAATTTACTGCTTATTAATAGTTAGTAAGGTAGTTGTTCAGTTTAGGTATTGGGTAGGATTAAGAATGTAGAATAAGGTCATGCAGAATAAGGCATTAATATGTGCTTAATAAGTACTAATAAACAGCCAATATTCTAGTAATAAGCAACTAGTTAAAAGACCCTAAAATAAAGTGTTACCCATTCATATTACTAGAACTTATAATTCAGCTGTTTCAACTAAGTTGATTCACAAATTTGATTTTTTTTAATTAAAGTAAGAACAATTTTACACTTTCAAGTGCAAATACTTTTTTTAAGTGCAATCATAGTCTCATATGAAAGGCACAGATTGATTCAATAATACATGAGCCTTTTTTCTAAGTATATCGTGTTTTGTTGCATTAAAAAAAAACGCAATGTTGGATTTGCTTAAAGGTGCGCTATGTAAAAAAACTGCATGCATATGAATATGAATATGATTATCCTACTGTTCATAAAACATTCACTACTAAGGATCTCAAGCTGAGAAGACGTAAGACGTAACGTAGCTTTAGCCATTAAAAAGTCAGTTGCGAGATAAAAAGTCGCAATTTTTTATTTTTTATTCAGTGGAGGAAACGAGACACACAGGCAAGTGACACGCAATTTCACACAAAGCTATCCCTACCGTCCTAAAATATAAATAATATAAAGATAATAATATTAATGAAAATAAACTATAATTAAAAATGTTATTTATCACACTATTGAGGTGTATAGCACTTTCAGAGCATGGTTCTTTATAAAAACCTTGCAAAAACCACCAAAAAGGGTTCTGCTATTGTTACAAGCTGAAGAACCCTCATTTGGTACGGTTTAGAATCATTTTTCTTTAGAGTGCAGATTTGAATTTAGCATGAATGCAAAGCATCAAATTAAACTAGAGAAACAGCTACAGATTATGCAAGTAAAAGAACAATACAAAAATTACTTTCCTTCCTGAAAATCAGTCATAAAATCATCATGCCACTTCCCTGGAAGCTCAGAAGTGTGATTTGTGATATTGATGATGACATCACCTCAGCTCTTGTCTAACTCAAACTGACACTGAACCCTTGGTACTACGCTACGTTTCCTTTTGATTGATGTGGTTACAGTTGTGCTTCAGACTTTTGCTACTGACTTTGATCACAAACTCTGTCCATCATATTCAGCCGTAACTTTCGACCGGAGCTGTTATACATACAGCTGAACAGATACTCTTTAGCACATTTGTATGATATCGAGCAATGCGAAACTCTAATACAGGGGAGTCATTCAGATATTTAGTTTACATCTCACAATTCCTTTTTTCCTCAGAATTGTGAGTTATAAACTCACAATTGCAAGAAAAAAAAAGTTTGAACTGCGAGATGTAAACTCACAAATCGCGAGAAAAGTGTCACAATTACATTTTTTATTTTTTATTCAGTGGTGGAAACAAGCTTCCATAAACCTGTACCACACATGTCAAAGTAGCCGGAGCAACTCTCTATTACCGATATGACGAGACACACATGCAATTTCACACAAAAACTATCCCGACCGGTCTAAAATATAAACATTTATAATAGGCTTACCATAGTGAATCAGGGTAAGACAAAAACACATTTTGGAAGAAGGATTGATAATGTATTGACTTTATTTTAAAAATTTTATTTTAAATTTTGTTAATTTTGAAAGTTACATAGTGTCACACTCAATGGTAACGCTGTTTACACCTCAGGTGTGCTTAAGTTTTTACTGAAGCTTCTGTGAACAGTAAACCCCGCCTCCTGTGATTTGATTGGCTATTTCAAACATTGTGACATTGACGAGTGCTGTTGGACTGCTGCACTGTCAAACAGCTAAAATCATTTTAGGCTCAGTTTAATTAAAATGAGCTGAAAGCATTTTTTTTTTTTTTTTTACTCAGAAAAGGGCTGCTGCATTTGTGCTTGCTGTTTAGTAATCATTTGAAACAATTTAATAATCAATTAAAAAGGAATTTATACCTGTATGATATTATGCTGTAGCCACACTGGACCAGCAGTTTGGAAACGTTCACGTTCACACTGTCAGTTTTTGGGATTGACAACCACATTTACTTACAGGTGTGAGTCTTTAAATGTCCCGTTCACACAGCAACTTACAGTAGCATCTGGTGGAGAACAGTGACTGATCTAACATCTTAAGATGACGCACAGCTCACATCTCTGTCGCAGTAAGTTACCGAAAGCAAAACCACACACAAAACATCTTATTAGAGCGTCTCTCTCACACTGCATGACGTGACAGACAACTAGTTGTCCAGACAACTAGTGTGGTTCAGTGTGGTTCCATTCACACAGCGCAAATATTCAGAGAATGCGGTTGTGAGTCCTAAAAATTTACGGGTTTGAGTTTGGTTATAGAATGCGGTTGTCAATCCTGTAAATAACCATACTGTGTGTGAACGTAACCGTATTAAAGACTCAAATACAGGACTGACAACCGTATTCTGCTGCTGTGTGAACGTGGCCATAGTGCATTATGGTGTACATCAGCATAGACATAAAATATTTATTATGTCTATGTACATCAGTTTTACACATTATTGCGGTGCATTGTGGGATTGAATGAATGCACTTAATAACCTCCACTATGGTTTCGGACACCACTACAAATTGCCGTCCCCTCAAATAGTGCCCTATTTAAGGGTATATATAATTCCAGACACAACCAATTAATGCAGCAGAGTTCCCAGCATGCTTTGCATCTGACTGCATAAGGAGAATACATGTTCAAATTAAGTGTTTTTCACGCAATTAATATAGGCAGAGATGTTTTTGTACTGTATTCCTGTGTCACATAACAGTTCAGTCACTATATGGAAACGCAGAGATGCACATAAATTCTACAAATGTGCACAAAACAAATTGTATGTGCTGATTGTGCTCAATTGAAATGGATAATGATTTTATCTGATAAGAATACATGTTGAAATCATATTTACCACATAAATCCTTCAATGTGCAACAAAACTCATACTTTTGTCTTAACAGGAGATGTGATTGGTCAGTTTTTATTGGATTTATTTATTGATTTATTGGAATCATAATAAAGGGTTGGATGTAACATTTTTAAGGAACTGTTAAAACTATCACCACCCCTATCATCCATAACATAGCATGTTGGTTTGAAGTTAGCATGAATACAAAGCATCAAATTAAACTAGAGAAACAGCTACTTTAGATTATGCATGTAAAATAACTATATCTACAATACAAAAAACAATCTTTTTTGGTCATAAAGTCTAGTGTTGCTCACAGTAACATGTCAATCAGAATTTATGACACCACAGCACCTCACCTTTTCTGACCCTGCATTTGAGAGTTTTTGTGGTTGTGCTTTCAGTTGTGACTCAGACATTTGCTCTGCAGCTAAAAAGCTACTGATTTTCCGTTCACAAACTCAGTCCATCACATTCAGCCATAACATTTGACTTATGCATACAGCTGAACAGATACTCTTTAGTACATTTGTATTAGATCGAGCAATGCAAAACTCCAATACAGGTGAGTCATTCAGACATTTCATAGCCTATAACAATCTATTAAAAACTTTTCACAAAGGAGTTAATTAGAGTAAATGTGTATATGATATAATGCTGAGTGATATAGGATTAACTCTTGTTTGATTGAATTATGATTTTGTAATTTATTCTACAATTAAGCTTTCACTTGATAACATTAGTTAAAGCAATGGACCAATAACGATGAATTCTGCAGCATTTATTAATCTTAGTTCATGTTAATGTCAACATCTAGCCTACTGATTCAGAAATTAAAATGAGTTTTTATTACCTAATATTAACAAGGATTAATAAATTTTATTTATTTATTTATATGTATGTATTAAACTAGGCTATATTCATTATTACAGGCTACATTATACATTACAATATGTATAGTTAATTGTTAGTTCATGTTTGCTAAGTCATTAAATAGCCTAATGTTTTAACTAGGGAGCTCACGAGATGAGACAAGATTTTTACACAGTATTTTTAAGAAATCCTCAATGACGAAATACATGACTAGAAAATAGACTGCAGGTGCATTTGAAATGTTTTAACAAAACATCTTGTAATGAATGTCATTTCAGTTCTACTTTCTGACTATCATATGCAGTAAAAGATGACAATACTTGATGATGGCACTGTAAAAGGTTTCGTCATTACTCACAAACTCAACTGACTTCTCTCCTGTATGATTTCATATGAGTCTCTTCAGACCTTAGAACTGTACGTGGTTTATGAGCTTCTACAACTAGTTCACAGAGCATTAACTAATGTTAACAAACACTTTTGATTTTAATAATGTATTAGTAAATGTTGAAATTAACTAAAATTAATAAATGCTGTAGAAGTAGCCTATTGTTTTTTTCTTAGTTCATAACTAAAGTAGTTAACTAATGAAACCTTATTTTAAAGTGTTACCATAAAAATGGAATAACAGTTTTCTTTTAGTCTTATTAAGTGCAACCATAATCAAAGTAGGCCTACTCTCTCAATATACAAAGAGCAAATAGACGTTAAATATTTTTCTAGCATGACACAGAGCTGCGAGATGGTTACAACTACACAGCCCAGCTTAAGATAGCTTTCATATTGGGGGATAATTTGCATCAAAGAGCCACTTTCAAAATGCGGGGTATCGAAATCACGCTTGAATGAGCGCTTGTGTTTACTTTCGTACTCTGTGAATAGGGAGCGGCGGTGACATTATCCAACTGAATTAACTGGTTTTTATTTCTGGGTCAATGACGTGATGGGTCATTTTTTTTTTGTGTCCAAAGGCCTTAATAATAATAAAAAACAAAGATATGACATCCAAAGTATGTAAGGTAGTACAACTAGATCTCTTTTACTGAATCAAAAGGGTTTTAATTATATTTTGCTACATATCAAAATATTGTAAAGATTTCAAAACGTCATTCGGTTTAACCGTCCAAAGGCCAATACAGCCATTTAATTTGTGATTAAAATATCTTAAAATGTAATAAATGTATTTATTTTTCATTCTAGCATGATTTTATAACATCATATATCAACATAGTGCAAAATGGTATTAAAATTATGTGTAGAAGTCGTTGCTTTGTTATAAGAAAGAATGGCCGGAAAAATTACTTTCATTGATGTCATTCGGAGTAACCAATATAAAGGGACCATTCTGGATCAAATCATGTGGTCAATATCATGTGACAGGATGTGACATCATTCAGACACCTGCAAAGGACCACATGAAGCAAAGTAACTAACTCTCTTTTAACTATTTGAAAAATTCATGTTTTCACTTGGTCATACGCATGTCCCGAAACATCAGGTCATTCGGTACAACCGCTATAAAGCATGGAAAGTGTTGTAATATTTTAAAAACTTGTACTAAATATAAAATGTTTGATTGTCCTTTGCTATCTAGATATCAGCCTGTTAGCATTGTTTGAAAATACCGTCATTCGGTATAACCAAAAGTGTCATTCGGTAAAACCGAAATTTTGGTTAAACTAAATGGCTTTTTTGGTGACAAATTTTGTCCATCTTGTAAAAAAAAAAAAAAAAAAAAAAATGACAAAAACAGTGTTAATTGATTATAAAAACCACATAATCTCATTGTTAACATGTAAAACTTACGATAAAACTTCAAAATGAATTATATTTCCATTATGTTTTTTTACACTTTTTAAAACCGTATTCATCAATGACCCTTCTATAAAAAGCAAAACTAAAGTTGAGGGATAATGTAAACATAGCGGTGGCATATCCTAATTTCACCCTCACACCCCGTCACGGCAATATCATGAGACAGCTTTTCACCTTTTCTCGTCACATTAATCTGGCATGGCACGAGATCTCGTCACACCCCTAGTTTTAACTGTAAATCTGTTAAGCAAAAGAGACTTTAACTAAACAGAGAGTTGCAGATAGTCAGATGGCGCCGGACTGTCACCGTGTCTCTGTTACTGTTAATGTCCAGGGTCTGCAGTCACGTGTGTTTGTCCATCAGTGTTCAGCTGTCTGTCTGCTGTCTGGAAGATGATGACTTCTGTTTGTTCCTCTGAGGGTATGACTATTCTTTAAAGAACATATTAATTTAACGGTCAAAACTTGAGTTTTGTATAATTTGTTTTTGAATAAATATCTGCACTCAAATAATACATCTTCATCTTAAATTTGCAGCCATAGAAATGGATCATCAGTCTCTGGATGTTCCTCTCTCTGTAGAGGAGACCCGACCAGAACCGGCCCAGAGTTCAGTGCGGCCATATTCATTCACAGGAGGATGAGTGTGAGCGATGATGATGAAGAGCAGTGGGTTTCCCAAACTAAAATCATTTGATTCCATTAATTAAATAACTAAAATAAATTAATCATTAAAATGTTAAACAAAAAAGAATCTTATATAATAAAAACATTCAAAATAAAGCACTTATTAAAGTGATGTCAGACGCAGTTAATTTTTCTTCAGCACAAGTATTCATAATATGAACGGTGTGGTTTAAAACAGTTTTGTCTCTTGTCAGATTGTAGACAGAGGCTATGAAATTCACTAGTGTTTCCAGTTAATTAATTGCAGGTGGATGAGAGAGAAATCATTAATGTGTTCATTTTAATAAAGACACCAAACTGTCATTTCACAGTAAGACGCAATGAACGTGTGTCACTCTTTTACTTTCGTTTCAACTGAATGTATTTCTCTTCAAGGAAAACCAGAGAACCTCCTTATCTAAAACACAAAGGAAAACCCCTACGTGAGATTGTTATATTACGGAGCCCCACACATGACATGCAAGAAAAAAATAGTGCTAAATCGTGCGCATGATTTACTTTTTTTTCCTGCATGTCATGTGAGGGGCTCCGTACTTTATAACTTACCAGCTTTCACTAAAAATATACACAAGTTTAACTAACAGACATTATTCTGATAAGAGTGTTTTCCAACAATGATGTGATGAAATAGTGACAATTTAAGTTTGAAGGGAGTAAAGCCTGTGTTTAGGCTATTAGCCAAAGAAGAACTTTTATTTAAATAAATGTTCATTTATAAGCAGCTTACTTCAGTGTGATATGTTATGATCAGGTGCGGATATCTAAATCAGAGAATTTCATTGGGCGGTTGGCGGTTGGATCATTTATTTTTAACAGTGGATTCAGGTACAAGTCAATGCACAGACTTTTTCTTTGTTCAATTTGCACACTGATCATGGGTTGGAGCTCTTTATTTTGAACTTTCAAGTGCACCAGATTAATGAATTTCTCTTTAATATGTAGAAAATTTTCTAGAGACCAAGGATTTTAACACCTCTGCCTCATTTTGAGCCAGGAAAAACCATGTGTGTGCAATATTAATAAATCAGTCAGAAAGTGTTCATGCTGTCTGTGGACGAGATGAGATACTGTATGAAGGGAGAGTCATTCCTTAATTTTTTCAAATGTACAGATTTCTTTGTATTTTTGTGTAAGTGGGCACAAAAAAAGTGTAAAATATTTGGATAAATGTGTAATTGATTTCTTGTCAATGTCTATTTCTATATTAAAAAAAAAAAAAAAAAAAGTTGTCCCACTTGTGTTTTCCCACAGCTTTGACTGGTGTTTTCTCACCTGACTGGTTAGATAACGTATTGATTCACAAAACAAAAAAAAAAAATCATTTTTTGAGTGCAATCATGGTTTCATATGAAAGGCACAGACTGATTCAATAATACACAAGCCTTTTTTCTTAGTAAATTATGTTGTGTTACACAAAAAAAACAAAAAAAAAAACAATTTGGCTGAAGAACATTGTTTTGGTTGTGCTTCGGCTCTGCGTGACTGTGCAGATGAATACATTTATCCTACTTCAACATTCACTACTAGGCTTAAGAAATATAACCAGTTTAGATGGAAAGGATCTCAAGCTGACTGGCTGAAGACGTTACTGTAGCTTTACCCATTAATAGACATGAATAAATCCCAGCACAGCTACAACAACCATAATGAAATGACCCTTTACAATCAACTTAGCAATTTATCTGTTCAATAAAATACCTTACTCACCCGCTGAGTAATAAAAACACCATCTCAACATCACTTTTACAACATTTCAAATCCCTCAGTTTTCACCATCTCTGAAAAACCAAGTTAATGTTGATTCTTGTTTTGTTACGAGCTCGGTCTCGTTCTCTTTCTGCCAGCAGACTCTGCCAGCGATTGTTTTAGGGGCTGTTTACACGACACCGTTTTCAACTAAAAACGTAAAACTTTTTATGCGTTTTGGCGATTTGTTTACACGACAGCGGCATTTTCGGTGCCTGGAAACACAAACTTTTGAAAACGGGGTTCGAAGTGCAAGGTTTTGAAAATGCTCTCCGTGTGAACAACAAAAACGCAAATCTTTGAAAACGATGACATCATGCACATGCCTATTACGTGTTCAGTCTATAGTGTTTCATCGTTTCATTTCAACTGCTTAGGAGACTGACAGGGAAGAGGAAAAATTGTTGAATAAAGTCATTATTTTTGTTGTTTTTGAGCACAAAAAGTATTCTCATCGCTTCATAACACTGTAGTCCTGTGGACTATTTTAAGTCTTTACTACTACTTTGGACCTTGAATGTGGTAATTTCGTTGCTTTCTATGGGAGATTAAAAAAAAAACAAAAAACACTTGGATTTCATCAAAAATATCTTCATTTGTGTTCTGAAGATGAACAAAGGTCTTACAGGTGTGTAACAACATGAGGGTGAGTAATTAATGACAGAATTTTCATTTTTGGGTGAATTAACCGTTGAAGGTACTCAATAACTGATTATATTAAGCTTTACTTAAACTGTGTTAGTGTTTAGTCCTCTGTTATGTAGGGATTTATAGGGTTTTCTGTGATGTTGCAGTTTGCTGTTAAGGTTACCATTGTGTTGAATAGTAGAGCCTGTGGTTGGGTCGAGGATGGACTTTAAAATTTGAAGGCATTATAAAAGGCACGTTGTTTACATACACATAGAGTCAAGTAGGGCCTATTCCACAAAACCGATTTTACTATCATCACAAAATAGAAATCAAATTCTTCAACGTCTTTACACACGCACACAAATACAATACAGGTGTCATTAGAATTAGCTTAATTGTAATTTTGGCACGTGACAGAAAGCCTGACATGAAAAACACTGGCACGGCGACCAGGTCGTTAAACCATAAAAATGGCGCGGCGGCCAGGGTCATAAACATTTAGCTTACTATTTGAAGATTTGTGATGAGAAGCAGGTTCAGTCGACTCTCCCTCTTTCTGGACCGTAGTTGTCAACATGAATATCCAATATGTCAAAACTTTATTAGTCTAACACAAGTTAAAAATAAGTTCCACTACTAATTTCGCAGGTTTTCCAATCGCTGTCTCAATTAGTTGGGCTCAGGTGTCACGTGACGTCTAGCTCCGCCCATTAACCGTTAACACATGCCTCGTCATGCACGGATTCATATTTCAATGTCCATCTAAAACTATTTTAAACAACATTTTGCTTAATTTTGTAGTATTATGACGGTTTATGAGCTCATATTAACTGAATTTCTGTTATTACAAACCATAAATGGCGAAAGGAAAGTGTTACATCACAATAAACGTTTGCCCCTCATTTCAAGTTTTTGTATATAATATTTTATACTGCTGTTAATCTTTGCTAGAGTGTGGTTATATTTCATTCAGTTGATTTTTCAGAATATAATTAATGTTCTGCCTTTAATTTACTGCAATCAAATATGCTGAAATGTAAAGATGAACCAGTGTCTGATGAATCTGAATCCTTAAGATCTGAACTAGTAGATGTTTGTCCACCAGCAGAGGGCAGAAGTGAACACATTCACTTCACTACAACACACTCCACTTTTTAACCAAAGTAGCCAAAATAACTAATACAGGCCAGATACATCTCGTTCCTTGAGTTTTTAGCCATTAAATTCAGATCTAAGCAGTACTGAAAACACAATTGCAGACACTCACAACACACTGTGAGGATTGCAGAAAACACAAGCATGTATTCCTCAGTAAACTATGCAGGTTGCCTCGTGCTCTCACGTATTCTTAGCCCACATACACATTAGCCATGTGGGATGTGTTTACCATATAGGTCAAGCCATAAATTAACCGAGTTCAGCAGTTCACATTACTCTCCAGAGTTAAAGAGCAACCACAATCGCCTTATGCAACACACACTCTCTAGTCATTTTTACCGGGTTCCTCTGTATCTGCTAGTCTGGTTATAGATTTTAAATGGTTTTGTTTTTTACTTTTATTTTTTTATAGGAACTCAGAACTTTTTAAATACACAATCTTATTCCTCAGTGCATCATATTTTAAAGAAAATGACTGTCTTTGTAATCAAAATTCAAAAATCAAAGTACATTTATGCATTACTGTGCAACATCTGGGACATTCGTTCTAAGCTATAGGAGAAAAAATTGTTTGTTGTGCAACATTATAATTAAAACCAGTAAGTCCAGCACTGATTCTAAAGAAGTAAAGATGCATGTACATGTATTACACTAAATCCCATCAAGCATGCAAACTTAAGTTTCAAACTTTTTCAAGAGGAGGCCATGATTCATAACAGTATTTATTTCACACGAGGTTCTCTGCGCTCATATATCATAACTGACATTATGTAATATCACTCAACAGAGTAGTATATTAATACTTCACTGAAAGAGAATTTCTCTAAACCAGATTCATAAACAAATGAAACGAAATGTACATACAGGTTATGAATTTCCCACTTGACCTCATTCACAATAACTCACATCTTGTGTCCAAACACAGATAAATGCAATAACTGACATTTTTAACCACCAACTCAGGCAAAAACACATTAATAACTTTATGACACTAGCACAGATTTAACAAAAAAATGAACATTTCTTAGCAAAACATGTGTATAAATGTAGAGAACCACAGAATGAAGTTTAACAAGACTGTATGGCGGTTCCTAAACATATTTCTAAAATATATACAGAGAGCTGCTGATCATGTATAGTTGAACAGGGTAAAAAGTCTGACTATATACTTTTGAGTTGTTTTCACATACAGTTATTAAAGGAACCTGGAGTTGTACATGTCAAAAACACACCTAAAACAATCACACTTAGTCACATAAAACCAGCCAATTGTACACCATGCAGCATAAAAACAATATTAATACATTATATATTAATATTATTGTAAAATTTTACAATAAGGTTTCATTTGTTAAACACAGTAAAAACATAGTGTTAATGTTAGTTAATGCATTAACTAATGTTAACAAATAAGACCTTATTGTCTTAACAATACTATTTTATATTATTTATTTATTTATTTTATTGAAGGGTTGTCATGACATGATAATTTCAGGCATTATATAAACAAATGACTGAAATATATTCTCAGTAAACAGGTAGCATCACCTGCGCAGTTTCTACCAATAAATAAAAAGCACAAAAACCCATTTGTTTGAGTGTTCCAGAAATATTCAAAACAAAGATTTTATTAATGAATCTGATATAATCAGTGATCTGTTTGATAGGGCTCCACTTTTGTTCACGAAACACAAGCAGAATGAATTTCTTACGTAATTATCACATTGAATTAAGCATAACAATTTAGGAATAATTCCTAAAATAATTCTGAAATGATTTACACTGATGAATTCCGCTGATGTTTCATGAATGAGCGACTGAATATGATTTAACACTATAAGTGTTCCCTAATAAATAGAAAACCAAATAATCGGGACATTCTAAAACGTTTACCATGAAAACGCTTAACGTGGTTTAATTTACTAAGACAGTGTTATTAACAAACCAAACTTAGTGAACACCATACTAATAAAGCATACTATGTACAGAAAAGCAGATGAGCCCAGAATATGAACGCAACACGTGTAATTAAGCATTTTCCTCGCATAAAGAAAACGCTTAACGTGGCTTAATGGACAGTGACATTAAAATACTATACTAATAAAGCATACTATACAGAAAAATTGGTTTGTGCAGAATTTGATCTTTTAATATCACTTAGTATAGGCTACATTAAGTGACGTTAAGCTTTTTCTTTTTCTTTTCTATGGGAGGAAAACACTTAACACTTTTTGCTCACAATTATGAGTTTATATCTCACAATTCAGACTTTTTGCTCACAATTACGAGTTTTCTTGCAATTACGAATTTATGTCTCACAATTTGGACCTTTTTCTCACAATTACGAGTTTATATCTCAATTCAGACTTTTTTCTCGCAATTATGAATTTATATCACAATTCAAACTTTTTTCTCGCAATTACGAGTTTATATCTCAATTCAGACTTTTTCTCGCAATTACGAATTTATATCACAATTCACTTTTTTCTTGCAATTCGAGTTTATATCTCAATTCAGACTTTTCTCGCAATTACGAATTTATATCACAATTCACTTTTTTTTCGCAATTCGAGTTTATATCTCAATTCAGACTTTTCTCGCAATTACGAATTTATATCACAATTCACTTTTTTCTCACAATTACGAGTTTATATCTCACCATTCAGACCTTTTTCTCGCAATTACGAGTTTATCTCACAATTCAGACTTTTTTCTCGCAATTGTTAGTTTGTATCTCACAATTCAGACTTTTTACTCGCAATTACGAGTTTATATCTCAATTCAGACTTTTTCTTGCAATTACGAGTTTATATCTCACAATTCGGACGTTTTTTTGCAATTACAAGTTTATAATCACAATTCAAACTTTTTCTTGCAATTCCGAGTTTATATTTCACAATTCAGCCTTCTGACATTTTTCTCGCATTTCTGACTTTTATCTTTTAGAATTGTGAGATATAGACTCGTAATTGTGATTAAAAAAGTCTGAATTGTGAGATACAAACTAACGATTGCACTATAAAATCTGAAATGTGAGATTTTCCCCCGGTTTCACAGACAAGGCTTAAGCTAGTCTTAGACTAAAAATGCATTTCGAGCCGTTTTAACTGAAAGTAACTTGTACTGACAGATCTTAAAATATGTCAGTGTCATTGTTTTGTCTCAAGATGCACACCAGTAATGTGTTTTTATAGTGTATTTTTATAAAAGCTACTTAAATGCCCTAACTGATCTAAGCCTTTATCCTGGCTTAGGCTAAGCCCTGTCTGTGAAACCGGGCCATAAACTCAAAAATGAGATAAAACATTGCAATTATCTTTTGTATTTTTTATTTCGTGGCAGAAACAAGCTTCCATACTTTTTGGATATAAAGTTGCTGCCATCAGAGCAGCTCCCTGTTTTATTCACTTTCATTCACTTCCGACTGGACTTTTGTTTACTCTCAGGAAACAGGCTGCTGGTGGTGTAGCTGTTGATTGGGATCGTTCCTCCTCATGCTGGATTGATCTTTTGACCGCTGTTAAGACCAGCGGCCGATGGAGGCAAAGTTTCGGCTCATGTCGTATGTGTATTCAGCGTTCTGATGCTTTCCCCAGGCTCCGAACGGGACGACAATGAGCGTGCTGTTGTCCTCCGAGCCGTACTGCAGTGCCTGGACAACACAAACACACACTTTAATAGAGGAATCATTGTGCAACAAAGTTCAAATGATTGAAGAATAACTTGTGTGTCCCGATTTTACTTTCTCAGACTATAAGATTTCATCCCTCATTCTGCACCTGCTCAGCAATGATGTTTGCCGCCTCGGTGGGGTCGTGGCACTGGTTGATGATGTCACAGATCTCCTGGTTGGTCATGATGAAGTTGATGCCGTCGGTGGTGAGAACCAGGAAAGAGTCGTGCGCGTGCTGCAACTACAGATATTAAAGAATAATGAGAATTGGACGCTAAAATTTTGTTTCATTTGATGATTCATGTTTTGTCATTTTTCTTAAAACAAAATAAGTTGTTAAATACAGTTTGAAATGCACAATTGTAACGCACATTTTAAAAGCCAGACTTTTATTTTAAATGGATCAAATTGAATATAAAATATTGTGAAAATGCCTACTAGGGTTCGAGTGGTCTCTGGTTCTGCGATCACTCCGCTCTTCTTCAAGTCAAAGTCTCCGATGCTGCGGGTCATCGCCAACCGTCCGTTAACGTTAGACTGACCAACGCTATTCCAGGCCACGAACCCACCACTCTGACGGATTCTACACACAAACAAACACACATATTATTCACATATTGCGATGGTACCATTATACAGTGATGAAAATATCAATGTACACTACCCTTAAAAGTTTGTAGTTGGTACGTTTTTTAATGATTCTGAAAAAAGTCTCTTCTGCTCACCAAGGCTGCATTTATTTGATCAAAAATACAGTCAAATCAGTGATATTGTGAAATATTATTGCAATTTCAAAGAGCTGATTCAGATTTTTTTCCTGCAACTACAAGTTTATATCTCACAATTCAGACTTTTTTCTCATAATTACGAGTTTATATCTCACAATTCAGACTTTTTTCTCGCAATTACGAGTTTATATCTCACAATTCAGACTTTTTTCTCATAATTACGAGTTTATAGCTCACAATTCAGACTTTTTTCTCATAATTACGAGTTTATATCTCACAATTCAGACTTTTTTCTCATAATTACGAGTTTATATCTCACAATTCAGACTTTTTTCTCATAATTACGAGTTTATAGCTCACAATTCAGACTTTTTTCTCATAATTACGAGTTTATATCTCACAATTCAGACTTTTTTCTCATAATTACGAGTTTATATCTCACAATTTGGATGTTTTCTTGCAATTACGAGTTTATATCTCACAATTCAGACTTTTTTCATGCAATTACGAGTTTATATCTCACAATTCGGACATTTTCTGGCAATTACGAGTTAATATCTCACAGTTCAAACTTTTCTCCCAATTATGAGTTTATATCTCACAATTTGGACGTTTTCTACGAGTTTAACCGGCTGTTAACGTTAACCTGACCGCTATTCCAGGCCACGAACCCGCCACTCTGATGAATTTTACACACAAACAAACACACATATTATTCACATATTGTATATATATATATATATATATATATATATATATACACTTAATCTCCAAACTTTAAATGTTTTGATTGTAAAGTGTGTTTTTCTTTACAACAATTGACACTTTCTTTAATAGTTTATATTTAGTATGTTGACATTCAGACAATTAAGTGTCCAAATAATTTATACTGTACAGTTACTGGCATTTACATGCTATTCCAAGGTATTTCAATGAAAAGCATGTTATTAGCATACCGAGTCCAAATAGTAACCTAAAGTACTTTTATCCAAGTGATATACAGAAACTGTTTTGCAAAAAATCCACATAACCAAATGAACGCTTGTGTAACATTGCATGAATGATTCTTACGGACATGAGCCGTACTTTCAGTTGCAGGGTCTTTTATTAATAGCACACAGGCCTGTTAAATACGCAGAGAGATCTGGTATCACTACACATACCAGAACATGTTATTCCTGGAGCGCTAGTGTGTTTGACTGTATAAGTGTGTGTGTGTACCTGTGTTTCTCATCTTTCCTCTCGGGTGTGTGGTCGTCTGTGAGTTTGCGTGCTTTGCCCTTCCTGCACAGCAGAGCTCGACTGTCGCCAACGCTGCCGACGACCAGCTCGATCCCGTCTCTTAACAGCGCCACCGTCGCCGTCGTGCCGACCATCATGAGGGAGGCTGAAGAGTGAAGCACATGCACAAGCACACTTTAATGAACGTTTACAGGATATTATGCTATTAAAGTGGCTGATTAATCTGTTTCAACTGATAAAATATGTGTACCTTGAAATGCAATGCAAGTGGCAAGCGTCTGCCAAATGCATAAATGTAAATGATAATTTTTCTTACCATTGCCGTATATCTGCAGCTCCGCAGCCAAAGCCGCGTCCACCTGCAGGAACGCTTTAGACAAAACCGCCTGTAAATCTGTTTCCACCTCCAAACAATCCCTACAAAACACAAAAACTTCATCTTCAATATTTCATTCACAATGGGGTAATTTTATATTTTGGGTCAATGTGAAAAATACTGGTTATGTTTTTCTTGATATTTTGACTGTTTCTCATTTATAGTCATGAATATGAATATATACACTGCACTGAAGGCGTAAATAAGATTTTTTGTTTTTTTAATACTGTATTTAACAACTATTAAACTAAATTTTAAAGATATTTGTTCTCATTTTTTGTAATTTGGGAGAAGTTTTAATGTTAAAGGTTTACTGTTTTTACCTTAATTTTTTTTCATAGTGTGATTTTTGGTGAACTGTATTCTATGGAAGTTTGCTTCCGCCATGAAATAAAAAATACACAATTCTGACTTTTTTCTCAGAATTGCGAGATATAAAGTCAGAATTGCGTGATATAAAGTCAGTATTGCGAGTTATAAAGTCAGAATTGCGAGATATAAAGTCAGAATTGTGTGAAATAAAGTCAGAATTGTGAGTTATAAAGTCAGAATTGTGAGATATAAAGTCAGAATTGTGTGAAATATAGTCAGAATTGTGAGTTATAAAGTCAGAATTGTGAGATATAAAGTCAGACTTGCGTGAAATAAAGTCAGACTTGCGTGAAATAAAGTCAGAATTGCTTGATATAAAGTCAGAATTGCTTGATATAAAGTCAGAATTGTGAGTTATAAAGTCAGAATTGCTTGATATAAATTCAGAATTGTGAGTTATAAAGTCAGAATTGTGAGTTATAAAGTCAGAATTGCGTGAAATAAAGTCAGAATTGCAAGTTACAAAGTCAGAATTGTGAGTTATAAAGTCAGAATTGCGTGAAATAAAGTCAGAATTGCAAGTTACAAAGTCAGAATTGCGAGATATAAAGTCAGAATTGCGTGAAATAAAGTCAGACTTGCGTGAAATAAAGTCAGAATTGCTTGATATAAAGTCAGAATTGCAAGTTATAAAGTCAGAATTGCGAGATATGAAGTCAGAATTGCGAGATATAAAGTCAGACTTGCGTGAAATAAAGTCAGAATTGCTTGATATAAAGTCAGAATTGCAAGTTACAAAGTCAGAATTGCGAGATATGAAGTCAGAATTGCGTGAAATAAAGTCAGAATTGCGAGATATAAAGTCAGAATTGCTTGATATAAAGTCAGAATTGTGAGTTATAAAGTCAGAATTGCTTGATATAAATTCAGAATTGTGAGTTATAAAGTCAGAATTGCAAGTTATAAAGTCAGAATTGTGAGTTATAAAGTCAGAATTGCGTGAAATAAAGTCAGAATTGCAAGTTACAAAGTCAGAATTGCGAGATATAAAGTCAGAATTGCGTGAAATAAAGTCAGACTTGCGTGAAATAAAGTCAGAATTGCTTGATATAAAGTCAGAATTGCAAGTTATAAAGTCAGAATTGCGAGATATGAAGTCAGAATTGCGAGATATAAAGTCAGACTTGCGTGAAATAAAGTCAGAATTGCTTGATATAAAGTCAGAATTGCAAGTTACAAAGTCAGAATTGCGAGATATGAAGTCAGAATTGCGTGAAATAAAGTCAGAATTGCGAGATATAAAGTCAGAATTGCAAGTTATAAAGTCAGAATTTCGTAATAAAAACTCGCAACTGCAAGAAAAGTCAGAATTGCGGAATTTACTTTATAACTTGCAATTCTGACTTTTTATCTCACAGTTCTGACTTTTTGTCCTCGCAATAGGGAGATTTAAACTCACAATTGCGAGGAAAAAAGTCAGAATTGTGAGATAAAAAGTCGCAATTACCTTTTTTATTTTTTTACTCCATGGCGGAAACAAGCTTGCATAGTATCACTGTAAAAAAAATTTTTTTTGAAGTTAAATAAAAAAAATTATTGCAGTAAGTTTTATAATAAAATATAATTTCATTTTTTCTACCTCAAAATTTCCTGTATAATTCAATGTGCTACTTGCCATTTCTTTGTAATTATTTGTGAAATTTACTAGCAATTTCTGAGTGAAAACTGTTTAAAAGCCTACCTTTTCAGTGAGGGTCAATTTCTGCTGGAACATAATGATCGTAACTAGAATTTTAAGGGTTAAATAAGTGTAACCGAACTGCAGGTCACCATATGGTGTACCTGATGTGCTGCTCCATGTGCTTGTGACAGAAATCGGCAGCCTGTGGTCCTCCGTGCCCGTCAAACAGAGCGAAGTACAGTACGTTATGTGTGAGCTTGCTCACTTGGTAACGGTCCTCATTGTCACGCCGACGGCCGATGTGGGAGGCGCAGCCCACCTTGGACAGACTGATGTGCGGGATGGGGGTTCCATAGCGGATGCTGGGCGGCAACAGGATGGGCTCCTCTATCCGGTTATCCCAAATCCCAAAGGAATCCCACGTGGCTGGACGTCCACTTCCGTCCATGTCCAAACGTGTGCTGTTCCATCGGACTCCAGGAACGGTCGTCTCCCGTGCGCACACGCACCTGGCTGGATGAGCGTTCGCGTTCACACTCCGGCCCACCGCGGGCAGGCTGCATCGGAGCAGACGGGACAAGGAGACGGCCGAGACGGACATTGAGACTTCTGTTCCTCAGCACACTTCAGATGGGACTCCTGTGATCAAAATTAAAGGGTAACACTTTACAACAAGGTTTTATTTAGTGCTGTCAAATCGATTAATCGCAATTAATCGCATCTAACATAAAAGTTAGTAAATATATTATATACATACATACACACACACATATATTTACAAACTTTTTTGTTAGATGCGATAAATCGCGATTAATCAATTTGACAGCACTTAGTTTCACTCAGTTAGCATGAACGAACAATGAAAAATACTTCTAAAGCATTTATTAAACTTATTGTTATTATTAATTTCAACATTTACTAATACATTATTAAAATCAAAAGTTTTATCTGTTAAAGGGGTGGTTGATTATGATTTGACTTTTTTAACTTTAGTTAGTGTGTAATGTTGCTGTTTGAGCATAAACAACATCTGCAAAGTTACGACGCTCCAAGTTCAATGCAAAGGGAGATATTTTCTTTTACAGAAATCACTTTTTAAGGACTACAACAAATGACTGGAGCTTCTTCCCAGGTTAGTGACATCACAAACCCCAAAATTTACATAAACCCCGCCCCTGAGAACACGCAACAAAGGGGGTGAGGCCATGTTGGGCTGCTTTAGAGAAGAGGAAGAGTTGTTGTAGTAGAGTGTTGTTGTCATGCCGTCATTTTACACCGGACTGCTTCACAAACGAGGGTCAATTCAACGCTGGATTTGCACAAAAGATTAACATGACGGCACATGCTAGTCGATGAGTTGAATCAACTCCACAGCAACTACATAAATTTATCCACTAACCATTCAGAAACGTCCAGTTTCATTCTAAAAGTTGTAACTTCTTCCTGAGTCTCTCCATCAGTGTCGACTCCGGTTTGAACAACGTAAGGCTGAACACCGTTACTGTAATGATGGGTCGGCAGAGCGGGGATCCAGTTGCAGCTTTATTAAGAATAGTAGATACACAGGTAGACAGGGGCAAAGGCAAGAACATAAACAGGGACAGGCAAGGGTCGAGGCAGGCGGCAGACAAACGGTATCAGGAAGCAGGCAGAGATCAGGGCAGGCGGCAAACAAACACAGTCCAGTAAGCAGGCAAGGATCAGGGCAGGCAGCAGAGAATCACAACGAATAAACAGTCCAACAGAAACAGAGTAAACAGTCCACAAGAAAACGCTTAGAGTTGATCACCGGGGCAAATCAAGACTTCGCAAAGGGTGTGTGTGTGTGTGTGTCTTAAATAGTCCAGGTAATGATCTGCAGGTGTGTGTGGCAATTGGTGATTGGTGCATGTGATTGGAAGGGAGGATTATGGGAAGTGGAGTCCAGGAACTGACAGGAACAGACAGTGATCGTGACATAACGCCCCCCTTCCGGAAGGCGCGTCCTCGCGGCGTAAATGGCACAGATAGGGAGGGGGGGTGGGTACATTGGAGACCTGTTGGCAGACGGGAACGGGGTCTCCAATGCAGGTCCAGGAACTCGGGCAGCCACGGGGGGTCAGGTGCCACGGGCAGCCACGGCGGGTCAGGTGCCACGGGCAGCCACGGCGGGTCAGGTGGCTTAGGCAACCACAGCTGGTCAGGTGGCTTGGGCACCCACGGCAGGTCAGGTGGCTTGGGCAACCACGGCAGGTCAGGTGGCTTGGGCAACCACGGCCGGTCAGGTGGCTTGGGCAACCACGGCCGGTCAGGTGGCTTGGGCACCCACGGCAGGTCAGGTGGCTTGGGCAACCACGGCAGGTCAGGTGGCTTAGGCGGCCACGGTAGGTCAGGTAGCTTGGGCGCCCACGGCAGGTCAGGGTCCGTAGCCGGCCACAGCAGTTCACAGGCGGTTGAAGACCGTGGGCGTGTAAGGTCCCCACCCGCAAGCTCAAGCAATTCGGAGGCCGCTGATGATCGCGGCCGTGCAGGGTCCCCACCCACAAGCTCCCCACCCTCAGGTATATGGCCCCCCCCCAAAAAGTTCTTGGGGAATTCAACGGAGGCCGTGGCGGTTTCGTGGGTAAGGAGCTCGGGTGGCGCCGGCAGGGCGAGGAGCTCGGGTGGCGCCGGCAGGGCGAGGAGCTCGGGTGGCGCCGGCAGGGCGAGGAGCTCGGGTGGCGCCGGCAGGGCGAGGAGCTCGGTTGGCGCCGGCAGGGCGAGGAGCTCGGTGCCGGCCTCCGTGGCTGTATCAGGGAGAGCGGATTGCTCTGGGACGGCAGCGGACTGCTCTGGAACGGCAGCGGACTGCTCTGGGACGGCAGCGGACTGCTCTGGGACGGCAGCGGACTGCTCTGGGACGGCAGCGGACTGCTCTGAGACGGCAGCGGGCTGCTCTGGGACGGCCTCCGGGCCTACAGCGGGCTCTGGGAAGGCCTCCGGGCCTTGAGGGCTGGAGGAAGCCTTCTTCCTCCTCCTCCTCCGTTTGAATGGTTGAGGCGGTGGCTCTGTGCCTACCTCCTCGGTGGGCGCTGCAGCGGGCTCACGGGGTGGAGCGGACTCACTGGCTGGGACGACCCCTATGTTCCCAGACACTGGCGGGGCGGCCATCTTGCCCGTGGGCACTGGCAAAGCAGCCATCTTGTCCATAGCATCCCGAGAGGTTGAGTGCGTCGCAACCGGTGAGCTTGAGTGCGAGGCGGCCGGCGGGTTTGAGTGCGAGGCGGCCAGCGGAGGTTTAGGAATGCCAGCCGCTCGTGCTGAAGTCAGCGGTGGATCAGCCACACTGGAACGCAACCCTCTCCGCTTCCGGACAGATCCAGAGACGTGACGTGATTCTAGACGGTCAACGGAGATTTGACTTGGCTCTGGAAGATCAGCGGAGACATGATGTGATGATGTTGTGGCCGCCATTTTATGAATGCTCTCTGTAGAGGCAGCCATTACATGAGGGGATGAGGTGTCGCGTTCCTCCGCGACACCCACGGTAAAGCTAGAGCCACTCATCTGTAATGCCAGATCTATATATTGTTCTAGCGTCCCATCAGGGTCATGCAATGGCATGATGGAACGGAGCGGATCAGACAGTCCCCCGCGAAAGAATATCATGAGGCATACAGTGTCAAAGGTGGTTAAGTGTGCCAGTTCAATAAAGTCCTTGACATAGTCCTCTACCGTTCTGTCTCCTTGACGGAGACACATTAACTGGACGGATGGACTCATGTTAGCTGAGACAGGAACACTCACGGTAGCTGCTGGATCTTGTGTTGGCGAAGTCTTCTGTAATGATGGGTCGGCAGAGCGGGGATCCAGTTGCAGCTTTATTAAGAATAGTAGATACACAGGTAGACAGGGGCAAAGGCAAGAACATAAACAGGGACAGGCAAGGGTCGAGGCAGGCGGCAGACAAACGGTATCAGGAAGCAGGCAGAGATCAGGGCAGGCGGCAAACAAACACAGTCCAGTAAGCAGGCAAGGATCAGGGCAGGCAGCAGAGAATCACAACGAATAAACAGTCCAACAGAAACAGAGTAAACAGTCCACAAGAAAACGCTTAGAGTTGATCACCGGGGCAAATCAAGACTTCGCAAAGGGTGTGTGTGTGTGTGTGTCTTAAATAGTCCAGGTAATGATCTGCAGGTGTGTGTGGCAATTGGTGATTGGTGCATGTGATTGGAAGGGAGGATTATGGGAAGTGGAGTCCAGGAACTGACAGGAACAGACAGTGATCGTGACAGTTACTGACAATCCTCATTTTGGCTGAGTGAGATTCTCCAGCTTTGTTGTTATTGAGCAACCGAAGCGCGAGCTGTTAAAGCTCCGCCCTCTTCTGGAAAGGGGGCCGGGAGCAGCAGCTCATTTGCATTTAAAGGGACACACACAAAAACGGTGTGTTTTTGCTCACACCCAAATGGGGCAAATGATCTGTGGGGTATTTTGAGCTGAAACTTCACAGACACATTCTGGGGACACCAGAGACTTATATTACATCTTGTGAAAATGGGCATAACAGGTCCCCTTTAATATTATTAATAAAACTTTACAATAGGATCCCACTAGTGAATACATTTCTTACAATCTTTGTTAACTTTAGTTAATAAAAAATATAACTGTTCGCTGTTAGTTTATGTTATTGTTAGTGATTATAGTTTTAAATGTGGATAATTTTCTTACAAAAATGCATCACTTCACTTCAGAAGGTCTTTATTAACCCCCTGGAGTTGTATGGATTACTTTTCTGATGAATGGATGCGCTTTTTTGGGATTCAAAATCTCACCCCCCATTCACTCCCATTAAAAAAGCTTGGAAGAACCAGAATATTCTTAATATAACTCAGATTGTGTTTATCTGAAAGAAGATAGTCATATACACCTAGGATGGCTTGAGGGTGAGTAAATTATGGGATAATTTTTATTTTTAGGTGAACTATCCCTTTAAGTAATGAGACCTTATTGTAGTGTTACCAATTAAAGTTATAGTTAGTGGTGTTTGCTAAGTCAAAACAAACCCTAAACCTTTTGCAACGTTTTCAGATGACGCAGACATTGCAAAGATTTCAGATGATGGCAATATTGTAATATTATCCTTATACTGCAATAATAACAAGCACAAGTTGTAACTGCTGCATGAAGTTAACTAACCACATAACATCACAGCTGTACATCACTGCCATATGACACACTCATCTCTGGCTGATAACAGAATACTTCCTAAATCGTAACACTGAAAAAAGCATTTTCTGTAAAGCTGCTTTGAAGCAATATGTATTGTGAAAAGCGCTATACAAATAGACTTGAATTGAATTGAACCTGAGACCTGTGAGATGTGAGGTCTATCACATCCTCCAAAAAAGTCAATGCATCTATCAGGTAACCAAACATTAAGTTGTGCATTTGAAGGAGAAAGCAGCTTCTCAAAGTGCATGTTGACCCGGATGACCCTTAGTGACCTCTTCAGGTCAAGTTCATGTGATTCCGCTGTGCGTCACTGCTGACCTTTCTGAGACGTGTGTTTCATGTCAAAACAAACACATGCTAACACAAGTGACATCATTGGGTCATGTGACATTGATGTTGCATCATCACAACGTTCAGCAATGAATGTGAATATTTCATAATGCATATGCTTTCTTTAAACTACTCTCAGCAGTTATGAAAAAAGCACATCTTATCTGTATATATTATTGTTTAAAATATTAATGTGTTTTTGCTTTTGGTGCTTTTAAATGTATTGTAGGCCTACTTTTGATTCATGGTAAATTTGTTTGTGCGTTTAAACTTTTCTAAACTTTTTTAAAGTTTAACTTTATGTACAACAATGTACTTTGCAAACAAGTTAATACATAATTAAATGGATAATTAAATCTTTTCTTAACTTTTTCAAATGAACTTTATGCTTGTAAAACTATTTAAGAAATGACAGCACCTTTCATAAAAATAAGTTTATATACAGTATATATGTGTGTGCATATAAATAAACATTGTATTATAAATAGTAGTATTTATGAAAGCAAAGCTTATTTAAAAGCTTTATTATTATAATGTATTAAACTTTATTGATAGTCTTGTTTGAAAGATGAACTGAAAATGTATGTTTTAATCGTTTGTACTGAAACACACACAGATTGACTGTCTAATTAAGAATATATAACGCAAATATAACGCTGTTTCTTTAGTAAAAATAAATTTTCAGACCAGTTTTCACCTTGATAAACTGCATCAAAAAGCTCTAAATATCATCGCTTGTTACAAACGCAAATCTCATGAAAACGATTTACAGCAACTTACCTGCGTCAAATAAGCAGGTTTATCATTTAGTTGACAAAGTTATTGTTCGTCCCAAAAAAGTGCGCTAGACTCAGTCTCTTGTCCAGCTGGAGTGAGTGACAGAAGGTGTGTCAACAAACATCAACGCTACTAGTTAAATTGTTCAGATGAGAGATACACTAGCCGTGCTCCAGGGGGCGTTGGCGGCTCAAAAGACGAATCATCCTTTGAGCCGCATTTAAATCTAAGAATATTTTTTGGTCAGTAGAGAGACACATTTGTACTCTAAAATCTATAAACGATTAAATCGATTAATTCAAAGTATTCGAACGTGAGCTAGTAATGAAAGTACGCCGCGGCAATGTTTACAAACTGAGTTTGAAATAATTCTCATTATAAACACAAACGACTGTGATTGATCAATCCTGAGCAGCGCTGAGAAAAGTAACATGTATCAAGTGACAGGTTCTGCTTCAGAAGCGGAATAATGAATAATTAATACCGGAATAATGACACAGAGACACTTTAATAGTCACTGAATTGGAATTATACAGTGGAGAATGAACAGTTAATAAATTATTATTTAGAGTTATTCTACCTGACCAATCAGAGGCAACGTCCGAGCTGCTAAGCCCCGCCCTTCGAAACGCCATTCTATGCGCTTCTTTATCACATTCCAATACACAGATTCTCCAATCACAGGCCGCCTCTAACCCTCCGCTCGTCCAATCAGATGAGGGGGTGTGTGAGGTTGTGTATGCGCGCCACCGTCCACATTCTCATGCTGACACTGATTCGTTTATTCTTTTATTTTTATAAATTAATTCCTCAAACCAAAGGATGTTATTAATGTTATTTGTTCGTATAGGATCCCAACAAGATGACAAGATTTGAGAACATGCGTCCCCATCAGAATTATCATGATTATTTAAGATAATGCCTCTGTAGAACAAAGAAAATTATTTGGATGAACTAAAATGTGTTACACTCCTAAATATAGTTGATTTAAACATGCATTAGGGGAATTAGCATTAACACTGTGTGTGTTTGGCCTCTCTCTCTCTCGCATACACACACACAGATGGATCACAGCATGTTTCCGCTGTAAACACAGCAGAAGTCCTGAATAAAAGATCAGCAAGTACTCAAAACATAGACATTTTAATACACTATAAATAACTCATTCGGGAGGAGACCGTAACATTTTCTTAAGGAAACAGCAGCACTTGCATGGTAGCCAATAAATAGTGTAAAGGTTTAGTTTATGCCTACTACAGTACATACTACTGAGCATAATACACTAATAATACAATACTGCACAGTATACAGTAAATTGTAGGCTAGTATTCCATTCCATAAAAAAACAACAATGAATGGTTACATTTGCATTTGCAAGGAAGGGCAATTACAATAAAGTATGCAAATATTGAATTCAGGTGTTCCAATCACTTCCATGGCCACAGGTGTATAAAATCAAGCAGCTAGGCATGCAGACTGCTTCTACAAACATTTGTGAGAGAATGTGTCGCTCTCAGGAGCTCAGTGAATTCAAGCGTGGTACCGTGATAGGTTGCCACCTGTGCAATAAGTCCATTCGTGAAATTTCCTCACTACTAAATATTCCACGATCAACTGTTAGTGGTATCATAACAAAGTGGAAGCAATTGGGAACAACAGCAACTCAGCCACGAAGTGGTAGGCCACGTAAAATCACAGAGCGGGGTCAGCGCATGATGAGGCACACAGTGCGCAGAAGTCGCCAACTTTCTGCAGAGTCATTAGCTACAGACCTCCAAACTTCATGTGGCCTTCAGATGAGCTCAAGAACAGTGCGTAGAGAGCTTCATGGAATGGGTTTCCATGGCCGAGCAGCTGCATCCAAGCCTTACATCACCAAGTGCAATGCAAAGCGTCGGATGCAGTGGTGTAAAGCACACCGCCACTGGACTCTAGAACAGTGGAGACGTGTTCTCTGGAGTGACCAATCATACTTCTCTGTCTGGGTTTGGTGGTTGCCAGGAGAACGGTACTTGCCTGACTGCATTGTGCCAAGTGTAAAGTTTGGTGGAGGGGGGATTATGGTGTGGGGTTGTTTTTCAGGGGTTAGGCTTGACCCTTAGTTCCAGTGAAAGGAACTCTTAATGCTTCAGGATACCAAGACATTTTGGACAATTTCATGCTCCCAACTTTGTGGGAACAGTTTGGGGATGGCCCCTTCCTGTTCCAACATGACTGCGCACCAGTGCACAAAGCAAGGTTCATAAAGACATGGATGAGCGAGTTTGGTGTGGAGGAACTGGACTGGCCTGCACAGAGTCCTGACCTCAACCCGATAGAACACCTTTGGGATGAATTAGAGCGGAGACTGTGAGCCAGGCCTTCTCATCCAACATCACTGCCTGACCTCACAAATGCGCTTCTAGAAGAATGGTCAAAAATTCCCATAAACAATTTGAGGCTGTTATAGCTGCAAAGGGTGGGCCAACTCCATATTAAACCCTACAGATTAAGAATGGGATGTCATTAAAGTTCACATGCACATAAAGGCAGGCGTCCCAAAAAAATTTGGCAACATAGTGCATTTTGCGTGTTGAATATTCTATCAATCTAAGGGAGACTGGGAGATTTTCAAACCTTAAATTTCTGAAGAAAAAAAAGAGAAAAACTACACACCTTGAACTGAAATTCTACAAATCAAAGTCTGAATGGAGTTTGTGTTATATATACATCTATAAAGAGAGCAAAATAGAGATATGAAAGAGAGCTATCACACCATTTACTGCACAGTTCATTTCTCTGAAGTAAGTAGGGCAGATGCTCCGTAGGGTCCATAATGTCGACCGAACACAGGACTCAGTAAATGTACGTATGTTTGATTTACTCTGAGTGCTGCAGAAACAATATCAACGCTGCACCACCGGCCCGACTGAAATATTTAGAGCTAGACTCAATTCAGACATCATTTAAAACAAAGATAACTCAATTCAAGTCGATATCTACGTCTTGCTCCCTCACACGGAAAAGATAAAATATTCAGTAGACATCACTTAGAGCTCTAACGGAAAAACACAAAGACCTCATTCAGTCAAGTCCTGGTACCTTGGTAAAAATAACATGAGATCACACACCAATCACAGTGCTCAGAAAACAAAACCCAGGAGTTTTAACCATTTCTGTTTGTGTAACATCAGACACAGATCACACCATATAGAACATCACAAGCATAGTTTTATTCCATTAAAGTGCTCTATAGTGATTATCAGCCCAGCATCATGTCACTCTAAAGGGCTTTTTGCAGTGATAAAGCAATTGAAAGTCATCCTTTTTCAATGAGATTACCAGCATTGACTACAACTACCAGTGCTTGAAGTTGTTCAGGTGAGTACAAAGTGACGTAGTGTGATTTAGACAGTCATTAACTGTTCTGAGAAGACATTCAATGTTCCTAAAATACAGAAACCAGTTTTCAAACCAGTTCTGAGACAGTTTAAACCCATAATGTAGATTTTTCTGTTAAAAAGACCAAAGAAAAGTGATTAAAAAAAAAGAGTTGGTTTTGAAAAATGTTTAGCTAAATATACATTGACATTCAGTTTTACACAAGTTAATACTGTGAATAGACAATTTTTCCTGTACAAAACTGAAAAAACGTCATTGAACTTTCAATAAAGTTACATAAGTGAACAGTTCACTTGTAGATTAATGTTTAAGTGAACACATTAACTCAAGTCTAAAGGCTAGTTCACATCACTTCAACAAATACCAGCATTTCAAATATTCTAATGTTGGATGTTGGCTTTACAATGTTGAGAAACACAATTGCAATTTCCACTCTTCCCCCAACAAACACAAACTGTGTGAACACACTGACAACATCTAGAAATTGGTGTTTGTAGATTGGAGAATGAGTCTTAAAGGGATAGTTGACCCCAAAGTGAAATACTCACACTCATAAATACATCCAAAACTATGTAAGATTCATTCTTCTGTGAAACACAAATGTCAAAGAAGTGAAAAAAGTCAATGTGGTCCAGTGTTGTTTTGTTCCAAAGGTTCCTCAAAATATCTTCTTTTTGTGTTCCATAGAATAAAGAAAGTCATGCAAGGTTTAGAACAACATGAGGGTGAGTAAATGATGATAAAATGTTCTTTTTTTGGGCGAACTATCACTTTAAGAGACATTTAATAACCTTCCAGAACCAAGAACCACTCTGCATCAGTGCAGGAAAAAGTGGCGCTTTCTGAATCATAAAATGACAAATGGGACACTCTACAGTCTCATGCACTTCATAATCATGCGTAGGCCATGAGACACGAAGTTCGAGATCTGGGACTCGGCCATTGACAAGAAGTCATTTTAAGACCTTCCAGTTTGTGAAGAAATGGTCGACTACATGTTTTTAGACATTTGTAAGTCTGCTATACATTCTCCAGTTTATCCGCCATCTATAAAATACATTTACATATAAATGGGTTACACTTTATTTTGGTATTCCACTTTACACACTCTACTAACTATAGCCGCTTTTCCACCAAAATTACCTGGAACAATTTGTCCCAGGAACATTTTTTCCCCCAGACCTGTTGCTGTCTGCATTTCCATCGTGGTCTAAAGTACCGTGAAGATTAAGTCCGGTGACGTAGGGCTGCGTGCGACTTTCCAGTTCCAGCTGGATTTTGTCCTCCGCATATAAGCTTAATACTTGTCAGTCAGCTCCTCACTCTCGTGATAAATGAAATCTGACTCCTGCTGCTGATCTGCGCTGCGACTCTCTTTTGGCTCAGGCCATAATGAGCAGACACGTTCAGGTTTTAATTATAATGTCTGTTCTCTAACTGAACTAAATGATTTTTATTACTATAAAAAAATCAAAACGACGGTGAGGGGCAGTGGTGTGGCGGGCAAGTGATGTAACCGGTGTTGTGGCTGAACACCGGTAACACGACTATCGCAACAAGCCTAGTTAGTAGAATAAGTTGACATGTAGTTGCAAAGTTACTTTTAGTCAGTAGAAAGTCTGTTGGGGGACCATTAAGATAGTGTTAGCAGATATTAAAGAGACAGTCTACTTATCTAATGACTGCTAGTAGACAAGTAGTTGCAAAGTTACTTATAGTTAGTAGAATGTCTAAAGTGGAAATAAAGTGTTACCGAAAAATGAGTCACTTTGGCAGTTCCTCTTTGGGTTGTGGTTTTGAGCAGCAATTAGATCCAGCGAACAGTGATCTGAAGACATTGCTCTTCCTCTTTCCTGTCCTGCCCTTTCCGGGCGATTGTTCTGAGAGGCATATGGACTTCCGGAGTGTGCCGATGCGCCGCTCGTGTTCACGGATCTTGCACTGCAGGTGGTTCTGGATGGCAAATCCCAGTGACTCCATATCCAGCGACGCTCCATACACTTCCCACGTCATTCCCTGCTCATCCCAGATGATCTGCTGAGGTGCACCATTCTCCTCCTTTTCTCCGTCCACTTCTCCTGTTCTCCCAGAGTCGAGCGGCCTTATAGAGCCCTTGGAGATCTTGTCCGGCACCCCGGGTGAAAGTTGACAAGATGCGCCGAATTCGCTGACAGTGACTTTCGGCGGAACCGAACCAAGAGTTTGCGGCGACTGGCTACGAAGTTCGATCTCTATTTGACACACATGTTGAAGAGGTTTCTGGCTATTGGGAGACTTGTAAGGAGGTGGACCTAGAAATCTAGGCTTGGCTCCCATTGATCTGAGGTCTGGTAAGGCTACAGTTGGCAACCAATCAGAGTCTGAGTTGCTATCGGGGTTGAAATCATTGTGTAGGCCCAATTTAGGGTTGAGGTTAACCTCAGGGTTCAATTGACGGGGTTGAGAGTCACGGACCGGACTCATGTCTGTGGATCTGCTGCAGACCTCCATGACCGCCTGGACCTCAATGTCAACGTACACCGGATGCAGATCCGCCTGCAGTGCTACATCCTTTGTTTCGGTTACTGGGAAACCTTCAGTTGTCAAGCAATCATTCAGTTGCTTGGATGTCAGAATCTTTATCTTTTCATGCATCACTGTATCCGTCTTGACCTCAGTCTGCATTTTTTCCTTCTTAATATCTGCTTCACCCTTTCTCTCTCCTGTCAGTCTCCTTTCCTCCTTTCCTTTCTGTCTCTGACTATTCCCTGCATGCTTCTCTTGGGTTCTGACATTTGCATCAGTCTTGTCTTCAGGCTCTTTCAGCTGTTCAGTAGAGGGGTCTGTTGCTTGTTTCGATGACAGCGAGGAGGTTTGCTTGCACCCTATTGAGCAAATCACGGTGAGGTCTCTTTCCTGAAGGACAGTGTCCTCTCTTTCATCTCCTAGCGTTTCTCCTTCTCTCTCAATCCTGCTCTTTATCACTTGCTCCTGGCGTCCCTGAGGACTCTCTCCTGCTGCTTTCGCCCCCAGTTGCAGTTTGCTCTCCACCACAGTGTCAATCATTTTATCTTTAGGAGAAGTCGATAGCGGTCCCTCTTTGGCCGTAACTCTTCTATTACGCTCAGTTTTGTCCACTTTGAGAGATGCAGGGTGGGATAGTTTAAGTTTGGGGCTGGAAGTGGCTCGAGGAATGTGCGAAAGAGAAGTCCGGTTGAGACTCTTGGGAGAGTCGGTAGAGGAAATCTGGGAAGCAGAAGCTGTTTTGTGAAGCGTCTGTTGTGGGGAGTCTGCGGAGCCCATGATATGAGACGCTGAGGCTGTCTTTTGGATATTTTTGGGAAATGTTTTCGCTTGTAGCTTCTTCTCATGGCTTGCATTTGGGGATCTCAGTTTTAGCCCACTGGGTTGAGGTTGACTGGATAAACTTAAGACCTCCACTCCAGATGCAGTTGCTTTGGTTGGTTGATTTGATGCTATTTTAGTCATAGCGGTTGTGTTGACTGTTCTTGCAGTGACCTGCTTGGTCGTAGCTAAGTGCATGGTGGGTATTCGCGACGCAGCTGTGGATGCAGGGAGGGGTTCTGCGGCTGGAATGGCAGTGGTAGCTAATGCTGTGTGTTTTAGTGTTTTTACATGGCCAGTGGATTCCTTGGAGTTGGATATCTCCTCTTGCTCTTTAGCTTCTACTTCAATCCCATGATTCTCTCTAAGTCTTGTCCTGGTTCCAGGAGAGATGTTTCCCTTTCTGTGCTGTCCTGAGGGCTTGGTCTCAGAATCCCAGCATGCCTTGGGTTTATCGTTTCTGGGCGGATGAAGGAAAGCAGGTCGGGATTCCATGAAACCAATCCAAATGAATATCCTTATGGGAGCTCTGATTTAGTGATGTCTTAGTAGTGGGTATGACACATCTGGCATGACAAGAGAAAAACAGCAGATTCAAAATAAAACTATAAATACTAATCTTTCAAGGAAAATTGATGCTATTTGATGGATTTTCAAACCCTTAGTAGTGGGTTTGATCTTAAGGGTTCCTCAACAAATCATTTACTATGTCTTTAGATTTTCCAAATAGTTTTATTATTCTGTGTGAAATATCTAAATAAAGTGTCCGAAAAAGGATAAACAAGCATAATGAATTGTTTTAAGAGCACTGCCATACGGTAACCACTTGTTTTCGTGGCACATTAAAATGTGCAGAAGCATTTTCAATTCATCAACATAGAGCAGGATAAACAGAACGAGAGAGGAAACAATCATTAAGAGGCCCATCTGTGTCATATCTTCATTGATCAAACTTTTGAATTCACATTGGATAGATGGAAGTTACTGGGTTTATTGATTTTTTATATAAGTACTGATGTAATGACTGTACCTTTAAGGCCCACTACATTTTAAATTTTTGTTATTGAATGAACTTATTGTTAAAATTACTATATTGAAGATATTCCAGTTGCGTTTTGGTGATTAAATCAAATGTTCTTACTGCATGTTAGAATAATCGTATGCATCGAAACAATGTTTTTATAAAAGGAAACACATACAAAACTAATGAAAGCAGGTTTTGAATGCCGGCTGTTTTACAAATGCAATCAGTTTTTGGTTTTGAAAATGTTTTTAGAGGCAATCTTAAGCCACTTTAGGAAGGACGTGTCAAAAACCCTAAAACACAGACCAGCATGACTAGGCTGTTGATAAAAAACATTTATTCTCCTATTTATTCTCTCGTCTACATGAATATAATGTAACATTTAATTCGATTCGAATATGTTCAAACTACTTAACGCGTGATCCTAATGTACATATTTGAGATATGATGAGTAATATGGTAAATGTACAGAGATTATCGACGTCCATGGCTAGACACAAGACCAAAACATAAGTAAACACTATCGCTTTATCAAAAAAGTATGGACCACAAACACGTCTTCTTGAGTAAATATTACACGCACAATTATACTCACTATTTAATGCCTCCCAAATCGATCAAGACGATGTCCACGGTGTGTGCTCTCTTCTGAATGAACCTCCGTCCGTGCGGATGCTGAAACTGTGGAGCGTTTTTCCCTCTCATGCTTGAATAAATGACGACGCTGCGTTTTGCATCCGAAACGCGCACGCGCAGGCGCGCACTCGAGCTGCAAGAGAAGCATAGAATGATGATGAATACAGGTCCCTTATTGATTTAGTTTGATGTGAGCCTCATTTTTCCAAAACATCAACTGCCATGTTCCAGTTGTGAGCGTTGGATCGCCAGGCTTTCTTTCCGTTCAGCTGGGAATTCGCCAGAAAGCAATTGCATGATGTTCTTGATAAACATATAAATGCATCTGCATTTTAAACATAAGTTACTTAACCCCTTAGACCGATTTTAATTGTGTGAACAAAACTTTAAAATATCTAATTTAATATCGAATATTCAATATCTTATTCCAATAGACTGTAATATGATTCAGTCTCCTTATAAATTACCTAAATGTGCCATTTATTCACATTCACAATTACAGCTCATGCTGAATTCTATAAAAGAAATCTTGAATTTCCCACAAGTAATTATGACTTTATAGTGGCATTCAGGTGCAAATAAATATTATAATCATCAAACGCCACAAACTATGACTATAACAGGATAATGGATTGTCATAGTAACCTTAACAAATGCTTAACTCTCCTTTTCAAACTATATAACAAATCCATACACACACTGGCATTTGAATAAGTAGCAAAAATCTATACTTAACAGTTTGTTCAGATCTCATTAAATCTACTTTATCTGTCATACTAAAGTTGTTGCTGGTACAATGGCAGGGCTTTGGCTGCCTAGTAACCACTAATGACTGTCAGCAGCACCTGAGCTGATGGGACGCTTTAAGTGAGATTACACTGGCCCACAGGGGCCGACATCATATCAGAGTAGAGTATGTATATTTCTGCACGTCATAAATATATATTATGTCATGCACTGACTCCACATAATGCTCTCAATGTGTGGCTATATATATATATATACAGGGGTTGGACAATGAAACTGAAACACAGTAGTTTATTAGTATGGTGTAGGGCCTCCTTTTTGTCACCAATACAGCATCAGTTCATCTTGAGAATAAGATACAGGTCCATCTCAGTGGTCAGAGGGATTCTGAGGCATTCCTCTTCCAGAACAGTGTCCAGGTCACTATGTGATGCTGGTGGAGGAGAACGTTTTCTTGCTCCTCCAAAGTTGCTCAGTAATATTTAGATCTGGTGACTGTGCAGGAGATGTTCAACTTCACTTTCATGTTCATCAAACCACTCTGTCACCAGTCTTGCTGTGTGTATCGATGCATTATCATGCTGATTCACAGGCGCACCTTCAGGTTACAATGTTTGAAGCATTAGGTCACGTGGTCCTCCAGAATGGTTCGGGAGTCCTCAGCAGTGACGCTCCATCAAGCACAATAGGGAATGCTGTGATATCGCAGTCTAAACCATCAATGATCCACCCTGATCTTCACTCTGGGCAGCAACAGTCGGGTGTTGAGACTCTTTTGAGCTTCTCCACACTGTGAGACAATGAAGGTGGACATCAATGAAACGTTTGTCATTGGCACAAGTGACCAAAGGTTTGGCTATAGCAGCAGATCCTTTAAGTCCTGTAAGTTATGAGGTGGAGCTTCCATGGATCGGTCTTGTTTGTTCAGCACATCCCACAGATGCTCGATTGGATTGAGATCTGGGGAATTTGGAGGCCAAGTCAACACCTCAAACTCGTTGTTGTGCTCCTCAAACCATTCCTGAACCATTTTTGCTTTGTGGCAGGAGCATTATCCTGCTGAAAGAGGCCACAGCCACCAGGGAATACCGTTTCCATGAAAGGGTGGTCATGGTCTGCAACAATGCTTAGGTAGGTGGTACGTGTCAAAGTGACATCCATATGGATGGCAGGACGCAAGGTTTCCCAGCAGAACATTGCCCAAAGCATCACACTGCCTCCGCCGGCTTGCTTTCTTCCCATAGTGCATCCTGGTGCCATGTGTTCCCCAGGTAAGTGACGCACACGGCCATCCATGTGATGTAAAAGAAAACATGATGACCACCTTCTTCCATTGCTCCGTGGTCCAGTTCTGATGCTCACGTGTCCACTGTTGGCTCTTTCGGTGGTGGACAGGGGTCAGCATGGGCACCCTGACTGGTCTGCAGCTCCATACGCAACAAACTGATGCACTGTGTATTCTGACACCTTTCTATCAGAACCAGCATTAACTTGAGCAGTTTGAGCTACAGTAGCTCGTCTGTTGGATCAGACCACACGGGCCAGCCTTCGCTGAGTCTTGGCCGCCCATGACCCTGTCGCCGGTTCACCACTGTTCCTTCCTTGGAGCACTTTTGATAGATACTGACCACTGCAGACCGGGAACACCCCACAAGAGCTGCAGTTTTGGAGATGCTCTGACCCAGTCATCTAGCCATCACAATTTGGCTCTTGTCAAACTCGCTCAAATCCTTACGCTTGCCCATTTTTCCTGCTTCTAACACATCAACTTTGAGGACAAAATGTTCACTTGCTGCCTAATATATCCACCCACTAACAGGTGCCGTGATGAAGAGAGAGTCAGTGTTATTCACTTCACCTGTCAGTGCTCATAATGTTATGCCTGATCACTGTATACTGTACATACTTCTTAGATGTTTCTCCTAAAATTCCTTAAGTGAAATAAAAATAGACACAAATGAGTCAATAGTTCAATATAATAGTCCTTACAGTAAGAGTAGCAGATCAAATGATCTTGGAAGAATGTTTGAGATCTGTGACTTTTGATGCAGACTTTGAGCGCAGTTTGAGACATTGAGATTTCTTCTGAAACTCTTTCTATTTGTTATGTATTAAATAATTTAAACTACAGCTTAGGAGAATCATTAGATACATCAAACACAATCTATGGCACAAAAACACCTGACTGTGAGTGCTCTGGTCCAATCACAGCGCGGCTCTGAGGCAGCTGTCCGCTCCATCTGTGTGCTCTTTGTTCGAGTGTTGAGCCGCAGTCCTCTTTAGCTCTGTGAGTTTGTTCATGTGTTCACTCTGTCTCTCTCTCTCTGTCCGTCAGTCTCTCTCATGGCCTCCGAGCGTCCGTCCGCTGAGAGTCGCTCCTCGCACCTGAGCTCGGACCCTTCCGTCATCACGGACGCCACAGCCGCCGACAGCATGTGGGAGGAAAGCTTCGACACGGAGAAGTAAGATTCACCTGCTTTACCTTCAAACTGCTACAGTGACCCAAAACTATATTTAAGTCACACTTAAAAATGTTCCAACGGTGATCCGACACACCTGGTTAAAATCTATCATTTAAACCCAAAAACCTTAATTAGTTGATTCAAGTGCGTTTAATTTACTCTGCAGGAAAGTGTCTCTTCAGGACCAGGAATGATAAAATGCAAATAATTTTGGGAAAAAAGAGCAAAATTACTTTAATGCAAAACATTAGACCAAAAGATATTTTTTAGGAAATTATAAAACAAACATCATGCTAAACATAAAAATACAAGGTGTATTTGGACAATTTTTGGTTGAAGTCAGTTCTTTGATAAAGCAGTAACATTCAAACACTCTAAGTCTTAAATTATGCTTATTTAATATAGAATGTCATATGATAAAGATATCTAATTTAATATCAAATATTCAATATGTTATTAACAGATTGTCCTTTTTTTTTAGCTCTATACTCTTACTTTACAACAAATACTAACTCGTGTGTGTTTGTTTACTTTTCAGACAGGCATCTGACAACATTTCTTTTGACTATAACTAAAGATAGAAATAAGCAGCTTTGATCAACAAGGGTTAAATGTGTGTGCTAAATGCTTAAAAACCCTCAATGAACTCAAAAACTATTTTAAAGTTTTTCATCTGAACCGCTGGAATTTCGCGTGATCCTGTTTATTAAAGCTTTCGGATTGGATAGACAGTTGCTTTAATCATTTATTAGCATTATAAGCCTAATTTATTAATAAAATAACATTCATATGATTTAAAGAATATTCAAGCCTGGAAAACGAAAGTTGCAGGATGAGAAACACACTTCAGTTTAATACTTTATACTTCAATAATAGTGATGCTTGACTTACACTGCTGCTCAAAATTATAATGTTTTTGAAAGAAGTCTCTCCTGCTCCCCAAAACTGCATTTATTTGATCACAAGTACAGTAAAAATTGTGAAATATTTTTTACAATTTAAGTTAACTGTTTTCTATGTGAACATATAGTAAACTGTAATTTATTCCTGTGGTCAAAGCTGAATTTTCAGCATCATTACTCCAGTCTTCAGTGTCACATGATCCTTCAGAAATCATTCTAATATGATGATTTGCTGCTCAAGAAACATTTCTGATTATTATCAATGTTGAAAACAGTTTCATATTTTTGTGTAAACTGTGATAGATTTTAATTTTCAGGATTCTTTAATGAATAGAAAGTTCAAAAGAGCAGCATTTATTTGAAATAGAACATTATAAATGTTTTTACGGTCACTTTTGATCAATTTAATGCATCCTTACTGAATAAAAGTACTAATCTCTTTAAGAAAAATAAAATCTTACCCTGGCACTTTTGAACAGTAGTGCAGCAAATAAGTAAATAAAACTTTGTTCATTCAAATGAAACATGAGCATTCACGCTAAAAGTTCTGTATTATCATGTATTGAGATTCATTTTGAATGAAGGCTGTCTTGAAACTTTAATGTGATTGGACTAGAAACCGTCTCAGACTGAAATGGATCTGTCGTGTCAGCAGAGAGGTGAATATTTCTCCCAATCCTCCTTGTGTTTGTTTCAGTCATGGCGTGAGCACTAAGAGAGATTACTCACCCGTGTCCTGGAGCGAATACTTCGAAATGATGGATGATGTGGTTATCGGGTCAGGAGAAACTAAGGATATATCCTTCACACATCAGCATTGAGTGTTTGATATGACAGGAGCCGTCAGTGTGTGTGTGTGTGTGTGTATACATGACAGATGTGTGTATGATTATTATTCCTTGACTGAGGTGTGTGTACGTGTTTCGTGTGTATAAGAGCGGTCAGGACGGTCCACTGCTGGTTCTGCTTCATGGAGGAGGACATTCGGCCCTGTCCTGGGCAGTGTTTACGGTACATGAACACACACACACTTGAACACACACACACTCATACACACACACACACACAGAACACAGCCTAAATCAAGATCACATGAAGTGAAGTTTCTCTCGACAGGCAGCGATGACCAGTCGGGTCACTTGTCGGGTTCTGGCCATGGATCTCAGAGGTCACGGTGAGGTCAAACTTCAAGCTTTAGTTTAATGTTAGTACTCGTGTGCACTGATCTGAGTAATATAATCACCAACAGGTGCGACGCAAGTCAGGCACGCGGACGACCTTTCCACACAAACCATGTCCAGGTAACACACACACACACACACACACACACACACACACACACACACACACACACACACACACACACATCATTAACGGGCTGTAGTATTCAAATCTTGTGTAAATTCTAACCAATCCCCTCCTTTACTCACAGAGATGTAGCCAATGTGGTGCGAGCTACATACGGAGAGATCCCGCCCCCTATTATCCTGGTGGGTCACAATGTGGGCGGAGCCATCGCGGTGCACGCGGCCAGTGGAACTCTGCTGCCCTCTGTGGTCGGGCTGGTGGCCATCGACGTGGTGGAGGGTGAATATCAGTGGAGAATCTGTTCATATGAACAACCATCATAGACAAGATTCCTGCACTGTTCAAACACAAACATTTTTGACTTTTTTTTTTAATTAAATACTTATTATAAAGGTTTATATATGATATTATATGATATATAGTTACTGTTATTACTGCATTGACACTATTCTTTAAGAGCTGCTGTGCAGCCAAATAATATACCAGTTATCAATGTAAAGCTGCTTTGACACAATCTACATTGTAAAAAGCGCTATATAAATAAAGGTGACTTGACTTGACTTGATTACTGCAAAATAATAATAATGAACAATAAATCAATAGACAAATATACAAATAAATAAAATTAACTAATGAAATTAACAAATTGAAAAGAAATATAAAGAATGTATATGTAAATTAAAATAAATATGATTTAGTATTAAAATGTAATAATTAAAAAAAAATACAATACACAGAAATATTAAGTGAAAAAGAACATTTTAATTAGCTAATAAAAAACTAGTTATTACATTATAAACCAAACTTATCACAATTAATTATAGGATTGCCTTATCTATGAAGGATTCAATGCTGGTCTAAATTTTGGCAGGAACACTGTTATAATAATAATAATAATAAAGAAATATTAAATTAATATATAAATAAACAAGAAATTTACTATACAAAAACAATAAATATTAAATAAGAAATATACTATATAAATAAAAATAAATATTAATAAGTATTAAAGTGTACAATTTTATAAATTATGTTTTAGTGGTGAATAACACCAAACTACTACTGCAGTTGTATTTAAAAAATTTGACACCATTAACCATTAGCTTTTTTTTTTTGATTGATCGTCTTGTATTGGGATAGCTGACAATACGCTTCCTTGGTTTTCATGCTAAAACAGTTTGTCCAGATTAAGAATGATCAATCAGAGCCCGTCTCAGTTACTCACGGTGTCCCACAGGGCTCAGTGTTGGGTTCGCTTTTATTTTTATTATTTATATAAAGGATTTAGCTCTGATTTGGGTCAGAGATATGTGTGGCATTATTGATCGTGTGGTTTGCGTTCTCTTATGCAGGCAGTGCGATGGACGTCTTACACAGCATGCAGAACTTCCTGAGAGGACGACCCAAATCCTTCAAATCCATCGATCACGCCATTGAATGGAGGTCAATATCGCTTATTATTAGAGCGACTCTTATCTGCTCTGAAAATACTGAAAATAGTGCAAACACACACATGACTACAGCGCAGAAACATGGCAGAATTTATACAAACTGTTTGTTGAGAAATTTAGACCAGGTCCATTTAATCCAGATCTTTTAGCTTCCTGCTGAACAAACCGTCACAAAATATTCACTTTCTTTTAGGAGTGACGATTATAAGATGCTCTTGGTCTGGAAACAGACAAATCCCAACCCTGCTAACTCTAAACCAAAGCATTAACTAACCCTAAAATGTTGACAAGAATGTTGTTCAAGCCCCAACAAGAACTGAACATGTCCTGCTTAGCAAAATCACAGCATGGTCTGTAAGATTTTTTTTTTAATATTTCTGCTCAGCAAGGCAGCATTTATGTGATCAAAAATACAGTAAAAATTGTGAAATATTTTTATTATTTAAAATAACTATTTTCTATTTGAATATATAGTAAAATGTAATTTATTTCTGTGATCAAAGCTGAATTTTCAGCATCATTACTCCAGTCTTCAGTGTCACATGATCCTTCAGAAATCATTCTAATATGATGATTTGCTGCTCAAGAAACATTTATGATTATCAGATTATAGACTATATGTATTCAGACATTGTTTTCTCGAACAATTCTTTTCGCAGTGTAAAAAGCGGACAGATCAGAAACCTGGAGTCTGCTAAAGTGTCAATGGTGGGACAAGTGAGACGGTAACATCTGGCCACACGCGGTTTGCATTCTCTACTCAAAGTAAGTGGTTTGAGCTCACTGAGCCTGTCTCTGTGTGTCAGGTGTGAGGTGGAGGAAGGAGACGCGGCCGAGCCGGTGAGTCCGGCGACTGAGAGCATGGCCGAGGGTCACGAGGAGTTTTACGACCTGAACTACGTCACGGATAAAGCTGAGAGCAGCACATCCGCAGAGGTGAGTCTCTCTCTCAACACACATGCTTTGAGCATTTTGGAAATGTGCCATGATATTTCTGTGGTATTCTTTGAAGTAGCATGCAAGCACCATTGTATATGAATATGGTAATCAAATTAACATGGTATTGTTAATATCTGACAATCACTGTACCATGCCTACACACTTTTTAGTTCCCTTATAAATATACTGCCACACATTATTGCATTACGCAAATGAATGCAGATGGAAGCCCATTTCCACCACATATGAAAAAAATCAAGTCGACACACTATGTAATAACTAGCATAAATTTCATGATTTCTCATTTTTATGTCATAATCTCTACTTTATCTTCTAATTTTAACTTCATGACATAATTTCAATGTTTTATATTATAATTGATGTTTTATCTCATCATTATGACTTAGTATTTCATGATTTTTGTCATGAAAATTTAAATGACTTACTATGTCGAAATTATGACATACTACGTCATGATTATAAGTCAAAATTGATAAAAAAATTATTTTAACTTAAAAAATATAATTATGAGATAAAAAGTCATAACTTAGCAAGTCATATTTTCTATTTTTAGGTCATTATGACAAACTACATCATAATTATGACAAAATTCTCATAACTTTTTTCAATGACTTTTTATCTCATAATTATGAATTAGTATCTCATAATTTCCCATTTTAAGTCATTATGAGATCATTATGAGTCTTTTTATCTCATAATTGACTTAGTATGTCAATTTCAACTTTTTATCTCAAAATTTTGGTGACCTAATGTCATAATTTTCAATTTCAAGTCATGATATTAAAAGTCAAAATTGACAAAATCTCATGACTTAATTATGACTCAATTTTTTATCCGAATGACTTAAAAATTTAAATGACTTAGTGTCATAATTTTCAGTTTTAAGTCATTAGATAAATTTTGAAATTGACAAAAAATTCACCTTGTCCTAATGACTATTACATAATTATGACTTTACAATTTAAGTCATAAGTCAAAATTATGACAAACAACATTATAATAAAGTAAGTTATGCCATAAAAAGTTGATTCTTTTATCATGTCATAGTTAAGAGATAATTTTCCATTTTATGTCATAATTACAACCTTTGAATCTCATAATTTGATTTACCAAAGGATGCATTTTTTCTTATGTGGCGGAAACTGGTTTTAGTCTGAAATACAGCTATTGGTCACAGGCACCTATATTTAAACTTATTTAACCTTTGACCCATCCATGTGCAATTGAACAAACAGTGCATGATAAACAACTGAGTGTAATCAACGTGCATGAGTGTGTGTGTGTGTATGTGTGTTTGTTTCAGCCTTGCAGTGTGTACAGCTGGAAAATTGATCTGTCTAAAGCCGAGAAGTACTGGGACGGCTGGTTTAGAGGGATATCGAACCACTTCCTGTCCTGCAATGTCCCAAAACTCCTACTGTTGGCAGGCAAGAGACACTGACCAATCATATCACTCGTCTGAATGAGCACGGCCAATCAAATCACTCATCTGAAACACATGAAATAGACATAAGAGTATAATAGCTAGTTATTCTCTTTTTAAGGAACAGTCTACATAATACAAAACTTTGAAAATATTGTTGTCAAAACCAAATGATGCCGATGTGAGTTGGTGCAGAGAATCATTTATGTTCACGTATCAGTTAAAATGCTCAGTTGTGTCAGAGTTTAATGTGAAACGTGCCCTGTGTTCAGGCATTGATCGACTGGACAGAGATCTGACCATTGGACAGATGCAGGGTGAGTCTGTGACTGATCAATACTGTGAGAACAATCATTCAATCGTTTAAATCGGACATTGAAATCTATTTAAATTATTTTAAAAATGCCTCATCCATTAATCACAAACGGCTATGGTCGACCTGACCAGCACTGAGAAAAGTCCAACAGTGATTTACACCTAAATAATGGCAATAATATTACTGGCTAGTCTGAATTCAGAGATACTGTCTGCTGTTCTATCCATTTATTCTATTTCTATGGCTTCTGTAGGCAAATTCATGATGCAGGTGCTGCCCCCATGTGGACACGCAGTGCATGAGGACATCCCAGATAAAGTAAGTCTATATATCATATGTACACTATTCTATTCATAAGTTTTTCCTTAAGAAATTATTACTTTCATTCAGCAATGATGCATTAAAGTGATCAAAAGTGACAGTGAAGACATTTATAATGTCACAAATGATTTCTATTTCAAATAAATCATGTTCTTTTGAACTTTTTATTCATCAAAAGACCCTGAAAACAAAAGTTTGTAATAATGTTGAAAATTCAGCTTTGATTACAGAAATAAATTACATTTTATCATATATTCACATAGACAACAGCTATTTTAAACTGTAATAATATTTTATTTTAATCAAATAAATGCAGACTTTGAACACTGACAACACTAATTCTAAAGCTTTGCCTTGCGATCCAAGTATTCTTCTTTATAAATATTAATTATGCACAGATGATTTGATTTTGTTATTCATGTTTAACACGATGGATCACCGTTTTATTGTAATATTTAATTTGGTGCCTTTTTCAGGTGGCAGATGCTCTGGCAAGTTTTATAATCAGACACAAATTTGCTGAAGCTCGCAGCGAAACTAAAAGGTGAGTTAATAACCAATAATTATATATATATATATATATATATATATATATATTTGGTATAAAATAACATTTAAAAGAATAAAAACACTTTATGCTGAAGTCTACAGAAACTGCATGTCATTCTCTCTCACGTCTTTACCGCAGTTCCTCGTACCCGTTCATGCGGTGAGGAGTGAGGGTGAGTGACATTATTATCTGTTTTCTTGTCTGTAAATGATTCGTCACTGTGTGTTGTTAGTTGTGTAACATCTTTCTGTTCTGCCTGCGTTCATACACACAAACTAAACTAAACGTCTCTGTCCCTCAGATGAAGCAGAAGACACAGAGAAACCTCCAGCAGATCAAAACATCCTTCATGCAGCAGAAACATCTTACTTTCACCATAAATCCAAAGATTATGTCACTATCCTGAGTTTAGAATAAAGCTTAGAATGTTCATTAGCTGTTTTGGAATTTCCAGTTTAACTGACAAGAAACATTGTAACATTTAAATGTGGCGGAATCATGTGACGGAATCATGTGACATCATCAAAGGCAACAGATGTGAAACACTGTGTAAAAATGAGAAGGACAAAGTTTAGCCCAAAAAAAACTGACATTAAAATTTATTAATATTCAAAGCACAGTCTGACTGAAACACGTGCAAAGTACTGAGCGTGAAAGGGAACAAACCTCTACTGAGTGTGTGTGTGTGTGTGTAGTGTGTAACACAGCGAGTGTGTGTGAACATACAAACTTGTGACTGAAATCCCAATCTCGAAATGAACTCCAACCTCTAAATACATAAAGTGCATGATGGAAATACTTGGCAATTAAAGAGAAAACAAACAGCTCTCATACAGACAAAATTATCCTCCTATTTACAATATACAGTCAAACCGAACGAGGAAGAACGAGTTACGGAAACAGTGCGCCGGAAAATGATCATTTATTCACCCTCATGTCTGAAAGCTGTTTGAATATAGTGCGAACATCATCTGAACTACTTTATGGTGAGTTTTGAAGAAAGAAAAATGAAAAATAAAAGATTTGGAAGGACATAAGGGTGAGTAAACAATGGCAGAAGGATCATTTCTGGGGCGAACTGTCCCTTTAAACGGAATCCACTAAAATCACAAGTGGACAGGGCATGTGGCATGCACAGCAAACATCACATGTCCCGCTCCACACAATCCAAAGAGCACTTCCTAGAAATCCCACAGTTTTTTCCCCTCACAATGTCCATCCAGGTCTGGCATCTTTGGTGAGGGCCAAATCCCGAAAAACCCTCCAAGAGGAAGGCGTCTAAATACTGCGATACTCTTTTTTTTTTTTTTCTCTTTAATACTGCAGAACTCTCGAGCACATCAAATGCTTCTCTATAGAAAAATAAACCACTTCTTATCGGATTCAAAATAGTCTTTAAATGCGTTCTTTCAACTGCGCTGGGATCACGGACAACGGTAAATCGGGCAGCGAACGCTGCAACAGTAGGAGAGGAAGGATCTGATTGTCGAGCAGAGCAGAACCGATTATCTGCCAAGTGCTTTAGCTCAAGTGCATACTGTAGTGTACACTTTGGGGCAATGGTCTACGAGAAAGAACCCTGCTTTTCAGAGAAAAAGGAAGTAAGATGAAATGAACGTAACGTCGGCAGGCAGTGTGTTTTACGGCAAGTCACTGGCCAGAATTCCACTGAGATTAAAGCCCGTTCAACCGGTCTAAGCCCGTCGCCGTGGTTGTCAATTCTGGTGGTCGCGGTGGCTGTGGCTAAATCAGCACTTTGGGTCGTCGGAGGGCGTGTCAATGTCCAAGTGCCCCGCCCCTGTAGCGAGAGACCCCTCTGAACTGCCGCTGGCTATTAGCTGTAACTCACCTGTGGAGGAAAAACACTGTCATATTAATATTAATGTCCACATTTGCATGCTATCCTTACTAATAAACATGTGAGATTAAGAGTAAGTGTGTCCCAAGCTGTTCTACATTGCAAACAGTCAAATGCCCAAAGAAGTATGCTTAACTGTATTGAATGTGCACTTGTAGTGTAGTTAAAACCTTAAATGTAAATTAAAAAAAAAAAAAAAAAAAAAGTACTTGCAGATAATATAATATTAAAGGGGACCTATTATGCCCCTTTTTACAAGATGTAAAATAAGTCTCTGGTGTCCCCAGAGTGTGTATGTGAAGTTTCAGCTCAAAAATATCCCAAAGAAATGTTAAAATGGCTACTTTTGGGGTGTGAGCAAAAACACGTTGCTTTTGTGTGTCCCTTTAAATGCAAATGAGCTGCTGCCTTTTAAAAAGAGGGCGGAGCTTCAAGAGCTCATGCAACAACAAAACAGGACAATCTCACGCACTAAAAATGTCAGAAACTGTCAGTAGCGGTGTTCAGTTCTGATGCCAGTACAGAGCCAGAGAATATTTGCAGCAATTGAATGTCTGAAAACACTTCCCACTTAAGTATATTCTTTATAAGTGCATTATTTCTGTAAATACTCGAGGGTGTTTGCTATTTACATGGGATTATCATCCAAGTATGCATGCTTTTTTGTACCAATATTACCCACAATGCCTTGCACTACAGTAGAGGAGGACATTGCGGAAATCTGACGTTCGTGTTTATGTACTCTTTCGCACACCTACTTTGTTCGGTTGGCATGGTGTCCTGGGACAGGGGCTCAGAGTCCAGGAGGACCTGAGGGAGACCCACCATCCTCACACCAGGGTCACGCCCCCCAGCGACATCCCCCGCCATGACATCATCACTCATCACCATGGCGTTGAGAGCCACACCCCCCACAGCGAGCTCGTAGTCCAGAGGAAGTTCGTTCAGACACTCGGCACTCGACTGCACACCAACAGAGCAGAATTACACTACATTCATAAAATGCCACAGAATTACCCTACATACTGTACATACTAAAGCAATTCAGTGATTTTACCAGGGTTATTATAGTTAACTAAAACTAATACCATAAAATAAACTTTCGCTACTTGAAATAAAATAATAATAATAAAGTGCATTTATTTAACAGTCCGCATTAAATTGAGTCTGTCTGAACTTCATGCTAAGTTCATTTCTCTCAACTCATTTGTCTGCCAACTCAAGGACAAAAAACACGTCCAAACAGCACATGACATTAGGGTTGACTCTTGTTTGAATTTTAACAATTCCGATTCTGCTTGTTAAATCTCATTCTTATCAATTCCTAATTTCGATTCCAATAAGGTAAAAAAAAAAAAAAAAAGTATTCTAAGACTTATTGCAAAACATTTCACTGTAGCTGAATACCATGAACAAGAATCAACAGGCTAAAGAACACTTACACAATGATCTTGATGATGATGATGATGTCTATAGTTTAAAAATACCATAGCAAAAACAACTAGCCTAACTAATATACATTCCAAGCATTATTAAAGACAAGTAAACACTCAGTGTTTAAAAAAGAACAAATAAACAATTTAGCAAATCGCACAAATAAATATAGCTGAACAAAGATACGACTGAAGTGTGTTAAGATTTCCAGGTATTCAGGTACAGAAACTGTAATCAAGTTTATAATTAAAATATACATTACAAATATAGTTACAATAGTTATTCAGTCAAGAACAGCAAGTGTCTTTTGTTGTTTATTAACGTTGTTATAGAGACGGCAGCAGGAATATTAGGCTGCTGTCACTTTAAGAGCTGCACGATATAATGTTACACATGCGTTTTCTTTGTCAACTGTTTACGTTCACTGAACTGACTGTGACTACGAGAATATTTTGACATTTTTGTGTGTATTTGTCTGTTCAAGTGCAAAAACGTGTGGAAGAGAACTCAGTTCAGTATCACGCACTATACAGTATGAGCGGCGGCTTTCTGTGCTCATGTTTTGGTTGTGTGCGCAGCACAGAAAACAGCGCACGTGTCCTCCTGGGCTTGAATGGTTTAAAATCACATTAAAATCCACACACAGGAACCGATAAGCAGAATCGAAATATGCGTTTTTTATCGAACCACTGATTCTTGGAAATTTGGAATTGATACCCATCCCTATATGACATGCTAGGCTGCCCTCTGTACAGCGACGAAGAGAGAAAAACACCAACCGTGAGGCCGAGAGCTTTGAGGATGTTCATTTTACACATGGGACACGTGCGATGGTCCACCAGCCACGGGTCGACACAACCTTTATGAAACAGATGCCTGACAGACAGAGAGAAACATGTGATCATCAGTCCAACACAGAATGTTTTACTCTTGCTAGCCAATCGTTTTATTTCAATCAAACAGTTTCATTTCAATGAATTTGTAAAACATTCACAGCTTCTATTGAGCCATCTAAAAGGTCTTGTGCCCCATTTTACATCCTTTTAGAATAATTATTAATTCTGTTGGAGATAATTGGTTGTATTCAGTATATAATTTACATAGACAGTTATAATAGTAATAAATAAAAGTATTTAATAGTATTTAAAAGTATATGTAATATGTATGTGTATGTGTGTGTATATATATATATATATATATATATATATATATATATATACACACACACACACACACACTTTTAAATACTATTAAATATTTATTTATTTTTTAAACGGTTTACGATTATGTTATCACCATATTTGAGATGCACAGTTAAATACTGTTATAATACTGATTATTTAAATTAGTAATTAAATATAATATATAAGAACTTATAATAATTAAGTACAGTTACAAGGGATGCTCATAATTAACCGGTTAATAGTTAATCAACAGTCATTTTAACAGTAATCAACAATTTTGACTAATTAATACTATCGGTTAAATGGTTTCAAAGTAATTTTTTAAGATATTTTAAAAACATTTGCTGCATGGTTGAAAAATACACTACATACATAAAATTGAGCTTTTGAGAGATAAAAACATAAGTTGCATACAAGTCACATTTTATTATTACGTTAATGTAAAACACCGGTAAATAAATACAGCGGAAACAACTTAAAATACATCATTCGAAACTGTAAAGTGTGTAACTCACAATAACAACAAAACATTGTGCTTTTGTAAAATAAAGTAAACTTGTTGCACAGTTTTTTCTTTCTTTTTGTTAACCTGTTAATTATTTAAGTGACAATCTTGTTGGCGAACGGTTAATGAGTTTCTGTTGTTGGTTAGGGAAAACACCTCAAAAGAACATCCCTAATTAATAATTAGACAATTAAAAAACATCAGCTTCAATGTAGTAGTACTTACAACATATTGTTACTGTACTGCATGAATAACTTGTATTTAATTTTATTTTTTGTTGTATTTAGTATTTTTGTTGTAGTAAGTGTAATATAAAATAATAGTCAATAATCGTAATAGTAGTGTAGTTAACAAGTCTGGTGTGTGTTTACCTGCAGGGCAAGATTCTCACTACATCATTTGGCTTATAACCTTCGATACACACGGCACAGTTATCAAAATCACTCTCCGTTTCCTAAAGGAAAACACACACACACACACACACACATTAAAAAGACAAAGAATTCAGTATCAGCAGAAATCACTGGTTTGAAGACCAAGATATTCAATGTTTATCACCTGATCGCCTTTCCTGATGGTCCGCACTTGTAATTGGCTGATGGCTTTTTTGGCAGCGTCGCCCAGCCTCCGCTGACCAATCAGAGAACAGAAGGTGATTAATGAATGCATTTCAGTCTGTTATTTTCTACATCCGTCTCTCTTTGTTTCTTGTTATTACAGCAATGAAGGGCTCTGTTGCCTTCGGGCTGCAGTTATTTTCCTGTGATGAAAGTCACTTCCTGTGGCCTGTAATCATGTTTTAAGGTCTTGCTCAAACACACACAAACATGCAAACTATGCAATAACAGTGGAGGAGCAAAAGAATGTGGTTTGATCTTACTGTTGCACAAACTGGGTGGGAAAAATTTATTTTTCTGATGAAATGAGTGATTCTATAATCATATACAGTTACAAAATAGTAATAATTATTATTACTTCTACTACTAGAATTATTACTGTAATGTTTGTTTACTAAATGTAATGTTTCACTGTAAAAAATTTGAATTTAAGAAAAATATAATTGTTAAAACTGTAAAATTAAACTACTACTACTACTACTCGTAATAGTAATAATAATTATTATTATTAGTAGTAGTACTAAGTAAAATTATAATTACTAATAAAAACAAAATTAGAAATATTACTAAAGTAATATTTCACTGTAAAATAAATTTGAGTATAATAACAATATAATAATAATTTTATTTTACATTACAACTATAAAATTACAATACTAATATTTTTGGCTGTATTAATTGCACTAAAGCCATACTGCAATTTTGGTTTTATTTAAATAAATTAATAATTCAGCCCTATTTGATCTTCACATGGTCATTTTGAGCAAAAAAATGTGTCTAACCAAGACATACGATGGCTACAAAAAGTATTTGGAAACTTCAGCTGCACTTTAACCAAAACGGTTCATAAATGGAGGTTTATTGGGTTTGCACCTGGTTGCGGTCCCTGGCGTTGGCGTATCTGAACCGCTGGATGTAGTAAAAGACGAGCCAGGCCAGCGAGATGATCATGAGGATGATGAAGGAGATGGAGACGAAGACCACGGAGGTGCGGCTGACGTATTTCTGGAGGTTGCGTGTTCCTATGGTGATGTGCATGTGCACCGTGATGTTCCTCTCCATCAGAAGAACCAGCTCACGACCCTTCGGCTCGGGGATCATGATGGCGACCACATCATTCATGCCTGAAACAGAGATCAACAGTTAACAGAACCGTAACTAGATCAATTAAGGGCAGCTTTTCCTTTCATGCCGTGTGTAATAAAGCTGTTTGTGAATGTAAACGCTCTGCAAAGTTTTAAAGATCAAAATGCATGAGAAATAAAGTTATTGGATTGATAAAAGCAAGCAAGAATTGATCCTGAACTGCTGAAACGATTAGTCAGTAATTCCAGACTCACTTCCTGTTACAAACCTATGCAACAATGTTACAAATTTGCATAATGCCAGTCTATGGTCTTCACTGGCTGCCAGCGAACAACGTCTACTTTGCCCCGCCCTCAAACACTGTAGTTGTAACTGAGACTGGAAGAGTTTGGATCGACCAATCAGAGCAGAGGAAGCTCTCAGAAGAGAGAGATTGAATCTTCGAATGAACAGTTTTCAGACTCTTTAAGAAGTGACATGATGCTGCAATGGATATTATGAGAAAATTCAAGTGTTTTTGACCTTGGATGCATGTTAATCTGTTGTAGGAGACTCCAAAACACATTTAAGAACCTTTAAAATAGCATAATAGGGGTACTTTAATTTAGTATTATTTATATACTATTATAGTTTATATTAAAATTATTCATTAGCTCTCATTTTAATTTTAGTGTCATTTTTAGTAATTTTGTTATGTGCTTTCATCATTTTTATTAGTTTTTGTTCTTTTTAAATTTTACTATTTAGGTTTAGTTTATTTTTATTTCAGTTTTTGCTTGTGACGGTGAGGAAATTTTCCCACTGTTTAATCGACGTGTGACAACAGCGGTAATACCGGTATCACGGGGAGGGGGGCGTCCCCTCTTTTGCACCTTTTAAATCGCTAATTTGAGATAAAGCGGAAGTAAAATGTGCACGGCCGCACGATCATTTATAAAGGTGCGGAGTGAGCGTTTTCAATTAATTCCTATGGAAGCTGAGCTTCAAAAATACTGCAAAAATCCAAAAATCTTCCATCGTCTTGTCAGTCAGCTCCTCACTCTCGTGATAAATGAAATCTGACTCCTGCGACTCTCATTTGGCTCAGGCTGTATTGAGCAGATGCGTTCAGTTTTTAATTGTAGTGTCTGTTTTCAAACAGAACTATATGATATTTATTACTATAAAAAAAAAATCAAAACGACAGGGCGGTGCCGCGGTTGGCAATTGCCATAACCGGTGTTGCAGCTAAACACTGGTAACACCATCAACACCGACTACCGCAGCAAGCCTAGTTCGGTTTTATTACCAAACATGCATTCACCACACATAAGGTACATTATATGCATTCAGCATTCAGCTTTACTTCAATTAACAATATGTTATTAACAGTTTTAGTCTTTGTTAACGATAATAACCCTGATTTGCAAGCACAGTGAAAACCAAACAAACCTCCTCAACTCAAATGAAACGCAAACTTCAAAGAAGGGAACATGTAAAAGAACAAGAAAGAGAAACACTGATATACTGATACAGAACAAAGAGAGGAACTCAAACATTTCTGCATCACTTCACAGGGACAGATAAGACAACATTCATACATTTCCTCTGAGACCAGGAATGAACAGAACGCTGATGTGACTGTTCTAGTCGAGCCTGAACGCAACATCATGTCTAAAGTGTCGCTCATAACTTCCAGATGTGGGAGAACATGCAAACACAGCTGGACGCCTGCAAACTCTGGTCAGAAACACAGTGAAATCACACGTTCAGACGCTTTCCTTTGTGAACTTTCTCAGACAGATTACTCACAAAAACACCACTTTACAAAACCCATGTTACTAAAATAAATGACTATTTTAATAATAGCATACTTATATATTACTCAGGACTTGAGCAGTAAAATGATTTAAGAGACAAAAACACAGCTTGAAGTAAAGCAACAGGTGAATAATCCCAACTTAAGCTGCCTTTGTTTACATCAGACATTTCTGAACAGCTGGATCTCATACACTGACTGAACATAAAAATCCCACCTAGTGCGCATGACTGACCAGCATCATAACCACATATGCATTCATCACCACACACATAACCACATAACCGTTTATCACTCATAACTAGATAGGCATTTATAATTTTCAAAACACATGAATTCACCACCACATTTAGGAAGGCTTGCATTTATGCATATCATCAAAACACAATCAAATATGCATGACGTGCATTAATCATGATGCATGACCTAATGTGCATTTATAAACATAACCAGACATGCATTCACCATCATATACGCACTTAATATCACACATAACTACATATGCATTCACATAACTATTTATGCAATTACGCATTCATCATCACACATATAAGCACATATGCATTAGCCATCACATTTAGGAAGACATGCATTCATTATCACATATTTACCAAAACACAATCAAATATGCATGACATGCATTCACCATGATGCATAACCTAATATGCATTCACAAACACACATAACCAGACATGCATTCACCATCATACAAACACACATGCACTTCACATATGCATTCATCAAAACACATATGCACATAAAATACATATGCATTCATTAAAAAAAAACGCATAGGCCTATGCACTTAATATCACACATAGCTACATATGCATTCACCAGCACTCATAACTAGATATGCATTTATGCATCTATCATCACACATAAGCATTATCCATCACTCATAACCAGACATGCATGCATCGAACGCACGTGCATTTTACCTGGATGTGGCATGGTGATAGTCTCATTGGGGTTTGAGGCTCCCACGTTGAATATGACCACAGCTGACGCGTTGTGCCCCACGGCGTGTTTAATTTTATCTTTGAACGTGCAGTTTCCCCTGCTGATAAGCGCGATCCACGCGCTGTGCGTGCGCGGAGTGAATCTAGTGTTGGGGTCGCACGCCAGTCTGTCCTGTGGCGCGGCGGGCATCGCCAACACGCCCCTGGCCTCGCGCTTGAGCGAGTGCTCCCCGTAACGCCCGCACTCCGTCTTCTCAGTACGGACCTCGGCCGTGTCCGGATCCGTGTACGTGATGTTGACGAACGCCGTGTACCATTCCTCCTTCTCCGCCACCGTGAAGTCCAAACACAGCAGATGGACGAAGCAGAAGGACAGAAGCCAGGTGGACAGCGCCAGACTACGACACGCCTGGATCACAGAGACTGCCATAGCAGTTATTATTGTTATTGTTATGACGAGTCTAGCGGCCGCGAGTCCCGTTTACTCCATAATCTCCCTCTTTGTGCGTCTTACGCGGCGCAATAACCGACACTCATGAGTGACCTGTATAAAACACTCGATTTAAAAGAACGAATATTTGGATTAATAAACAGTAGAGCCTGTTGCATGTACGAGAGGCGCGTTGGTTGTGTAAAAACGCGAGCAGAAGCGGCGCGACGGAGCCATGGTGTCGTATGTTTTCGGCCTTCAGCTGCTGTGACAAAAGCTAAGCGCGAACTCACGAGAAACAGCGACCACTAACGGCAGAGCGAGGATCTGCGCATGCTCGACACGCTAAGGGAGCGTCGGGAAATACAAGCTCTGTGCTGAAGCGAAGCAACAGTTAGGGAGTGAGATAAATCAGTTAGCTAGAAAACATAGAAATGATAGTTTCCAGTTCCATATTATATTACGATATCGCATTATTATAATGAGTACAGTAGCCTAATGGGACGGAGCTGTGCTTTATTGTCATGAAAATAATGTCACGATTTCTTTGTGCAAAATAAAATTTCTCATTTTTCTGTTAAAATTTTGGTGGTGGAATATGCAAAGGCAGAGCCAAATGATGTCACCCATCTGGTGTTGCTCAGTCATTTCAGACCAGAAATTTGTTTTGATTTTTTAAAAATTGCTACTTTATCGGAATGGTATGAAATCGACTTAATAAAAGTAAGTTTTTGTGTCTAAAAACAAATATAGAGTTTACATGCCTCTTTATAGAGAGCTATATGAGAATAGTACATGGCATTACAGATGGTTTTCTGTTTTTACTCCCACCAGATGGCACTAATCTGCCTTCAAAAATAGGATTTTAAAGGCCTTGTCTCTGTTTTAACGTGAAATACTGCTTTAAATAATTTCATTATTATTATTTTTTTAAATCTTAGATTTTTTAAAATAATTTTTAATGAGAAAAAGATTGATCATAATTATTGCATAAACATTAATTAGTAACAAAATTCTCTCAAAATACAAAAAAAAGAAAAAAATATTATTGAACAAAAATATATTACATTAATTTCTGGTGTTTGGTCACTTTTGACTGCGAACAACACAAGTGTACAACTCCTACATGAACAATACCAGAGGACTAGAGTTTCATGACTGAACTAGATATTTGTTTTTTTATAAATGTATATATTAACATAGTAAGAGCATTGTTACTGCATTGTTAACATGCTATAATATAATAATACATGCAGTTTTTATGAGCTCATAAATGGAGAGACTGCATGTAATAATTGTACTTTGAATAACTTTGTTACAGCACAATTGTAAAATGGTTCTAAAAATATGTTTTGTCATGTTCATTAGATTCTTAATGTATGATTAATTTAAATAATACATGAAATACTTTAAATATTCTATATGTCACAGTTCACTGTCACCAGCAGAGAGCGCCGTCTCACACCTTTTTACATGCAGTCCACACTGTGAAGTTATTGAAAGAGACACAATGTTGCCTGTTTGTTTAAGAAACATTCAAGATCAATGAACTTTAGGTAGTTTGAGAGTGAAATGTGGTGTTGTAGTGTATTGTTCGGCAGGTCCCTTCAGACGGGGAATCCCTCAGCTATCTTTAGATTTCCTTTATGTCACTCATTTCAGGAGTGTGTTTTTAAAGATCACCTCCTCCAGGGAATCCACAACAGACTGTAGTGACATTTTCATACAGAAAGAACAGTTCTTTCTGATGCACATGAATAAATGACATGCTGGTGAGTGTAAGAAAACTATTAAAATTAAATCCAGTGGTCAAGGCAGGATTACTAACTGGGACACAAGACCACAAACTGCATTAAAATGTACCATTTTAGCACATTCGGTAGTGGTTGGTTGATTTTCCACGAATCAAGAAGGTTAATATGAGGCAAACTTTACTAACATTTACATTTATGCATTTAGCAGACGCTTTTATCCAAAACGACTTACAAAAGCAGAGCGGACAATATTCATAATATACAATGCCAACTTTATTAGACAAGCACCTATAGGTTGAGGAAAACATTACAGTCAGCTTGATGTGAGTTAGGGATGTAATTCAACAGCACCATACCTTGGGAAGCCCCAAATTCCAATTATAGATGTGACAAGACATTTCGAAGCTTTCTTTTTGAATGTAATAAAGTTTTTGAGAGGTAATTGACTTACTGTAACAAAATGGCGGACTGCCAACTGCTGATTGGCCTACAAAGTGATGGCATAGTTCCACCACTCTATTAGGTCTGGGCCTTTGTTGATAGTGGAAGGTGGATCTACGGGAGACAAACAGAAGCACATCATGGAGGATATATACAGCAACAACTGAACGCTACTCTGCCAGTGAAGATATATCTTCTGGTGACAGGCCTTTTTCCCTTTAAATGGAGAAGAACGAGGAGGTATTTAACAAAGTCCCTTAAGGCAAGACATTTCACTCTTTGAAACACCTCTCTATTTCAGTCATGCAAGTAGTATCTCTCTGAATAGGGAAACATTAAATTCTCCAAAGCTGTTCATCAAGCTTCATATTCGAAATCAACAATGAAACCTGATAACTGTCCATAAATTTTGTTTCTAAATGTTTAAATCATGACAAAACACAGTATTTTTCAGGCTGGAGTAGCCAATGCGCATGTGCAGTCATAAGTGCACTGCTGTCACAGCAGATTGCACTTAATAAAAGCTGCGTTTGGATCCTTTTGAGTCTCAGAGCAGTACGTAACAGAAAACCTCGCCATGCACAGATCCAACAGCCAAGTGAGACCCAGACCCGCCGTGGATCCAGCAGTTCAGATCATCTGTCACCACCAAGGTAATCGACTTCTCGAGGACCATATCCAGGACTTTTTGAACATTGCTAATTCTCTAATCTCCCAGACTATGCTCTCACTGATTTCTTTTGTTATGGACTCAGTGATTACTACCAATCAAAGCTCATCCGTGACGGTCCTCGAGGGTCACTCATTGAATTTTTAGACTATGCTCTGTTGTTGGCTGTGTCCTCCTTCACTGTTGGGGAGATTGAGGAGGATGCTTCCCCTAAACACTTTTTGGAGGGGGGCACCATACACCAAGCTCTAGTGGACAAGGAGCTTGGCCCATCACAATCACCAGCATGCCCTGTTCTGATGGTTGCTAGCCCCATGTTCACAACATGGCTGCCACTTCAGAGTCAGTTAACAACATGGCTAATATACCAGAGTCCCTGACCAAGATGGCTGCCATACCAGAATCATCAGTCAAGATGGCCGCCATTCCAGAGTCTCATCCCATCATGGCCGCCATTCCAGAGTGTCGTCCCGTCATGGCCGCCAATCCAGAGTCTAGTCCCGTCATGGCACCAAGCCAGTTTCTTCGGACAAGATGGCTGCTATGCCTGTGTCTTCGGACAAGATGGTCATTACACCTGAGCCTCCAGCCATCAATGCTGCCACACCAGAATCTCCAGCCGCCACGGACGCTACACCAGAGTCTCCAACCTTCACGGTTGCCTCGTCAGAGTCTTCAGCCATCACTGACGCCACATCTGTATTCCCGGTCGTTATGAGCGCTGCATATGAAGGAATTAAGGCTTTCCCTAGGCGTTTGAGACTGGCTTCAAGTCTGCAGGACTCACCACTGAATTTATATACTGAAGAGTATACAAAGATTAATGTATTACAAAGGGCAATGTTTTTGAGTTATAAAAATTAATGGTTTTTGAATGTGTTTTTTCCTGTAGTTATAGTTACCTGTTTTGGTTTCAACATTTTATGAATTCTATCCTATAAACTAAAATTCTAATGTCTATTTTGCTAAATGTTACTGAAACATGTGAAATCAATTCGCATATTTATTCAGTCAACTAATTAACAAAGGCTAATTTTCAAAATTTTGAATTCTGAAAGTTTGAATTGTGTTCACAAGGTAACTTTTTCATATAAATGTCAAATTGTGGCAAATTGTAAATGTTTATATAATTAATACATTTTTTATGGACAATGAGGAAGAAGTTTCAACATCTGTATGAGGGAATAGCAAAGCAGGGAAATCCAACACTCTTCAATGAGATCTACACTGAGGTCTACATCACAGAAGATGAAAATGAAGAGTCTGAAAAATCTTCCAAGAGAGAAGAAACAGAAGCTACACTAATCAACCTTAGTGACATCTTCAAACATTTACTTGGACAAGACAGACCCATCAGAACTGTGCTGACTAAAGGAGTCACTGGCATTGGAAAAACAATGTCTGTGCAGAAGTTCATTCTGGACTGGGCTGAAGGGAAAGCGAATCAGGACGTCCACCTCATATTTCCACTTCCTTTCAGAGAGCTTAATTTGCTGAAGGACAAAAAATTCAGTCTTAAAGATCTTCTGCAGTTTCTCATGGGCTCAAAACAACTGGAAATCTCTCCAAATGAAGGTAAAATTATATTCATCTTTGATGGTTTGGATGAGTGTCATCTTTCTCTGGATTTTCAGAACAACGTGAAGTTGTGTGATGTGACTGAATCAGCTTCAGTGGACGTGCTCCTGATGAACCTCATTGTGGGGAATCTGCTTCCCTCTGCTCTCATCTGGATCACCTCCAGACCAGCAGCGGCTAATCTCATCCACTCTGAGTGTGTCCATCGAGTGATAGAGGTACGAGGCTTCAATGATCCACAGAAGCAGGAATACTTCAGGAAGAGAATCAGTGATGAGAGTCTAGCTGACAGAATCATCGAAAACCTGAAGTCATCGGGGAGCCTCTACAACATGTGCCACATCCCAGTGTTCTGCTGGATCTCAGCCACTGTCCTAGAGAAGATGTTGAGTGAAGCAGAGAGTAAAGAGATTCCCAAGACTCTCACGCAAATTTACACACACTTCCTGATCCTTCAGATTAACTTTATACGTGAGAAGGACTATGAAAAGAAATTGACAGATGAAGACATGGTCTTCAAACTGGGTAAAATGGCTTTTCAAGAGCTTATGAATTGCAATCTGTTCTTCTATGAAGAAGACCTGAGAAAGTGTGGCATTGATGTGACAGAAGCATCAGTGTACTCAAGATTTTTCACTTGTAGAGAGGACTTGCATCAGAGGAAAGTCTACTGTTTTGTTCATCCGAGCATTCAGGAACATCTGGCTGCTCTGTATGTGCATCACTCCTTCACAAAAAACAACATCAATGTGTTTGATATTACTGAATCAACTCATGGAGCAAAAATCGAACATGTTCCAATATTTGACCTGCATCAGAAAGCTGTGGATGAGGCCGTAAACAGTAAAACTGGACATTTAGACCTTTTCCTTCGCTTCCTTCTGGGCTTCTCACTTGAGTTCAATCAGACTCTCTTAAAAGTTCTTCTGACACAGACAGAAAGCAGGAAACACAATTTAGAAGAAACAGTCAAGTACATCAAGAAGAAGATAGAGGAATATCCAACTCCAGAGAAATTCATCAATCTGTTCCACTGCCTCAATGATTTGGGTGATCACTCACTAATTGATGAAATGCTGAGGTACCTAGAAAATAAATCTCCTACAATAGCACTGTCTTCCTCACAGTGGTCAGCTATGATCTTTATTCTGCTGACTTCAGAGCATTTGGGTGTCTGTAATTTTACCAGCTATCCTTCAGTAAACGATTCTGCTCACATAACGCAAATTTTCAAACTGATTGAAGCATCCCCATCTGTTCAGTAAGTAATAATGACAGTGGTTACATTATCAAAACATATGTGACAATTTTGAGTTGATGTTTTTTCTTTCCTTGAGGTTTTTTTGACATTTAATTTTGACTTTTTAGACTCAGTGGGTGTGGACTGACAGAAGAAAGCTGTGATCTTCTATCCACAACTCTGAGCTCAGAAGCCTCATGTGTGAAAGAGCTGAACCTGAGCAGAAATTCATTGAAAGATGCAGGAGTCTGGTTTATTTCTAGAGAACTTCTGAATCCTCACTGTAAACTAGAGATATTGAGGTAACTGTCTATTAATGATGTTTTCACTTAGACCCATTTCAGTTCTTTAAGCAATCTGTTTTTATTTGGTACCTATATGTTTTGATAATAATAATAATAATTAATGCTGCAAGCAGCAATGAAAGGGCCCTTGCATCCATGCCACCACCACCCAATGGCTTTAGGAAAACAGAGCATGGTGGGCAATATGCACTTATTTTCCTGCAGGTGACACTATGACTGTAACTGAATATTGCCATGTAGATATCTTCAGGCCAAGACTCTAATAAAACATATGAAGTTTGGGGCAGATCGGACATTGTATTCTTGAGTTAGGACAACTTCCTGTTTCATGGCGAAACATTGAATTTTGTCAGGCCGCCACAGACATGCCCTTCAGCGAAAACTCAAGATCTTCACATTTTAATGTCGCAAAGGCCTTTAGATTAGACTGACCAAATATGATGTTGATCTGATTAAAGCCCTAGGAGGAGTTTGTTAAAGTACAACGTCTCAAGCATGTTTAGGCCCTCAAAAATGTGATTCATTTCAGAGAAGAAGAGGAATTGATCGAGCAGTTACAATAGGGTCCTCACACCATCGATGCTTGGGCCCTAATAATAATAATATTCATAGAAATTATAGTACAATCATTAATAATAGTATTGATAATTATTATTATAATTTCATTATTATTATTTGCACTCATATTAATTATAATATACAAAAATTATAACGCATATTAGTTTCATTAACATAAAACAAAAGCAGCAAAGTAATTTTGTAGTTATAATCTTGTTTTCACTGCAGGTTGAGGAATTGTGAAGTCACAGATCAAGGCTGTGATCATCTGACTTCAGTTCTCACATCAGACTCCTCACAACTGAGAGAACTGGATCTGTCTGGGAATAAACTAGGAGACTCAGGACTGAAGCTGCTTTGTGATTCACTACAGAGGCAACATTGTAAACTAGAAAATCTTATGTATGATCTATTTGGTTGTTCTTTTAATATCAATAATGATTATGTAATACATGTAATAAACCAGGTAAAGGCAGTGGCATATATATATATATATATATATATATATGTGTGTGTGTGTGTGTGTGTGTGTGTGTTATAAAACCTATTTTAGAGTTTTAAAAGGCATCAGTACAAGATTTTGTTGATACCTGCCAAATACTCTAACATAACATTAAAATGTATTACAGAATAAATGATTGTGGGGTCACGGTTAAAGGTTGTGATGCTCTGGCTACAGTTATGAAATCAAACCTCTCACAACTGAAATATCTGGATCTGTCTGAGAATCAATTAGGACACCCAGAAGTGGAATCTCTCTCTGATGGTCTGAAGAATGATGACTGCAAACTGGAGAATCTGAGGTAAAGTTAAATCATGACCTGACCTTTGAAGCATTGTAAACTGATTTCAGGTGTATAAAACAACTTGTACAGGCTGTGTCATTTCAAATATAATGTAAAATCTCTCTGCAGGCTGAGATTCTGTGGCATTTTCACAGATGAAAGTTGTGATGTTCTATCTTCAGCTGTAAATTCAAACCCACAACTGAAAACACTGGATCTGACGGGAAATAAAATAGGAGACTCCGGAATGAAGTTGCTCTCTGGTCTACTTAATAATCCTCACTCTAAACTGGAAACTCTGTGGTAAGATCTGGTAGATTATTCCCGTCAACATCTGTGAAATCTATTTCGGTTCATACAAAATTCCACAACTTCAGATTCAGATTGCCCAAATAGTATTTAAACACGTAAGTCACACTTAAAATGTTGGAATTTCATTAAATTAGATACATAAAAATATCATACAACAAGTGTCTGAAAACAAATGTGCAAGAGATTTCCTCAGGGGTTTTAATTTATATTACTGTAAGATTCACATTGTCAATATTACACAGGTGCACAAAAATAAATATGGGTTAAAAATGTGTAAATTAACACATTAAGGAGTTCATCATTGTTCTCTCTTTTGCAGGCTGCATGACACTGGTCTCACAGATAAAGGTTTTGCTGCTCTGGTTTCAGCTCTGACATCAAACCCCTCACACCTGAAACATCTGGATCTGTCTCATAATAAAATAGGACAATCAGGAAAGAAGCTGTTCTCTGGTGCTCTAGACAATCCTTACTGTAAAGTGGAAACGCTGAGGTATTGTATGATCTAAACTCACTGTCAAACATTACACTATCCCCAAGAAGACATTTTATCATATTTAATCAAAGTGAGATTAAAGCAGATTTTTTAGCATCAGTAATATGCATACTGAAATAAGTTAACGTTAATTGTCTTTTATGTCAATTATTATATGAATCATTCTTGAATAGAAAGCATGAAGAGTGTCATTATTTTCTGTACAATCAATTGCAGGCTGATTGATTGTGGTCTCACAGATCAAGATTGTGCTGATTTTGCTTTAGCTCTGAGTTCAGACAACTCATGTTTGAGAGAGCTGGATTTGTCAAAAAATACATTTGGAGATTCAGGAATTAAACACCTATGTTCTAACATTAAGGATACTAAACTGGAAGCACTTTGGTAAGATCATTTTCCCGTGTGTCACTCATAGCCCAACTGTGTGAACTCTTTTGGTTATGACAAAATGAATATGATGACATACTGTATATTGTGTATTAGTTCATTTAAAAAAAAAAAATCTAATTTTCTGTGAGATTTAAGAGTGTAATTTTCTCTCTGCAGTCTGATTAATTGTGATATCACAGATGAAGGTTGTTCTGCTCTTGCTTCAGCTCTGACATCAAGCCTCTCACATTTGAAAGTCTTGTACCTGAGTGACAAAAGAGTAGGAAACACAGGAGTGAAGCATCTCTCCGTTGCGCTGAAAAATCCTGTCTGTGAACTGGATACACTGGGGTATTCATATATTTTTTTTTTTTATCACATTTCACCATCAAGCTGAGAATTTTTTTAATTTAATTTTTGAACACATATTATATTTTTACAATGTTTCCCTTGTAAAGAAGAAAAGATTATGATTGATTTTTTGTATATTACTTTTTATGCAGTATGCAATATAGCTGTTTGTGAATGTTAAGGTCTGCAAAGTTTTAAAGATCAAAGTGCATGACAAATAAAGTTGTCTCCTAAAAGAAAGAATAGATTCTGAAGTGCTGAAATGAGTCGTCAGCAATTCCAGTCTCACTTCCTGTTACATACCTACATATGTAACAATGTAACAAATTTGCATAATGCCTTTCTTCGTTGGCTGCCCACAGAAAACGTCTACTTTGACCAGCTCTCAAACACTGTAGTTGTAGCTGAGGCCTAGAAGAGTTTGGTTTGTGTTGTTGGCATGTTGAGAAGACTCTGTTTTCAGCTCTGAGAAAGCAAATTCACTTTGCATGCACTTCAAAGGGATGTGGAAGAAGGCTGGAATTGATTACGGCATTGTTACTGTTCATATAACTGTTTATCAAGAGCTGAGAAAGCCTCCAGAGCTGAAAATCCGATATGGGTGTTTCGGTTTCAACACATGCTGTGCAATAGACCAATCACAACAGATTGGGCCATCTGACCAATCAGAGCAGATTCGGCTTTCAGAAAGGAGGGGTTTAGAGAGACAGAATCCTTTATTTAAACCGTTTCACTATCAACGTAACTATCAACAATTTTTATTGTGCTTCCTTGTCATTCGTTCATCATCTGTGCTTTATTTTTCGTAAAGCATTATTTTGTTGCGCGCCAGCTGTGATAAACATACATCCACTCTCACATTGTATGTGTAAAGGCAGGAACACACCAAGCTGACTGTCGGCCGTCAGGCAGTCTTTGTTCATCAGCCATTTTCTCAGTGTGTTCCGCAACGTCGGCTGAAGTTGGTCCTCATCTGCTTTTTTCCAGCTGCTTCGACATGTTGAATCAGCGTCGGAGCTCGTCGGTCTGTTGGGCTATCTGATCATTCTGATTGGCTGTTCAGCTACTGCCACCTGCTGGTACGGAAAGTCATTTCATCTTACGCAGGCGCAGAACAGATGTGCTACTTGGCCGTCAGCTATCGAGCGTCAGTTTGGTGTGTCAGAGCAACTTTGAACCCAGACCCTGCCTACTTGAGCCAACCCCGCAGTCTGCTTTCGTCGCCACTAGTTCGTCGGTGTCGGCTAGGTAAACCACTGCGCACTGATAAACGCTAGAGAATACGGTGTTTAGCATCATTGTTAGTGCATTTGACGAGCAGGGGTCGAGACCGACTCGGAACAGGGTGGTTAGGATTAGAGGGTGAATTTTGGAGGCAGAGCAATGAAGAGAGGGGTGTGATTGTTTGGGTTGATTTCAAATATCAACAATGTCCAACAGCGTTTTTGAAATATTGCTTACCCCTCCTTTGTTACCTGTTTGTAAAAATATCCAAATATTGCCTTGATTATGGAATTAACAGGTAAATGCAGCCTCAAATAAAAGTTATTTCAGTGTATTATTTATAAGCAGACAAAAATAGATCCATCTATCTATTGTTGACTTTGATAAGAAAGAGCTGAATGTGTCGACTGAAGAGTGTCATTGTTCTCTCTGCAGGCTGTATGATTGTGATATCACAAATGAAGGTATAGCTATTCTGTCTTCAGTCTTCACAGAGGACTCGCCCATTGAGTCTTATGTTAATATGAATAGAAAAGTGAAGGAATACACGTAAGTTAAATAAGTTAAATAAAATATAAATGTGTATTTATTTTTGTGTAAAGAACTACATTAATACATAAAAACAGGTCAGTTTATGTAAATGTTCACAGGCCGTTGAACCAAGCTCTAATGATATTTTTTTTTATCTAATCAAGAAATGAAATTGTTTATTCTTTGTTTCTTTCAGTTTGCACATACACAGAAAGAATGCAGATCATGAACAGGACTTGCAGTGATCCTTCAATTCAATCATGTACATTACAAGCAATTGGTTGAGGTGTTAACTAGCACTAAATTATTTTGTTAAATGATTACATCAATTATTATACTGTATAAATATATTAATACAATATTTAATACAAAATAAAACTATATATGCAGTTTTCTGTTGAAATTTGTATGAATCTTTCAGTTCATTTAGACTATCTGAGATATATTTGTGCTAGTATAGTGAACTTATTTATTTAGTTTGAACTTTATTTGTTAAAATTACTATGATTTTACAATTTATTTACCTTTTTTTCTTTGACAAGAAATTTAAACAATTTTTTTCTTTGCCATTTTTGATATTGTGACTAAACTCTTAAAGGGGACATATCATGAAAATCTGACTTTTTCCGTGTTTAAGTGGTATAATCGTGTCCCTGGTGCATCTACCAACCCAGAAAACGTGAAAAAGGACAACCCAGTAACTTTGTTTTGGTAAGCCTTTCCTGCAAGCATGTGAAAAACGAGCCGCTCAGATTTCACTCCCCTAGTGACATAAAAAAGGGGATCTTATTATAATATTACCGCCCCGTAATCTGCACGTTTACACCCATGGTGCCACCATTTTGATTTTGCAAGTGAAAACGGTGTACCCATTCTAAGGCCATGGCAAAAGTTGGAGCAAAGCATGCTAACTGTTTTGTTGTTGGCTGCACAGACGAGCACTGAACACTATTTAGAGTCTAGTTAGCTTGGAGAACCTGACAAGCTCGATTGGTAAAAAAGGAGCATTTCTGTCCAAGCAATTTATTGGAAAAAATATTAGACCATTCACAGTATTTGATAGCAATCATAAACATTAGCCTGGTCTGTATGGCTCTGTTTGGCAAACAGCTATGCTATGTATAGTGGCCGTCCATACGGGTTTTGCACAAAATATTAACATGACGGCACATTCTAGTCCAGGGGTTTTCAAACCTGTCCTGGAGTACTCCCAGCCCTGCACATTTTGTATGTCTCCCTCATCTAACACACCTGATTCAACTCATCAGCTCATTAGTAGAGACTGCAAGACCTGAAGTGGGTGTGTCAAATAAGGGAGACATACAAAATGTGCAGGGCTGGGTGTCCTCCAGGACAGGTTTGAAAATCCCTGTGCTAGTCGATGAGTTGAATCAACTCCACAGCAGCTACATAAATGTATCCACTAACCATTCAGAAACGTCCAGTTTCATTCTAAAAGTTGTAACTTCTTCCTGAGTCTCTCCATCAGTGTCGACTCCGGTTTGAACAATGTAAGGCTGAACACCGTTACTGACAATCCTCATTTTGGCTGCGTGAGATTCTCCAGCTTTGTTGTTGTTGAGCAACCGAAGCGTGAGCTGTTAAAGCTCCGCCCTCTTCTGGAAAGGGGGCCGGGAGCAGCAGCTCATTTGCATTTAAAGGGACACACACAAAAACTGCGTGTCTTTGCTCACACCCAAATAGGGGCAAATTTGACAAGCTGTAATAAATGAACTGTGGGGTATTTTGAGCTGAAACTTCACAGACACATTCTGGGGACACCAGAGACTTATATTACATCTTGTGAAAGGGGCATTATAGTTCCCCTTTAAACTATCATCCTTGATCCTTTATTCATGATGTGTCAGTGAATATGAAATAACTGAACAATCGATTTCATTTAATTTATGACACAAATGTCACCAAGAAAATGGGCCACACTAGCCGTTTGTAAGTGAATGATTTTTTTTTTTTTCAAACAAATTATCATGGTATTGAGTAAACAATAACAGCAAATGACCTGCATGACTTTTATCATCTGCAGAAAACAAAAGATCTTCATAGTACTGTTCTGCTGCATAAGAAAGAAATATATACAAGGTTTAAATTTATTTTTTTGGATGAACTATACCTTTGAGAGACGCTACACTGCAAAAGTCCATTGTCCATTGAAACTGTAGTACAACATTCACGAATAACGATCTTTGCACTTTGTAGGTTATTTTTGTAAACTTTTCTGAAATCCGATTAAGTAATAAAAACAGCAAAGACGTCAAAATGCAAGTGTTGTGATTTTACTTCATAAAATATTGTGATTTTATAATCACAGAATGATGATTACAGAAGATTACTAAGAACTATTTATTGTTAAGTTAAATTTGGAATTACAAGGGGAAAAATAAGAAAAAAAATCTATGAGAGTTTAGCCCTGAGATCCAAAAGAATGAAAACTATTGGTTAAGTTCATCCAAGAGCAATGTTTTAAAGCTATGGAAGGCAATGTTTTGCAATCACTTTTTGTAATAGTAGTTGAAACTCTGTTCACATCCTGATAGCAATCAATAATAGAAGTTGTTAAAAATGTACATACAGGGGTTGGACAATGAAACTGAAACATTGGCCAATGGTGTTGGAGGTTTCACACATATAAATGCACAGCCTGGTGGCCAATCTTCACTCACTTTACATTCCAGAGTGTGAATTTCATAATTTCATAATTAACATAATAACCAGCAGGTTGTGTAAATAGTTTTATAATAGTTTATTTAGGAATATTTGACAACAGGCTATTGAATTATTGAGATTGTACACCTGAGGTGGTAACGCAAAGCGGATGATACAGAGCGGAGTCCTAATTTGTGATGTGTGTGAAGGCCTAAATGTGCATCAGGCTCAACACAATACAGAAGGTGGGAATCAAATTTAATATAAGCAATAAAATCTGAACTCAGATAGTATGTTTTCACAAGGAGTGTGACTACTGTGCTACAACTTAGTTTACCATAGATATATACCATTATATGTAAGCCGTCCGCCATATTGGAGCGGTCCATGAACATTCAAGAGCAAGTTGACAGCATCTTAAACTGTAGTTATACGCAAGTATGAATGAAATGTGTCCTAGCAATTGTAATAAACTGTAATATTGGCTTGGCATCTGTCAAGCACACACACACATGGCAGTGTATTACATTAATACAGTAAAGGTTTATTATAGCCACAAATTATTTTATACAGCATTTGTATACTAACGTTTTTTTTTACATACATTTCAACCAATGATTCAATAGTCTTTTTATGTACAGTATACAATCTTCTTTAACAGCAGATGAAACAAAACTTGAAGTCAGAATGGCAAAAGGAGGCTTTTGCACACATTTGCCTCTGTCAAGTCCACATTTTGAGCAGATATAGTTTGAATCTGGGTACCAAGGACCCAAAATCTTGAGTGTCGCATTGGGGACACACACTATGCGTGTTGCTTCGGCTCGTCTAGATTGATTTCAGTGAAGATCTCTTCTGCTGATCCTCGCTCTGTAGTACATAAAACACACATAAACTTACAATATTACACATGCAGAGACTCATTTTTTTCAACATATAAGAGACTAAAATCAATCCACAGCCACGGTGATCATTGACAAACACTAAAGATACTACAGTAGGGGTCAAAAGTGATGTCAGGAGAGGATATTTGTTCCATTAAACCATCAAAATATGAGGAAAATATTTTACGATCCAAAAAAATAATGCATAGAAAAACAAAAAGCTCACAGGAAAAAGCATGCATTGACTACAACATAATCAGTTATTAATATTTCATGATTGATTTCATGACTACGCAATATGCTTTAACAAATTTTAAATAATGTTTGAATAAAGGGTGAATATGTCGATTTTCCTTGGCCAGACATCAATTTTGGCCACTACTGTACATATAAAAATTGACTTTCCTTGGTTTTACTGACCAGCATTAGAGACATTATTGTTGTTTTCATTTTGCGGCTCATCGGCGGCATCAGCTGTGGTCAGATCATTCAGGTCAGATTCTCCTCCAATCAGATCCAGGTCCAGGTTAAACTCTACTTTCTTCATAGGTGGAGACAAGCTCGAGTCTGTAGAGAAACTGTTCTCTTCTGGAACATTCTCCTCTTCTTTAAGATAATAGACAGGAAGAATATCATCACAATAAAGTTAACTAGTAGCCATCAAGAGAAAATATTAGTGTATTTGAATTGGCATTTCCCTCGACTCTGTCTTAAAGTGCCCCTATTATGCTGTTCCAAAGGTTTTTTTGGAGTCTCCCACAACAGGTTTACATGCATCCAAGGTTGAAAAACACATTTTCTCATAATATACACTGCAGCATTAACTCATTTCTCAAAGAGTCTAAAAAAAATGGATCGATAAAGGATTCAGTCTCTCTAAACCCCGCATTTCTGAGAGCCTGCCCTGCTCTGATTGGTCAGATGGCTCAGTCAGTTGTGATTGGTCAACCACTTACAGTGCGTGTCGGAAATGAAACATCCATTACCATATCTGAATTTCAGCACTTGATACGCAGAGATACGAACAGTGATGATGGCGTTGGTTTTACTGTATCGATTCCAGTGCGAGTTTCGTCCTTTTGAAGTCCATCAAACTGTATTCACAGCCCAGAAAACAGCGTCTTCACGACACAAACCAAACTCTTCCAGTCACAGCTACAACTACAGTGTTTGAGGGTCAAAGTTCATCAGATGTTCACAAGCAGCCAATGAAGATTTGTAACATTGTTGCGTAGGTTTGTAAGACTGCAATTACTGACGACTCCTTTCAGCAGTTCAGAATTGATTCTTTCTTTTAGGAGTCAATAACTTTATTTGTCACGCACTTTGAGGTTTGAAAGTTTGCAGACCTTTTACATTCACAAACAGCTTTATTACACTGCATGAAAGGAAATATTCAAAAACGCATAATGGGGCACTTTTTACTGCAATGTTACAGTGCGTTCAATGCTGTTAAAACAAGGTAAAAATGCTCAGTTTTTGTCATGAGACAGTGCCTATCTGCTCTTGCTATAACAATGACCATGACTTTGTCGTTACCATTTTCATTGGCAGGTGTTTGTTCAGTTTTCTCTCCTGCACACCCATTAGCTATCGGGCTGGACTTTTCCTCAGACTTGTCTTCCTGTTCGAAGTCCAGAGACAGATCTGAGCAGAGAGATTAACAGAAACTCACAGACTGATTCTGAGTTTATGACCAGAGAGAACGCAAATGCACCACACACACATTTAAATCAAGAATAATTTCCCCTAAATCTTCATGTTTCGGTGTATTACTAGTTTTTAATTCACACTTGCCTTTGTTGGTTTGTTCATAGCTTACGCCTTGTTGGTCGCTCCTGAGCGGAGTGTCATAATCATTGGGAATTGCGTCGACACGAGTCAGATCAAATGAGTAACTCTACAATGAGAACGGAGAATTATTGACAAAGAATAATCATTTCAGACTAGGTGTGCGTATAAAAATATGAAAAATTCCTGTCAGCGTTCGGTGTTGGTCGTACACCGAAAGAAATGCAGCCTTGGTGAGCAGAAGAGACTCTTTCAAACACATTAAACATCTGAATTATTCAAAATGTTTGTCCGCCAGTGTGTCCATATAAGAACACGTGTTATTTATTACTAAAAAGCCAAATTAAAAAAATGATCATGTTAGTGAATGAATTGAATCAGTCATGCATGAGCAGGGTCCAAAATGCAGTTAACAAATAGATGTAATTGATTCAAATAATAATAATAATAATAAAATAATTATAGTCAATAAATTAACTCATTTCCTATATAATGGCAAAAAAAATGATTTTGAACCTTTCTCAAAACTCACTAGGGTCTGCAACAGATCCAAAATGCACAAAATATAAATAACAGAAAATCTTACCCTTCCTTTCTTTCTCAGAAAATACAAAATGCCGAGCAGAAGAAAAATCAGGATGAGGATTATGATCAAAATGATGATACCTGTCAAAAATATGAAGATCTGTTATTGTGGTCTTTAGTTTATAATGGGACATTGTTTTGATGTGAAAACAGATTAAATGTGTGAAAGTAAAGATTAAAACAGGAAGAAAGGATGTTTCTCGTATCTTCCGCATAAAGCAGATGCTGTCGTGTGCAGAGGATCAAGCTCACCTCCTGTGTATGATCCTGTATCATCTGAAACAGAAGAACGCTCATGTTTCAGCAAACCAACAAAGAAAGAGCAGAAAAAACTCTGAGAAACAAATACCTTAGTTTATCTGAAGCATGCAGTTAAATATAAAAAGCTTTGGTGTGAAGCTAAAAGAAGCTGTTAAACATGCATGCAAGTGTAAAACGGACAAAGAGAGAGAGATTTTGCTGTTGTGGTAAGTCTGTGTTCAGAAACATGCAGAGGTTCACACCCACTCACACTTTAACCGCTCAGATCTGAGAATGACACTGAAACTTCCACTCGCAAAGCTGCCATTTTCTCAACTGTTAGAGACTAAAGTTGTACTGTTTAGTTACTATACATTTATAATTATAAATTTGTTAATTAAAATAGAATTTTTCTACAAATTTCGAAACACAATAAGAGTCATTGATTGATATGTACTACTGGTCAAAAGATTTTCTTAATGCTTTTGAAAAGTCTCTTCTGCTCACCAAGGCTGCATTTATTTGATCAAAAATACAGTAAAACAATAATATTGTTAGATTTTATTATCGTTATATACAAATATGCATAATTGAAATGTAATTTAATATGATCAAAGTGGAATTTTCAGCATCGTTACGTAATATTAAAATATTAATATTTTTGTGTGAAAACCATTACAACCATTCAAATGTTTAGGGTCAGTAAGATTTAAAAAAGAAACTAACACTTTTATTCAGCAATAATGCATTAAATTTATCAAAAGTGACATTAAAAACATTTATAATGTTATAAAATGTTTCTATTTCAAATAAACGCTGTTCTTTTGAACTTTCTATTCATAAAAGAATCCTGGAAAATAAAATGTATGATGGTTTCAACATTGATAATAATCATAAATGTTTCTTGAGCAGCAAATCATCACATTAGAATGATTTCTGAAGGATCATGTGACACTGAAGACTGGAGTAATGATGCTGAAAATTCAGTTTTGATCACAGGAATAAATTACATTTTACTATATATTCACATAGAAAACAGATATTTAAAATTGTAAAATATTTCACAAATTTTACTGTATAATTAAATAAATGCAGCTTCGGTGAATGTGGATGAATGTGTATCAACAGTTCTCTGTTTGATGTCAGAAATGTGCTTCAGCTCAGAGTGAGTCATTTTTGAAGCTCTTTTTAAAATGGGTGAATATTTCTGAAAGTTACTGTATGTATTGCATGTGAACAAAAGGTGATTTCTGACTTTAAACCACCATCTTGACTGTCTGTGAGCTTGTTTAGCACTCATGAAGCTGCTCAACTGCAGTTACAACATCAATTATACACAAACACACAACAGAACTTACATAAGAGGCTTTCATTCTAATAAATACTACAGTAAATAGACAACAGCTTCCATTGCCCATAATAACCACCTAACAAATTGCTATAAATTTCAAAAACCTTCAAACTTTTAAGATTATGAAGTTTCCTCTAACCTTTTTTTATCTCATTAATAGGATTCTGCTTGTGCGTGGTGCTCTCGGGACGGGCCGCTGAAGAGAACACGGTGGTGCTGTTTGAATAGCCTGTATCCGAGGTCGTATTTGTAGGCAAACCACTAAACTCTTCATCATCTGTATCATAAACTTTGTCATTTTCAAATGTTGTTGATTCTGCTGTTGTCACAGTAGTGTTAGAGTCGGATGTGTCTGATGTTTCATTAGTGGTCCTCTCTGTATAAGATGGTGATGGCGTGAAGAACATCCCATAATCACACAAGAGAAGAACAGCTGAAAATATAATAAAAAAGAACAAAACATAATAAATAAAAATGAAACATTTCTTAATTCGGTTTAGGCAGCAAATAAAAACATTACTCCAGTCTTCAGTGTCACATGATCCTTCAGAAATCATTCTAATATGATGATTTGCTGCTCAAGAAACATTTATGATTATTATCAGTGTTGAAAACAGTTGTGTACAATTTTTTTTTTTTCCAGGATAAATAGAAAGTTCAAAAGAACAGCATTGATCTGAAATATAAAGCTTTTGTAACATTATCACTACCGTTCAAACATTTGGGGTCAATAAGAGTTTTTTCTTTTCTTTACTTTTATTCGGCAATGATGCATGAAATTGATCAAAAGTGACACTAAAGACATTTATAATGTTACAAAAGATTCTATTTCAGATAAATGCTGTTCTATTGAACTTTCTATTCATCAAAGAATCCTGGAAAAATAATAATCATAAATGTTTCTTGAACAGCAAATCATCATATTAGAATGATTTCTGAAGGATCATGTGACACTGAAGGCCAGAATAATGATGCTGAAAAATTCTATATATTACTATATATTCACATAGAAAACAGCTATTTTAAATTGTAATAATATTTCACAGTATTACTGATTTTTTTAAAAATATTTTTAATCAAATGCACACACACACACACACACACACACACACACACACACACACACACACACACACACACACACACACACACACAAAAAGAACCTTTAACATCCATGGAATCACACATTACACAAAAAGTTTTTTAGATTTTTAGAATGTTTCTTCACACTGAGAAAAAATGATTCTTTTGAGGAACCAAAAATGAATAAACTTACTTTTGGTACCAAAAAAAAAATATATATATATATATATGGATAGTGATACAGGAAGATATTTCATATTTTTGAAAATTCAAAGCCAATTATTAAAACAAAAACAGATTTTACAGTTCTAATAAACTTTCAGACAAGATAAATATTCTTAACTAAGTTCTAGCTCAATGCTTGCTCAAATACTACTCTATACGCCAGTTCTCCCTTAAACAATATCTGATTAAAGAATGTAAAATTACTCACCAAAAATATGTAAAATCACCCAGCAAGTGCTCATCTTTTAGTCTGGTCTTCCTTTTACTTTATACTAACAGTCCAACTCCACCTAAACTGAGTTTTCTGCTCTCTGACACTTTGACATCATAGCCTTTGAATCATGCAAACCACACCGGGGCCTAAACAGGATGTCAGCAGCACAGACACACACATGCAAACGTGCACCTTTCAACCGTTCAGAGGAAGTTTGAGTGGAACTACAAGCACTAATGCAAGATGTGACATCATATCATACATTATATGTTATTCTATTAATAATGATAATAAAAACAGAACTCTATTCCTTACCTGATGTACTGCATCTAAATATGTTTATATGTGGTTGCAGTAAATAGGCTGCAGGTTGATTATGTATTTTTAAAACATTGGGGTGCCAGTATAGTTGAATATCGTGCTCAGACTTAAATTTTAGAATTAAATCACGTGATCAGAATTAAATAGCTACACACATGTAATGTCCAATGGACTATTTTGACGTTTGCAAAATCTGAAATCAATGCATGCTACTAGGGAAGGCTATAAGAAAGGCAACTACAGTAGTTTCTTAGTGTATGCTACTCTTATTTTTTGCTAAATAGCAACCCCTGGTGGACAACTGCATACTAATCAGACCTTGTTGTCTGAGTTTGAACATGAAGTCTGCATTTAGACAACAAACTGATTGACTGAAGTAAAGCTATAATTAAAATAAAATAGCACAGAAAAACATTTCACAGACATAAACAAAGCAAAACTTAGCTACACTCTTGGGAAAAAGTTTCAGTGGGGTTTTATATAGATCATTTTCATCTGACAAGTCCAACTCTGGAAATGAAAGACTCCCAAAAATGACCACCATAGGAAATTAATGTGAAACACGCAAATTTATATATATATATATATAAATCCACATTTCCTAGACTCTGCAGTAAGGAGTACATAAATCATCTGGTGGATCACCCTTACTCAAAGAAAATATATTTCCCTATATATGAATGATCAATATGTTGAATGATTTAATGGTATATTTGAAAATATACAGAATAATATATTGGGTTAATATATTACATAATATATAGATTAATACATAAGGAATTGCAGTTTTTCATATATTGAAAAATATGTGACAACATATTTACTAATATATCACAATATAAGTAATATTATATTCAGTAATACACTTCATAATATATAGATGTACATGTGATAAAATATGGTACTGCATGTGTATAAATATATTGCAGATAAATTTACTCATGCAGTATAAACACACACATATATAGAAATATATAATGTAATATATTTCTTATAAACTACAATATAAATATTTTCAAGCTAGTTAACAATAGCACATTCACACCTGCATGTATTAAAGTATTTAGCAAGGAGACTCTCAGTGTGCTGAAGAAAACCATAACTTTTTAAATAAAGTAATTCTAGTCTTAATGGCATTCGGCCAATCGTCAACCTAACCACAGGCTCTACAGCACAATGGTAACCCCAAAAACTCACACTTACCAGAAAACCTTTTAAATCCAAAAATAATACAACATTAAACACTAACAGATCTCCCCCTATATTGATATTGAGCGGAAACACATGAAATAACATTTCATTTTAACATTTACTCTTCTTTAACATACAGAAGCAAAGCATGCTGGGAACTCTGCTCATTCTGTGAATGTGTGTATATATGTGTGTACATTAGGGGTGAGATTAAAATGTGATGAGATTTTTTCATTCCAAACGGGATATATCACCCTCCGAAGGGCACTTCGGAGTGAAAACAATCATGGCCGCTATATTGAAGGGTCGTTCCAAACCAAAGTGCTCAAAACTGTCCACTTCAAAGGGCCCTTCGGAATGAAGGATTTCGAAGGTTACAACTGATGGACGCTTCGTGCCCCTAATGATCCTTTGCACAGGATGGGTACAGGAGGCTATAATATATTTTACCTATAAATGTGTGTATAGTATTTTTCTATACTACTGTAATATTTATACGAGTTAGATTTGGTACATTATTATGGTCAAAACAACATTTTACTTCAACAAAAATACTTTACAGCTCCCTTTATCAGTCCATTCAAATGTTTAAAAAACACAATATACAATATGATGCAATAAACCAAAAATAAATAAATAAATAATTAACATTAAACAAAAGGCGCAGCTTGCACAATCTACTCATCGTTCAGAGCGTGTTTTCTGGGGGGTAAACCAGCGTACAAAATGTGCGACGGAGGCGCCTCCTTGATTGTCTCATTAAGATGACACAGAAGTGCGTTCAAAAAAAGAGTTTTTTTGACCCCTACACCCTTCATCCCTTCGAAGCTCTCACTCTGGGGTGTGTTTCCCAAAGCAAACTATGGTTGCAAGTTCCGTCGTTACCAATAGAGTTCAATGGGACTTACGACCATAGTTGGCTAACGATGCTTTCGGGAAACGCACACCTGGAGGGTAAACCCTTTTAAGGGATTAGGGCATAGGGATGAGCCCTTCCGAATGGAATGTAGGGTTTTTTGGCGGTAAAAAGCTGTCTCGTGATATATTAGGGACTTTAAGCAGCAGCTGCTAATATAACGGCAATGGCATGCTGGCATTCTGTTGCGTATGCGTGAATTTAACTACTATTTCTTGACGTTCTACTGTAACCGTCTAGTACGGGAGAATAGCCGATTTGCCATAGTCGATAATACATGACAGATTAGATAAGTAAATGTTATGTTTTATGGTTATGTGGCATTTTAATTGTATGTTTATGTCATTTAATGCCAAAAGCAACCATTCTCTTGCTTTTATTTAAAAGTAATTTATTTTTTCAGCAGCTGTTGCTTAAAGTCCCTATTGCCATGACAGAATGTGAGTGTAAAATTTGGATAGAATGTGCCACCGCTACGTTTACATTACGCCTCCACTGTTGTTTTGCTTTTTATAGAAACAACCATTTAATTCATTGCATTTAATTCTGAGGATTCGTTGCACAAGTGCCAGAGTCGTCTGCTCTCCAGTCACTCTCACAGTACTTTGATGTCATACGCTGATCGGTCTGTGCAGCGCCAATGCATCTCGAACAAGCCTTTCATCTTGGTTCCTGGAACACCAGTTCCGCCCTCCCTCCCAAAAGCATCTGACAAATGTCACAGAGTGCACGCGATCGCGAAAGAACGCGATTTCAATACCCCGAATTTTGAAACCTAGCAAACATGTTGGGTGTCATCCAGCCCACAGCTCTACATATATCTGTCAGCGAGGCGCCGTGCGCCAATGCCCAAAAGGAAGAAACACTCCTGGTAGAGTGAGCTCTTAACCCGAGGGGACACAGCACGCCTTGGGTTTGGTACGCCAAAATGATGGCATCCACTATCCAGGGGGCCAACCTCTGCTTGGACACAGCCTTTCCCTTCTGCTGGCCTCCATAACAGATGAAAAGCTGCTTTGAGATCCTTGTATAGGCTCAAAGCGCAAATGGGACAGAGCAAAGCTAGGTCGTGCTTTCCCAGAGATTTACTATCTACAGGATTGTGATGTGCTGCAAACATGACAACATACACTTTTAGGGTGGAGGGAGACTGCCTTCGCTCCAACCCTTCCTGGAGGAAGGAAAGCACAGCTCTGATTGGCATCTCCGGGGGTCTTCCCACTGAGAAGGACACCACTCAATGAAAAGGTCATGTAGCATGCCTCATACAGGGTGCTCTTACCGAAAGTGATGGTGTCTACTTCTGCCTGGGGTAGATCACCTAGGAGCTCTGCGCGTCCCATCTAGAGACCACAAGTGGAGATTCTACAACTCTAAGAAAGTTGGTCCTTCCTCAGAGGAATGCGCCAGGGAGGGGCTGTCATGAGGAGCATCAGTTCTGGGAATCCAGTTGGGCCAGTAAGGCGCAACTAGCAGGACCTGCTTCTCGTCCTCCCTGACTTTGCACAGTGTCTGTGCAAGTAGGCTCACTGGGGGAAACGCATATTTGCTTAGTCCGAGGGTCCCCTTGGTCAGGGCGTAAAACAACTGGCAATGGGACGTGTTTGGAGAGGAAAACAGATCTACCTGTGCAGCTCCGAAGTGTCTTCGTATCAGCTGGACCGCCTGGGGATGGGGTATCCACTCTCCTGGAAGCACAAGCTGTCGTGAGACCTTGTTGGCTGCACGATTCAGCAAGCCCGGTATGTGAATGGCATGAAGAGATCTCAGATGCTTCTGACTCCATAGGAGGAGATGGCTGGCATGTTGCAACATACGGCGGGAGCATAGACCACCTTAGTGGTGGTGGAGGCATCCGTGAAAACAACAGCATGCCTGGACACCTGTACTAGGGGAACTCCTGCCCGTACAAATGCAGTGTCCGACCATGGGCTGAAGGTCTGGCGACAGGCCGGAGTGATTGTCACTCGGTGCGTGCCGCATTGCCACGCCCATCTCAGGACTTGCCCGTTTTAAACAAAAGATTCTCCACCCATCCCTCCTCCAGGGGAGGAAGTGGCGTGGTCACCATCTCCCGAAGAGCTGTCCCCTCCTTTTCTGGGTCGCCTGTCTCAGGGCCGCTTGCTTTTATGCTTGCCACTCGGTTTGGTGGGGGCCTGGACGGGTGGTGCCGCCTTCCTGCAGCCAGCTCCCTGCTGTTGTCTAGGTGGAGGCTGCTGCTGAGACTGTGCGGGGGCGGAGGAAGCCACAGGGGGGTGCCCTCGGCAATGAGCAGGTGGAGCAGCTGCTCAGCAAGAATGACACGGTAGGTTATGCCCAATTTGATCCTCAGGTCACCCTGGCTGTTCACCAAAGTAGACCTCTTTGAAGCCCAGAGGATGATCTAGATTGGAGCATAGGTAAGGGGACTCCACCTCTTTTAGGGTATTGGAGTCTCGACCGCAACACTGTGATGGTCATCTTCCCGCAGTGGGTACATGACTCATCCATGAAAGCATATATATATTTTTGGGACGTTCTGCTTTATACCCGCACTGCGGGGCAGAGCGCGCGATGCAAATCTCGCGTGCCAATGTGGATTGGCTCATTTAGTTTTTACTCAAAGGTGATAAGGCTCTCAGGCGAGATCCTAATTCATCGGGACGTGATGTTGTACGTGAAAGACTGAAAGGGAACTACATCCACTAATTGTGTTTGCACTGTTTTAGCCTCTAGAGGACGCTGTGGTGGGTAAACAGTTGACAGTCAAGATCAAGTTCCAGAACCTACTGTCACAAGTGTTGAAGAACGTTTTGTTTCATATAAAGCAGGGGTTTTCAAACTCGGTCCTGGAGGACCACTGTCCTGCAGAGTTTAGCTCCAACCCCAGTTAAAAACCTGAACCAGCTAATCAAGGTCTAATTAGGCATACTAGAAACTTCCAGGCAGGTGTGTTGAGGCAAGTTGGAGCTAAACTCTGCAGGACAGTGGCCCTCCAGGACCGAGTTTGGAGACACTTGGTATAGAAAGACTGGGAACGCAGAGCATCAGAAAGATTACATATGGGTAAGACTTTAAGCATTTAATTCCATGTTAACAGCTGGAGAGGAGAGAGAAAATGGCATTTATTTATTTATTTATTTTTGTCTCAGCTGACAGGTGAGATAATAAGTGGGTTTGAATTTTTACCTTCATCATTAAAGCCTGGGCTAAAATATGGATAGAGTTTCTCAGTGAAAGTCTGACCAGTGAAAGAGTAGATATGAGAGCTGGAGTCCACATCATAAAAAGAGACCAGACCCTCCTCATAATCCACAAACACTCCCACCTTCTCAGGTTTCACTCTCAGCGATAAAGAGACAGATGGACTTTCACAAGCTTTATATTGATTCTCATTCCTCAGAATCACAGTCCAAACACCATTCTCAGGTTTCAGCCAGATAGTCCCCTTCCTGTTAATGGATTCTCTGGCCACTCCTAAACCCCACTTAGTCTTTCCCTTCACCTGCACCTCATAGTAAAATCTCCCTGAACTGAATCCCTCCTTTGCCAGTACACAATAACTCTTATCTAATCTCTTTGGGTTTTTTGGGACGTTCTGCTTAATGTCTCCATGACAGACTTGTTTTCCATCATCAGACAGGATGAGATATGGATGTGCAGTATCAGGATCCAGAGTCACATCCACTGAGAGAGATCAGACATTATCAATCAACTTCAGAACAAACATTTTCAGATGTACAGTATATAATACAGATTATTACAGTGTTATGTTATATTGTGTATTGAGGAAAATGGTGTCAATCACACTGTACCTGCAAACTTCTGTACACACTTCAACCCTGTGAACACAGATGACAATATAATGATGAATTATTTATAGGAATAATCTCAGATTAATTGAATTATTGAGTTAACATTAATAGAACTTTACATAGACAGGGTTAGTTGTGTTATGCTTACATTTATGAAATAGTGTGATCCTTTACAAACTGAACTTAAATTGGATTTAACCCATAATATTCCTTGAAAAAAATACTATATTTGATATTCACATACCAGTTTGACTGAGCTTTTCCTTTAGTGTCTCGCTGTATAGAGTCACAGCTCTATAAAGAGAGTTCACATTCACATCAGAGTCAATCCGGATCTCAGTCCAGTTTGTGGTGTGTGGACGACTGCACAGGGATGAGCACATCTACAGCAGGAGAGAGGACTGTTAAATATGTTATTTTTTATATTTAAAGTTAATATGTTTTACACAGTACCTTTCAAATGCCGTTTTTTTTTATTACATTATGTCTCTTTAGTACAATTTCTAAAAGACTAGTACAAATAAAATGGTCAATCAGCTCATCAGGTTTGGTAACAGAGAGTTTGTCCTGTAATATTGTACATAATTAGACAGATGTTCTCAGACCTGTATGACATGAAGATGATCATCAGCGTGTGAGAGCTGCTCCAGCTCAGTTATTTCCTGCTGCAGCTCAGTGATTTCCTGCTGCAGCTCTTTAATGAGATCTTCACCCTGTTTCTCTGCTTCTTTCTGCTGTTTCTCCATCATCTTTAGCAGCTCAGACTGACATCTCTCAATGGAGCGGATCAGATCAGTGAAGATCTCAACACTGGATGATTTCTCTTGCTCTATGTTTTTCTGATAAATCAAATCAATTAGTAGATTCATCTATTAAGTTTTATCCATTTAACTGAGAACATTTTTAAGCAGATTCAAATATTATAATGCATTATCAATTTTACAATGTTTACAAAACTTCTACTCACCTTTCTCAGCTCTACTGAGTCCTGGATCTCTTCAATCCTCTTTATTCTGTCCTGGATCATCTGATGAACGTCAGTTTGTCTCTTAGCCAAATTAATCTACATACAGAGAAAAACAGATAACTTCATCCTCTGAAAAAAAAAAAAAAAAAAATGAATTCAAAATTTTGTGTCTTTTAGTTAAAGGGTTAGTTCACCCAAAAATGTTCCACCCAAAAATTATCCCATGATTTACTCACCCTCAAGCCCCTTGGAGCCGTGTGGATTACTATTATGATGGATGGATGTGCTTTTTTGGTCTTCAAAATCTTGGTTACTCTTCACTCCCATTATAAAGTTTGGAAGAGCCAGAATATTTTTTAATATAACTCAGATTGTGTCTGACAAAAGAAAGTCATATATACACCTAGGATGGCATGAGGGTGAGTAAATTATAGGACAGTTTTCATTTTTGGGTGAACTAACCTTTTAATGTCTTTGAGGATAACATTTTTATTCTTAAAAGTTGACAAGATCAGCTTTGAGCAGATATATAATAATAATTAAAAAAACAATTAGCAGTTTAAAGGTAGGGTAGGCAATTTCAGAGAGGCTAGCAATAGCAAGCTAGCTTCGAAAGCATATGATCCATTACAATAATAATGAACGTAAACAACTTACGGAGCTCTTACTTGTACCACCTGACTGCTGCAGATTCATTAGTGTGGACATAGAAACGCATAAATCTGAGTCTGAGAACAGCTCCGGGTAGAACATCACGGGTTGCCATCTCTTAATTACAGTTACATACAACCATCACATCCGCCATCTGGAGTGCCTTAATTTCCAACAGAGGGCACTCCTCCTGACTCCTGGGCTTTATGAACATGAACATCCCATTATGAACTTCATTTTCCAGTATCCATTGTCTGTTCTCATTATTGTATGATTTCGCTCAGCTGTGTGTGATTACCCTTGTTGAAGTCTGCCTATTTAAGCCCTGTGTTTTTATTCTCAGTTTGCATAGTCTTGTTTTGTGTTACACTGCTATTCTGAGCACCTGTATTCTGGTTTCCCTTGTGTCTTGGTCATCGGCCATTACACTCCCCTCTCCTTTAGGAACCTCACTAACAGCATTGTCAGTATCATTGGCTTTCCCTGGTACATACAGGACAACAAATCGAAAGGGCTGCATGGCCAAGTACCATCAAGTAATTTTGCTTTTTGGGTCCTTCATCTTCTCCAACCACTGTAGAGCCTTATGGTCAGTTTCCACAATAAACTGTCTCCCAGCAGATAATATTTTAGGGAATCTAGAGCCCATTTCACAGCCAAGCACTCCTTTTCGATTGTAGAATATCAGACTTCTCTTGGGAAGAGGTTATGGCTAATACAAGCCACAAGTTGATGTTCATTGGGTGGCCCTTGCAGTAGCATGGCTCCAATGCCTTGATCAGAAGCATCTGTTTGCACAATAAATGGTTTATTAAAGTCAGGATTATGCAACACAGGGTCCTCACCCAAGGCAGTCTGGATGTCTTAGAAAGCCGTCATTGCTTCCTCAGACCACTGAAGTCAGTTGGGGCATCTTGAGCCCACCATATCCGTTAAGGCTGCTGCTCTGCCATAGAAATTGGGAATAAATCGGTTATAAAAGACTGCCATACCAAGGAATGATCTTAATTCTTTACGTGTTTGAGGTAAAAGACACTGTTGAATGAATTGGACCTTCTTCATTTGGGGTCTGACCACCCCTTTACCAAAGATGTAGCCCAGATATTCAATTTCAGTTCGGGCCACAGCACATTTAAGTGGATTGATGGTGAGGCCGGCTTGTTGGAGTCTCCGCAGAATTTCTTTAAGGGATTGTGGGTGCTGTTCCCAAGTGTCACTGTAGATAACATGTCATCTAAATAGGCAGCTGTAACAGACAAACCATGCAATATCTGGGCCATGAGCCTCTGAAAAGTGGCTGGAGCCCCATGCAGGCCAAAAGGAAGGACCCGAAAATGAAATAGCCCCCATGGGGTTCTAAAGGCAGTCAACTCTCTAGATCAGAGGTCTCCAAACTTGGTCCTGGAGGGCCACTGTCCTGCAAACTTTAGCTCCAACCCCAATTAAACACACTTGAATCAGCTAATCAAGGTCTCACTAGGCATACAAGAAACTGGTGTCAAGCAGGTGTGTTGGAGCTGGTTGGAGCTAATCTCTGCAGGACAGTGGCCCTCCAGGACTGAGTTTGCTCTAGACGCCTGCCCAAGATTGAGGAGTGAGAGGAATTTGCTATTATATCCTTTGGCGAGGTCAATGGTGGTACTAGCTTTGTCCTAGGCAGTCAATTAGGTCACTTATATGAAGAGTTGGGTAAGAATCAAACTTAGAGACAGAGTTCAGGTATCGAAAATCAATACAGAATAAGTATATATAATAAGTATACTTAAGGTTTCATCATTTTTTGGAACTAAAACCACTAGGTCACCACTCACTCTTAGAAGGCTCGATGATTCCCAATGTCAGCATCAGATCAATCTCTTTCCTCAAGGAGGCCTGTAAACTCTCAGGTATTTGATAACCTATCTTTTTAACAAAAGCATCACTTTTCAACGCAATCTCATGGTAAATAAATGTGGAAGTTCCTGGATACTCAGAAAAAAGGTAAGGGTGGCAAAGAGCTCTCTCACCTGTGATTGGTGATCCTTTGGCAAATTATATATATTAAAACATTCTGAGACTGGCTGAGGCAAATATTGGTCTTCCAGTTCCTCTTTCTCCATCACCTTTTGAATCATCAGGACTTGTGGCTCTTTCTCAGGATGAGGAATCCACTCCTTAAGCAATACTTTACTAGGCTGGTCCAGGCCTGGTGTGGCAATTTCATAAGTGGTGGGTCCAAGCTTCCGCTTGATCTCAAATGGACCCTGCCATTTCGCCAATAGTTTGCTCCCTTGACTCGGCAACATCACCAACACTTTCTGGCCAGGGTTAAAACACAAGTTGACCGATCATACCATGATTTCTGGTACCTTAGTGCTTTAGCTATGTGAGTTTGAGCCAGTTTCATCATTGCCTCCAATGTTTCCTCATCTGCACGACGTAAGAGATAACATTCACAGGGTCCCTGCTACCCTGTGTTCCTTTCCACAGTTCTCGAAGCAGGGTCAAAGGACCTCTCACCTCATGTCCATATAATAATTTAAAAGGAGAAAACCCAGCGGAGGTCTGGGGAACTTCTCTGTATGCAAACAGGAGGTAGGTCAACCACTGGTGCCTGACTCACTGATGAACTTCAGAAGCATTTGTTGTAATGTTTGATTGAAATGCTCTGTAAGGCCATCTGTTTGTGGATGGTAAGGAGTTGTACGTAAACTCTTGATACCAAGAAGTTTATACACCTGCTTTAAGAGAGTGGACATAAAGTGCCTTGATCAGTATGAATTTGACATGGTAACCCAACTCTGGAAAAGAGTTGTATCAAGCATGTTGCTACATACTTGGCTTTAACATCAGGAACACTTCGGGATATCTGGTCACATAATCAGTTATGACAAGCATAAATCGATTTCCAGCTTGACTCCTTTCTACAGGCCCAACAATATTCATACCCTCTCAAATGGTGTACCAATGATTGGTAGAGGTTGTAGTGGAGCTTTGTAAGGGCTTTTTTCACTGACACTCAGGACAACTCTTACATTATTGAGTCACATCCCTCCTTAGTCCGGGCCAATAGAAGTGTCTTTTTATTCGAGCTAAGGTCTTATGTTTTCCTAGGTGGCTAGCCCAGGGAACAGAATGGCTCAACTTGAGGATTACCTCTCAAACACATTGTGGCACGACAAGCTGTTTTATGGACTCAAAATGGTGATAAAGAATTCCTTGTTGGAATAAATACCTTTCGGCAGAGTCATTGTCCTCAGCATGCCCTGGTGACTACAACATTGCAAAGCTGTTCAGGCTGCAGTAAATCCAAAAGTACTGTTAGATCATTTCTCAGAATCACAGGATAAAGCAAATTATCTGCTACCCTGATGTCCAGGAGATAAGTCTGTCTCTGTACTTTGATCTAAAGATCCACGGTGGGTAACAGTTTCTCATCGCCATAGACACAGCATATCAGTTTCTTGTCAGAAGGATTAATCATGGCAGGTGAAACAAACTGTCTATGTAACAAATTCTGGTCACTGCCAGTGTCAACTAGAGCACAGAGTTCTTTACCACTTATTTCTATGGTGGTCATCTTCAAGGACAGTCCACTCTTTCCAGGAACTGCATTAGTTCTGGGCACATAACACACTTGAGAGAGCTTGACAATATTCTTTGGGCAAACATGTTTGATATGACCCTCTTGGCTACACAAGTAAAAAATAGGCACTTTCTTAGGTGTCTTAAATGATGTCACAGACTCGGATTTTCCTCCTATGGGATGCTTACCAGTGGAGTAGTACTGGGACTGATGATGGATATGCTGTTTACGAGACTCTCTGCCACACTGCCAACTCCATGGCTGGCATAACAAATGTTAATCATAACAAATGTTAATCATAACAAATGTTAATCATACCACAGAAGAAATATGCATATGTCGGTGCAGTGTGAATTCTTTATGAACAGGGAATTTAGTTTTATAATACTTCATTTAAAAAAGTTACACTCATAGGCCCAGATTTACTAATAGCTTGGCCAGAGCAAACTCTTTTTTGGCATTAAAAAAACTGTCAGGCTTTACTAAAGACAGTGAAAAATTGGTGCTGAAAAGGTGTGGACAGGGTTATTTTTGTGGCTTATCTTATTGCATATGCATTTGTAGGAGTTTCCCTTTTAGATGCAAAATTTATGGGAGGAGAGTATTCAAATTAATCATGCAAGGTGATTTACTAAGGTTTGCACTAGTCAATTTACTGGTATTATTTTGCGGCATTTTTTATTGCCCGCCAAAAAAAACATGTCTTAAACGAGACTTAATTTGGTCTGCTTTTGGTAGATTGCGTTGGTCATTATGGAAATGATCCGGCTCGTCTGGGTTCTTTAATTTGCATGTCGTCAGTAGATAATGAGCAAAACTTTCCACTCCCATCAGCGCTTTTTAGGTATTGCGGTCTAACACTAATTTGCCTTGATTAGTAAATCTGGCCCTTACTGTACAAAAATAACCAGGAACAGCCAATCATCCTTAAAAGGTTATAGGGGTTAAAATGTTTAGTTTTTAACTCTTTACCTTCTTGTCTTGACTCTCCTCCTCTATAGGAACAGTGTTGTGAGTCCTGTGTTCTCCTTCAGTGCAGAACATACAAACACACGTCTGATCATCTCTGCAGAACATCTCCAGAGGTTTCTCGTGTTTCTGGCATATATAATCCTCCAGATTTTTCACAGCATTGATTAGAGTGTGTTTCTTTAGATGAGGGACTCTGAAATGAGGCTCTAGATGATCATCACAGTAAGAGCTTTGACACGTCAGGCAGGACTTCACAGCTTTCTGCTTTCTTTCATCACAGAAGTCACAGAACACCTCAGATTCTCCTAGTTTGAGCTTCTCCTTAAAGTGTTGCACAACCTCTCTGAGTGTTGTATTAATCTTGAGATCAGGTCTTTTGCTGAATATTTCTTTACAGAATGGACAGAAGCAGGTCTGTGTGTTCGTCCAGCACTCGCTCAGGCAGGTTCTGCAGAAGTTGTGTCCACATGGAGTGGTGACTGGATCAGTGAACACTTCCAGACAGATGGAGCACTGGAGCTCCTCATTTAGTGCTGGACCACTGGAGGATGCCATGACTGAAAAGATAAATAATGGAAATATATCATCTACATTGCTGAAAAGAGCAACTTTCATTATGCAATTTATGGACCTCCATAGCCTGGGGGTGCTTAATGATGGGGGATGTCTGCGAGTGAATTGGAGCAAGTAACCCCTTTTTATTGTCTCTAAAACCCAATTTGACATGCCAGGAATGGCTTTCCAAGTCTCGCTCCTGGCAGCAAGGGGTACGAGAGCCACAGATCTACAGAGCAATAGCTTGCTGCACTGTGGCGAGAGGCTCACGCTTGCAGCAGGATTGTGGTGTTTGTTTTTTATTTGGCTCGCTTTGACAGCGAGGAAGTCGGGGCACGCATACCAATGGTGGGGAGGACCCAGTACCGACAACAAACACAGCGCCTTCAATGCTCTGAACTGAACAGAGGGTTGGGAGGTGAAAACATGGTCACTTAGCCCCCTCCTCCTTGTGCCCAAAGCATCAGTGACTACTTGGGCTTCTCAAAATGAGAATAAAAGTATTCTCGTTGCTTTATAACGTTAAGGTTGAACCACTGTAGTCACGTTAACTATTTTAACAATGTTTTTGCTACTTTTCTGGACCTTGAATGTGGTAATTTCGTTGCTTTCTATGGAGGATAAAAAAAAACTCTTGGATTTCATCAAAAATATCTTAATTTGTGTTCTGAAGATGAAAGAAGGTCTTACGGGAGTAGCTAGCTACTATTGACAAAAAATTCATTTTTGGGTGAACTAACCCTTTAAGATTATTGACAAGTCATCACTTTTCTTTCTTTTTTGATAATTGGAATAGAATTTCAAAACATTCTGCTATGAATATTTTTCTATTGATCTATTAGTCTGCCTTTACATTGCTTTAATGCGTTATTTTAACATGTTATATTCTGTCCCGTGCAGAATCCAGCATATATGCCCTTCCGAAGCTTTGCAGCATCCAGTTGGCCGTCGGTCCTCTTTGCATCACGAGAAACAACAGTTTTATTAAATGGATTATATAGGCTGTAGCCTAGAAAGCGGGCCAAGACCACTCCCTTTTCAGTCACTAAAACGCTGCCAATTTTTCAGTTCATTGCGATCTCACACAATGTTCCTTTATATTCTGTGAAGCTGCCAACAATGCACAATAAATCGCTTAATTACATTGTGTCTTACTTTGCGTACTTGCTATTGAGAAACGCCCGTTCGCTTGCTTTATTCCTGAATGAATCAGCCGTTTGAACGAATCGATTGAATGAAATATTCAGTGACAAAGACTGTGGATGCCGCTGAATTTTGTTGATACTGATTTCATTTGATTGATAACTTATTCTTCCTGATTGTGTCTTATTATTCTAACTCAATTTATAAATATAAATGTATCAGTTTGACACAACAGATGACATTTATCATTTTAAGGAGTCAAATATGGCCTCATAATGGCAAGGTTAATTTTTGTCATTGATCAGAAGGTGCTTTTAAATTTTTGACTTTGCTCCTAGATTTTTTTAAATGATAAGCATAAGTGCTCCTAAAAACAAATATAAGTGTAGATCCCTGTTCATGCTATTAAACTACTGAACAAGCTCTGAAAGAAGATTTCCATCTCTTACCTGTGAGTGAATATCAGATCTGGTTGTTAATTTCAGAGTTTCAGAAATGTTGTTTGTTGAAGCTGTTCATCTGTTTAGTTTCACTTTCACTGAAGCCTTTTGCAGTGATGTCACATAGTCCCCTATAATCATGAATATGGAACAGTTCATAATTCACCCCTGCTCAGTGTGTAACAGTGTAAGAAACGTTTATAATATCAAGTTATCACAGTTTACACAAATGCAGTTGATAGAAAGACGCACACTACACATGTTTCACAGTGAAGTCTTCTGTGATTTCCTGGGTCTGGCACAAAGGTAAAACAACACAAAATATAAAGCTATTTGACAAGTAGCAAAAAATAAATAAATAAATAAATAAATGAAGGCATGTTAAACAATGTGTGTACACAAAGTTCAATATTTTATAAGTTTAAATCCATGCATCATCTGGTCGATCACCTTTACGCAAAGAAAATCAATATATTAAATGAATTTGACAATATATAGAATAATATATTGTGTTAATATATTACAATAAAATTAATAATACTTAAGGAATTACCACTTTTCAAATATTGAAAAATATATCATAATGTATGTAATTTTATATTCAGTAATACACTTCATAATATATAGATGTACATGTGATAAGATATAGTACTGCATATATAAATATATTGCAGATACATTAACTCATGCATTATAAACACACACATATATAGAAATATATAATGTAATGTATTTCTTATTACATGTTTCATATTTTCAAGCTAGTTAACAATAGCACAGGCACACCTGCATGGTGTTTGGCCAATCGTCAACCTAACCACAGGCACAAATATATCAAAAAGTATTACAAATTACAAATACTTACTCATCAAATGTATTTAAATAAAATACAAAACACTACTGTGAAAAATGTATTCGATTAAAATACAAGTAATTTGTAATTTTAAAATACAAAAATACAAACAAAATTTACTCGCAGTCAGCTGAAGTGTGAGAGTAACAGTGGAGTTTGATACACGTAAGAGAGAGTTGCTCTCAGTTGTTAAGCACTAACAATTATTTAATAGTAGAATTCAAGTGAGAAATAATACAGAAATTGAATAATCAAATGTAAAAACACTGCACAGTCCTCACTGTATAAATTAAATATAGATTGATGAGCCTTATAAAGATACTAAAGTTATTCACTCCGGAGCAGTGAGTGATTTTGTCTTTTTCTTTTGTTGCTTGAATAAAATTAATGACAGACGGCAGCAGGTTTATTAGGCTGCTGTCACTTTAAGAACGAACGCACGGACCGAATATACTGACACACATCCAGTTTTCACCCAAATGGTTACATTAATTCAAGACACGACTGACTGTTTTCACCCGCAGTTTAATCAGAATGTTATCTTTATTACTTGACCCAGCCGCCTGCGGATATAACTGCGATCCGCACATCAGTGCACGTCACTCTTTAGCTAGCAAGTCAATTCACAAGTTCAAATCTTCCATCTTTATAATGACATTTAGTGAACAATATCTATTTTAGATACTAGTTTGACTGAGCACAAAAGCAGCTTCTTTACTTGCTCCTGACCTTGTTCACAATAAGCATGCTGGAATGGATCCAACAGATGTGTCACGTGATTTACTTGCATCTTGTCAAAAAACTGTGATAGGCTATTTGGTAGTCCTATTAAAGGCGGGGTAGGTGATTTGTGCCAGAAATATTTTTTTGTTATGCTGGTTGAAAGTCTCTTCACATCCTGATTGCAATTGTAATGTTTTGTGCTTTGAGATATGAGGTAGTTTAACGCCGTCTCTCGTGATGCTTTTGTTTGCTCCCTGCTGTTGGAGAGGGTGGGATCTTATGCTTTCAAAGCTAGCTCGCTATTGCTTGCCTCTCCGAAAACTACCCTACCTTCAAGCCTGGTGATGAAAGTTTGACTAAGTATTTTAAATACAAAGTATTTAATTAGAAATTACATTTGATTTTGTTTTTTGTTAAAGAAAATCAAATTACAAAACACTCAAAAGTAATGCGTATCTTAAATACATTTAATTAAAATACTGCCCATCTCTAACCACAACAAGACATACCAGAAAACCTTTTAAATTCCAAAATATTACAACATTAAACATGCACAGATCTCTGACAGAAATAACATTTAATTTTAATTTTTACTCTTCTTTAACACGAAAAAGCAAAGCAAGCTATTCTAGCTCATTCTGTGAATGTGTGTACGTGTGTACTTTCACATTTATATGGGAACATGTATGTGCAATATATGTACACAATAAAGGATAAACATTTATGAATATTACATGCAATGCTATTTTTTGATATTTTCTTAATATTTTATATGTATCAATATATAGCCAAGCCATACAGGGTCAATGCATATATTGCAGTATATTGAAAAATATAAGCACTAGTTTCCCATTCCAAGTCTTCTGAAGTCATCATGGTTAAATAAGGAACAGACTAAATTAATTCCCTCCATCTTAGCTCTCAACTGTAATTTAGATTTGAGAGTAGCAGCTGAGAGAAAATGAACTTTGTATGGTGATTATCAGTTAAATATACACTAGAAATTTCTTTTAGAACAAAAATGATTTGCATCTTTTTAGTTTTCCTAATTTCTGTCCTGTTATAAAAGGGTTTTGCCTTAACTTCAGCTTTGCTTTTACTTGAATCAAAACACTGCAGGTGAATTCAGTTCATCACAAAAAGAAGCTCTACATCCACTGATTGTGTTTGTACTGTTTTAGCCTCTAGAGGACTCTGTGGTGGGTAAACAGTTGACAGTCAAGATCAAGTTCCAGAACCTACTGTCACAAGTGTTGAAGAACGTTTTTTTCCGTATAAAGCAGGGGTTTTCAAACTCTGTCCTGTAGGACCACTGTCCTGCAGAGTTTAGCTCCAACCCCAGTTAAACACCTGAACCAGCTAATCAAGGTCTAATTAGGCATACTAGAAACTTCCAGGCAGGTGTGTTGAGGCAAGTTGGAGCTAAACTCTGCAGGACAGTGGCCCTCCAGGACCGAGTTTGGAGACACAGATTGGGAATGTAAATTTTCATAGCAGATTTGAAAAGCAAAAGCAAAATATTAATGGAAGATAAGCAAACAAATCATTGTGTTGATTAGAAAATATAGACTCCAAAATGGCCATTCAAATGTAACTGTGATGATACATTTCACAACATATAACAAATATTTAATTATAATTAATGGGTTTTTTAGGGCCTTTTTATTTACATATTCTAAAAACAGTATGTTTTCAAATTTTATTTTATTCATTTATTCGTTTCAGTTGACAGGTGTGATGATCAGTGGGTTTGAGTTTTTAGAATTAAAGCCTGGGTAAAAATATGGATAGAGTTTCTCAGTGAAAGTCTGACCAGTGTAAGAGTAGATATGAGAGCTGGAGCTCACATCATAAAAAGAGACCAGACCCTCCTCATAATCCACAAACACTCCCACCTTCTCAAGTTTCACTTTCAGAGATAAAGAGACAGATGGACTTTCACAAGCTTTATATCGATTCTCATTCCTCTGAATCACAGTCCAGAATCCATTATCAGGACCCAGTGTGATCTTCACCTTCCTGTTAATGGATTCTCTGGCCACTCCTAAACTCCACTCAGTCTTTCCCTTCACCTGCACCTCATAGTAAAATCTCCCTGAACTGAATCCCTGCTTTGACAGAACACAAAAACAGACATCAAATCTCTTTGGGTTTTCTGGGACGTCCTGCTTAATGTCTCCAGTACTGACTTGTTTTCCATAATCAGACAGGATGAGATATGGATTCGCTGTATCAGGATCCAGAGTCACATCCACTGAGAGAGATCAGACATTATCAATCAACTTCAGAACAAACATTTTCAGATGTACAGTATATAATACAGATTATAAACGAAGTATTGAAGTGTATTGAAGAAAATGGTGTCAATCACTGTACCTGCATACTTCTGTACACACTTCAACTCTGTGGACACAGATGACAATATAATAATGAATTATTAATAGAAATAATTTCAGTAAGTTTATCTCTATTAACAGCATCAGTAGAATGTAAATGTTGATCGTCCATCACTTTGTAAAACATAATGCAGAATGAGTTTACAGTAAATATACTGTAATGGACGTTTATGAGACAAAGATAATGAGGATTTAAGAGAGTGTGAAGCTTGTCTTTTTTTATCAAAGCTCTATTATTAATAATTCAGTAAAAATGTGTTATTTGAGCTGTAAAGTGTCTAAATTGTCCTTGTGAGGGGCGGATCTTTTTAGACAGATTATGTATTTTATAGTTTGTATACGGATAGTTGCATCCTTTCCTTGCCATTAAAGTAATACTGCTCTAATATGAATTAACATTAATAGAACTTTACATAGACAGGGTTGTGTTGTGATTACAGTGTGATCCTTTACAAACTGAACTTAAAGCTGCAGTCCGTAAGTTTTGCCTCTTTGTCGCCATCTCTGTTTTATACCTGCAGTTATTAGCGGAATTATCATTTTATACTTTTTTATACTTTATGTGGGTTTTGCGTCGGCACGGCTCCTCAGAGCTGATGAATCTAATGTTTGCTGTCAATCACCACATCGGTGTGGATCCTAAACTTTGGAATCACAGATTCTACGTCTTGTTAGTATGACCAAAATAAGAATTTTCAATGGAAAATGTCATCTGAACAAGTAACATGTCCGCCACTTTTGTTCTGACCAAAACACAATAAATTGCACTGCCAGTGGTGACTAAATCTAACGATCGGTTAGCTCGGATAACGTCAAGTCCTTGCAAATTATTATTATTGTTACACACTATATTGCCAAAAGTATTGGGACACCCCTCCAAATCTTTGAATTCAGGTGTTCCAATCACTTCCATGGCCACAGGTGTATAAAATCAAGCACCTAGGCATGCAGACTGCTTCTACAAACATTTGTGAGAGAATGGGTCACTCTCAGGAGCTCAGTGAATTCAAGCGTGGTACCGTGATAGGTTGCCACCTGTGCAATAAGTCCATCCATGAAATTTCCTCACTACTAAATATTCCACGGTCAACTGTTAGTGGTATCATAACAAAGTGGAAGCAATTGGGAACAACAGCAACTCTACTATGGTAGGCCACGTAAAATCACAGAGCGGGGTCAGCACGTGCTGACAATAGCTACAGACCTCCAAACTTCATGTGGCCTTCAGATTAGCTCAAGAACAGTGCATAGAGAGCTTCATGGAATGGGTTTCCATGGCCGAGCAGCTGCATCCAAGCCTTACATCACCAAGTGCAATGCAAAGCGTCGGATGCAGTGGTGTAAAGCACACCGCCACTGGACTCTAGAGCAGTGGAGACGTGTTCTCTGGAGTGACCAATCATACTTCTCTGTCTGGCAATCCGATGGACGAGTCTGGGTTTGGTGGTTGCCAGGAGAACGGTACTTGCCTGACTGTGAAAGTTTGGTGGAGGGGGATTATGGTGTGGGGTTGTTTTTCAGGGGTTGGGCTTGACCCTTAGTTCCAGTGAAAGGAACTCTTAATGCTTCAGCATACCAAGACATTTTGGACAATTTCATGCTCCCATCTTTGTGGGAACAGTTTGGGGATGGCCCCTACCTGTTCCAACATGACTGCGCACCAGTGCACAAAGCAAGGTCCATAAAGACATGGATGAGCGAGTTTGGTGTGGAGGAACTGGACTGGCCTGCACAGAGTCCTGACCTCAACCCAATAGAACACCTTTGGGATGAATTAGAGCGGAGACTGCGAGCCAGGCCTTCTCGCCAACATCACTTCCTGACCTCACAAATGCGCTTCTAGAAGAATGGTCAAAAATTCCCATAAACACACTCCTAAACCTTGTGGAAAGCCTTCCCAGTAGAGTTGAGGCTGTTGTAGGCTGCAAAGGATGGGCCAACTCCATATTAAACCCTACGGATTAAGAATGGGATGTCATTAAAGTTCATGTGCACCTGAAGCATCCTCACATGAAGAAACTGAAAAATATAACTAGTAACATCGATCTGAAGCAGCTTGTAAAAGGACCCACAAGAATAACTAGATCGTCTGAAAAACAAATTGATTTAATTTTTACAAATAAACCTGATCACTTATTTAAGACTTTTAATATGATTACAGAATTGTCAGATCATAATTTAACCTTTAGTAAGAAAACTGACAAAGAAGAGGTTTAGCCATCAGACTATGAATAGAAAAACATGGAATTTTAGAATACCAAAAAGTGATTTAAACCACTTAAAAGGGGGATTAGAAGATATAAAGTGGGAAGAACATTTTTCTCAAAATTGTGTCAAAATTGTGTTGAAAGCGATATAAATTCTAATGGATGTTATTCAAACTACTGTGAATAGTTTTATGAGACAAGTCAAAAGCAGACCAAGGAAGAAAAATTGGCTAAATGTAAATATTTGGTCACTTATGAAACAAAGAGGTAACGCACTGAAACAGTTTTTAAAATCTAAGATGGAATGTGAGAAGTGAAATTTTAATAAATTAAGAAATAGAGTAATAAACGAGATTAGAAAAACAAAAGCACATTTTTACATTTCTATAATAGAGCAGGGAAAAGGAAATACTAAACTGATATGGGAAAATTTGAGAAATTTAACAGGAAAATGTAAAAAAATCAGTGAGAAATATAGAACTAGAGATAGAAGGAAAACAAATTAGCGATTATGCTATGATAGCAAATACTTTTAATAATCATTTTGTAGATGTAATAAGTGTTCTTACTAAGTCTACTTGTCTAGATATTCCATGTATTGAATCGATGGATGGTGTCTTGTCCAAGTTTACTCTTAAAAAGGTGTCAAATAGAGAAGTTGATAGAATAATTAGTTCTCTTAAAAATTCAACAGCTAAAGATAAATATGGATTAGATACTCTTTTCTTAAAAACTCATAAAGAATTATTTACCGGACCTCTAACTCAGATTATTAATCTATCGATAGCACAAGGAATTTTTCCTTCGTTATGTGGTTTAAATCTTATCTAGAAAATAGAAAACAATGTGTACGGGTTATAAATGCGACATCAGATTACTTGGATTATAATATTGGGGTTTTGTAAGGTTCTATTTTAGGTCCATTATTCTTTTATATGTATGTAAATGATTTACCAAATGTATGTCCTCCAGATGTTATTTGTCAAATGTACGGATGATGTTGTGTTGTATGTACATGCAAAAAGTCAACAACAGGCTGCACAGAAATTGACTGACACCATAAATCAAGTTGCACAATGGATTATCAATTCACATTTGCATCTTAATGTCAGAAAAACTGTTTGTATGTTTTTTAGATTATGATGTGAAAGCAGATGTATTTGTCCAGGAACATAAACTTGAGGTTGTACATGAATTTAAATATTTAGGATTACTACTGGATTCTCAACTTTCTTAAAAAAAACATGTGAAGAAAGTGGTAAATACAGCGAAATATAATCTAGCAAATTTCAGATTTATTAGAAATAGTTTGACTAACATAGCAGCAGTTTTATTCATCATGAATTCAATGATTTTTCCTCATATTACATATTGCATGACTACCTGGACTCAAACATATAACTCTTTTCTTAAACCAGTTGAAATTATTTTTAGTTTTCACCATTGAAACATATTAACTAAGTTTTCTATTTTGAGTTGAGAAAATTTGATTCAATTTGCTGATTTGGTACTTATTTTTAAGATCTTAAACGGTTTTGCACCACCTGTTTTTAAGGATTATATAGATCAGAAAAAAGGATGATATACACGTGCCGGTAGTAGAGGTGATTGTAATGTGCCATTTAGAAGAACTACCTTTGGTCAATTATCTTTTGCTTGTAAAGGAACACATGAGTGGAAAAGACTCCCAGTAGAGCTGAAAGAATTAAAACATTTAACAGGAAACTGTGGTTTCTCGCAAAAACTGAAAACATGGTTATTGACCCATCAAAATTGTAATCATTTATAGTGACTTATGGATATGGTATGGTGGTCTGCTCTCATATTTTCTTTTTGTTCTTAATTTGGTGTATTAATATTTTTTGTTGATATGTTTTTCTTCCTGTCCTTAACATCAACCTGCTAAAAGGTACTACTAATGAAAATTAGCCAGTGTTGGCTAAATCTGGTGCATTTTACATATTGTATGTATTATTAATGTGCATTGTCCCTGATTAAATAAAATGAAAATGAAAATGAAATGATATAGCCTACTAGCTGGGACTCCTTCATGTAAAAAGACATGATGTGGTGCAAAGATGAACGGTTGCATGCTCAAATTTCTCGTGGAAACCCACCAGTACCACCCGAATAAGAAAACATTATAAGCTTATGGTTGTGAATTGGGCTAAGGTAAGAAGATAGTTTTGAACACTGGCCGGTTATGTACTTGCTCAAAAATTGATTTTAGATCATTTTAACCAAAAAGAGTTGCGGACTGCAGCTTTAAATTGCATTTAACCCATAATATTCCTTGAAAAAATATTTTCTTAGTTACTGACAAAAAAAAAACTACTGTATTTGATATTCACATACCAGTTTGCCTGATTTTTTTATTCAGTGTCTCTTGAGTTTTCCTCAGTAGAGTCACAACTCTATACAGAGAGTTCGCATTCACATCAGAGTCAATCCTGATCTCAGTCCAGTTCTTGGTGTGTGGAAGACTGAACAGGAATGAGCACATCTACAGCAGGAGAGAGGACTGTTAAATATGTTATTTTTTATATTTAAAGTTAATATATTTTACTGGGTACCTTTCTAACACAGTTAACTATTAACTATTTTTTCAAATTTGACTATTTATGTTTTTATTACTTTATATGTCTCTTTTGTACAATTTCTAAAAGACTAGTACAAATAAAATGGTCAATCAGCTCATCAGGTTTGGTAACAGTGTTTGTCCTGTAATACAGTACATGATTAGACAGATGTTCACAGACCTGTATGAGGTGGAGATGATCGTCAGTGTGTGAGAGCTGCTCCAGCTCAGTGTTTCTCTTCTTCAGCTCAGTGATTTCCTGCTGCAGCTCTTTAATGAGATCTTCAGCCTGTTTCTCTGCTGCTTTCTGCTGTTCCTCCATCATCTTCAGCTGCTCAGACTGACATCTCTCAAAGGAGCGGATCAGATCTGTGAAGAGCTCAACACTGAAGGACTTCTCTTTCTCTGTGTTTCTCTGATAAATGAGATCAATTAGTAGATTCATGTCACTGGCCCACCGGTGGGCCCATTTGCCACTGCATATTTAAAACAATTATATCCTATACTTAACCTGATCTAATGTTGACAAACTATATATCATTCGAAAGCTTACAAACTCAAGATTCATCCTGTGAAAACTATTTTGAAATCGGAAAATGGTACTTTAAATTCTTTTAGTAAGCTCTTCTCGTAGTGTGTGGTGTCAGGTTTTGTATTACAAAATTTATTTTAACTACTTTATAATAAAAATCTTTTCTAATCTTGACAAAACACTTATCGTTGGAAAGTCTCATGGTTCCATATCTGCCAACTGTTTTGTGATATTTGGACAGAAATGTATAAATTTGTTACAGGACAATGCATAAAAAAAAAAAAATCAATAGAATGTCCATGAAACCCGGTGGCTATTTTTGGTACAGCGCCTAAACAAAATCTCATAGGAACTTCAATTTTTGTGATATCAACATAAAATTTGGAACACAAATTGGTTAGATAGTAATTTTAGAGTAAAAATTATTTTGTAAAATATATATTTTATATAAAATATAAAATATTTAGTACAGTACATTTGATTTACAGTAAATTTAAACTTCCATAACTTTCATTTTTTGAAGTGATTTTATTTGAGCAATAATCTGCTGACTGTCTTCTTTAAAACGAGACCAAACTTATTTCTATATTCCAAAGCATTCTTCAACCAATTAAGTTTGGAAAGTGCATTTTTAAGTATATTCTCAAAAAGGGGGATGACAGTTAACAGATTAAGTTTTATAAATTTAATCCAGAACATTTATTAAGCAGATATTATATTATAATGCATTATCAATTTTACAATGTTTTAACTTCTACTCACCTTTCTCAGCTCTACTGAGTCCTGGATCTCTTGAATCTTTTTTATTCTGTCCTGTATCATCTGATGATGTCTATTAGCCAAATTAATCTACATACAGAGAAAAACAGATAACTTCATCCTCTGAAAAAATATCTCATTAAAAGAGCAAATTAATTTAAAATTTTGTGGCTTTTAGTTAATGTCTATGAGGATAACATTTTTATTCTTAAAAGTTTTAGCAGCTATATAATAAAAAACAATTTGCAGCGTAAAGGCAGGGTAGGTGATTTGGTTAAAAAAAAAAGAAAATTTATGCTGGTTGAAAGTCTCTTCACATCACTAGGAGCCCGTCCACACGGAGACACGTTTAGCTGTATACGCCAAAATTTTGTACCGTAGGCGTTTAGTCCAGACGGATCCGGTGTATAGACCTTATGTAGCTCCGCCCCTTTTCAGCGCTGCGCTCGTTGTCTTTTGACATATACAGAGCTACCGTGAAAACGGAAGTTCAAAGACAATATTCTAAAGATGGCGGCGCGCTTGTTTCTCTGGTAAATAAGACTCCGTCTTTTGAGTATTTAACTGAAAACATGCAATGGCTTAATTACAGTTTACATGCATTACATTGGCCAGTTGTTGGCTGTGTCTCATCACCTTAAGTTAAGTGGTCTAAATGTATTTATATGTTTCTGTCAGGACCACTATTGTCAAATATGATTGATAATTGCATAGAGTTTGTATTGGCAGGATTCTGTTCTGGGCAAGAACTCCCTGCACATCCATGCAGCCTAGTAGGGATAAGAGCAGGGAGCGCAGCAATAACGCCCCTAGGGTAAACAGAACAGAACCAATATACAGATATAATTAATGTCAATAATTTAACATGTACACATTTTTCAAAAATTAGTTTGATTCAGGGGAATCATAAAGCCAACCCTGACTGAAGAGAGGAGGAGCTGGGGATGGAGGAGGGTAATTAGCTTCTGAGAAACGTGATAGCTGCTGATAATACTGAGGAGCTTATATATGGATGCTGTGATAGGCGTCGTATTCCTATAGGTAGACGTGAGTCACCTGGGAGTCAGCTGATGCGAGCTTGACTGGCATGACCTGCCAGAACTGACGCTAATGCTGGATATTTATAACTTTTGTGGAAGGCCTAGGACCATAAAATGTTTGTCCAATCATATCCCTCAGTCTGTGTTTCAATGGCAACATTATTAAAGCTGGAATGAATCTGCAGCAGTCCGGTGGTTTACGTTCATTATTATTTAATGTTATGTCCTTCACGTCTATTGCGATCTCAGAATTCAGGCCAGCTGATAATACCTAGAATATCAAAATCAACCGCAGGCAGTAGATCCTTCTCCTATTTGGCACCTAAACTCTGGAACAATCTTCCTAGCATTGTTCGGGAAGCAGACACACTCTGTCAGTTTAAATCTAGACTAAAAACACATCTCTTTAACCTGGCATACACATAACACATTATCAATTTATATTTTCAAATCCGTTAAAGGATTATTAGGCTGCATAAGTTAGGTCAGCCGGAACCAGGAACACTTCCTATAACACCAGATGTACTCCTTACATCAGAAGATGAATGGCATCTACGCTAATATTAGTCTTTCTGTTTATCCCGAGGTTTACCGTAGTCAACCGGATCCGGGCCGTATCCAGGTGAGATCGAGGACCTGCGCCTTGACATGACCACAACGCACCCCTGAAGTATCAGCAGAGATTGAGTCAACTAGATCATCCACTGTGAAGGCCTCATCGACACGACAGCCAGTGACACAGCTCCTCAACAAACCGTCCATACCGGCGTGATGAATACGATCCTCAACTGGATTGAACTGGAATAAATACTTTGAATGTTGCGATCCTATCGGACTTATGATAGCTACCTGAATCGTAACAAAGCACTGTTCGCCAGAGGAGAACTGGCCCCCCGACTAAGCCTGGTTTCTCCCAAGGTTGTTTTTTCTCTCCATTTTAACACCTATTTGTCACCTGATGCCACCTGTTGGAGGGGGCGTGGCTTTAGAGACGCTCTGAAGGGAGGGTGGGATCTCATGCTTTCAAAGCTAACTCGCTATTGCTAGCCTCTCCGAAAATGATCTACCCTTGGGTAGGCAATTTCAAAAAAGGCTAGCAATAGCAAGATAGTCTTTGAAAGCATGAGATCCCACCCTCAAGAACGTCTCCAAATAACCACGAGAGACTGCGTTAAATTACCTCATGTCTCAAAGCACATAACATTACAATAATAATGAATACAAACAACTTACAGAGCTCTTACTTGTACCACCTGACTGCTGCAGATTCATTTTGCCGTTGATAGTGTTGACATAGAAACGCATAAATCAGAGTCTGAGGACATGAACAGCTCGGTTAGAATGTCACAGGTTGCCATCTTGTAATTACGGTTACAGCTGTCACATCCGCCAGCTGGAGTGCCTTAATCTCCACGGAGGGCACTCCTCCTTATTCTTGGGCTTTTCCATTATGAACTTCACTTCCCAGTATCCATTGTCTGTTCTAATGTTTGTTTAACTAGTGTGCATCAAGCTCCGGTGGCCATGTAGCATGGTTTCCAGTCCGATGGTTCCAAATCCAGAATCTTCAGACATCATGGTCACCACGCCAGAGTCTCCAGCCGTCAAGGTGGCCACGCCAGAGCTAAACTGTCTGCCTTTCCTGTCATGACCACAGAAGTTGTCCCTAAAATCACTACCTGCCTAGATATGACCACGGTGGTCGTCCCTGAGCTCTCTGCCTGTCCTGTCACGACCATGAAGCTTGCCTATGAACTTTGAACTGTCTGCATAGATACGACCATGGAGGTCACCTATGAACAATGAATCTGTCCTGTCAGAACCATCTAGGTCACCTATGAACTCCCTGCCTAAGTTGTCTCAGCCAGAGAGGCCGTTCTATGGTCCCGAGACTCTGCCATAGAGGCCAAGCTTAAAGCCTCTGCTTGCTTTGTCATGGACATTACTCCTGACTTTCCTGACTGCCCTGTTATGGCCACGGAGACCATTACTGAACGTTCTGCCTTTTTTGACACAGCCCTAGAGGCCAACTCTAACTTCTCTGCCCGCAGCTGAATCATACATCCATTTTCCAAACCGCTGGTCCAATGTGGCTACAGCATAATATCATACAGGTATAAATTCTTTTTTACTTGATTATTAAATAGTTTAGTAAAGGTTTATACATGCTAATTTCCATGCCAATGAACAAAAACTGCCCGACGGCCGACCGTCGGTTTGGTGTGTTCCTGCCTTTAATTTTTTTTTGTTTCGTTTTATTTAGTAACTTTTAGGAGGGTGTACTCATTTTTGCTACACAACATTTTATCATCTTGATAAGAAAATCTTATTTTCCTGAATAATTTTGACATGTTTCTTTGGTAATTGATCTCTAAAGAACCCTAACATGTCTTCTAAGTAATCGCTGACTTTCAGAGGAGGGGGTATACCCATTTATGCTGTGCACTGTATGTTGACAGGCAGGTGGGAAATTGTATCAGACTGAATACAATGATTAGACGAACATTTTTTGGTCCTGAGATTTCCACAGAAGATATATGCATCTGTCGATGCAGTGTGAATTAGATTTATGAGTGTTAGCCTTTCTGCAAAAATGACACTTCAAAATTATTTTAAAAAGAAATAATAAACTTTGACCAAACAAATTGTTGGATAAAGTCCAAATAAATATTTTTAAGCAGTTTTATAACACTTAATTTAAAAAAAAAGCTTTACACTCTTACTGTTCAAAAATAACCAGGAACAGCCAATGTGTCATCATTATAAAGTTATAAAGCTTACAAGGGTTAAAGTGTTTTGTCTGTAACTCTTTACCTTCTTCTCTCGACTCTCCTCCTCTATAGGAACAGTGTTGTGATTCCTGTGTTCTCCTTCAGTGCAGGACAGACAAACACACGTCTGATCATCTCTGCAGAACATCTCCAGAGGTCTCTCGTGTTTCTGGCATATATAATCCTCCAGGTTTTCCACAGCGTTGATCAGTTTGTGTTTCTTTAGACGTGGGACTCTGAGATGAGGCTCCAGATGATCATCACAGTAAGAGCTTTGACACGTCAGGCAGGACTTCACAGCTTTCTGCTTTCTTTCATCACTGAAGTCACAGAACACCTCAGATTCTGCTCGTTTGCGCTTCTCAAAGTGTTGCACAACCTCTCTGAGTGTTGTATTAATCTTGAGGTCAGGTCTTCTGCTGAATTTTTCTTTACAGAATGGACAGAAGCAGTTCCGAGAGCTTGTCCAACACTTGCTCAGGCAGGTTCTACAGAAGTTGTGTCCACATGGAGTGCTGACTGGATCAGTGAACACTTCCAGACAGATGGAGCACTGGAGCTCCTTATTTATTGCTGAACCACTGGAGAATGCCATGACTGAAAAGATAAGTAATGACAATAGGAAGGAAAGGAACTTTCATAATACTAGTTCTGTGCACTGAGTAATATAGTTTATGTTCTAAACTGGATGTTGCATGTCTAAAAAATATTACTAAAAACTATTATAACAACTATGAACCACTGTCAAGCAGTCAAAGCAGGCATACATGACTGCAGTCTCTGAGTGCCTCCATCACTAACCCTAACCTCACTGAGCCTATAAGCTCCACCTCTAACTTCCAGTCTGAGACTGCAGGCCTGATGCTTCATACGGCTGTAGTTAGATCTATTGGGCTGCAGAAGAAGAATCTAAATACAGAAACTAAATATGTGTTTCTGGGAGCCACAGTTCAGCAGATGTAATCGGTTTTTACAACAACATCATGAAAAGGTCTTTTTACATATAAAAGACAACACAGAAACTATTTTTTTTTTTAAACAAATAGCCCACTAAATAAACGTGTAAACACCAGGTGCCATTTTTCTTTAAAAGACTTGTGACTTGTACTAGAAAAATCATCATTCTGATTTTTAATTCTGATTTTTTCATTTTGCCACCAATTCAGGTACTTCCTGTTTCTAAACAGTCTAAAGTTTGACATGACCCCAAATAATCAAACATTTATTTACAGCCCAAAAAAACAAAAACAAAATGACATGCAGTACTTCTACCAACAATCTGATGCTGCTTCATGCTATTGAACTACTGAACAAGCTCTTACATTTCCATCATTTACCTGTGAGTGAATATCAGATCTAGTCGTTGATTTCAGAGTTTCTGAAATGAAGTGCTGTTTGATGAAGCGTCTTGTTCATCTGTTAATTTCACTTTCACTGAAGTCTTTTACACACTTGCAGTGATGCTATAGATCCGCCCATAATCATGAATATGGAAAAGTTCATAATTCATCCCTGCTGAGATTGTAAAAGTGTTAGAAACTTTTAGAATATCAAGTTTTCACAGTTTACACAATTGCAGCTTGATAGAAACGACACACTAAACACATTCACAGTGAAATCTTCTGTTATTTCCTGGGTCTTAAATCTCCTTTATAAAGCTTTACGAGGCATGAATAGTCCTCACTTTAGATGAGCTCACAAAAATAGTTAACTGACCACTTCTAAATGTTTTGTAACTACCTGATTTAATCATGAATTACAGTAGGAATATGTATTAATAAAGCATTTATTAACACACTGAGTAACTATTACTATATGTCTAAATAATAAGATGTATAAATGTATGTTTAAATAGTTTATTAATCATTTACTTACACTTTATAAATTATCTTATGAACCACTGACAACTCCTAAATAACTGGTTTGTAAATAATGTAATACTTAATTTAGAAATGATAAATTGATCATTAATAAAGTATGAAAATACAATTATTAAACACATTATAGATATGCTTATAAATCAAGAACAAAGCATTTATAGGTGTATTTATAAACTGCTTATTAATGTCTATTAATGCTTTATAAATTATGAACTAACTATTTACTAATGCTTAACTAATGCTTCATAGCGTGAGTTATTCTGAAGTGTTACCGAAGCGAAAAATAAATGAAGGCATGTTAAAAAAAGAAGAAAAAAAAGTGTGTACACAAATTCTAATATTTGATAAGTTGACATGGCAGTTATTCTTACAGTTATCAGATTATTCAAGTTTCTTTAATGTTGTTTTCTTTTCATGACATTTGTCTGCAGTACGTTACAAGAAAGATTGTTTTTTAAATCACTCAAGAGTTGCTTTAAAAGTCACTTGCTTTAATTACTATGCTATACATTATTTTCAAAATCACTGTTTTTCTTTACAGTATAATTTTATTAGTCATTGCAGTCATAACATTTTTTATTTGAAGTCACAACAGTTCAGCAGGGTGAGTGAATGAAAACTATTTAATTTATATATTTTGTGCATTTATTTTATGATTATTTAATGTGTAATTATATAAAATGACAGTCATAAAGTTGATATGGGATGAAGACTGAAGATGAAATGTAGAAACAGGTTTATTTAAACAGAGAAGATAAGGGAGCGCAACGGTGTATAAAACATACAACAACCGACAATCAACTGAGAAGAAAACGGTACTTAAGTACTGAATCAACAAAGATAATTATCAACAAATCAACAAAGATAACAAGATATCAATGAATCAAGATAAGATAATTGATCAAACACAGCTGAACTCAACAAACTCCTAATGACAGTGACCATGGCAAGTACGGGAATACAGACAAAGAAACACATGAACAGGAACGATATCCCTGTGGCGAAGATGTAAACAGCCGATGGCACAGCCACAGACCCAGTGCTCCACGGTGTCAACAGCCCACAGCGGAGTCAAAGGAGGGAGGAGCCAAGATGTTGTGGTGGCTGACAGTATCTGGGGGATGACCGACGAATACTGAGCTGGTGGATTCGAAGGCACAGACTGAAGGCTGATGGAGCAGAGCGATGTCGCAGGTACTGTTGTGGCCAGTCTGCAGTGCTCTAAGTTGTTTCAGATGTCCTCTTAAAGAAAGCTCTCAGAAGTTCCAGGTCTTCAGGAGATAATCTTTATTGCCAGGCAACAAAGTGAGATGCTAGCTCCACATCTGATCTCTACAGCATGAAACAGCATGTTTTATATGTTTTTCTTATCACTACAGGTCCAATGGGGATTCCTCTAGCTGTCTTTTTCTTTTAGCTCCACCCTGGCATTTTGCCACCATTGTTTATGAATCCTCATACATTTCAGTTATATTGGTGGAAAGTCCCCGGTCGTTCTATTTTTTAAAAGCATTAATTTAATGGCCATTTTTGGTACTTTCCACAGCTTGTTATTGTTCCCATACATTGAATGCATTTCTTTTTGGTACTTTCCATGCAGTAAACCTGGTATTTTCCAGTGTTATTTCACACAGGCTATTTCTACGGTTAATACGTCAATGATCAATGAATTTTCTCAACAGTACCAGGTACCAGCAATGAGCGTCAGAGGCAGAGCCAGAGTACACGAGGACTGGGGTGATGCCGGTGACTGAGGATAGAGGTGAAGCTGAAGGGAAGGAGGAATCCGCTACAGCCGTAGGGGTGTGAGGGACGGAGCACTGCAAATGGCTCGTAAGTCCATGGTGGAGTAGAGTGACGACTGACCAAGGGTGAGCTGGTGGGATGAGGGTCTCCGGTGGAGCCGAAGTTGGGAGGAGCCAAGGGCATGACCGGTGTCTGAAGCACGACAGTGAACTTGACATTGGCTGCCGAGTGCCTAAGATATCACTACTGATGCATCCGTGAGTATAAAAGGGCTCCTGTAGAATACTTCATCCACTTCTTGTCTGAAGGAGTTTGTCTGTGCAGGAATACCTGAAGCATGGGAAAGAGATACTGTCTCATTCCCCTTCTCAGGGAACCATGGTTACATGCATAACCTAAACCATTCCCTTTCCAATGGGAACTCGCAACACATCCTTTAGAAGACACTATGGGGAACAAATACCCACACCGCCATGCTGAAGGGATGAGTGCCTTATTGGCTGACATAAAGTCAAGACTCAGAGGAGTCCCCATCCCTAAGGTACACACCAGTGTCACGGCTAATTCCCTATGGCCAGAGCCAGAGCTACAAATCCCATTACAGACAAAACCTAAGAGCTTGGTATTCCTAAGGACACCTTTAAGGTAATATTGTCATAGACCGGAGCTTCTAAAGAACGGAGGCCTCAACAGGATGACTCTAATAGAGAGGAGGCCTAACTAAATTCTATATTCAGGCCAGCTTCCAAGGAGGCTTACAGAGAGCCTAACCACTCAGAACTTCTGTTCAGGCAGAGCCCTGAAGAGCGGAGGCCTCAAGGAGGACTACTTTCAAGTAAGAGGCCTAGCAACGCTCTAACACAAAGGCAGCAGCCAAGAAGGCTCAGCAAGAGCTGGCAACCTGGCATTACTACCGATTCCAGCTCTAAGGATGGATGCCTCAACAAACTGACTCTCAAAGTGAGAGGAAGCCTAACTATGTCATAATAGAGAACAGCTATCAAGGAGGCTCCAGAGAGCCTAACAACCAGAGGTGGCCTGGTAACACTCCATAACAGTCCTTGCTTGAGGGAGCAGTGGCCTCAGCAGGATGACTCTGTAGTGAGAAGAGGCCTAATAATGCTCACTTTTTACAAGCAGTACCCTAGCTGAACTCAGAGGACAGGTTCCTAGTAGTATGTACAACACCCGCCAAGAAAACTACATAGCGCCCTTATCATTAATACAGGCAGAGCTCAGGGGAGCGGATGGCCCAAAAAATTTGTTGCTTTATGGGTAGCAGAGGCCTCAGCAGGATGACTCTCTATAGCGAAAGGAGGCCTAATAATGCTCACTTTTACAAGGAGTACCCAAGGAGGCTCACAGAAATCCTAACAGCATGGTCCCTAGCTGAACTCAGAGGACAAATTCCTTGTAGTACATCACACACCTGCAAAGTAGGCTACACAGCATCCTTATTAATACAGGGGGAGCAGATGGCAAAAAACAGCAAAAATTCTCCCAACCCAGGGGCACCAAAGGAGGCTCACACAGAGAGCCTACAACTCAGTGCTACTGCATAATCTGGCTCCGAGAGCGGAGGCCTTAGCATGACTCTTTAAAGCAAAAGAAGGACTAAATATGTTCCAAGTTTTAAAGGAGGATCAGGAAAGGAGGGAATTGCTTTTAATGCAGAGCTCTGAGGAGCAGAGGCCTAGAAGGACAACTCTGAGGAGTTGTCCTTTGAGGCCTAGCAAAGTGAGAGGAGGCCTAGCAACGATCAAAATAAAGGCAGTAGCAAAACAGGCTAAGGAGAGTCTAACCATTTTGTACTACTGCCTAGTCGACTTCTAAGGGCAGAGGCCTCAGCATGATGATTCTAAAGCAAGAGAAAGCCTACTATGCCCAACACTAAGAAAAGCCATCAAGGAGGCGCACAGAGCATCTCGCAACTTGACACTGCTGCCCAGACAGAGCTATGAGGAGTGAAGGCCTCAGCCTCACTCCTCTGTAAAGGCAGTAGCCAAGGAGGCTTACAGAGAGCCTAACAACTTGACACTACTGCCTGACCGAGCTCTAAGGATGGAGGACTCTGCATAATGACTCTCTAAAGCGAAAGCTTACCTACTACACCCTACGCTCGAGACAGCTTCCTAAGGAGGCTCACAGAGAGCATAACAACTCATAGCTGCCATCTCAGCGGAGCTCCTTCATAAGAGAACGATAAAAACCTGTGCATGTCTCTGCAAATTTGAGTTATTGAGCAATCCGTGTTTCACAGTTGAATAGAACACACTAAACGTGAGCTGTGTGTATCTCCATTCCATCGTGCTGTAATACAGCATCAAGAAATACAGGCTGCTTTCATCATTTCAAACAAACATTTATTTCCTGTAGATTTGCATGTACATAAATTGAACTTTGAACTCTTATCTTTACAAAACACACCTTGGCACATTTTAAAACATTTAACTATAGAACTGAGTCTTTTAGAAGCACCTCAGTCCATCCGTTTTAAAGTCATCTGATGGTGCGGTACATCATGAAGTCTACAGTGGTGCATCGTGGGAATTTGCCGATGGAGCTCTCCTCCACGGGCGTGTAGACTTTGATCTGCCGCATGTGCGTGTCTCGTCCATTCTGGTGGTTTGCCAACACGGCGATCTGGATCATGAAGGTTCTGATGGGATTGTTCACCAGATCCAACAGAGGGATGTGAATCCACCCGCTGGGCTCCACCATCTCCAGCTGCTGCTCAAACACACACACAAACACATGCTATTGTGTTACAATCAAAGGGTTTATTTTGTGAAAATGCACATTATTCTGCTCATTACATGGTTTCTTACCAAATAAATGAAAGATTGATTTAAGTTATGAATAAATTTATTATGCAAAAACAATGAGAACATGTTAAAAAATACTGTTTAACATCATGACATAAAAATAATGTACCATAGAATGTCACAAATGACCAATCACAATCAAGTATTTCAGCTTATAGATTAAGGCTATAATGTCATCAAGTCGCCTTTATTTCTATAGCACTTTATACAATACAGGTTTCAAAGCAGATTTACAGTGATATACAGAAAAACAACAGAATCAATTATGCAAACTTCATCATATACGAGACAAATTCAATTTCAACAGGAGATCAACTCTACAAAAAAGACAATAGTGTTATTATTCAGCTTGAGTCAGTTCAGTGTTGGTTCAGTTTAGTTCAATAACTGTCTAAAGTTTTTGAAAAATCAGACAAAAAAATACAAAGGTACAAGACTGTGTACCGAACGGCTTTGGTGAGGGAAAGAACTACAATCCCATGAAGCATTGCAAAGAGCATAATCGGAAAAAAAAAAAAAAAACGATGGAGAAATATAAACCTACTCATTTAAAAATGTTGATTATACATATATAAACAACATATTTTAAGTTTATTGCAAAATATATGCATGCAAATATATTTAAATAGTTTTTTGAAAGCATAGAAAGATTACGATTACATTATTCATGGTGCTTCATGGGAGTGGGCGGGGCTAACAACCTCTTTTGGCGCGTTTTGCTTGTTTATGCTCTGTCCAAAATACCCACACTTGCGGTCTTGGCCACTTGAGAGCACGTGCACGCGACAGGAAGTAAGTGAGCAAGACTGTCCCATGTCTTAAAAAAGCCCAAGTGCAGTGCCCTTAATGCACACTAAACCCACACTATCTTGAATACCGCTTCGAAGCAGTATTCGAGGATAAGTGTATCCCATCATGCATTATGTTCGGGAACTCGCATGCCCCGAAATCGTGAGATGTCAAGGAAAACATTCGACTGTAAGTTAAATTAATTAGTTATTATATATAATTTGGTAGTAAAATATAAAGTGTTGCACATTTTATTGATGTAAAGATGAGTAGGCTATGTGTCTTTTGTACATCATTTGCAACTGCTTTTTATCACTTAAAGGAGCACCACAATTTTAAAATTGTGTCTTCTGTTAGTTACATAGCGACCACTGAACAGACATGTGTATTTTAAAATGCAAAGTAATGAAAATAATAATTTTTCTTTAAAAAAATTCTGTAAACACTTGCATTTTTTGCAAGACTATAAATGTGTCCCATCGGGTAATCAAAAATTCTACACACACTTGCGGTCTTCACGCCTACTTGAACACTTGAGCCAAATACAGGAAATACGTCATGTAAGTAGGCAAGTGCAAAGACCGCAAGTGTGGGTATTTGGACAGGGCATTGGTCTATCCGATTTCTGTACAGCATCATGAGTAATGTAGTTTTTCACCATGAATTCTGCTGTTAAACACGATTATTTTAAAACTTTGAAATAATGCGCGTTAATGACTTCAACATAAGCAAATACTATAAATTAAAAACCTCATAGCTCACAGAAAAAAGTTAAGTTATTGTTAAAAATCGATTTCCTTATGGAGTTTTTACTTCCAGAACCCGACTGTTGCACTCTATTATGAAACGAGTTCAATTCAGCTATTAGCAGCTCTGTGTTGTTATTCAGCTCGAGTGAGCTCAGTTCGTGATCTGTGTCTCTCACCCGGATCTCCTGCAGGTTGTGGAAGTTGTTTCCCACTCTGACTGAGATCTTGCTGGGAGTGTAGCTTTCATCAGATTTATAATCGGCATAAATACACAGCATCTTCACAGTGGTCTTCCTCCTAAGAGGATGCAACAGAGACACATTCACAGTCTTTCAGTGTCTAGAACATTTAAGCATTTACAAACACAAATATATATTATAATATTCATCATAAAACATGAATGCATATTTTAAAACTTAAAAAAAAATAAATAAATTATTAGCTGTAAAAAAATAGTATTAAAATGTCTAAATACTGCAAGATTAATCGACCCCCGATACAGTGGATCAATCAGGTCATTTAGTGGCTGTTTGAGACTCATTTTGGCTCTACCTGAACTGAATGTTCACTAGATGTGGCTGAGAGCCATCGGACTGCCAGTACGTCTCCAGATTATCATCCCTCAACTGGTCGACTCCAAAACCTTCACACAGAAAGAGACTGAATCAATGAAAAACTAAACAGAGGCATTAATCAGGTGCGCAATGAGAATAAATAAGACACACACCTGGCTTGCACGAGGACAGTGACCACACGGCTTGTGATCCGATCTCTCGGACGGTACCCGTGCGCTCCAGCTGCTTGGGGTCGGCACCTGGGGGGGTTTTAGTGGTGGTTGCCATGGTTACTGAGGAGGAAAATGAGGACAAACAGAAGGGATGGAATTAAAAAAGACCCACAGACAGCATTAAAAAAAAAAACACTTATTAAACAACAATAATGCTTTACATCACTAATATGGACATACATGTGTAGTTTTCACATAAAAATTCTCCATGTCAAAAAACATAAAACTATAGCAATACAATGGTATTCTTTTATTTTATTTTTAAAATGTTATGTGTGTAGGTGTTTTCAGAGACTTCTGGGTATGTTCAAAATGGCATCTTCTGTTAGTGCAGGGAGATAGATAGTGTGTATTAACACACACACACACACACACACACAAACACAAACACAAACACAACACACACACACACACACACACACACACACACACACACACACACACACACATCCCAGAACATTATTTTACCTACATAGCATCTTACAATATTATCTAATATAAATGTATGGTTAAGAATATTCAACTGTACGGTATATATATCACATGACATATACCTGAACATTTAATAAACACATTTACAAAGTAAAAAAATATATATTTGAATTTTACAACAACACGGTAGTTTAATCAAAAATATCTACCTTTAATCTTTACAACAAAACAAAGCCACAGTTACTCACCGGCACTCAAACACACTCCCACAACTGTGTCTTCTCACATCTGTTTCCACAACTAACGTACGTTTAGGTACATTTTCTTAAAAGTAGGTAAAATATATTCGCAAACATCCAAGTACTGTTCGCATTTGCCCGGCATTGGCGCGTTCTAATTACGTCAGGGCTCTTCGATCGCGTCGCGTCCCTTTAGCGTCGCGCGCTCTGGCGCCATCTTTGCTACCGGTGTTGTCTCGTGCGCGCCGGAGTAGCACGCGCTGGTCGTCTCTTCACACAGTAAGAAGGAATTCCACGCTTATTAACGCGTTATACTGCGTTGTTCCGATCAGCGGGAGGTGAGCAGCGTTTTATTGGCATTTTATAATAATTTAATGGCGATTGATAGGTAGTTTGACAGACAAAAACCGCAGCAGCTGTGTGCGCATGCCACCCTACGCGCGAGGCCTTTTCCGTTTTTATTTAAATATTCCCGTTTTCCACGAATATTTAATGAAGGTCATTCTGAACAAAGTGTATGACAACTAAACAGACATTTTTAGAAAGACCAGTCACATAATGTGACGTTTTGGGGGTAAAATAAAGGTGGTAACTCTCTGAGGTAAATTCTTGCGTCATCGTTATTCCCACAAGTGCGCGCGATAGAGTCACGACGAGTGCGCGCGCATGCTCCACGTGTTCGATATGATTAAATCTATCAATTTCCGATGATTTATAACCGTTTTAAACAGAGCTCTGAATGTAATGTTTGTCCATAATGTAAAAACATCGTTTAGGGAGATTACTGGTCCCATTCAAAGGGTGCTGTGGTGTAGTTACTAATTAATGTTCTGGTACTTTAAAGATTGCAGGTTCGAGTCCCATCAAGAGGTTCATGAACTGACTATTGTGTCCTTGTTTAAGACGATAAATATCAGGTTATTACAGCAGAACTTTAATAAGTGCACAATGAGTCACCTCGTCGGATAAATGACTAATTAGTAATCGAATGACTAATGTCTGTGTTCAGTAGAATGACAGTGCATCCTATGTATGTTTAAACGAGCTGTCACGTGATGCTGCACTGTCAAAAATGGCAACTCAGCAACCTCATTCATCCTGATGGTGAGCTGTCTGTCAGTCTCTGACTCATGAAACCGCTACACCAGACCAGGTTTTGAGCTGGTTTTCTCGCCAGACTTATTCAGTTTTACACTGGTACCATCAGGAAAGCATTTTGTGAGAGTGTAACAGCTGGTTTCCATTATATCTGATCGTTTGCATGAGTTCATGTGTGTTAACAAGTGATAAACTTGGGCGGTCGCTAGGTGGTTTCTTTCTGGCTCAAATGAAAAAGTCCACAGTCATCATTCCCTGGTGAAGAGTGTAATGTTGGCGTTAATCTTTATTTCTCTCTCTCTCTCTCTTTAAAGTGAGGTCTAGACCTCCTCTGTTCCTGTAGATCTGCGTCGCCGTGTGCGCGACATCAAACCAGCCAAATGGCCGACAAGAACACCAGAATCGCTATTGTAAACCAGGACAAGTGTAAGCCCAAGAAATGCCGTCAAGAGTGCAAGAAGAGCTGTCCGGTGGTGCGCATGGGTAAGAATCGCACAGTGAATTCACTTGATTTCAGGTTTTGTGCGTTATTGATGTGTACTCGTGTGTTTTCTCAGGTAAGCTGTGTATTGAGGTCTCACCTCAGAGTAAGATCGCCTGGATCTCAGAGTCTCTCTGCATCGGATGTGGAATCTGTGTTAAGGTATTTGAAGGACCCAATCGCATCCCTCCAGCATTACACTATAGCTTAACCCTGACATATTCCCGGAAAGGGTTTGAATTAAGACAGGAGTAGGCCTTAATCTAGAATAGTCAGCTGTGGAATGAAAGAAAAGGGCTACGTTACACAACACAACATTAGTCTGAGGTTAAACCTTCCTCCTGGCTTAATTTAAGCCTCAATTTAGTTCTGGAGTAGCTCTAGTCGTCCTCCAGGAATTCAGCTTAAACTCTGGACTAGACTAAGTCTAGGACTATTTAAAACCATGACAGAGAAAGCAGATTTCTGCAAATCTGGTTTAAAAGTCCGTTTTAGTCAGGCTTAATCTCTGTCTGGGAATCCAATGAAATGATAGTCAGAAAATTGTTTTAAAATGAAACCGTTTATTGAACCTTTAGACAAAATATCAAAGTTTATATTAGTGCTGTCAATCGATTACATTTTTTTTTTTTCCCTATAATTAATTGTGATTTAAAAACATTGGAGTTTTAAATTTTTTTTATATTGAAATAATTTTACAGTTACTCTCCAAAATAATGTAGGAACAGCTTAAAGACGGTATATTTTAAATATTTATTTCATGAATGAAGGCCAGTATCACTGAAACTAATCCTGGTACTGATGCCTCTATGAAAATTATTTTTTTAAACATTAATTATAGACATTCAACATTACAGTATAACTGGAAGATACCAATTTCAACATTTATTAGGCTTTTAAAAATAATAACTTTTAATTTAATTGAACTTAAAACAATCTTCACATAAACCCATTATAATAAATATCATATTTACCTGTGGCCTGTCTGACAGGTAGGAAATATTCAGAAATTGAATAAAGTTATCAAACACTTTACAGTCTTCACTGCATAAATGATAAATGAAATATTGATCAATCTTTATTAAAGGTACAATTTTCTCTGTGACCTTTGTTCTTTGATGAACATCAATGACACATCATCACAGTGACTGGTTTATTAGGCTGCTGTCACTTTAAGAGCTGCCGCTGCCGCACATGCCGCAGATCTGACGCACATCTCATTTTCTCACAACTCTTTAAGTTAATTTAAGGGGTTATTTAACTTATTTAAGACTGCTCTTACGAGGATACTCGACAAAACGGGCATTTTGGCATAATTTTGTGTGTTGTTGTTTGTTCAACCGTGAAAGAGAACTCGATACTGGCGCGCGTCTTTCTGTGCACACGAGTCGAGTCACATGACACGACATTCACGGAGGGTTCCCACGGGTCATGGAATTTCTGGAATATCATGGAATTTTAAAAGGTCGATTGTTTAAAAACAGCCGATGATCAGGGCCGATTATATCCTGTCAATCAAAAGGGTGCAGAAAAAACGTGTTCAGACTGCAACTCATACATACTGTGTGTGAAGAAAATCACTCTTGTGTTGAATTTCTTCTTCTTCTTGGCAGTTGGCAAACCAGCTTTTGTGTTGAATTTTAACATATTAACAGTTTAAAAATAGTGACGCTAAAGCAGGCTCTTTGACCCTCTGAATCACCCGTATATCAAGCCTGGGTTGCCAGGTCTGCGTTTTTATTTGTAGCGCCTCCCATCTAATAATCGCAAAAGGCTTTGTGCTTTGTTACTTCTGATCAGAATAAAAGTTTAAGTTTTCCTATTCTGTCCATTTTATCATGAAATTCAAACAGTAAATGCCGTTTTGACGCTCTTAAATGTGACGTGTCAAATCGCTGTAATACATCAGCTCTGGCGGCAGCTCGGAGCGCGAGTCTTTTCTTCCTCTTCATTACAAGTTATCTCTCGAAAAACATGCATGATCATCAGAGGTATGTTGAAAGATATAGCATAGTACAACTTACCAGAATGTATCACGTCTCATGTAATCACTTTATTTGTGCTTCAACCGCGGAAAGACCACGTCAATAAAACAGCTTGTGAACAATATGTCACATCATGTCAAATTTACCTCAGAAATGTTTTCCAATGTATATAAAAAAAAAACACTAGAGAGGAGCTTATTTACTGTTAATTATGTTTGTGTAAATTTGCCATGAAGACAACAAGTGCTTATGAAAACTACCTTATGTGATACTAAGTTTTTATACAAGTGCAATTATTATATCTGAAAATAAACAGCAGCTGAATATAAAACTTGTGTTGTTAATTGTAACCTCTAATATTGTAGTGTACCAAATGAGAGGTTCCCTGTATAGTTTGCAACATTATTTGGAGAGATTTTTTTTCCTTAAGAAAAACCAAACTATCGACATCGGCCGATATCATTCTGAATAATCGGCTATCGGTATCGGCTGAGAGATTTAGTATCGGTGCACCTCTACTAAAAATGTCTGTGAACTAGTAAGTAAAGCTTGCAAATGGATGGATTTAAAATACTGTCTGTGGCTGATTTTTGTTAGCTCAGTGCTCAGTACAACAGTGGCCTGTTTTTCCATTCATTATAGGTCATGGAAATTCAGCTTTTTAGTCAGTAAAAGTCAGGGAAAAGTCAGGGAATTTGACATTTGTCTTAGAGTGGGAACCCTGTTCACAGACAGCGTGTTCTCATTTGTCTTGTGTGCGCTTGAATAGTTTAAAAGCATTTGTGTGATGGCTATATAATGTAACACTAGCCAAATTATGATGGGAAAAAAATGGATGCTGCGTTAAATATTTTTCATGCGTTAAACTGAACAAATTAATAGCATGCATTAACGTGCTAATTTTGACAGCACTGTTATATATATGTAAAAAGTTTGCATATGAGTTTTTTGAATGTCATATTTGTTATTTCAGGCTTTCATGGCTTTTATCATGGTATGATATAATGAGAAAAAAACACCTCAGTTTTATTCAGAGGCTGAAACAGCAAAAATATATGGACAAAAACTAAGATTTAGCTATTCTGATAACGAGATCTTTATTACTGTATAACAGACTACTTGCATAAAATGCATATAAATATCAGTCGTCGCTCTATATCTGCCAATAATATGTCTTGTTAAGGTGATATTTAAATGCTTAGTTTTATGATCAAAGTAGTTTTAAAATGCAATACAATAATGATTGAAATATAATAATATAAAAGTTATTCTTATGTTTACTTGATAAAAATTAGTAAAGATTTTGCAGTAAAAAGACGTGAACAACAAGCTGAAAGAGGATGTTTGTACAATTATACTAAAAGACTTGTACTTGCTAAAAAAAGTATAAACTATCAATCAGACAACAGAAGGACTGTAGTAGATTGTGTGCGACAGTCCTATTTTGATCATGTTGATCATTTACAGGCTTTAGAAATGTCAAATATGATACAGTAGGCTCTAAAGGGTTGAACATGCAAATCAAACTACATTTTTCTTGTAAGTTTTGTGCCAAATGCTCAACAACAACAACAACAACCATATACTTTAATAATTTCCATAACTCAAGAGTTTATCATGTATTTAATCTGATTTTAATTATTTGTTTCATTAAGAAATGTCCATTTGGTGCTCTGTCCATCGTGAACCTGCCAAGCAACCTGGAGAAGGAAACCACACACAGATACTGTGCCAATTCCTTCAAACTGCACAGGTACAGACATGCATCATCAGAACCTTAATTATGATTCAGTGTGTTGTGCGTTCAATCTGAGTGTTTGTGTTCGTCAGGTTGCCCATCCCTCGTCCAGGTGAGGTTCTGGGGCTTGTGGGTACAAACGGTATCGGGAAATCCACTGCTCTCAAAATCCTGGCGGGAAAACAGAAACCAAACCTGGGGAGATTTGATGTGAGTTTCTTAATGCACACACACGTTCACATGATTTGATTTGATTACTTTATTTCGAGCCATAAAAAAAATAAAAGTATTGTACACAGAAAAATAAATATATTGTACAATATTATACATTATACCCACACTGGGTAGAAAAAACATACAAAAGAAACAATCGGAATAACAGTATCTATAAATATATTTCAGACATGTTCACAGTTTGTATATTATTATAGCTCGAAAAGGAATGGGAAGAAGACGAACTTATTTAACCCCACCCCCTATTCATCCTAATGAATGGTTACTAATATAAAGAACAATGTATTTATATACAATATCTGACATATATCATACAATATACCTTAATAATTACATCTAAGTATAGTACATTACACACATATGCAATGTAGATGTTTAATTCTATGCTTATGATACTTGTTAATATAAATATTACTGTTATAACTCATTTTACCATTGTATATCATCATATGTCAATATATTAGTTAAGAATTGTGAATAATACTTCCAATTATGTACAATATATTATAACTTACTATTTAAGCATGACAATTGTATTAAATAATTATGATGGCTTAATGGTGTTGATGGTAATAATAATTAGTTAGGTTGTGTGTGTTGTGCATTATCGGAGGCCAGGTGTTCTTGTGAACCTGCTGTCAGAGAGAAGCAGCCCCCTAACAACAGGACCACCCTTTGCCTGTTTGTCTATACTGTGCATTAAAAGAGACAAGATTTTGGCGACTCAGCTGCCAGAAGGGGGCGCTCTCCGAGCAACAGAGCCACCACTTGCCAGCCCTGATTTGAAAATTATGTTGTGTGCAATAGATTTAATTACTAAAATATTTGTGTTTTTTCATGTAATTATCTCTATATTTATTACCATCAACACTATCACCACTTTCTTGAAATGATTCAGTTCACGCTCCTGACCACAATTTGATTGTTATATATATTGACATGTCGATGTTCATATGTGTATCTTCACATTTGAGATGTAATTGTTTAATGTTTGTGTATATTTTTTTTTTTAGACTCCTCCTGACTGGCAGGAGATCCTGGCATATTTTCGTGGCTCGGAGCTGCAGAACTACTTCACTAAGATCCTGGAAGATGACCTGAAGGCCATCGTAAAGCCGCAGTATGTTGATCAGATCCCCAAAACTGTTAAGGTCAGTATCAGTTTAGTTTCAGCTTTTATTTTAGGTTTTAATATATTTTATTTTATTTATTTATTTATTTTTTGAATTAGATTTTATTTTTACATTTTTAGTTTTCATGTTATTTATTTATTTTTTAGTAATTTTATGTGCTTTTGTAATTTTATTTTTTTATATTGCTATTTAGGTATAATTTATTTTAATTTTAGTTTTTATTTACTTCCAGTTAATAATTTGTGCTTCAACTTAAAGGCAACATTTCTAATTTTCGTTTTGTTTTTCGTTCGCTATAACTAGTATTTTTATTTAATTTAATTTCAGCTTTATTTCAATTAACAGAAATGTTATTAATAGTTTTAGTTAATGATTATAACCCTGTTCAGTATGAAAGGAAGTCATTTTTTAAGTTTGACTTGATTGTTGTAATTCTGTTTTGTCCTGTAGGGGTCAGTAGGCTCCATCCTAAGCAGGAAGGATGACACCAAGACAGAGGAGCTGGTGTGTGAACAGCTGGGTATGTACACATGCGTTTCTTTTTGTGCAGTATTAGCAAAGTCCCTTCAAGGCAAATCATTTCACTTGGTGGCCATCTTTGAAACGCCTCTCAATCATGCAAGTACAGTATCTCTTTGAATAGGGAAACATCAAATTCTCCAAAGCTGTTCATCAAGCTTCATATTTCAAATCACCAATGAAATCTGACAACAACTGTCTCATAAATCGTTTCTAAACACCCAAATCATGACAAAAAAAACTGCATTTTTCACATGCGCATGTGTCTCAAAACCCTGACTGTTTTTATAGCAACTGGAGCTTCTAATGGCAATTGGCCCTTTTATTTAGAATTCGGGGCTTATTCCACCATTTTGCACGTTGCACTTTCTCCCATTCATAGTAATATGAGTGCAGTCTTTGTATATCTAAAGTGTTTGGTATTATTTATGTATTTAGAAATGTGACTGAATAATATAGTTAGTTTGATTGCATCATGTGACTGATTGTTCTGTTCCTTGATTGGTCAGATCTGTTGCACTTACGTGAGCGTAATGTTGAGGACCTATCAGGAGGAGAGCTGCAGAGATTCGCCTGCGCAGTCGTCTGCATTCAGAGAGCTGATATGTGAGTCGCTCCCTGTGCTGCAGGGTTATTATCGTTAACTATTTCACTTACCAAAAATGTTCATAATGGATTTAAAGTGCAAATAATAGAGAATATAAATATTAGATAAAAAACTAAATGGAAAAAATGGAAATACTGCCTTGGCAACTAACTGAAATAGTTATAACACTAAAATTGCTAATTGGAAATAATTAAATTAAAACTGAAATTAAATAAAATAAACCTAAATAATACAATTAAAAATAATTACAGAGCACACAAAAAATTACAAAAAAATTAAGCCAAAATTGAAAAACTTTATTTCTTTTTTATATATATATATATATATATATAAATTTTCAGTTTTCATTTTAATAAAAACTATAGTAGTATATAAATATAAGTAATATAGTATATAAATAAATTAAAATACTGTTTAAGTGCTGGACACTTACAGAGATGAGTTTAATGATGAAATGTATGCTGTTGTAATATTTATTAATATTTTGAATTTGCTTTGATTTTTATGTATTATATTTTTCATTTTATTGTCAGTTTTAGTAATTTTGTTTTGCAATGCCGTTTCTCTCTCTGTAGTTTCATGTTCGACGAGCCGTCCAGTTATCTCGATGTGAAACAGAGGCTGAGAGCTGCCATCACGATCCGCTCCCTCATTTCTCCAGACAGGTGAGTGTCCTTTCATGTTGAGGAAGCTGCTCTGAAGCTGTCATAGTGCTGTACTAGTCCCTAAACCTCATATTCCTCTGGCTGTGCAGGTACATCATTGTGGTGGAGCACGACTTGAGTGTGCTGGATTACCTGTCAGACTTCATCTGCTGTCTGTATGGCGTTCCCAGCGCTTATGGTGTGGTGACCATGCCCTTCAGTGTCCGAGAAGGTACGACCCTCTCGAAAACATGAATGTGATGCTCAGAAATGTGTCTGCGGGTCTTACATTTAGTTTTATCGAATTTGAGGTCATTAAAAGTCTTAAATATCTTGATTGGTACATTTAAGGCTTAAAATGATCATTTCAAGGGGTCTTAAATTTGGGGACAGAAAAATCAGATTCGCGTTATGGCTTATTGAGATTTTTAAACTTCATAAGGATTATTATTTTATAAAAGCGCTCCTATATCTGAGCATGCAATATGTCAAAAGAAAGAACATTTTAATGATGATCAAAGAATAGATGGATTAGATCGAGTCCATCAACACCCCCAAAGCTTCATAGATGTTTCCTCTTCATGGGTTTCGACATTTTATTCGGTAACATTAGCCACTTCTGATTTATGTGCTGTTCAATGTTTGATATTTTACATATGCATAAGCAACACTTCTATCACCTGTGTTTTGATCCAGAGATTCTGTACTCTTTCAGAAGATGCGTAATAGTGCCCCCTACTGTATAACAGCGAAAACATGTATTGCTGGAAAATTCTGTCAGTGGCGGAGAAAGAGTTAATTTTATTTGTGCCCCTCTAAAAAATCCTGCAAAATCCCCTCTTTTTATATTTTGACTCTAACCTTCTCTCTCTTTTTTTTTAAAAATTATTTCAGGAATCAATATTTTCCTGGATGGCTACGTGCCGACAGAGAACCTGCGCTTTAGAGAGACGTCTCTGGTGTTTAAAGTGGCTGAGACGGCCGCTGAAGAGGAAGTGAAGAAGATGTGTCGTTACCAGTATCCCAACATGAAGAAGTGCATGGGAGAGTTCTCGCTCAGCATCACAGAAGGAGAGTTCACCGACTCCGAGATCATGGTCATGCTCGGAGAGAACGGTGAGATGAGAATGCATGCGGGTTTGTCCCCACACAACAGAATTTCTGATCGTAAATATATATATTTAATGTTGTATATTTACGGTTTGAGATCTGTGTCGCCGAGCAGATTCAATCACTCTTAACACACATCACACCACTAGAAAATCTGATTAGATAATCTGTAGAACCATTAAGATAATCAGGTCTTTACCTAGGATTTTTGGAAGGGAAGAATTGGGCCCAAAATAAGCCCGATTATCTTGTAGTGTGTGGCTGCCTTTAGCTGAGCTTGCCGAGCTTCAGACACAGACAATAAAGTCCCACCCTCACCTGCGCCGCAGGTCGTTATTGCCTGAGGGCGACACACCCGCCTGCCAAATGTTGCAGCCTGGAAACATCCCGAACACAGGAATTCAAGAAGTTAATATGAAAATACAGGCTCTGGAGCAGTGTCTCTATAGACATAAACACCACCACACACTTCTACTGGACCATAAGAAATGATTGAGAGGCATTATTTTTTATTATGAGTCAATACTTAATATATTTGTCTAAATCCTGCATAGTGCACATTTCAGGGAAGTGATTATTGTGATTTGCGTTTTTCTCTAAACAAGTCTTCCTGTTTCAGGAACTGGGAAAACCACGTTCATCAGAATGCTTGCAGGCGGCCTCAAACCGGATGGAGGAGGTAAAAATCACCACACGCCAATCCAATATTCAACATATTTCATTCATTTAACCACACAGATTCATATTTTTTTTTTTTTTTATTAAACTTATTTTCATTGGGTTCTACTAGATTCTATTAGATTTTTGGTTTTTAATCAAGTTATTCCAAATTTAGGTTTAAAATATTTTAAGAAAAATGGATCTTGAATGTCATATTTAGTCCAGTATCTCTTAAACATAATTTATTAAATTGTGCTGGTTTAAGTTCTCTTGGGAAATTCTATAATTAACAAGATTACATTTTGGAGTCCATTTTATAATTTTTATTCAAAGCAAATTTTAAAAGTATCTAGTTTTTAAAGTGCTTTTTTTCAGTATATCTTATTACTCGCCATTAGAAAAACCAAATCATCTGTCATGGCATTAAAAAAAACATTTTTTCTTTATTCTATTATTAATGCAAAGAATAATTACTAGAGACTAATATAGCTAAAATACACATTTTTTGACTTTTAGAGCATATCTTTTGGCAAGTCACAGATTTTATTTTATTTTTTGGGGGATTTGGGAATTTTCATCCCACAGGAATAACTAATCTACACACAAACAGGCTGATTTATACATGCATACTGATATACACACATTTTTAAATGCCTTTTTGTGGTATCTAAGTGTCTGTTGTGTTTCTCAGGTGAGGTGCCCATCCTGAATGTCAGCTACAAACCACAGAAGATCAGCCCCAAATTTAAAGTGAGTTTGAACTGAGTTTGTGAGTGTTCAGCTGTACACTATCCGTCAGACTGCAGGAATCCTCACTCTCTGTGTGTGTGTTTCAGGGCAGCGTACGAGCCCTGCTGCACGATAAGATCAGAGACGCGTACACACACCCTCAGTTCGTTACTGACGTCATGAAGCCCATGCAGATCGAAAGCATCATTGACCAGGACGTGAGTACACCAGGGTTATTTATAATTCTGCTTAGGGGTGTAGCACCACTGTAGGACACTGCACAGATGAATAGTTTCAGAGAGGTTAACTCAAACACAGGGTCACAGGTCACACTTGTTTCGTCTCTGTCTGCGTGTAGGTCCAGATTCTGTCTGGTGGTGAGCTGCAGCGCGTGGCCTTGGCTCTGTGTTTAGGAAAGCCTGCAGATGTGTATCTGATTGACGAGCCGTCTGCCTATCTGGACTCTGAGCAGCGTCTGATGGCTGCCAGGGTCATCAAACGGTAACATCTACAACACTTTCATGGCTGATTTTGTCTTTTGATGCGGTTTGTGCTTATATTCATTTATTTATTTATTTCATTGCCTGGCAGATTCATCCTTCACGCCAAAAAAACGGCATTTGTGGTGGAGCACGACTTCATCATGGCCACTTATCTGGCGGACCGAGTCATCGTCTTTGACGGAATTCCCTCCAAAAACACTAACGCCAATGCGTACGTACTTCATTTGCATTGATATTTTGTCTGTAATTGGTAATCACCTTGCCATAAATTGAAGCCTTTATGTATAATGCATTATAAAGGTATTCATAATGTACATTGTAATGGATTATATATTTTCATAAATGATTGTAACCAAAGTTAAAATGCATGTTAACGTGTAGGTGATAATGAAACTAATGTGAATGTTGAAATGTGTTTCTCACCAGACCACAGAACCTGTTGGCCGGCATGAATAAGTTTTTATCCCAGCTTGGAATCACGTTCAGAAGAGACCCAAACAACTTCAGACCAAGAATTAACAAACTCAATTCCATTAAGGTAAACATACATTTTGAAACGACACTTTACCAATTAAACTGGCAGATATTTTTCTTTGGGTTTACATTTAACCCAAAATGAATCACTTTTAAACTTAATTACCATCAACTCTTGATAATGTCAGCTTTATTTCTATAGTGCTTTATAAAATACTGATTGTTTCAGCAACTTCACAGTGATAAACAGGAAAATAATCGATGCATGCTTCAAATATGAGACAAAATTCTGCTGTCGTTATTCAGATCAAGTCAGTTCAGTGTTGATTCGGTTCAGTTCAATAACTACGTAAAGTTCAATCATGAAACAAGTTCAATTAAGCGATAATTTGCTCTACAGAAAATATTATTTAGCTCAATTCAGTTTAAGTTTTGTTCTCACCCGATGGTGTCAGTGCTGTCAAATCGATAATATTACTAAATATAGTCGTTTAAACCCCAGCACAGATTGTTTCAATCATTTTTCACCATAGTATGTGACCCTGGACCACAAAACCGGTCATAAGGGTCAATTTTTTTTTTAAATTCTGGAATCTGATAGTGCAAAAAAAAATCAAAATATTGAGAAAATCACCTTTTAAAGTTGTCAAAATGAAGTCCTTAGCAATGCATATCCACTCAAAAAAAATACATTTTTGATATATTTACAGTAGGAAATTTACAAAATATCTTCATGGAACACGATCTTTACTTAATATCCTAATGATTTTTGGCATAAAAGAAAAATTGATAATTTTGACCCATACAATATATTGTTGGCTATTGCTACAAATATACCTGTACAACTTACGACTGGTTTTGTGGTCCAGGGTCACATATTAGTATCAGTACTTCAAAGTTCAGTTGTAAAGCAGCTCTGAAAAGACTCATTAACAGTGTGAATGTTGCAAAGTTCATTATTTATGAAGCGATAGATAATAGTGTCATTATTCAGCTTGAGTCACTTCAGTTTTGAAAGTACTGTCTTTGATCCATACTGTTCCAGACTTCAATGTTTGGATTGTGACCATCTCAAAACCTAGTGAGTTGCCTGTTTAGCCATCATAATGGGGTTACACACTTCTGTGAACTCTAGAAATGCTGTCTAAATAGATGCCTGCGTTGGATCAATTGAACCAATTAGGTTTATAAAATGATTCACTGTTTCAAAGCGCTTGAAACGCCACACGCTGGTGATGCTGCTGGTCAAAACAGTGTAAATGCAATGAAAACTCAGCCAAAACACCTTTTACAAACCAATTCTAAATGTTTTATTGAAGGCGTAATCTATTACATGCAATTAACAAATCATCTAGTACCATAAAATATGAAGTGTCTGTATAATATGTTACTTTATTTAATTGTAGAGCTTATTTTGCTTTATGGAGAGCTTGGTTAATCAGGCCACTAAGAGACTAACTAATACTCTTCCTTTAATATACAAATAATAAAAAATAATAATTGGTCAACCTTTAGTTTAGGGTCCAATTCTCACTATTAACTATGACTTTTGTCTCAATAAACCCCTAATTACTGCTTATTAATAGTTAGTAAGGTAGTTAAGTTTAGGTATTGGGTAGGATTAAGGGATGTAGAATATGGACTTGCAGAATAAGGCATTAATATGTGCTTTAAGTACTAATAAACAGCCAATATACTAGTAATATGCATGCTAATAAGCAACTAGTTAATATTGAGAATTGGATCCTAAAGTGTTACCTAAATGTTATTAAAAATGTCTACAAATTTATAAAACCTGTAGCCAATCACAGACGTATCTGTTGAGCGTGTGAACACAATGGCCAATCAGAATCCGCTTAACAGCGCTCAAAATGCTAGGTGGAAATGGTGGTATCACATTTTTAAAATTTCAGTACCGACTTGGTACCAAAGTAGGTACTTTTGACAACACTACAGCCAGTATTTTTGTACCTGTTCATTAAAACACTTTTTTCTGTTATTTTCAAGGACGTGGAACAAAAGAAGAGTGGAAACTACTTCTTCTTGGATGACTGAAGATCCCAATTCACAGAATTCCAGAAATTTAGCCGCTCAGTATGACATCAAACCGGCAAACGCTGGCACTGCGGACTTACATGTTTGACTGAATTACCACCACCATCACTCTGCCCAGCGGGCCCATTTCAAACATACAGTTCTGCTCTCTCCTCTCAGTCATTGGTGCGATTCAACAAACAGACAAGACGGATCCTGTGAGATGAAAGCTAAGCTTGTGAAATCTTGCCAAAGAGAGGAGAGGACATGATTTGAGAATGAAACCTGGAAAATATGTACGTTTCTGGGTGAATCATTGTTGTCATTAACATAATTGAAGTTCTTTCTGGTCACAAAGCAGAGTGAACGAATTTACACACGGCAAACATGCAACTGTATATTTTGAATAAAATATTTTAATCATGTTACACAATGTGTTACATCAAATTAAATAACCTAATTTGGCTTTTGAGTTCAGCAGTCTTGTGAAGATGCAACTGAAGCTGAAATTAAAACCAGCTACACGAAATCTGATGTCTCAGTAATATTGGTTGACACGTCTGTGCAGTGAGAATGTTTACGAATAAACTGACTTTAAAAGGAAAGACCACAACTGAGAAAGATATTCTTTGGCTTGTATTTGTTGTTTACTTGGTGTCAAAACTACATCTACATTATTATTATTTTTTTTTTAAAAAGGAATTGCAACTAAAAACTGACTTCAAATGGAAATATCACAACAACAACAAAAAAGTTCTTTGACTTGGACTTTATTTGGTGTCAAAACCACATGGTGAATTCAGGTTGATTAGGATACTTTTTCCCCAGTCATCTCGATGGCAAAAAGTGTCCCATATGTACTCCATGAAAAGGAGTTGCAATTAAAATAATCTGATGTAAAGAATACAGAGAAAGATGTTCTTTGGCTTTTATTTGGTGTCAAAACTAGAATAGAAATAGAAACATGACAACAACTGAGAAATATCATTAGGCATTTGTTTATTTGATGTTAAAACAACATCTTTGGATCAGAAATGTAATTTATTTAGAGGCATCAACGTTCATTCAGCAGACATCCCAGAGCCCTCTGGAGGAGGTTGATAGTGCACGATAAAGAAAACCAATTATGTTGAAATCCCAAAAAATACATGCAACACTTGACAAAAAGGCACTTTGCTGTGTCAGGTGAGATGCCAACGCCATTATACTCTTCACTTTGAAGCACAAGTTGAATTGTTTACAAGCTTTTCAGGACAGTCTTCTAAGAACCGGTCTAGAAAAAAAAACCATGTTAAAAGATGTAGAACATTCTTGACACACAAATTAAAAAAATAAAGACTGGAAAGTAATCTGAAAAACAATAATAATCAGATTCACATAGATCTGATACGTTTTATACATGCAAACCAATATAATGGGTAATATCTTTTCCCTTTTAGTGTGCATGTAGAGGGGCAGTGCAGTCTGTGCTCAACATGAAAAAAAAATATTGATTAGATTATTTATTAGATTTTATTACAACATCTATGCAAACACATTTTCACTTGGGATTTGTGAAATCAAAACAGGTGAAAGCGAGAATGTGGGGGGAAAAAAGACAAAAAACAGTTAAAACCATTGGATATATTACTAATCAACAACATGTACCAAAAGCCGCCCAGAAATTCAAACAACAAATTTTGTGTATCTGGCATCATTGTAAACCAAAAAGCAGTGTATATCCAGCATTTCAGCATCACTGATATGGTGTCCCGACCCTTGGCCCTGCACCTCGTCTCCCATACTGTCTATAGGATGACTGGTCATCCGGTCTACCTCGGCTAGGGTAATCTTTCCGCCCACGTTGGCTCCGGCCTCGATATCCTCCTCTGTCATCTTGGCCACGTCTTCCTACAGCCCTGTAGGACTGGCTATAGAAGGACTGGCCAACTCTGAGATCGACATTGGGAAACTCCATCTCTTCAACGGACCAACTGTCATCAGGAGAATATGCGTGGATGAGGCGGGAAGGATCCTCTGCAAATTGTCCTGCATGGAAGCTCTTTGCAAAGACTCCCCCCGGTCTTCCTAAGCTCCCATTGGCTAGGGAGGTCAATCCTGCCATATCTCCTTGCAGTGGGCCAAGCTGAAAAGGTTGTCCTACAACAGCACAAGCTCCACCATAGGGTGGAGGTTGCATTGTGGCCATTGAAACAGGAATATCTACAGCACCACTCAACTGAGGTTGGCCTCCTGGAAAGCCAGCGATCTTCTGCAAGGACCCATACTGGGGGTTCATAGACCTCTGGCCATTCTCTTGACCTCTGTCCAATGTGAGAGGAAATGGTGAGACATCCATCCGACCATGAGGGCCATGGTTTAAGGCTTCAAGAGGCATCGGTGGAGGCGGCATATGGTGGTACCCAACAGATGATGGGGGATACATTTGATTCCCAGGAGGTGGACAGGGTGGTGATGAAAAATGCACTGGAGGGGCAGCTGGGTACGTCCCAGCATAGGCACTTGGGCCAGAAGCAGCTGACCAGGGCAATGGTGGTCTTGGTGGCACTTGCATCGGAAGGGATGGAGGATGATCATTGTACCCTCCGACCTCTATGGGACCAACAGGACCGCTACTAACTGCTACAGGTGCAACGGGAGGAGCATGGCTCTCCATTGAGGTGTCAGGGATGGAGCTCAAATTCTGAGGAGGAGAAGGGTTTTCTGGTTGCCATGAAGTCGGTGTGGGGTTAGCGGAAGAGTCAGAGGAAGGAGGAGGCCCTCTAAGGTTCATCCGATAGGCTTGGTTCAGTGGACCCAGATAAATGATTGGAGGAAACATCGGCTGAGAGTATGCCTGAGGAGAATTAGGAGTATGTTACACTTCTATGTAATTCCATAAACAGGAATAGCCATTAATAAATCAACAAATGCAAAGAAGAATTCTCAAAACTGTGTACCTTGACACCGAGGTTAAAGAAGAACTTGAGGACATTGATATCTGAAACATTACAGAAAGCATTTCAAAGATTAAAAATCATTATAATGAGTGAAAGTGACATGTGAAGGCCAAGTATGGTAACCCATACTCGGAATTTGTCCTCTGCATTTAACCCATTAGGAGTAGTGAGTAGTAAACATACACACTGCAAACTTTGGACACACACCCGGAGCAGTGGGCAGCCTTTTTTTTCTGCTGTGGTACCCAGGGAGCAATTGGGGGTTAGGTGCCTTGCTCAAGGACACCTCAGTCATTTCCTGCCTGGCCAGTCTGACTCTAACCATTAGGTCACGACTGCCCCAACAGACTCAGATTTACTAGCCATTTAACCGTAAAAAATGGGCTTCTGAGAGAATATTGTAATGTCAATTGTCAGATGTCAATGTCAGACAGGTATATATCAGATCTCTGGGGTTTTCATTACCTTGTGGTAGGTCTTCTCCTTTTTGGGAGAGGGAAAATGGAGGCAGTGGTTCCACCTCTCCCTTCTCGTTCTGAGGGAACCCTGGATAAACCGGGTCCTGAAGTAGCTGAGACCACTGGAGATGAGGATAGGGGAGTTGTCTGGGTTGGGATGGGTTGTCAGGAGCAGGTGCTACACCTGGCGGCCAAGAGATGCTTTGTGAGAACTTGGTTAAGTTTACTAAAAAGCCAACATCTGCACCCAGATTTACTTCTGTAATGTAATGCATTTCAAGCAATGTCATGTCTGAGCTTGATCTTAGTCACAAAACTTACCAGAAGCAGGTATAGCTGATGTTTCAGAGGGTTGTGGATCTGAATCATTGCATGAGGATTGAGGTAAGTCTGGAAGTGGAGCTTGGGTGGGACCAGAGGAATGGGAGATGGAGGGAGGAGAAGCATGGGGAAGGGGGATTGGTGTCATAGTGGTATGAGGATCTACAGTCTTTGGGGCAGTTGATGGACCACTGCTTACATCAATGGGAAGGGTGGTAGAAGGCGGTTCTGGGGCATCTAGTACAGGGGCAGCTACCGGAGCTTGGACAGAAACAGGTATTGCAGAGGCAGGTAAGATGGGTGGAGTGGAAATAAAAGCGGTTTGGATGGATGGGGTGGATTGAACAGGGGCATCTGGGATTGAGCCACAAGATGGCAGAGTAGTTTGAGTTGGGATAGCAGCAGGTAATTGGACAGGGGTGATCAGAGATTCAACCAATGTAATCTGAGATGGTGCTTGATTGGGCTGGGGAATAAGTTCAGATGTGGGGAGCACTGCAGTAGGCACTGGGGCAGTTTGCAAAGAGGTTTGGGTAGGTTTCAATGAAGGGGAAGATTGAATAGCAGCAGGGGCGGTCACTGAGACTGCTGCTGCCACAGATACAGGCTGTGAAGGGGCTAAAGTGGACACCAGTGCAAACTGACTGTTGTAAGGGTTTCGAGCAGGGCTACTCTTGGGTTGAATAGGGGTCTTTTTAATTGCCTCAGGAGCAGACTTATCAAGACCAGGGGCAGTAGTAGATTCAGTCTGAGATGAAGATGGGACTGTTTTGGGGACAGATAAGATAGCAGGAGGTAGAGATGAAAAGGCAGGAATGGGTTTCTCTTGTAATTTCTCTTTTATTGTTGGAGAATGTCTCTGCCCTGGTTCATCAGAAGCCCTTATCTAGAACACAATATAAACCAGCGACAAAGAATTTACATTAACATAGAAGGGATAGGATATATTGCTTGTTTTGTTGCCATAGACTTGGGCATGGTGACTACAACACTTTTTCGTATACTTGGTTATATCTTGAGCCGTGTTTCCACCGCAGGACATTTACCCAGGAACTAGGGACTTTGGGGTGGTATTCGGTGTGTTTCGACCGCAGGAACCAGGGTCTAAATGAAGTTCCGGGTAAAAATTTCCCCCTCAGAAAGTCCCTACTCATGAGGTAGTACTTTTGAACTTTTGGGGGTGGGACTTGGGTGCTGAACATACTGATTGGTTGATTGGTTGACTCCATGCAGCATTTTACTTCAGCCACCATTTTTAAAAGGCTGTTGTGGTGCATACAGTAAGAGTTGCTTGCTATTCAAATCAACAATGGAGTTTTAAAAATCCGACCACGAGGTTCAGGCTTTATTAAGCTTATATGCGGAGTACGAAATCCAGCAGGAACTGGAAAGTCACGTGCAGTCCTACATCACCGAACTAATTTGACTAATCTTCACGGTACTTTAGACCACGATGGAAATGCATACAGCAACAGGTCTGGGGGAAAAAAGTTCCTGGGACAAATTGTTTCAGGTAATTTCGCTGGAAACGCGGCTTTGGTTATCTTAAAGACTTAAGTTGTGTCCCAAATGATACACTATGCACTTATACTATGTACTCAACCGCATGGTGTACAAATTTGATAAGGTTATTTTGTCCTTCAGCATCAGAGTCTGATAGCCCCTCCACCCTTTGCTACCTGATTAAAACTGGGAAAGTTGAGTGCATGAAGTGCCCAACATTACATTTTTTTCGGTTAATTAAGTGCATTATCTGGGAATTTAAAGTACACTTTTTTTTTTTTAGAATTTCAGTGTGAGCACACTACTCTCACTATTTATACTACAAAACGGCATAGAATAGTGCACAAGTATGCAAATTGGGACGCAAATATGTCAACAGTCTAAACCATAATAAATAGGCCTGAATCAGTTTAGTCGACTGTTATCTGTGTAAATGACTCAATGTAACTCACCCCGTGTTTTTCTTCAGCGGCGCTCTTCTGTCTCTGTACAGGCTTCTGGGATGTTTCTGAAAGCCAAAAACCAAAATAAACTTCAGGATAATGATTCCATTTACAAAAAAAAAATTATGATTAACCATATTAGCAATATCAAGGCAATGCAATATTTTTTAAAAAGTGACTGCTTATGGTGCTGTATATTTAAGCTTATGTATGAAGCCTATGTATAAATATACATTATAAAGATGCAAACATGTCAAGGTAAATGACATCACCCAGAAGCCTAGAATTTTTTCATCCTGGCATTTTGTTAAACCGGCATATAAAGGGGCGGAGCTTCACCGCTCACCTGTCTCAGAGACACACTCCTTCTGTTCCTTCTTCCGGGAGCCTCTCTTTTCCCCTCCTTTCTTTATCACCTCACCAACAGTGGCCTAAATTCAGAGGAAACTATTATAGTTCAAATATATGCATTTATATTTTTGTCATTTAGTGAAGTACTTTACACAAGTACAAGTACTGAATCAACATTAAACTGACTTGAGCTGAATAATGGCACTACTGTATTTTTTAGAGCTTCATTAAAGCTGAATTTATTGATGAAGTTTGCATAATTGATTCTGTTATGTTCTTTTTACTGTAAAGCTGCTTTGAAACAATCTGTATTAAATAAAATGCTATATAAATAAAGGTACGTGAGGGAAAATAAGGGTGAATTGTATTTCAAGTCAATGAACTCTGACACTAATTAACTTTCTAAATAAATGTCTCTATTTGTGAATGTATATTATTAAGAAAAGAACATTTGTTATTATTGTTCTTTTTATCAAAATGTTTATTATCCCCAATGACATTTTTCTGCTGACATAACCACAGCCACGCAATAACATCACCATGCATCAGACAAACCAAGACCTCCCAAACATTACTTCTACCTGAATATCATGATTCATCGCACACTATAGAAGGTAAATGTGTTTGTAATGGCTGCACCGTTTGAGGGCTTGTTCCGAGTGAGGGGAAGTTGTGCTCGTCTTTGTGCAGAAGCTCTAATACGACACTTTCCTCTTCCTCCTCTGGAAGAACACCGACAGGACTGCTGCGCTGATCGGGCCGTCTGCAAACAGTATTGTTGAGGTCAAACTGTTTACATGACAAATCAAGTGTCTTTAGAAGCCACAAAATGTAGGCATTAAAATTAAAATGAGTCATATTTTTAAATACAGGCCAGTGAAGCACACCTGAACTTGTTTCTTCCACTCGCCTGCTCATCTGGGAAGGCCTGCGGAGGCCAAGAGTGTTGCTTCTGCACACGACCGCTGGATGCTGACTGAGGTGCGGTTTTGTTTGGCTTCCGACTTCCTCTGTTCTCCCACTCTGTGTAGAGAAACCGAGACAGTGAGTGTGTGAGAGTTGAAGTCTTTCATGTGTGTTTTTGTGTTGGAGAGGACGTACCAGAGGGCGTCTGCGCGCCGTTATTTGGTACACTATGTCTTTTGCCCTTGTCTGACACCGTCTGCCATGACGGCTCTTCAGATGGGAGACGCAAACTCAACAACGGCACGGTTTGTCTAAACACACAAACACAAGGGAATGTACATAAGTAGGGGTGATCAATAGACGAATATTGTATATTGTATAATATATATATATATATATATATATACACACACATACTGCATACTACTTTTTCAAAAACAGTAGGTAATATGCCATTCTGAACATACCCAGAAGTCTCTGAAAACACCTCCACACATATATCGAGATAAACAGAAACACATACTGTCTTTTGAGTTCCTCAATAAACACAGTGACTGGCCCATTGTCAGGACTGACTTCCTGAACATAAGCGTTATAGAAGCGATTACTGCCACTCAGCTGCACCTGAGAAAGACCGAGAAGAAAACTAAATTAATATTGTAGATAATAATACATTTGATTGGTAGAGCATATTTCATACATAAAATGTATCTCAAAGTACTTTATAAAGTGTTTTAAACAAAATACATATAGTGACTAAATTAAAAAAAAGAAAAATAATTTAAAAAATTTAAATCGCACAAAAATATATATTAAAATAACATAAAAGTATCTAATTTATAAAAAGAAAAGCATAGAAATGAAAAATAAAAAATTATAAAAAATAAATAGCATATACATAGACTACTGTTCAAAAGTTTGGGGTCAGTAAGAGGTTTTGTTAGTTTATTTTTTTTTTAAGAAATTAATACTTTTATTCAGCAAGGATGCATTAAATTGATCAAAAGTGACAGTAAACAAAATATTTAAAAAAAATTATAATAAAAAATAAAATGCATCCCACAGAAATCTGTAGCAGCACAACTGTTTTCAACATTGATAATAATCATAAATGTTTCTTGAGCAGCAAATCATCATATTAGAATGATTTCTGAAGGATCATGTGACACTGAAGACTGGAGTAATGATGCTGAAAATTCAGCTTTGATCACAGGAATAAATGACATTTTACTATATATTGACATAGAAAACAGTTATTTTAAATTTCAAAAATATTTCACAATTTTTACTGCATTTGTGATCAAATAAATACAGCCTTGGTGAGCAAAAACATTGAAAAAAATCTTACCCCAAACTTTTGAATGGTAGTGCACCTGTATTAATCAAATGCTACTTTAAAAAAAAAAAAAAAAAGAAAGAAAGAAAGAAAGTTGAATGCTTTTTAAAAATGTAAAAATATCAACACACACACTGCTAACCTTGCACTTGTCTCCGATAGAGTACTGCATTCCTGCGGCTATGCAGAAATCTCGCTGCTGCTGAACTAAACACACACATTGTTATTAAAAAATATGTAATTATTCAAATCAAGATGCTAACTGCATTTCAAAACAGTAACAAGAAAAATAGATGAAGTACTTCGCTTAGAACGGAGCCACACATCATACTCCACGTTCCTGTAGAGGGAGGGGTTTAGGGACTTTTGCACCTTAGTGGACAGAAGGTCACGCCCCCTTCCTCGAGAGTGGCCCCTCCCACGACCCTGAAGCACAGACAGATCTGTTACCACAATATATCATCCCACAAAGTCATCAAAAATACTGAAACAAGCTGATCTCAATCTTCAAGAGAGAGGAAATCACCCTCTGCGGCTGTCTGACGTTCATCCCATTGGTCGATTTTTCTCTGCCTTCACTAGACCTAGTAAGATCAAACACACCAACATTTTTAATAAGACTTGTTATGAAACTGTATTTGCAATGTTTTTAACCTCTGTAATGTGAAGCAGAACAGGATTTGATTTCATGCACTGGAATTGACTGGATCATAAAACAATGGCTATGTTTCCATACAAAGTTGTGAATTTAACTTGCGAATAAAGCACTGTTTCCATCTCATGTGTTTAAGAGAAAAAAATTGTCACTTCCTGGGAAACTGGCGCAAAATATCAGCAATAAAAATGGAAGTTGCTGCAATCAGGGAAGAAACTGTGGCTCTTTTTTGTATATTATAAGCCTCTAGATTAATATATGCCAAAACAAGCCCAATCTGGCATCATCCACTCATTAACAACTTGCAAAAACTATAATCACTTTGGCCAAATCATACTACAAATCCGTACCAGAACTCATCTTCCTCCAGGTCAGACTCTTCACCGCTCTTGCATTCTTCTGAGTCGAGTTTATCTCGTCCTCTTCCTCCTTTCATACATGAACCTATAACGCTGCGGTCGGCGCCACACACTCGATCATACAGCAGCTCGTACAGGATCGCTAGATATGGAGAAACGGTTTGTTGTCATTGAAAAGCATATCACAGCATTATATCAGTAAATAAAGAAGAAGCACTCACACTGACATACAGCAGCACTTTTCTCAAAAGATTGTGGGTAAACACTGTCATAATGGTTTCCATTGAGGAAGCACAGTCGCACCTGACAGAGAAAGATAGAGAGAGATATTTGAGTGTTATGGCAATTCCATTTTTTAAAATATAAAGACTAATAATCTTGCATGAATGAATGTCTGCACCTTATCAGCGAAGCCGTTCTCTGTGATGTTGACGGGTGGTTGATCAGGCTCCTGGAAAATAATGAAATCATGCCTGGAAGAAATAAACAATACATTGCAATTTAAGGGTGTCGAGCAATGCAACAAAGCTCAGACTTGTTTAACTTTATGCAAATCAGCAGCGATGCGGTGCCTACCAATGGGAGTGAAGACATTGGAGTTCACAGTGAAGTTAAAGTGCCCTTATTATGCTTTTTAATGTGTAATAAAGCTGTTTGTAAAGGGAAAAGGTCTGCAAAGTTTCAAAGCTCAAAATGCATAAATGAAGTTAGTCTCCCAAAATAAAGAATTGATGAAACGAGTCGTCAAATTTGCATAATGCCAGCCTATGGTCTTGGAGTGAAGCGTCTTTCTATATATCTATAGTCTTTGAACAGACTGGATCATCTGACCAATCAGAGCAGAGCAGGCTCCCGGAATGGCAGGGTTTAGAGAGACTGAATCTTTTATCGAATCGTTTCAGACACTGTGAAAAATGAGCTGATGCTGCAATGTATATCATGAGAAAATGAAAGTGTTTTTTGACCTTGGATGCATGTAAATATATTGTAAGAGACTCCAAAACAAAAGTAGGAACCTTTAAAATAGCATAATAGGGGCACTTCATGTTACTGTTTCATTGTTTTATATGATTTGTCTCACCCACATGCAGGAATGTCATTTTTAAAAAAAAATGATGCATGGAAAATTGTATCAGAAATCGCTTCCATTCATTTAATTCATGCATTGATATTCTTGTTCATCATATGATGCACTCGAGGATCATCATTTATAGCCGAATCATTATCCAATTATAATTACACTTTATAAATCCCATTTCGAGCAAATGAGCATAATGCACAACTAGCCATAGCTTTTCAAAAGCCAATAATATCTAGCAGACGACCGACAACACAGATACCTGGTGACCGCAGGCGATAAAATCACTGCCAGACATCATTACAATTCATGCCTCAAAATATGCGGTTAAAATCCATAAGTAAATGTAATATTCTCACTTATAGAGCTCAGCCAAAGCAGAGATCTCCACCTGCCCAACCCAGCTCTAAACGGATGGAGGAATAAAGAGAAAGAGTGTTAAAAATGTCTACATTTTAACATTAAAAGAGTCTGTGCAATCAATCACAACCAAGTCCAAACTGAAAACAATGTTTTTATGAGAAACTAAAGCTAAATCACTTTTAATAAGAGTGTCTGTCTGAATGAACAAAGTTTTGTTTATTCCAGTTGTTACCTGAGGATCCTGCAAATTCTCCAGGTATTTCTCAAAATTGCCTTCGATAAACTATGCCACATATTGAGAGAGAACAAAAACACCAAGTTTAATACAACAGGTCAGAGGTCAACTGACACTTCTGATGTGTTCATGATGGAATGTAAAATATATATATATATGAATGTAAAATGTATTTCATGAAGTCTCACCAGCTCATAGGTAGATCTCTTCTGTCTCAGGTATTTCACACAGGCCGCCCGCACTTTTGTGTGTAAACCCTGACAGTGCAACACCTGTCAAACACACACACACAGAGTCTATTTATACTAGGAAAAGATGTCTGAGTCATACGCATTCAGCTATCATAACCCGGAACAACAGGTTTATCAAAACAAAGTATTGAATTCATTCAGAACGCAAACTTCCTGAGTGATGATTCAGCATAGCTTTAACTCTTTAATATTAATAATTGTAATATTAACATTAATATTATTCATATTAATATTAATTTACATTTATATACAACCGTCTCAATCCTTGAGTCCATTAAATAATTGTAATGTACTAACATTATTAATAATTTAATATGAATAACATTAATATGAACTCAAATGCATACAACAGTTTCCAGACATACCCTTAAGTTCATCAAACAAATAATCAATATCTTATAAGGTTCTATAAAACATCTGAAACTACATAATAACTTCGTATATGAATGAATATATGTTGAATATTTAACATTTGTCTCACATAATTTAATAAGAATGACGATTTTCTTATTTTTCTTAATTATAGTGAAGCACCTGATCAGGTATTAATGATTATTAAATAATTTATTTCCCGCAGGGATTTAAGAACCTGCATAATATCTTAATTAAGATGAATATTTAATAAACAACTCATATCATACTTTATGAGAAATTAAGTAAAATCAAGACGACAATCGATAATATCTACTGAAACATTAATGATTATAGTTTATATACTCAATTCATGCCTTTTAGAGATTAACTAAGTAATCATTTATTTAAATAAGAAACATTTATTAGTACTTAAGTAGAAATAAACCACAACCACAATGCTGTTATTATTATTATTAGTGCATATGTTAGCATAAACTGCTAGTATGCTAAAGCTAATTAGCTTCAGATAAACTAAAAAGTGATTTTGACAAACCGAGGAAACTACAAACCGTGACATTTAGATCACAAGTGGTATGAAAACAGGGCAATAAGTTTTACTTAAGTGACTTTGTGTGACATTTTAGATACTTTGCGTGCACGGTGAAACACATTTAAGGCGTATTATGGACGTTTTAAGTGTATTTAAAAAGTCATGATTTGTTGACTGTTTATAAACATTAAAATCGTGACATACTAAAAATTGGGATTGTAAAGATCAGTATCAGTCTTCTGACCTGTTCTGCCACGGCCCTGAACAGACATGACCCATCCTTGGCGATCTTTTTGCGGTAAAAGCCCAGCGACCGCAGGTACTCGTCCATGCGGGACTCATGCGTCCTGTCACCGGCCAGCTGCTGCTGCGCGTCCGCTGATGCCGCCCGGAGCTCCATGTTGATCCACTCCAACACAATCCCGATATATATCACACTATATCTGAAGCTTGAGTTTCCTTACCATCCCTGCACCCCAGCAAGCTCTCGTGAATGCTCCTGATGGACTGGATTTACTGGATTCGCTTTTGATTTCAGTGCAAAGTAAAGTTGCAACTGTTTAGTTCAGTTGCATCCACGAACATACGCGTCCGATGCTAAATATTTTATCCCAGGTGATCACGAGGGCGTAAAGCAGGTAAATGTGCAATTTCTTAAGGCATTATGACACAATTGAGAAAATAAAAGGAACTGAGTGCATTTTAGGAGACGCTGGGAGATGTAGGCGAAAAAGAAAGTGAAACTACACAACCCATCCTGCATCTACAGGAGCAGAACTGAAAGAGAAACTAACAAGTAAATAAATAAATAAACATTTATAAAGCATTTATTTATGTATTCACAATAACGTAGTGACACTGACATACAAAATGGAGAAACAGGTAAAAATGTTTTAAATAATAGAGGCTAAATAATGTAGGTGCTTATGTGAAGATCTCTTCCATTTTATAGTTTACTTATAGTTAATCATTAACCCTACTATATTTCTTATAACATTTCGTAATACATATATCAATCATATATAAATTAAAAATATAAGCTATATAAAATGGCAAAGATAACTTAATGTTTTCTGATGATATAATGATCATGATAAGTAAGACTTAGTATTTTGTATTAAATATATATTTTAATATAGGCTAATACAAAAAAAATGAAAATAATTGTTATATTGTTTTGCGGTCACGTGACTCGCGATGTTTTAAGAGGGTATGCATTGACGTCACTTTCCCGCCAGAACTCGCTCCCTCAGCTGGACTGAGTGGCAAAATAACTTGACTGGATTTAAAACGCGAAAAAACAAACGATTACACTAAAGGTTGGGCTCAAAAGTGTTCCTTATAACATGTCAAAGAAACCTAATCCATGGATATTGACATGCAGCCAGGAATCGTGTTTCCTGACATTTATATGTGCCTGATTTCTTCGCTGGGGAAATACACAAAGTAAATCTCGCTGTGAACGCTTTATATAGCTACAATATAGGTAGATCTAAATCGGAGTGATCACTTATCGTCATATCATCCAGCCCTAAAACTTGTATAGTTTTTGTAAATATTTAATTGAGGAGTTGTCAACACAATACATAACATTGTAATATATAGGGTATGATTTTACCCCAAAATCCAACATTTTGACACAAAACGATAACTGCAAATCCACGTTTCTTTGCCTCCAGTTGTTTCTGTGAATTGCAGCGATCCATTTGCTTATTTTTTCTGTAGCTTTCGACAGTCTGTAAAAATATACCTCTATCTTTAGAGCTATTAATAGCTATTTGTACAGTCAATCACAAAGCTCTTTCCCGTTTTGGATGTGTTTTGTGTGTTTTTCGCGGTATTCACGCTGAAAACCAATGCTGCCACTCAGTGTTTTTGCCACTCAGTGGGCGTAACCGCAGTCATAACGGTCGACGGTGAGGTCACGTGCATACCCTCTATTGTTCTGTTGCTCAGTAAAGCTGGTTGTCAAAACAATTCAAAAGTTGCTTCGTCACTTTATTTGAACTGACTGATTCGCACAACTCGCCTCATTTGACTGACATTTGGCTTATTATTCTCATCCAGTATGAATGAGAATAAATCTGGCGCGGAATCATATAAATGTCTTGATCGGCGTGACTGTGAGCAGATCAGGGTGTTTTCTCGGAGCTCGTGGGAGAAGCACGAGCAGCAGCGCGAGAGAAGCGCGACCACGTACGCGGCGGAACATCCACATAAAACAATGGACGAGCCCACAGCCGCGCGCGCGCGCCCTTGCTCGCCCACGCGGAGACACAGACCTCATCCCACACGGTGGTTATTAAATGACCGTATTAAATAAACGTCTTTAGTTGCAGATAATGAGATTGATTCATCTCATTTCAGGTCCCTGCACGTGATCAGTGAACCTCCACATAAAACACACGCTACAGGTAAAGTGTCCGTCTGTGAAAAGTATTATTTTAGAGTCAGTGTTTGGGTTCATGTTAATCTTTGAAAGTTAATGTGTGTGTCAGTAGGTGAATGCTATCAGGTAAACAGCTATATACACCAGGTAAGCAATAATAATCTGTGCATTATTTTTATTGGTGATAATATCAATGTTTCTGATAATAATAAGCCTTCTGACTGTGACTGGCAGGCCTTGTGTTCACGTGCACTGCCAGAGTGTGTACCAGCTGTCAATCACTGGCTGAGAAGAGCAACACAACAGGGTACATGCTGTACACACTCATAGTGCTGAAATGCTTGATATATTTAAATAATATTGCGTTTTATTGAATAATTTGTGTTTTGTTTGTGTTTCTCCAGATGTGCAGCTCTTTGAGAGGATGTTGAAGAATATCTGATAAGAGATTAAATGTTTTTGATTGATGTCAAATCAGTCTGAGAATAAAGTTTCACTCACTGAACTCTGTCTTTACTGGAGTTCATGAGTTCATGAGATGGGGATTGTGTGTGTGTGTGTTCATGTTTATATTACATTGTGGGGACCAAATGTTCCCAACAACGATAGTGAGCGTGTGTGTGTGTGTGTGTGTGTGTGTGTGTGTGTGTGAGAGAGAGAGAGAGAGAGAGAGAGAGAGAGAGAGTATGTATGTATGTGTGTGTGTGTGTGTGTGTGTGTGTGTGTGTGTCTGGAGGAGGATGTGGTAGTTCCTGGATCAGCAGCTGTTGCACATCCTGGACCAAAGAGAGAGAGAGAGAGAGAGAGATAAAAGAAATCAGGATGAAAGGCAGAATTAGAAAAGAAAAAAACTCGAAGTTGTGGGAAGTAAGAGAGAAGAAGAGAAAGAAGAGAAACTTTAGTGTCAGTTGTTTGTTTCGCACAGAGCTGCAGGACAGAAGCTTCTTCAGTGTAAGTATGTATTTCATTTATATCATTGATCACCTGAATACATCATATGAATATTGTTGATGTAAATGTATATTTTATATTTCTTTGATATTTTTGTCAGACATTAAATCTAAACATGTAAAATTATATATAATGTGATTATTGAAAAAGAAGGCACTGATGTATTTAGTCAGTTCTTATACTTTTGTGAACATTTGTGGAAGAGTAAAGATATATAATACATGTATAAATGTATATTTTTTCAAATATTTGTGATGAATTGACTAAATGGCTTCTTTTTCGATCTTTTATCAAACTTTTCCATTAATTTCTGCAAGTACTTTAAGTGTTTGATTTTAGAATATTCTGACATATAAATTATATATAAAATGAAAATAATGAAATTAAATACATTTAAAAATAAAAATAATAGCTAAATAAAAATGCTGAGGGAATTCATGAAGTCATATTCATTTGGCAGACGCATTTATCCAAAGCAACTTAAAATGAAATAGTTTTCGAAACAAATTCTTATTTTTTTAATATGAACAGGAATACATACAATGTAAATGTGTAGATAGTAATATGATGTAACAGAAACACTATGGCAGTCAGACACTGACTAGTCATAATGATGATGTGTTTGATACTTCCTGTAACTACCAGAAAACACATGATGATGATGAAGATGAAGATGATGAAGGCAGTGTTGGCTGGATGTGTGATTATCTGTGTGTTTCCGGGCCGTGGCGTGTGTTTCTCTCGTGGAGCGAGTGTCTCGTCATGTGTGAACATGAAGCCCGGACACATCAGCTCCTTTCCACAACACACTCGCACACACTCCTCCGTCACCATCCGCAGCAGCCGATCAGTGTACCTGCCACAACACACACTCACAGGTACATCTGTATCTATCTATCTCTGTCGTTCTGTCTATCTATCCTTCTCTGTCTGTCATTCTATCTATCTGTCTGTATGTCGTTCTATCTATCTCTGTCTGTCTGTCGTTCCCTCTCTCTCTCTCTCTATCTATCTATCCACAAAGTGACTAATAGTTAGTGTGTTGTTCTGTCAGTGACGGTTCAGAGCTCCCGGGCGTTTATGGGGTTTCTGCTTCAGGCTCGCTCTGTTCTGGAGGACCGGGTCGTCGGCGGGGAGTTCACGCTCCACCCTCCCAGCACACACACACTGTCCTGCCTCAGCACGGACGACACCGTCACACACTCGGACAAAATGCTCAAGAGGAATCTGTCCTTCAGCTGGAGGGCCCCGACACAACCCAGCGGAGACCTGCGCTTTTAGTAAGAAAAACATCAACATGGCTGCAACATTGTGACTCTAGTTCAACCAGCTTAACCAGAAAGACATGTATGCAGCTTTGGATAAAAGTACATGAAAATGGATTATTTTAAATGTCTAAGCAAGGAACACACGTCATGTCTTCATCTGCAAAACATACAACACACAAAAGCGAATTTTATTCCCTTTTCAATCTCTCTCTCCGTAGCATCACACTGGTTCAGTCTTATTTTGTGTACTGGTCTCGAATCAGATCAGCAGTGGTGCATGATGGGACACGTAGTTCACAAATCACAGACAGTGTTACAGGACAACCGACAGTGAATACAACAGGTAATTATGACCAACACACAATATATGCACACACATCCTGATTAATTAGTGGACTTTGGCTAGTAATAAATAAGCAAGACAACTTAATTATAAAATGTAGTTTATATTTAATGCTTTGTGTGTTTATTTAATTTGTGCAGCCTCAATACTGGAACAAACAGGCAAACACACATCCCTCCCCACATACACAACCACATCTACACACACTAACACTCATGCACCATATAACACAAACACTAACACTCTCTCAACATTTAGCTCACACACTACAACTTCTTTTAACACACAATCAATAAACAACACTCAAACATCTCTGTCCTCGTATAGACACACATCTACACAAACTTTCCCAAGTATGTCTTCATCTCAGAGCATCTACAGCTCTACAAACGCTAAAACAGACACAAACACACACACAACAACTGCTACCAGCACACACACTGTCCCAAGTCTATTGCTACAGACCCACAGCACAGATACACACATATCTATGCAACAAACACACACATATACGCCTTCAGTACACACTCGCAACACACAGATCTTCACAGCATCCCTCCATCCTGAAGCTCTCCGTCGAGCCCTCTCAGACTTTTTCCCGTCACGTGAGCCGACAGAGGCCGATGTTTCTCTGACCCAGCGCAAGAAAGACCCTTCTAATCTGTTTGGAGATGTTGTCAAACCACCCAAACATGCTAAAGACCCATCTGGAGTTCCGGAGAGAGGGGGCGAGAGGCCGGAGCGTGTGCCCGGGCAGAGCGCGTCCGAGCTGGGCCTGCTGCTGGGCCTGTCGGCCTCGCTGGGAATGGCTGTCGCCGTGGGTCTCCGGTATCTGCAGAGGAAACACTGCCGCAAACGCACCGCCGTGTCGCTTAACGACTGTAACCATGAAGACAGAGGCATCATCCACGTGCAGGAGTGTGGAGACCTAGTGCAGGTGCGCAAAATACGGCAAAACAGCTTCCTGGTGCTGCAAGCCGAGTACAACCTCATAACACCGACCGGAAACTGAACAGGCATCTTATTCTCACGAAGGCAGCATTTCTTTGATCAAAAGAAACTAAAAAAAAAAAAAAAAAACAGTAATATTGTGAAATATTACAATTTAAAATAATTAGGGATGTAACGATTCACTCAACTCACGATACGATACGATACGATACTTGTTTCACTATACGATGTTCTCACTATTTTTTTTTTTTTTTTTTAACAAAATGAGATTTAAAGGAACACTCAACTTTTTTTGAAAATAGCCTAATTTTCCAACTCCCCTAGAGCTAAACAGTTGAGTTTTTGAATCCATTCAGCCGATCTCCAGGTCTGTCGGTACCACTTTTAGCATAGCTTAGCATAGTTCATTGAATCTGATTAGACCATTAGCATCTCGCTCAAAAATGACCAAAGAGTTGATTTTTTTCCTATTTAAAACTTGACTCTTCTGTAGTTACATCGTGTACTAAGACCGACGGAAAATGAAAAGTTGTGATTTTCTAGGCCGATATGGCTAGGAACTATACTCTCATTCCGGCGTAATAATCAAGGAACTTTGCTGCCGTACCATGGCTGCAGCAGGCGCAATGATATTACGCAGCGCCTTTGATCCCCTGCTTGCACAGGGAGCGTGCCTTGCAACCATGGAGACAATTGTGAGAGACGCTGTGTAATATCATTGCGCCTGCTGCACCCATGGTATGGCAGCAAAGTTCCCTGATTATTACACCGGAATGAGAGTATAGTTCCTAGTCATATCGGCCTAGAAAATCGCAACTTTTAATTTTCCGTCGGTCTTAGTACACGATGTAACTACAGAAGAGTCAAGTTTTAAATAGGAAAAATATCAAAACTCTTTGGCCATTTTAGAGCGAGATGCTAACGGTCTAATCAGATTCAATGAACTATGCTAAGCTATGCTAAAAGTGGTACCGCCAGACCCGGAGATCGGCTGAATGGATTCGAAAACGGTAAAACTCAACTGTTTAACTCTAGGGGAGTTAGAAAATGAGCCTATTTTCAAAAAAAAGTGGAGTGTTCCTTTAAGGAACATTTTAAATGAAATAGTGTTTTTTATTATTTCTAAGACAAAATGATGCATATTTCTTTGTGAAATTGAAATATCTTGGGTCAAATATCAAAACTAAATTTAAGTTTTTAGAACTAATCCCAAAAAAGTCCCTCCAATTAGATTAGTCTTCTTGGGAGGAGGTTTGTTTCGGCTCAGCTTCTGCCGTGTCTGTCTGGTCAAAAGGCTGCACATAAAAGTAAAATACAACAGTGACAGAGGTTTCACATCGTTATAAAGGCAAGATTTTAATATTTGCTATAATTTGTATCTTTACACTTTCAAGAATTACTTTTGAACACATTTAGAAAAATAGGCTATAATAATCCATGCTACAGTGGGGGAAAAAACGCCCCCTTGGGGTGAAAGTGTTTTTTTTTTTTTTCCCCAAAATAACCACTAGATGGAGTCAAGATACGTTTTTTTGTTGTTGTTGCTATGGACTACATTGACATTGATGTAGAAGTATTTACTGTGAAGCTTTCACTGGCGACGTACTTAAGAGAAAACGGATTTCATGTTAAGTGATCTAGTGATCAGCAGTAAGAAAATAAGTGTTTTAAAGCTTGATGTTTTGCAGAACATAGTAAGGCCTGTAGTTAGGAAGTACATGTAATTTAAAGAAAATATATTTATATTTATAGAATGACATTTTTTTTTTTTTTTTCAAACACTGTCTGTGGGGTAAAACGCCCCATAATTACTGTAGTTACTCTGTTCTGAACATCAAATCCTTTGTTTTTACACCAAATGTAATCTAACTAGGTGGTTGAATAAAAATATTTGGACTTTATATTTAAAAATTACCTCAAGTTAGTGTCAGCTAGCTAGTTAGCTTGCATCAGCTAACAATACTTTTCAAATAATCTATTATAATTTTGTAATTCATAATTATTGGTTATGGTTAAGACTTCATTACTGATTTAGTTTATTTTAGTTGTGCTGGTAATAGTAGTAGTAGATTTTGCTGTAACTAATGTTAACAAATGCAAGTTTTGATTTTAATAATGTATTAGTAGCTAAATGCTGACATTAACATTAACTGAGACTAATAATAACTGCTGTAAAGTATTGTTCATCCTTCGTTCATGTTAACTAGTTACGTAATAAACCTATTGTAAAGTGTTACCAAAGCTCTTGTACACATTTAGAAAGAGTACAATAAATACAATACCTGCACAAGTACAGCTTTCTCCTTCAGTGGTTATTAGTGCATATTAGCATCATCTTGCGGTATCTTCACCTCAACGCTTTCATTTATTGCCTTTGTAAATGCCGCCAAACCTGCCATTTGAATGAGGATAGGTCGTCATCAACGTCAGCGCGTAACGGCTAACTTAATCACGTGCGGCACCGCTCAGCCTATCGTGTAATGGCAGTAACATCAGTCGCAACATTCCCTAGCCTGCCTTCTCTTAAAAAAATACATTTTTATCAAGCTAAAATCTACATATAGTTCCCTACGAAAGTATTGTTTAGTGTAAAACATGCTGAAAATTAGCGAACAGGCTGTCGATTAATTAAATGATTAGCTATTTCCCCCACAAAAGCTGTTTAATAATCATATAAGGCCTCTCATCCATTGGCATCCATTCAAAAAACAGCCTCTGGTCTCCTTCCCTGCGTACCTCCAGAGGCGGAGCGTTAGCATTAGCTGTTACGGTTGCAGGCTTGCCTTCCAGTGGCTTTTTTTGGCTTGACGCTCGACTTGCTCGCTGCTCTCGCGCCTGTAAAACGGCCTCACAGTAATCCGCTTTAGCAACAGCGCCCCTGCTGTTTAAAATGTGTATCGCGATTCGTTTAACATCTCAACCGACTTGAATCGTCACATATTTTCATCGATTTTCAACTGACTCGCGGTGCATTGTTATATCCCTAAAAATAACACAAATAACTGCATCAGTGTCACATGATCCTTCAGAAATCATTTTAATATACTGATTTGCTGCTCAAGAAACATTTCTGATTATTAATGTTGAAAACAGTTGTGCTTTCTGGGTAAACAATACATACATATTGTTCTGGATTTTTTTTTAATTTTTTTTTTTTACATTTTATATCACTTGATCATTTTAACCCTCTGGTACTGTTCGTGTAGTGGTGGATTTTTTTATTATTATTATTATTTTCAATGAAATGATTGTACTATATTTTAGTTGAATTTAGTTAAAATCTGAACTTGGAAAAAAGTTATAAAACAACATTTATTGTTATGAAAAATGCACAAAAATATAATTTTCAAATTTATATGAAATATATATTTTCCAAAACACATTTCACTCTAAAACTGTGAGTAAATCAAATCCATAAATATAAAGAAACTGTGTTCCAAATATGGATTGATATCTCGAAAAATTAGCTTTTAGTAAGAGGTTTTTTTTTTTTGTACACAAAAATAGCCACACTTGTACTGTTTGCGGTCAAAAATAAGAAATTCATTGAAAATGAATGGGAGATTAATTAATAGATAAAATTAATCTCCCATTCATTTCCAATGAATTTCTTATTTTTGACTGCAAACAGTACAAGTGTGGCTATTTTTTTTTTTCAGGACCATTTAACCTTTTCAAATCATGTCCATGATTTTTTGTGTTCACATAGCAAGTGCCAGTACTTTTAGTTTCATACCATTCCGATAAAGTAAAAAAAAAAGTAAAAAAAATTAATTTCAGCCAAAAATGACCCAACAGCACCAGAGGGTTAATGCAGCCTTGCTGAATAAAAGCTTCAGTTACTTAAAAACAACAAAAACTTAAAAGCGTACAATTAAAAAACAACAGTATACAAGTAATCCTTTCCAAACACAATCCTTTCCAACAAAAAAGAAGATAGTGCTTTTGCCTTTAGTGAAGATAAAAGATAATTTGTGTTTAATAACCATAAATGATGCATTTCAGTCTGAATACTAGTTTAAAAGCTCAATTTTAACCATAAATAAAATATAACAATAGCGTCTTTTGAAAGGTAAATCAGGGTTGAATTATTTCGTTTCAGTGTTCTCACCCATTAGTCTAGATATGTTAGATAACTAAACTGTGATTTGAAAAAATAAATTAATGATTAAAAATAAGTTTATGTTGAAAAGTGCATTGTGTATTTGTGGTCTGTTCCATTCGTTTTGTTGTCATTTTTTTGCATGATGCACCACAAAACACACAAAACCTCATTTAGACAGAATTTATGACAGTTTATTGTCTTCAGTAACAGAACATGGCACAGTCGAACAGCTGATCTTTGCGTTTACTGCACCAAAATAAATGACCAATGAGTCAGTCAGTAATACTTTCATCATCAGGTAAAGGATGTTAGCAGTGCATTAAACAGTTTTTACTGCTGCAAAATACATGAAAGAACTCCCTGGAACTCTAAATAACAGAAACAAATCCATTTGACAAAGTCTGAGTGCTGCTGGAGTAAGAAAAGATTTTACACTTCATATAAAAATAAAAAATATACATTCAGGAATCTGTTTAAAAAAGCTCATGGAATCATTTTCCGTCCCTGCCGTGACGTCTGAGGTCCCGCGGTCGCGTTAAGGCACTTGATCTCACTTATACGTCCAATGAGAAAACCTCCTGTTATCGGCGTCTCGGTCTGGTTTGGTCTCGTTGTTTCTGGTTTGGTTTAGTTTAGTTTGGCTCAGCCAAGAGTTTCACAGCTTCCAGTCGACAGTGTAGTTCAGATGGGTGTGAGAGTCTGTGAAGAAAGCAAATCAGACCCAAATGTCTCAACACAGAACAATAATATCTGTCATTTCAACATCTTATGAAACAGACGGAATACAGGAGAAGTTATAAAAGAATATCTGATATGCACATCAGAACTGTGAGCATGAATTTACATAGTATAAAATCAAATATTTTGTTTTAGGCTCATTTTGTGATTTTAGATTTGATGTGTGTATCTCTCTGTGTGTGTGTTTGTGTGTGTGTGCTTACCTTCTGTCTGCCGCTCATCCATGTTTTAATGGAGGGCAGAAGGATGCTTCCCAGCAGGATCTGAGCAGGATGATAGATCAACAGAGGCACTGATATCAGAGACAGATGCTCATAACCCTCAAATACGATCTTCAGCATGGGGATACCTACACACACACACACACATTAAACCAGTGTTTTCAATTAGAGAAGGTATGAAACAATTAATATTTGCATCATCCAGACAGAAGCTTGCGTTTTACCTAAAGTGAGGGATTTATGAGTCGCACAAAACATGATGGCAACTGAATCCGCTGCGGTGAAACCTGAAGATTTCCTACAAACATCACAAAACAAGATATATATAAACACATTTTATGTTGTCCGTCACAGATCAGAGAGTAAGTGGATCAGGTTTAGCCAACATTGTGAGGATCAAATGAGCCCAAAATGAAAGTAAAACCTGAAAACACAACAGTACCATGAAGAAAAAAAACTTAATAAATCACACAAACTTATGTTTTAATCTAAAAATGCAGAATTGTTTGTAAGAGGGTTACGTTTATCATTGAAATATCATTGGCTCAATATCAAAAGGAAAGTTCACAGCATGACAGAAAAGTGAGTGTGTTTCTCACCTTGTAGACAGGAAAAATATCAGGGACATGAAGCTCAACTGAATGGAAAATACTGAAAAAAACAAAACAAAAAAAAACAATATTATTACATATCTTTACAGTCAAGGTTTTTTGCATCACAAACAAATCAACTATTAAAACCTGTCACCCCCTTTTTGAGCATAGACAGGAAAATTCAACGTAAAAATGAAAAATGCATCCAAAAATCATGTAAATCATGAATGCTTTGGATTACAGACTTGTATTGACTTGTAGGTTGGTCTCTTTAAAAAGATTATTGCTGAAGTTAAAATAAAAGTGTAAAGTTATATAAGTTTAAGGTTACCCTAAAGCAAATGTACTGAACTAAATATTTTTTATTTTTTATTAAATAAATATTTTACGAAATAATTTGGACTCTAAAATTGCTAGAAAATCAAAACCTTCTGTGTAACTAAGTTTTGTTCCAAATTTGAAGTTCATATCACAAAAATTGAGGTTCTTGTGAGATTTTATTTAGGCACAAAAATAAACACCCAAACTCCATTGAAATTTTGAAAATTGATGCTTTTTTTCCTGTCAAAATTAATACATTTCTGTCATAATATCACTTCTATCACCAAACAGTGGCCAAATATGGAACCTCTACCACAATATGTTTTGTCAAGATTTGAAAAAGATTTTATTATAAAATAATGTAGTAAAATTTGTAATATTTTAAACGAGATCATTCACTAGGGGAAGGAGCTGCTAAAAAGTTTTTAAATTATCCTAACAATGTTTCCATCCACATATTTTTAATGCAAATTTTGGGATACAGCATAAAAAACAATGAATGGAAATGCCATGATGTGCATACATTTTAAAAATCAGATAATTTTTTTCCCTGATAAAGACATGTGCATAAACTACGACGAAAACACATTTACCGAATTGATGCACAAAAAAAAAAAAAAAAAAAAAAAAAAAAAAACTTTTGCCTCAGCAGAGGCTGTGATTGGATAACTGGACTAACCAGCGGACCAATCGCATCACAGCATCTCAAATGTTGTTTTGGTGGTTCTGAAACACCTGAGTCGAAGTCTGTCATCAGAATGATTTGGTTTAATTCCCTCCAGAAGCGTCTCACACAATTGTGTTCCCAAACACCAGCATCCGAACGCAAGAGAACATGACAGCGTTAATTGTGCTTCATCTGACGCTCTGAGACAAACTCATTTATGATGGAGGAAAAAAGAGCCACAGTTTCTTCCCCAATTACAGCAACTTCAAATTATATTACAGATATTTTGCACCAGTTTCCCAGGAAGTGATGATTTTGTTTTCTTGAACACATGGGACGGAAACGCTGCTTTATTCCCAAAAGTTTAATGCGATATTCCAATTTTGCGAATTTTGGATGAAAACTTCACAGGTTAAACACTCACTGATGAAAACGACGAGGAGCAAGCTCAGATGGTCCAGCTCTATGTTGGGGTTGGAGAAGGTGTCGCAGAAGGTCGTGTAGATTATCATGAGCAGAACGACGCTGCTCACCGTCCCGAACGGAGGCTTCCGGCGGTCCAGACACTCTCTCAGGAACCTCCTGCAAACCTACATACACAAAAACATGTTCAGTATCAACTGCTGTTGTGAAAATATTCAAGATAGAAACTCAGATTAACATTCCTAATCCTTTCCCTTACAGACGCCATTTGCCATTTTTGCATGTGAAATTAGATAAACAGTATAATTTACCAAAGCATCACACACTCTCACCTGTCCAACTATGAGCGGGACGACCACCGTCATGAAGAGCTGCGAGAAGATGGAGGTGAACGGGACAGAAGACGAGGAGCCCAGCTACACACAAACAGTGGAAAACAATATACACACAATATATCAGAAACTGTAAAACACACTGAACAATCAATAGAGTATACAGTATATCACACCCATTCAACATGCTCATTGTTCAGCACATCCACACTGAACAGAAAACAAATAATAGAGGAGTTTAACTCACAAACACCAGCAACAGGAGAGGAGTGACCACAATCCCCTGCAGACAGGACAGAGAAATGAGACTCTTTCACATTATACTTCTTTTCTTTGTTCTTTTGTTCGTCTATTTCTGTCTTTTATGCTCCATTCTCTGTCCTCCTTTTCTTTCTCTCACTGCATTATAACACTTACCAGAAAGCTTCCAAACGCAGAATTGAAAATGGCTGCAGCCTGTAAAGAAAATAATATATACACTTTAACATTAAAAAATACATATACATTAAAAACAAATTAATGTTAATTTTGATGTTTAACTTCGATGTACAGCAAATGTTGTGATTGTTCTGTTGTATAATTATAATTTGTATACTAAAGTGTGATTATAACAGTGGTCATGATCTTGTAGTGAGGTCAGTTTGTAAAGTTCATGAAACACATTTGTAAAGTTGTGATAGTTGTGATCGAGTGATTTTGTAACATTGTTATCCTTATGGTGGAATGTGATTGTAAAAGTTGTGATTGCTGTGATGGAATGTGATTGTAAAGTGATTGTTGTGATGGAATGTGATTGTAAAATGAGTGTAAAGTTGTGATTGTTGTGATGGAATGTGATTGTAAAGTGATTGTTGTGATGGAATGTGATTGTAAAGTGATTGTTGTGATGGAATGTGATTGTAAAATGAGTGTAAAGTTGTGATTGTTGTGATGGAATGTGATTGTAAAATGAGTGTAAAGTTGTGATTGTTGTGATGGAATGTGATTGTAAAATGAGTGTTTGTAAAGTTGTGATTGTTGTGATTGAATGTGATTGTAAAGTGATTGTTGTGATGGAATGTGATTGTAAAGTGATTGTTGTGATGGAATGTGATTGTAAAATGAGTGTAAAGTTGTGATTGTTGTGATGGAATGTGATTGTAAAATGAGTGTTTGTAAAGTTGTGATTGTTGTGATTGTAAAGTGAGTGTTTGTAAAGTTGTGATTGTTGTGATTGAATGTGATTGTAAAGTGATTGTTGTGATGGAATGTGATTGTAAAATGAGTGTTTGTAAAGTTGTGATTGTTGTGATTGAATGTGATTGTAAAGTGAGTGTTGTGATGGAATGTGATTGTAAAGTGAGTGTTTGTAAAGTTGTGATTGTTGTGATTGAATGTGATTGTAAAGTGATTGTTGTGATGGAATGTGATTGTAAAATGAGTGTTTGTAAAGTTGTGATTGTTGTGATTGAATGTGATTGTAAAGTGATTGTTGTGATGGAATGTGATTGTAAAGTGAGTGTTTGTAAAGTTGTGATTGTTGTGATTGAATGTGATTGTAAAGTGATTGTTGTGATGGAATGTGATTGTAAAGTGAGTGTTTGTAAAGTTGTGATTGTTGTGATTGAATGTGATTGTAAAGTGATTGTTGTGATGGAATGTGATTGTAAAATGAGTGTTTGTAAAGTTGTGATTGCTGTGATGGAATGTGATTGTAAAGTGAGTGTTTGTAAAGTTGTGATTGTTGTGATGAAATGTGATTATAAAGTGATTGTTGTGATGGAATGTGATTGTAAAATGAGTGTTTGTAAAGTTGTGATTGTTGTGATGGAATGTGATTGTAAAATGAGTGTGTTTGTAAAGTTTAAATTTGTGATGAGAGCAAGCTTGTAAAGTTATGATCATTGTGATGAAATGCATTTGTACAACTTGGGATTTTTGTTTATTACATAGCACACCAAATTTCGATATCTGTTGGAAAGTTATGATTTTTCTATAACAAATTATAACAGTGATCATGATTTTGCAATGAGGTCTGTTTGTTAAGGTTTGATAAAGTACATATGTAAATTGTTGTGATGGAATGTGTTTTTAAAGTTGTGATGGGAACGAGCTTGCAAAGATGTGATAATTGTGATGAAATGCTTTTGGAAAATTTGGGATTTTAAAATAAAGTTTTTGTAAAGTTTCTTTTTTTACCTCATTTCCTCCTACAGCTTTAGTGAGGATGACAGCAGAGGAAACAGGAGGAGGCATACATGCCACCGTCTGCAACCTGAGAGAGAGAGAGAGAAAGTTAATTAATAATAACACACAGCTGAATTCAAATCACATTTATTCCCCTGCTTTCCAGACTGGATTGAGCAACCCTCTACTCTAAATACTGTCCCTACCCTGTGTCACTAATTTCAGCTACTGCTACAACAATAGTGACTCATAAACTCCAACATTATAAAAACATGAATGTCTTTTCTGTCTGTGAAAGGACGTGTGGAGGTTGCAGGTGAACACAACGACTCTCTTGCAGGAAAATAACCTAAAGCGCCAACACAGAAGACCTCTGAGATCCAGTTACCCACGGAGCAAACCAACCGACAGAGACTTCATTCAGCCAAGCAGTGAACAGGTAGAGAGGGTGATTGTGTATGAGAAGGAGGTCTGAAAATACACGCACTCACCCTCTGAGAAGCCATTCGTTGATCGCCGTCAGGGCCAGAACTTTGAGAAGCAGCCAAATGGCGATGGGGAAAAATACTAGTGTAAATGTCTGGACGAAGAAATGCAACTTTACGTGCATTAATGCACTAGCTAGATCCTGAAAAACAAAGCAAAATAGAAATCAGTTTTTTTTTAAATCTATAAAATCAAAACAAAAACCAAACAGGTACCAGCCATACCTCTGTTTTCAAAGACAAGCCACTGTTAAAGAAAATAACAGATACTGCAACATAGGTGATGGTGATTTCCGGCCGAAGAGGACCTGAAAGAGAAATGATTTTAATGAATTATGATTGTATATATTGGTTAAATTGGATTACCATGTTTTGGGACACTAGGATAATAGCACTAATAATAACACTATATAAATACCATGGTATATGAACATGGTAATTATTCAGTACCATAATACTTGAGGGGCAATATTTGTCCCCAATTAGCTTCTAAAGTGATTTTTCTATGTTAGATATTCATGTCGGTTTTATTTGGTGGCACATTCAAACTTCAGTTCATCCACTAAAATCTATCTATCTATCTATGGAATATATAACCTTCAAAATGGGTTTTAAACGTTAAACAAGTCATTGTCAAGGCAACATTCAATGTTCTCACACATGTATAAACAGGAAAAACAGACTTTGAGGTAATTATTCTCTACCCGGACAGGATTATTCAGATCCGGGTGTTGCAACGTGTCACAATGACAGCTAGAGTAAAAACAACCATCAACCTGTTGCCTGTTTAACCCACTTCATGATCCATTTCAGACCAAGTCTCCATCTATATTCTGAAACATTTACAAGCAATAAATATGACCCCATCCCTCATCACAATTACTTCCATTTTATGTCAGTACACAACTGATCAATCATCGATCACACCCCTTATTTTGATTCATATTGACGCATACGTGTCATCCCAATCATTTCCTAATAGTGATCACGGTATAATTCTTTATTATTTGCGCATTAATTGATTTTAAAGTTTAAAGTATGGACAGGAATGTGTCCAGGTGTGTGTTTGATCATTCTCACCTCCTTTCACTCCCACGGACGGCGCGAGCTTGGCGCACGTAATGACGAGCACTATTCCGATGATAAACCATTCTTTCCGCACGCGAGCGAACAGACCCATCGCCCATCAAACCGACGAGCATCTAAAACCGACGAGCTCAGAGTCCGTCGAGCCTTGCTCTTCCGGACACATATGCGGTACCGTAACGACCAGTGTCAGCGCGCAATCGCTTTGTCAAAATACTACGGTGAGCGCGATGAAAAATAATAACATTGAGTGGCGGATTGTTTTGGCTCCGCCCCCTGCTTCAGGATTGGTTAGTGGAGGCAAATAACAGCAAAGGTATCCTTACACTCATGAATATACATTACTGATGCGTGTTTAACAATCAAGTAACGTCACGTTTGTATTTAATATTCATAAGCAAAGCGTCGCGTTCGACAATACCGTAATGACTCATATCAGAGCGCACACCGTCTACAAAGAAGAGAATAAATAGCTAGATATTCTTATCTTCTGCTGTACATTTGTGTTCTTAGCAGTGTTTTGATAAATATTCCCTCGCACCCACAAACTTTCTGCATTAGTTATTCCTTGATATAAAATAAAGATTTGATAATAAACCATCAACTCTAATTCAGGGATTCCCAACCTTTTTTGTCAGTCAAACCCCTTTGAGCTAAAGATTTTAAATTCCTATTTCAATAACTGAACAACTCATTTGCATGTTCGAGGTTCTCTGATGGTCACATGACATGCATGTAAATAAATATTCAATTTTTTCAGTAAGTGCTTTATTTTTAATGGTTTTAATTCTTTATTTTACCTTTTAACTACTCATTTATTTATTTATTTTGGAAACCCCAGATGTGAACAGTGAAATTTCAAAGGCAAATGCTGAAAAGGAATGAAACATTCTTTTTGCAATCATCTTTTTAATAAGTGATCACAGAAACTATTTAATACAAAATGAATAAAAACATGAATTTCTAGTTCATTATTCTGTGTCTCGAGCATTAAACCCGCTGCTGTTCATCATCATCGCTCACACTCATCCTCTGTGTGAATGAACATGGCCGCACTGAACTCTGGGCCGGTTCTGGTCGGGTCTCCTCTACAGAGGGAGGAAGAAACTGACAATCCATTTCTATCGACACAGAAAAGATGAAGATGAACTTAAACACTGTGTTATTTGAGTACAGATCTTCAGTCAGAAATAAATTATACAAAACTCATGTTTTGACTGTGAGTGTGTTAATAAATGAATAATATGTTCTTTAAAGAATAATCATACCCTCAGAGGAACAAACAGAAGTCATCATCCTCCAGATAGCAGACAGACAGCTGAACACTGATGGACAAACACACGTGACTGCGGACCCTGGACATTAACAGTAACAGATACACTGTGACATAGCGCCATCTAGCGGCTGCATAATGATTCACATCCTGTAAATGTCGACAAGGTGTCAAGGGATACAGCTATGGCCAGAAGTTAAATGCAAAATCTCACCATAAAATAAAATAAATTAAGGGTACATTGCTTAAACATATGCTTAAAACGGATAAGTATTTCCTTTGAGTTTTCCCGCGTACAGTCGACAACATTGTCAAAACGATCCCGTGAAAATGATTAAAAACACTGTATTCTGCTGACAGGCCATTAGATGGCGATGAAACACTATACACTAAACATTTAATGCGCATGTGCATGACGTCATCATTTTCGCAGATTCGTATTTTTGTTGTTTACACTAAAACCGTTTTCAAAAACTTGCACTTTAAAACCCTTTTTCAAAATTTTGCATTTTCAGGCCACCAAAACGCTGTGTAAATGTCTTGTAAATGAACGTCACAAACACATAAAAAGTTTTTACGTTTTTAGTTGGAAACGTACTCGGTTACATACGTAACCTCGGTTCCATGAGATACGAAGTGAGTACTGCGTATGGGGAAATTTTCCTCGATACTGAAGCCTTTTTCAATAACGCAGTGTAACTGCACGGCCATTGGTTCAAACTGAGAAACTTTTTGAACTAATGACGGCGTGGCGGAGCTGCGCGAGCCTATGGCGATGCAGTGCGTTAAATGCCCGCCAGAATGGGCAGGGCGTCTGGCTATACAAGCAAGCATTTCGCCATAGGATTTCAGGTCAATCAACTGAAGCGACGACACTGAGTTGTACAGCTCCATGGCACGGCAGCAAACGCAGTACTCGTTCTGTATCTCAGGGAAACAAGGTTATGTATGTAACCTAGTATGTTCCCTTTTGATACTTCACTCATACTGCGAATGGGGAATGAATACAATCACGCCGCACCATGGGAGGGAACGACTGAACCTATCTTGGGCACCAGAGGGGCCCAGGGGATAAGTAGGGAGGCAAAAGCCACCGTACCCTCACGGTTACACATGCTAAGAGGGAGCTGGCTCCCATGAGCACGACCGACGGGCTACGTAGAGGCCGTCAAATCACGCTGAAAGGACCCGAGCATGCAACGCCGGAACGTCCAAGTTATAGAACCTGACAAACGTGGACAGCGAGGACCAGCCGGCCGCCTCACAGATGTCTTTAATGGAGACACCACTAGACCATGTCCATACCTCTAGTGGAGTGGGCTCGTACTCCTATGGGGCAATCCAGGCCCATAGAGGAGTAACAAAGAGCGATAACATCCACATTCCAATGCAAGAGTCTTTGCTTTGTGACCAGAAGCCTCTTGGCGCGGCCACCAAAGCACACGAAGAGCTGGTCCGACTGCCGAAAAGGCGCGGATCGCTCGATGTAAGTCCTCAATGCCCTAACGGGGCACAGTAAGTCCAACTCACGCTCATCCCCTGAGAGAGGTAGCGCCGAGAGGGTAATTACCTGCCTGCGCTCTGAACAGAGTCGAGAGCACCTTAGGAATGTAGCCATGCCTGGGTTTCAGGACGACCTTCGAGTCATTAAGACCAAATTCGAGGCACGCAGGGCTCACAGAGAGAGCCTGCAGATTGCCTACATGCTTTATTGGTTCTAGAGCAAATAGCAGAGTGGTCTTAAGCGATAGGGGTCAAAGGTCAGCTGACCGCAGCGGTTCAAAGGGAGGGCCTTTGAGCACTCTGAGGACCGATGCTGGTTCCTCCAGAGTGGGGACACCAGACGAACTTTTGTGTTTGTCTTCCCTGATTCGTCTGATGACCTGAGGGATCAGAGTGACCAGGGGAAAAGCATAGAGGAGGAGGCTGGGCCAGTCGTGGGCCAGCGCATCCCTGTCCTTCGAAAAGAAGATTGGGCAGTGAGAGTTGTCTTCTGAGGCGAAGAGGTGGATGTCTGCCTTCCCGAAGAACTCCCAGATTCTGAGAACTGTCCGGGGGTGGAGTGTCCATTTGTCTGAGGGGACATTGCTCCGAGACAGCAGGTCTGCTACCAGGTTCATTTAGCCCAGTACGTGCGATGCTCTCAGTGATCGCAGGTTGGGCAGTGCCCATTCCAAGCATGAGGTGGGACCGAAGGTTTAGCCAGTGCTGCAGAGGCCGCATTCGTAGGGGGCCAAGCTGTAGAACTGGGGAGACGGAAGCCATCAGCCCTAGCATCCTCTGGAAATGCTTCAGAGGAAACGGGCTCTGGTCCTGATAGAAGCCACAAGCTGCTGAATGGCTAGAGCGCGCTCTGGCGAGACTGTCGCCCTCATTTGGGCTGAGTCGAAAACAGCTCCCAGGAACGATATATGTTGGCCGGGGAGCAGTGGAGTGAGTCCTCTTTTCCTCAATGAACGCGGCTTGCAGGGACGGGACCAGCAAGCGGTGCGCCAGGAGACTCTGCATTTTACAACAAATGCCGGAGAGATATGCTCTCGCGCCCTCATAGTGAGAGCACTCGCTCTCAATAAACGTGGCTGAGAAACTCAGCAAAAACCACAGAAATATGCTCTTTCAGATGAAAATGTATCATGAGTCTCACCTGAGTCGGGGGAGAGCGTCATGTCATACTCAGCTGAGCGGTGTCAGAAGTGAGGCCGCTCTTCCTTAATGAACGCGGCTTGCGGGGGCGGGAAGCGCTGAGAAACCGGAAGTGGCGAAAGGGGCGGCTCGAGAGCAGCGCTCAAGAGCGGGCAGTCTGCAAGGGCGCCGGTGCTGCAGGCGGTCGGCGAGTCTCAGCTGGTCCGCTGCGTTGCCTCTTCAATGGAGAGAAGCGAGCTTGATCCACGCGAGCAGGCGAGAGCGAGAGAAGGCGAAGTCTCGTTGTTCAACGAAGAGAAGCAGCCTCATCGCTGAAGAAGATAGATCTGAAATCCTATGGCGAAATGCTCGCTTGTATAGCCAGACGCCCCGCCCATTCTGGCGGGCTTTGGCGCGCTGCATCGCCATAGGCTCACGCGGCTCTGCCGCGCCATCATTGGTTCAAAAAGTTCTCAGTTTGAACCAATGGCCGTGCAGTTACACTGTGTTATTGAAAAAGGCTTCAGTATCGAGGAAAAAAGTTTTTCTCCATACGCAGTATGAGTGAAGTATGGAAAGGGAACAGTGTTGTGTAAACAGTCCCTAAATTTGTTTTGGAAAATCTGGGCTGTTTACACAACACGGTTTTCAACTAAAAATGTAAAACTTTTTATGTGTTTGTGACGTACATTTACAAATAAAATAAGGTGGATAGGAAAGCGCGTTTGGCGCGAGTGCTCTGTAAAGGAATGCGTATGCGCAGGCGCATAGTCTTTCTTTACAAAGTGACATCGCCAACTTGTCTGGCATGCATGATACAGCGTTTTTAGTCATTTTCGCGGATCTGTGTGAACGGGGATAGTTTTGATAATGTTGTCATCTGTACAAAGAAAACACTTTTCTTTTTTTTTTTTTGTCATGTAAACGTAGGCCTACCCTCCGTCTTCGAGGGTCAAAAATGCCAGAGTAATGTAGACGACAGGCATAACCGTAGCAAAAATTATGTGTTTTAAAACGAAAACGCACTAGTGTAAACAGGGCCTAAAATATAAACGACCGTCTGAACCCAAGAGAATGCCCCTGAAGAACTAGAAATGTACAGTTCTGATTGGGATATAGCTTTGTGTTAATTCAATTTGAGAGTGTCCGCACAGCTTGCAAAGTATACTCAACTGTGGATGGCCGAGTTCGACACATGCGCAGTAAAATTGTTGTGACTCTTCTGTCTTTAATGCTTATGTGCTGTTGTACGCGCACTGTCCGCACTGTCTCAAAAATTGGGCTGCACATGGACGGGGTGAGTGGATGTCCGCGAACCCTCCACTGTAAAAAATTTCCTGTAGAAATTGAAAAATTGAACTTACAGTTAAAACACTGTATTAATATTTACCATTTAACTTGCTGTAAATGTGTTTACAGTATAGTATAGTATATTTTATAATTGTATGGTCTTTTCTCCAGTAATATATTTTAATACAATCAAAAATATATAACTTTACACTGTAAAATTTCCTGTAATTCGTTGTCCATTTATTCTATTTACTGTAAAGCTGTACAAATTGTAAATTACTGTATCAACAGGTCTCAGTAAATAATAATAAAAAGAAACAATGACAACTGTATAACTTTTTTAATTTTGTTTTTAATTGTTCAATTGTAATAGTTGAAATAACATTTTAATATTCTTGCAGTTTTCTTCACAAACTCTGATTTTCCCTAACCTGCGGTAACATTTAAAAAGTTTTATATTACAGCATTTTAAAGCAATTCATGAACAAATTCAGTCATAAGTACATCTTAAAAACTTACAAACTCAAAAAACTCTTCACAGTAGAATGTATTTGCTCTTAATATAAGCTTAAAGGGTTAGTTCAGCCAAAAGTGAAATTTATCATTTACTCCCCCTTATGTTGTTAACCTCATAAAACTGAGGTTAAACCACTGAGTCACATGGAGTACTTTAATGATGTCTTTCCTACCGTTCTGGACCTTAAATGTGGTAGTTGTGTAGCTGTCAATTTGAGGGACAGAAAGCTCTTACATTTCATTGTGTTCCAAAGATGAACGAAGGTCTTACGAGTGTGGAATGACATGAGGGTGAGTAATTAATGACAGAATTTTCATTTTTTGGGTGAACTAACCCTTTAATAGTTTTGCCAGCTAAAATCCAGAAACTTCATAAAGGGTTAGTACACCCAAAACTGAAAATGATCCCATGATTTACTCACCCTCAAGCCATCCTAGGCGTATATGACTTTCTTTCAGCCAAACACAAACAGAGTTATATTAAAAAAATATCCTGGCTCTATAAGCATTATAATGGGAGCCCAAAAAAGTGCATCCATCAAGTAATCCATACGGCTCCAGGTGGTTAATAAAGGCCTTCTGAAGCAAAGCCATGCATTTTTGTAAGACAAAATATCCATATTTATAACTTTATAAAGTGGGTACGGAAAGTATTCAGACCCCCTTAAATTTTTCACTCTTTGTTATATTGCAGCCATTTGCTAAAATCATTTAAGTTCATTTTTTTTCCTCATTAATGTACACACAGCACCCCATATTGACAGAAAAACACAGAATTGTTGACATTTTTGCAGATTTATTAAAAAAGAAAAACTGAAATATCACATGGTCCTAAGTATTCAGACCCTTTGCTGTGACACTCATATATTTAACTCAGGTGCTGTCCATTTCTTCTGATCATCCTTGAGATGGTTCTACACCTTCATTTGAGTCCAGCTGTGTTTGATTATACTGATTGGACTTGATTAGGAAAGCCACACACCTGTCTATATAAGACCTTACAGCTCACAGTGCATGTCAGAGCAAATGAGAATCATGAGGTCAAAGGAACTGCCTGAAGAGCTCAGAGACAGAATTGTGGCAAGGCACAGATCTGGCCAAGGTTACAAAAAAATTTCTGCTGCACTTAAGATTCCTAAGAGCACAGTGGCCTCCATAATCCTTAAATGGAAGACGTTTGGGACGACCAGAACCCTTCCTAGAGCTGGCCGTCCGGCCAAACTGAGCTATCGGGGGAGAAGAGCCTTGGTGAGAGAGGTAAAGAAGAACCCAAAGATCACTGTGGCTGAGCTCCAGAGATGCAGTCAGGAGATGGGAGAAAGTTGTAGAAAGTCAACCATCACTGCAGCCCTCCACCAGTCGGGGCTTTATGGCAGAGTGGCCCGACGGAAGCCTCTCCTCAGTGCAAGACACATGAAAGCCCGTATGGAGGACTCCAAGATGGTGAGAAATAAGATTCTCTGGTCTGATGAGACCAAGATAGAACTTTTTGGCCTTAATTCTAAGCGGTATGTGTGGAGAAAACCAGGCACTGCTCATCACCTGTCCAATACAGTCCCAACAGTGAAGCATGGTGGTGGCAGCATCATGCTGTGGGGGTGTTTTTCAGCTGCAGGGACAGGACGACTGGTTGCAATCGAGGGAAAGATGAATGCGGCCAAGTACAGGGATATCCTGGACGAAAACCTTCTCCAGAGTGCTCAGGACCTCAGACTGGGCCGAAGGTTTACCTTCCAACAAGACAATGACCCTAAGCACACAGCTAAAATAACGAAGGAGTGGCTTCACAACAACTCCGTGACTGTTCTTGAATGGCCCAGCCAGAGCCCTGACTTAAACCCAATTGAGCATCTCTGGAGAGACCTAAAAATGGCTGTCCACCAACGTTTACCATCCAACCTGACAGAACTGGAGAGGATCTGCAAGGAGGAATGGCAGAGGATCCCCAAATCCAGGTGTGAAAAACTTGTTGCATCTTTCCCAAAAAGACTCATGGCTGTATTAGATCAAAAGGGTGCTTCTACTAAATACTGAGCAAAGGGTCTGAATACTTAGGACCATGTGATATTTCAGTTTTTCTTTTTTAATAAATCTGGAAAAATGTCAACAATTCTGTGTTTTTCTGTCAATATGGGGTGCTGTGTGTACATTAATGAGGAAAAAAATGAACTTAAATGATTTTAGCAAATGGCTGCAATATAACAAAGAGTGAAAAATTTAAGGGGGTCTGAATACTTTCCGTACCCACTGTAAATGACTGGCTTTGGGTAACAGCCATACGCAAGTCGAGTTCCAGCCGAAGAGTGAACTCTGACCCCACACATGATGTATTGACAAAAGCGGAAGCACAGAGGAAAGAGCAAAACTAGACTCGCATACGACCGTTACTGGAAGTCAGTTATTATGGTTTATAAAGTTATAAATATGGATATTTTTCTTACAAAAACCCATCACTTTGCTTCAGAAGGCTTTTATTAACCCCCTGGAGTTGTATGGATTACTTTTATGATGGATAGATACGCTTTTTCACCATTCACTCCCATTATAAAGCTTGGAAGAGCCAAGATATTTTTTAATATAACTCCATATGTTTGGTTGAAAGAAGAAAGTTACATACACCTAGGGTGACTTGAGGGTGAGTTAATTATGGGATCATTTTCATTTTTGGGTGTACTAACCCTTTAATGAAGGAGGATACATGAGGGTTTAGGACAGAGTTCTTCCTTTGCACCATCTTCCCACTTCTTTTGCTGACCTGGAACTTTGAGGAGCACTTGCTGTTGTCGGGGTTAATCCTCACAATGAACCTTTACATAAAAGAAAGAATTCATTAGATCATTTGATGTGTAAAACTAGGGCTGGCAAGCGATTTAAAATTTTTAATCTAATTAATTACACAATGTGGTGATCTAATTAATTGCAATTTAATCGCATGTCATATTTGGCTGAGATATTACCCCCAAAAGATCATCTAAGAGACATTATAAAAATTTTATTTGATTCAACATGAGGGTGAGTAAATGATAATTATTATTATAATAATTATTATTATTATGGAAATACGATTTTTTAAATTAAGTTATACTCTAAAAAAATCGCTAAATGTCTTAATGAGTGAGTCATTAATTCATTTGATTCGTTCAAACGGCTGATTCATTCAGGAATGAAGTAAATGGCTCTCTTTATGAGTGCGCCACTGAATCATTGATTACAGGGGCGGACTGGGGCAGAAAAGTGGCCCTGGACTTTCTGGCACAAAGCGGCCCATCACACCCGGTCCGCAACACACCTCACCATAAAACACACCAGCTCATTATGCACAGAGCAATTTTTGAACACTTTTGAAAACTTTTGAACAGGATGAAGATGTCCAAATTTTTCTTATTTTGTTTAAATATCAATTTTCTTCATTTAGTACTGCCCTTTGGAAGCAACAGAAGATATCTACATGTTTCCTGGAGACAGATTAAATACAATTTACCTTGATCTTCAAATTCAAAAAGTTTTCACCCCCCGGCTCTTAATGCATCATGTTTCCTTCTGGAGCATCAGTGAATGTTTGAACCTTTTTTAATAGTTGTGTTTAAGTCCCTCAAATATCTTACTCAGGACAGTACTAAATAAAAAATAACATGCATTTTGTATGATCTCTTATTTTGTTAAAATTTTTCAAGTGGCACTGTATTTACGTTGCAACGGGTCGGCCCACATTGTCCAGCGGCCCATCGGGAAAACTCCCGGTACTCCCGATGGCCAGTCCGCCCCTGGTTCATACTTTGAGAGTGAAACGTTCTTTAAAAAAGAAATATAAATTTTTGCACAGAAAGGTAAGTTTTCTTCAACCTAAAATACGTGTTTCCGTCACAAAGCTCGTTCTCTACTCCGTTAAGTGTGATGTGACTGTGCGTCATAAAGTGGTGTCGTTTTTCTTTTCTTTTTTATTCTTTTAGTTAAACCAAAAATACAGATTGTAAAAAGCAGGAATATTTGTACACACCTTTGCAGCTGCCAGGTTCATGCATCTGTGTCTTCATTTTCTTCTTTCTCCAAGCGGAAGTAAAAGCCTTTCTGTGACTGTTTTTTTATTTTTATTTTTTACTGTATTTCGATTTACAGTAAATGAAAAATACTGTATTTAAATGGCGCCAATGGGTTATTTCCCACAATGCAACATACTGCATAACTGCCTTACAGTAAAATACAGTTCATATTACAGTTAAATAATGTGTAATTTACAGAAATTGCTAACAGTGCAGCATTCAGCAAATACGCATTTATAGGCTATCATTTAAAGTAATATTTGAATATCTAAAACTTTTAATTTCACAAAACTTGCAGACTCAAATTCAGCTGTGAATGCCTGAATGAAAGCGCTGAATGTGAGCAGTACAGTTCAGCTTCACTGACGCACGATTGACAAACTTTAAACCCTTGATTTCAAACTATATTCAGTTGCCGACTATGTCATACTCACATTCATGTCATTTTCACTGTATATATATATATATATATATATATGTACAGTTGCAAGAAAAAGTATGTGAACCACTTGCAGAATCTGTGAAAATGTTAATAATTTTAACAAAATAAGGGAGATAATACAAAATGCATGTTATTTTTTATTTAGTACTGTCCTGAGTAAGATATTTTACATAAAAGATGTTTACATAAGATCCACAAGACAAAAAAAATAGCTGAATTTATTAAAATGACTCTTGTTTGTCCTGAACAGTTAAACTGAGCTCTGTTCTTCAGAAAAATCTTCCAGCTCCTGCAGATTCTTCAGTTTTTCAGCATTTTTTGCGTATTTGAACCCTTTACAACAGTGACTGAATGATTTTGAGATCCATCTTTTCACACTGAGGACAACTGAGGGACTCAAACACAACTATTAAAAAAGGTTCAAATATTCACTGATGCTCCAGAAGGAAACACGACGCATTAAGAGCCGGGGGTGAAAACTTTTTGAATTTGAATATCAAGGTAAATTGTACTTAATTTGTCTCCGGGAAACATGGAAGTATCTTCTGTTGCTTCTGAAGGGCAGTACTAAATGAAAAAAAAATCATATTCAAGCGAAATAAGAAAAATTTGGACCTCTTCATCTTGTTCAAAAGTTTTCACCCCCCGACTCTTAATGCATCGTGTTTCCTTCTGGAGCATCAGTGAATGTTTGAACCTTTTTTATTAGTTGTGTTTGAGTCCCTCAGTTGTCCTCAGTGTGAAAAGATGGATCTCAAAATCATTCAGTCACTGCTGGAAAGGGTTCAAATATGCAAAAGATGGTAGAAAACTGAAGAATTTTTGGGACCTGGAGGATTTTTCTGAAGAACAGAGCTCAGTTTAACTGCTCAGAACAAACAAGAGACTCATGAACAACCATCACAAAACAAAAAAACAGTCTTGGATCATCCAGGTAACCACACACAGTATTAAGAATCAATGGTTCACAAACTTTTGAACAGGGTCATTTTAATAAATTCAGCTATTTTTTTTGTCTTGTGGATCTTATGTAAACATCTTTTATGTAAAATATCTTACTCAGGACAGTACTAAATAAAAAATAACATGCATTTTGTATGAGCTCTCTTATTTTGTTAAAATTTTGCACATTTTCACAGATTCTGCAAGTGGTTCACAAACTTTTTCTTGCAACTGTATATACAGAGCCCTCCCTAAGCGAGCTAAGCAGCTGCTTATGGCCCGGCCGCCACCAGGGGGCCCCAAGAGCAAATTAAATGACAGCTTTTTACAGCGCTTTTATCAGTTGCAGTTCTGGCGCCTCCGTCCCAATAATGTACACGAACACGACGTTTATTTACATCACGTTAACGCAGCGGTAGAGTTACACTCATGGGACTCTAAACTTATTTGCTATCACAAAAGTTCACTATTTGCATGTGCTTCAAAGCCTTGTCGGTTAAACATTTCATTCATTTCATTCTGACATGCGCTTTCTCTGAGCGCGTACACCCGAAGCGCGCGCACACACATTAAAAGCCTGTCAAACAGCGCCTGATTACTGGACTTTATCGAGTCTGATTGCACTAATACTGTCAAATATACACAAGGTTTACATAAACACAGTTGGTTATGTCTAAAGTGAAAGCAATCAGTTGAGAGAAAATCGGATGCGTGTCTGTATTTTAGATGTGCAGGACTAAATAACAGCTAGCCGCCTAATAGTAAACATGCTGCCCTTGCGCTTAAAAAGACAGTTCACCCAAAAATGAAAATTTATTATTTACTCACTCTTATATGTTCCAGATCTGTATTAATTTCTTTATTCTGCTGAACACAAAATAAGATATTTTGAAGAATGTGGGTAACCAAAGAGTTAGTGACCAGCAACCCACATTCTTCAAAATATTTAGAAGAAGAAAGAAATTCATTCAGGTTTAAAACAACTTGAGAGTGAGTAAATGATGAGAGAATTGTCATTTTTGGGTGAACTATTCCTTAAATGTTAATACATTTATTATTGTTATCTTCCTACAGGTCCATCTGAACTGTTAATTTTATGTCATTATTTAAGTATTTAATTTAATACAGTCCATTTTGTACATTTACATTTATTTTTAAAGTGTTAATAAATTAGATGTATGAAAATACGTACTTATAGTTGAGCTCTCCATGTTCGATGTACAGCAGCTTGCTCGATTTGCCAAAGCAGGAAGTATAGTAGTCTTGAGAAGTGAGTACAAGCCACATGTGCTTCTGTTGCTTTACTTCACGGATAAGGATCCTTAATATTAGCCACAGAGCAGAGTGTGCCACCATTATATGCCTCTGTTTCATTAAACAATATATATTTATGCCGAGTAAAATGCCCTTAAATATTAACATGACTCAATGGTAAGTTTAAGTTTTGATTGACTTCGATATTTTTACAAGGAAAAACATTTTGTTAATCCAAGATATAAATATGTTTAAAAATGTCTTTATAAAATTCAAATAACATTTGAATACTGACTTCATGTTAACATGTCAAGTTAATAAAAACATATTTAAAAAAATAAATAAAAACCTGCATTTTTGACTAGGGGAGAGCGGGGCACAACCTAACAGTTTATGTAAATCTACTTTGGGTTCAGAGAATTTCTTTTGTTCCACATTAATTTCACACATGTCTGGTACAAATGTGGCTTTGTTTCATTAATACAGTGTTTTATTTACCCCGAAAGACGAGAAGTAAAACAGGTGGGGCGCGTTGTAACATGACAGCTTAAAATGTTATCTGAAATATTTTAAACTAAACTAAAATATTCTGTCAATAAAAGATATTTTTCATATAAAATAATAGCATTTTTTTTAGAAATTCAAATTTAAAAAATAATTTTGTTCTAATAGGCTAAAGTTCTAATGAGCAGGTATCGGTTGCGGCACATGAAATGCCAAAAATAGCAACAGATTAATTTAATGTCATCATGGAAGAAAAGAAAGAAAGGAGATGTGAGCTGGTTGATTCAGTAAATTAGCTCAGATCAGGAAATAATATTTTCTGTCCAGACCTGTTGATGTTAGCCTGACTGAGCTAACGTTAACCCCTTCAGACCCTGAGTCCATTGGAATGGACATCACATGGATTTTGGTTTAAACCAATAAGATTTTATGTTTTTATAAGTACTGCCTGGTCACTGATTAGTCCCTGATCTACCAATCACAATGAAAGAATGCCCCATAACTTAATCTGACTTAAAAAGACAGGAGGAGCTCCTTTTTTATCTTTTATATGAAGATCTATATGTTCATGGCATCATCAGCTTGCACCTATTATAATCTTAATAATATCAAGTGATAAGTTAATTTGAAAATCTTTCAGAGCTGAAGAACACAGGATTTTTTTGATGTTTGATGACCATCACAATGGACATTATGTCTTAATCTAATTAATTAATATTTTGTTTTCTAATTTTGTCTTCGATATTGTGATCATAAGCTGTCATTCAGTTTTTCATTAGTTTTAGTGAAAAACAGAAATAGCAAATGTGAAATGAGTGCATACACTGCAACACACACACACAAAATCACACACACACACACACACACACACACACACACACACACACACACACACACACACACACTGATGCCCTGATTACTCTCATTTCACGGTAAGACGATTTTACTTTCGTTTTCAACTCTTCAGGGAAACAAATCAAGGAAATCATGTGCCTAGAACCACTATATTATATAAAACACAAAGGAAAAACCCTATGAGATAATGCTTTATAACAGCTTTAACTAAAAATATACACAAGCTTAACTTAACTATTCTGATAAGAGTGTTTTCCAACAATGATGTGATGAAAGAGTGACAAGCCTGTGTTTAGGCTAGAAGGAAATGTAATTTAGCCAAAGAAGAACTTTTATTTTAAATAAATGTTAATTTATAAGCAGCCTCCTTCAGTGTGATATGTTAATATTATCATGCTTAACACTGAGAATTTGAATATTTGTAATATGATGATTTGCAGATTTCTAAACCAGAGAATTTCATTGGGAGGTTGGATGATTTATTTTTAACAGTGGATTCAATGCATTTCTTTGTTCAATTTGCACACTGAACATGGGTTGAAGCTCTCTCAAAGTTCACCAGATTAATGAATTTATCTTTAAATGTATCTCTAATTTATCTACAAAAGTTCAGCTTCACTGACGCACGATTGACAAACTTTAAACCCTTGATTTCATAGTGTCGACTATATCATATTCATGTCATTTTCATTTGCTGTATGCAAAATTAGTGTTGGATTCTCTGCGCGCGCGGATGAATGCCCTGTTGGTTAGTGTTTACTTCCTTTTTATTCATATTTTTAAACAATTTCTTTATTTGTAAAAATACTGTAATCAAGCAGTTGCCATCTAAAGGCTGTTTAATTTAGACATTAATGTTTTAATTCATTTTCAAATTGTTTATTTCTAATTTATTAAATAGGTCATTCAAATAAATATAAAGTATCAAAATCTCTGTCATCAGTTGATTATTATTAAACTACAAACCTGCACACAACATGACACACGTGTTTCTTTTATAAAATAGGATAGTTTAACAGCAGGGGCGGCTGTGGGCTGGAGCCACGAATGTTTTTTCAAAAGCCCCTAATCTTTCATGTTTGATGTTTCTTAACAGTACTGAAAAAATATAATTTTTCGATACATATCTCTCTACTAAAATATGTTAAACGGTTCAATACAAAAAAATAAATAAATAAGTATAGGCAGTCTGTTTGTGCTGCGTGTTTTAAAGAGAAGTGCGCACTTTGCTCACGCGATCAGGTGTTAGTTTCTCAAAAATTAAAGCTCAAGAGTTTTTCTCTTGCAAATGCAGAAATTAGGACAAAAGTATTGTAATTTCCCTATACTGTAGTGTAAAGAAAAATATAGTTATGCAATATTCATTTTCATTTATTTTACAATATATGTTTACTATATATGGATATCACTGTCATAAGAATAATTATATAAAGGCCCCGACATACTTCAAACGAAATTGCGGAACGAACTGATGTGACGACATTTCGAACAAAATCAGGTTTTGGGAGTCCCCGGTCCCTCTCCTGTGCACGCCACTGCTCCACGCACATACTCAATCTCTCGAAGCACATACACAATCTCACCGGTACACTGTAAAAAACAATAAGCAAATTTTACTTAATTTTTCTTTCGCAAGTTTTTGCACGCATATTTTTTAAGTAAATTTCAAATATGGAATTAAGTAACTCTACTTAAATAAGATATGTAAAATTAACAACGACTTTAACTTGGCCAGTAAAAGGTTGAGTAATTTCTACTTCGTTGAAGTTTCTTTTGCAATACATTTTACTCAAACAATATAACACTGCTTTTAAAGTGTATGCTTTACTTAGAAACATCTAAGTAAATAATACAATAGATATTGTTTAGACACCATATCTTCATATAAGAAGTAACGCGCACCTGAACACAGAGACCTCAGTACTCGGTACACAATGACAGTAACATTCGATGGATCGTTTTGAGTGTGAATGTGGCATTTTGAGTAGAAAATGAACTCCAAATATCACAAAATGGCAAGTCTCATTGTTAATACGTAGGTATTAATACGTAACTTTCAAAGACACAAAACGTACATTTTTGTACGTTTAGAAAGGTGCTAAAACGTACAATATTGACGTAATTATGGCAATAAAACGTAAAAATACTTACGTTTTTACAGCGAAAAAAAAACGTAAAATATTTACGAATCTTATGTCTTAAAGATATATGTATAATTTCCCTTTTATCGTTTTGTAGATAAATGTAAGATCCCTAAACCCCATCCCGAACCTAAACCTACCCATTTTATACAGAATGTTAAAAGAATAAAACATAATGGGCAGAAATGTGTAGGAAAATGACAATTTTAGTAAAAATATAACATTAAAACGATATTTTGAGCCACTAATCCTACACCTACCCCTAAACCTACCCATAACCATTTCTTTAAACTACCTACTAATATAAATAAAAGAGTGACAGACAAACAAGCGTAATCACAATATATATATTTTTTTTTTTTTTGCGAAAATGTCAAAAGTGGTACCAAAAGTACTTCAAATGATGATGAGTTACAGTCCTCTCTGGCGGTAATAGTTTTTTATAGGGTATAGAGCAGAATTTAACTTATTAATCCATGAAAATATGATGATTCCGGCTTCTCTCCGTGAAGGCGCGCACTCATTTCAAATGTCAATCCACTGAAACACGGCATATCGCAATCTGTGACGAAGCAGGTGAGAACCAATGAGCGTTCGATATCAGTGCCGTAAACCATGTCGTAACGCTTCTCGAGGGTGGCGCTACTTTCAAATTTGAATCATAACGAGCGCGAGCTTTGACTGTGACTGTCGCTGTTGCTGAGAATCAAAATGAAAATCGATGGATAAAGGGCTGAATTTGGATCTGTTCCTTACAAACATATGGATTCTAAAGATTTAGAGTACAGCGAACAAATAAAATGGATGTGATTTGTGAATTTGTGTTGTGTTTTGGTGTATCTTATGGTTGTATTGTCAGTCACTGCATAGGAGAAAACGCCTTCTGTGTCTCACAGCAAACAAACTAAATATTACAAAATGGTTAAATTTTATTCATAAGGTTTTAAATTGTAGTCTTGTTTAACATTATGCAATCCTCCGAAACGAGCAGCACAAGTCACGAACAGAAATGTTATTTCATATTAAGTAGATGAGTAAACTGCTTTCAATAAATTCGACTAAAAACAACATTAAATCATTAAAGCCACGATTTTAATATTAATACATGGGAATTCATATACATTCACACTTTACGTTACATGATTTACGTTTTTATTGCTGTTAATGCGTAAGTATTTTTACGTTTTAGTGCTATAAATACGTCAATGTTGTACGTTTTTGTGTGTATGAAAACGTAAGTAAATGTACGTGTGGTAGAACCACAATTTACGTAAAAATACACACGTATTCTCATGAGATCACGTTGCATAACCACGAAAGCAATGATAAAACAGTGAAAAATTCAAGTCCCAGTGCATGATGGGAACACCAGTATCAGAAAAGTTGAGTAGTTTTACCTAATTTTATTATGTTGATATTTACGCTTTAATTTCTACAAGCTTAAATTGAGTACTAATATATAATTTACTTAGCTTTCTTAATTTTTACCTAAACTAACTTTTTCATGTAAGAATTACATTTGTTTGTTCTGTAGTATTTACTTCACCATAAAATAATTTTTTACAGTGTATACATACACAATCTCTCGAAGCACATATACAATCTCCCCGGTATACAGTCACAGTCTCACCGGCGCACATTCATAATCTCACCGGTGACAGTTATATCGTTATCAGCATATTATGTTGAAATTCGTCTCTGAGAGAATATGCTCCTTTAATGCAGCGTCAGACAGCTCCGTCACATTTACTTTCACTTTAAAAAGCCACTGATCGAGGTTAAGCTTTCACCGGCATAATTTTTACGCAAAGTTTCCACGTTGCTTCTTGCGTAATATCAACGGGTTTCCCCTTCTTGGTTTTAAACGGAAAAAATTACAATATTGTGACGGATCTCTTATGCTTGTTTGAGATGCGCCTCGCCTGTAGTTCAGCCGAGAGTAGGCGGCTGCAGTGAGAGGAGGAGTGGAAAAAGCGCAGACAAGACGGACAGTTCTCTGTTCTGGAAGTGGATCAGAACTTACGAGATCAAAGGAGGATATCGCGGGATTTCACACTCGTGCGCTGTGTTGCTGATAAACTGAATGTAATTTAAGTTCTGTTGCTTTTATATGAAAACATAAATAATCATAATGAACAATACACCCAAAGTAGCTACTTGTTATTTATTTCCATTCGAAAGGAATGCGTATCAATATATATATATATATATAAATGACAACAATCACATAACCCATAGAGAGATCAGAGAGTTTGGGAATATTCACACATAATTTATACACATAAAAACATGATATTAGAGTTTTAAAATCAAACATTTTAAAAGAGATCAATACATCACGGTTGTTTAAACCATTAAGCATTAAGCTGTGTCGTCAGCAAGTCGCTTCCCATCGTGCTTTTGGTCAGTGGGTGAAGAGCACCTGCGCTTAACAGGAGAATCCGAAACATCCGCCTCGCCCTCGCGAGAGGTTGTTGACATTCACATTTCTAACCGGGCTCTCACACACTGACATTTTGGTGTGACATTTGTGACTTTATTAAATGTTACGTGAATCCAAATTTGTAATTTTTGGCTCCCATGAATGTGAAAAGAAAAATGATATTTATTTTATAAACCTTATTTTTCTGTTAGCCAAATATCACATTCATGAACGTAAATTTTCAAAGTGCAAAGATCTTTTTTTAAGATTTAAACATGAGATGAAAATGTATTTTTTATTTTTTTTTTTGACTCTATTGAATTTTCTAAAAACCTGAAAGCTATGAGAACAGCGGCTGTGTTTAAGGACTTAACCTGGACTGAAAGACTGGACTCTGGCACACTGTTTGATTGTTATATGACAATGATGACAATTGTTGTTACTTGTTTTTTTTTTTTTCAGTTCCACTAATGCGCACAAATCTGTATTTTTATAACAGCTATAGCTCTTTTCATGTAGTTGCGATGTTATATTGTGTCATGTTTATCAAAATAAAACTGATAAAAAACGTAGACCCCATTACATTAGTATTTAAATATGCTTATGCTTATTTATTCTTGTAAAAACTGAGGCTGTAAGCAGTACATAAAGTAATGAATGAAAATGTCTCTGGTGTATTAGTCAAATATTGCATTTATTTCACTCCAGCTGTGATAAAGTATGCAAACATACTTTACTTTGGGGAGACTCCCCGGGGAGCTTTTGTGTCTCGCCCCCGGGGAATTTTTTTGTCTCGCCCCCGGGGAATTTTTTTGTCTCGCCCCCGGGGAATTTTTTTGTCTCGCCCCCCGGGGAGCTTTTGTGTCTCGCCCCCGGGGAATTTTTTTGTCTCGCCCCCGGGGAATTTTTTTGTCTCGCCCTCGGGGAATTTTTTTGTCTCGCCCCCCGGGGAGCTTTTGTGTCTCGCCCCCGGGGAATTTTTTTGTCTCGCCCCCGGGGAATTTTTTTGTCTCGCCCTCGGGGAATTTTTTTGTCTCGCCCCCCGGGGAGCTTTTGTGTCTCGCCCTAGGGGAAATTTTTTGTCTCGCCCCCGTGGATTTTTTTGTCTGGCCCTTGGGGAATTTTTTTGTCTTGTCCTCGGGGAATTTTTTTGTCTCGCCCCCCGGGGAGCTTTTGTGTCTCGCCCTAGGGGAAATTTTTTGTCTCGCCCCCGTGGATTTTTTTGTCTTGCCCCCGGGGAGCTTTTTTGTCTTGTCCTTGGGGATTTTTTTTGTCTCGCCCCCGTGGATTTTTTTGTCTTGCCCTCGGGGAATTTTTTTGTCTCGCCCTCGGAGAGTTTTTTTGTCTTGTCCTTGGGGATTTTTTTTGTCTTGCCCTCGGGGAATTTTTTTGTCTTGTCCTCAGGGAATTTTTTTGTCTTGTCCTCTGGGAATTTTTTTGTCTCGCCCCGGGGAGCTTTTGTGTCTCGCCCTCGGGGAATTTTTTTGTCTCGCCCTCGGGGAATTTTTTTGTCTTGTCCTCGGGGAGCTTTTGTGTCTCGCCCTCAGGGAATTTTTTTGTCTCGCCCTCGGAGAGTTTTTTTGTCTTGTCCTTGGGGATTTTTTTTGTCTTGTCTTAGGGGAATTTTTTTGTCTTGTCCTCAGGGAATTTTTTGTCTCGCCCTCTGGGAGTTTTTTTGTCTTGTCCTAGGGGAATTTTTTGTCTTGTCCTCAGGGAATTTTTTTGTCTCGCCCTCTGGGAGTTTTTTTGTCTTGTCCTCAGGGAATTTTTTTGTCTCGCCCTCTGGGAGTTTTTTTGTCTTGTCCTCAGGGATTTTTTTTGTCTCACCCTCTGGGAATTTTTTTGTCTTGTCCTAGGGGAATTTTTTGTCTTGTCCTCGGGGAATTTTTTTGTCTTGTCCACGGGGAGCTTTTGTGTCTCACCCTTGAGAAGTTGTTGTGTCTCCCTCTCGGGGAGTTTTTGTTTGTTTTATTTTATTTTTATATTTAAATAAAAGCCTATTTCTCCTACGAATGAGTCCTCATTTCATACTTCAGCACCGCAAATACACAATCTCACCGCGCACAAAAGAAAAGAGACTCACATGACATTATACAATTGACCATGGATGATAATTAATTTTTACAATTTAAGGCAAGTTAAGGAGGGTTTACTGTTATTCCATCGCGTTTCTTTTTTTACTCCCACCAGATGACACTAATTTGCCTTCAAAAACTGGATTTTAAAGGCATTGTCTCTATTTTAACATGAAATACAGCTTTAATTAATTAAAAATAATTAAATAAATTCATGTAGACCTTTATTTACCCATAGTAATGGTAATGTTTATCATCAATGACATTTTTTTTTTTTTTTTTTTTTTGAGAGAGAGATCAAAACTGGAAATAAATTTAGTGAAAGAATTTCAGTACCAATATTTATCCAGCTGTAAAGATCCTGCCAGAACTTATGGAAGCTTGTTTCCGCCAGTAAATAAAAAAAAAATAAAAAAGGTAATTGCGACTTTTTATCTCACAATTTTGACTTTATAACATGCAATTGCGAGATATAAAGTCAGAACTGTGAGATATAAACTCGCAAATCTTTTTTCCCTCACAACTGGACATTATAATATGAAAGTTTGTATCTATGGAAGCCCATTTCCGCCACAAAAGAAAATCTAAATTATGACTTGCATTGATCTGATGCGACACGACAGGATGAATTGTGAACACATTAAGGAACATTTTAAACGTGATTTTACTAATGATGAAATTCTTGCCTCATTAATTCTTGCCTGTTTTTTGTTGTTGTTGTTTAACAGTATAAATGTACCCTAATGAAAGTTTTAATAAATACAATATAAAATGTTGTATTGTATTGTATTGGAGTTCTGCATGCTCGAAAACCGCATAATTTTCTTACTGTGAGACTCTGATTGTGAGGCTCTTCTGATGGCATTTAACTGGCTGTAAACTGTAGACTTGGTTACATGGGTGGAGGTTATAAGAAAATCCCCAAGCGCTATGAATGACGATGCAGGAAGTGGCGGTTTCATTGATTTTAATTTTAAAGTTGTGTTTTTAACGTGTTTTTCACGTTCACGTCACACAATAATTTGGTGGATAAATGATTTAATGAACATTCAAAACACGTACAAGAAACTCATAATAAAAAAAACATGTCTGCTGTCCATACTGATGAAGAACTGTGCCATGCATTTTGAAAAAATGAGTTAGCTGTTGGTAGCACATTCTCATTGGAGTATATTGCTGGTTAGGTTTGAAACCCGCCACAGGTGGTCCAGTAAGAGACTTGGGCAAAGACGGTTGAAATATGGGAGTAACCCATTTATTTGTCACCACAACAACTCAGTTACTAGCAAAGGCTGAACTGTTGTCTTAGTTGGGTGTATTCGATATGTGTGGTTTTTCCATAAAACAGAAAATGCAGAGAAAATGATACATGATAATAACATCAAATGTTCTGAACATAAATACACATGATGTATATTTAGTGAAATACAGAATTAAAAGGAATAATAATTGTATGAAAACAAATTAGTTATATCATACACATCAAGTTAAACAATAAACAGCTTCATTTGTTTGATGTATCAGCGGTGCTCGGTCTGGACATATTCTGCGCTCAACATGCAAGTTTTTACAACTTAAAATACCTCGAAAGCGAGCACTTAAACAAGTAAACTGCACCGAAATACAAACGAAATGTATAAAAATAAAATCAGTATAAGCAACTGTGATTAAAGGTAACATACAGCGTAACATTGTAAAGACACAATAATCTATTTCATTGGTCATAATAAACTGTCGCACGTTATAACAGCAAATATTATAGACAGCTGTAGGTCAAGCATATCACAAAAGTGATCGCTACAAAGATCAGATATAATACACTTACTTTGAATAGACGCACAACACCCGAACAATGAATAAATCTCATCGCATCAGTTCTCCGCCGGACTCAATTTCAACATTGCACTAAGCGCTATGGGCGAGATGTTCTCCTGCACGTCGATCTGTGAGCGCTGATTGGCTGCTGTGCTGGATGCTGCGTGATAATAAATCTCGGCAAAACAGAGAGAGACTGGGAATGCGGGGGGAGGGGGCACCGCGATGTGACCGCTAAGGGCTCTTTCACTTTCATGATCAAAGCCCCAACCGGTATACATAATCTCTCCGCGCACATTCACCATCTTACCGGTTCACATACACAGTCTCATTGTCCACACACAATCTCTCAGCGCATTTACACAATTTTTCCGCGCACGTACACAATCTCTCGGGCATACGGGAAGCCAAACACACCAAAAGACCAATAGAGCTCGGTCCATTGTGGATCGGTCCAATATAACCCCATACCCGTGTTACAGAGCTCGGTCCATTGAACCGGTCTATTGACATGCTCAGATGAAAACCTAAATCTGAACAGTGAAATTTCAATGGAAATTTCGAATCATCCTTTTAATAAGTGATCACAGAAATAGTTATAGTTATAGTTTAACCCGACCAGTACTGTTATAGTTTAACCCGAACCCAAGATCGTTTGACCCAACCCGACCCAACCCGACCCAACCCGAACCCGACCCGAACCTGACCGGTACTGTTATAATTTAACCCGAGATCGTTTGACCCGACCCGACCAGTACTGTTATAGTTTAACCCGAGCCCGACCTAAACCCGAGATCGTTTGACCTGACCGGTACTGTTATAGTTTAACCCAAGCCGACCTGAACCCAAGATTGTTTGACCCGATTCGAACCCGACCGGTACTGCTATAGTTTAACCCATCCTGAACTCAAGATCGTTTGACCCTACCCGACCCAACCCAGACTCGACCCGAACCCGACCGGTACTGTTATAGTTTAACCCGAACCCAAGATCGCTTGACCCGACCCGACCCGACCCGACCCGGACCTGACCCAACCCGAACCCAACCCGAACCCGACTGGTACTGTTATAGTTTAATCCGACCTGAACTCGAGATCGTTTGACCCGACCTGACCAGACCTGGACCCGACCCAACCTGGACCCGACCCAACCTGAACCCAACCCGAACCCGACCGGTACTGTTATAGTTTAACCTGACCTGAACCCGAGATCGTTTGACCCGACCTGACCAGACCTGGACCCGACCCAACCTGGACCCGACCCAACCTGAACCCGACCGGTACTGTTATAGTTTAATCCGACCTGAACTCGAGATCATTTGACCCGACCCGACCCGACCCGGACCCGACCCAAACCTGACCGGTACTGTTATACTTTAACCCGAACCCAAGATCGTTTGACCCGACCCGACCCGACCCGACCCGGACCTGACCCAACCCGAACCCGACCTGAACCTGACCGGTACTGTTATAGTTTAACCCGACCTGAACCCGAGATCGTTTGACCCGACCCGGCCCGACCCGGACCCGACCCAACCTGAACCCGACCGGTACTGTTATAGTTTAACCCGACCTGAACTCGAGATCATTTGACCCGACCCGACCCGGACCCGGCCCGACCCGAACCCGATCGGTACTGTTATAGTTTAACCCGACCGGTACTGTTATAGTTTAACCCAAACCCGATCGGTACTGTTATAGTTTAACCCGAACCCGTCCCGAACCCAAGATCGTTTGACCCGACCCGAACCCGACCGGTACTGTTATAGTTTAACCCGAACCCAAGATCGTTTGACCCGACCCGACCCGACCCGACCCGGACCTGACCCGACCCGACCCGACCCGAACTCGACCGGTACTGTTATAGTTTAACCCGACCTGAACCTGAGATCGTTTGACCCGACCCGACCCGGACCCGACCTGAACCCGATCGGTACTGTTATAGTTTAACCCGACCTGAACTCGAGATCATTTGACCCGACCCTGACCCGACCGGTACTGTTATAGTTTAACCCGAACCCAAGATCGTTTGACCCGACCCGACCCGGACCTGACCCAACCCGAACCCGACCCGAACCCGACCCGAACCCGACCGGTACTGTTATAGTTTAACCTGACCTGAACCCAAAATCGTTTGACCCGACACGACCCGACACGACCTGACCCGGACCCGACCTGAACCCGACCTGAACCCGACCGGTACTGTTATAGTTTAACCTGACCTGAACCCTAGATCGTTTGACCTGACCCGATCTGGACCCGACCCGACCTGACCTGAACCCGACCGGTACTGTTATAGTTTAACCCGACCTGAACCCGAGATCGTTTGCCCCGACCCGACCCGACCCGGACCCGACCCGGACCCGACCTGAACCCGACCGGTACTGTTATAGTTTAACCCGTCCTGAACTCGAGATCATTTGACCCGACCCGGACCCGACCCAAACCCGACCGGTACTGTTGTAGTTTAACCCAAACCCGACCGGTACTGTTATAGTTTAACCCGAACCCAAGATCGTTTGACCCGACCCGACCCGACCCGACCCGGACCTGACCCAACCCGAACCCGACCAGAACCCAACCGGTACTGTTATAGTTTAACCCGACCTGAACCCGAAATCGTTTGACCCGACACGACCCGACCCGACCTGAACCCGACCGGTACTGTTACAGTTTTACCTGAACCCGACCAGTACTGTTATAGTTTAACCTGACCTGAACCCAAAATCGTTTGACCCGACACGACCCGACACGACCTGACCCGGACCCGACCTGAACCCGACCTGAACCCGACCGGTACTGTTATAGTTTAACCTGACCTGAACCCTAGATCGTTTGACCTGACCCGATCTGGACCCGACCCGACCTGACCTGAACCCGACCGGTACTGTTATAGTTTAACCCGACCTGAACCCGAGATCGTTTGCCCCGACCCGACCCGACCCGGACCCGACCCGGACCCGACCTGAACCCGACCGGTACTGTTATAGTTTAACCCGTCCTGAACTCGAGATCATTTGACCCGACCCGGACCCGACCCAAACCCGACCGGTACTGTTGTAGTTTAACCCAAACCCGACCGGTACTGTTATAGTTTAACCCGAACCCAAGATCGTTTGACCCGACCCGACCCGGACCTGACCCAACCCGAACCCGACCAGAACCCAACCGGTACTGTTATAGTTTAACCCGACCTGAACCCGAAATCGTTTGACCCGACACGACCCGACCCGGACCCGACCTGAACCCGACCTGAACCCGACCGGTACTGTTACAGTTTTACCTGAACCCGACCAGTACTGTTACAGTTTAACCCAACCTGAACCCGAGATCGTTTGACCCGACCCGACCCGACCCGGACCTGACCCAACCCGAACCCGACCGGTACTGTTATAGTTTAACCCGACCTGAACCCGAAATCATTTGACCCGACACGACCCGACCCGGACCCGACCTGAACCCAGCCGGTACTGTTAAACTTTAACCCGACCTGAACTCGAGATCATTTGACCCGACCCGACCCGAACCCTTACCAGTACTGTTACAGTTTTACCTGAACCCGACCAGTACTGTTATAGTTTAACCCGACCTGAACCCTAGATCGTTTGACCCGACATGATCCGGACCCGACCCGACCCGACCTGAACCCGACCGGTACTGTTATAGTTTAACCCGACCTGAACTCGAGATCATTTGACCCGACCCGAACCTGACCGGTACTGTTATAGTTTAACCCGAACCTGTCCCGAACCCAAGATCGTTTGACCCGACCCGAACCCGGCTGGTGCTGTTATAGTTTTACCGAACCGACCGGTACTGTTATAGTTTAACCCGATCTGAACTCGAGATCGTTTGACCCGACCCGACCCGAACCCGACCGATACTGTTATAGTTTAACCCGATCTCAAGATCGTTTGACCCGACCCGAACCCGGCCAGATTAAAATAAACTTTAACCATCTTATAACATTATTGCAAAAGTTATAGGACATAATGAGGTTACAGTGTGTGATGAGTGATTGACAGCACTTAAGCGCATACTTGCGCGTTCGTCAAATGCACTTTTCAAAAACGCGAAAAGGAACAAACATAGAAATCCATCTTCATCAGGACACTGGTGTTTATGTAGCGCTTTTCTTTTGTGTGTGTGCAGAAGCCCTTCGCCAGAGATGAGGTAGCGTTACAGACAGCAAATCCAAATCAACTGGTCACAATTGAAAAAAACTTGTATCCATCGGCCAGGCATTAATATAAAGTATTACTTAATAAATGAAAGTAATTGAGCAGCATCCACCGGGATTTTTCCTGACTGACCGCGGGGTTACAGGCTGTGCACACGTCCATGCAGTTTACGTTCGCGTGCTGATGCTATCGTGGAAAACTGGTTTGTTAATTAAGGATATAAATGTATCTGATGTAATAAATAATTTATTGCTTTTGCTGAAATTTGACATACACAAATGTATGCCTATTTTTATAATTCCTCCATGATTATTGTTTTTTAAAAAATAAATTATTTTCTTTTGTTTTTACTTACTTTTATTGTTTGGTATTTTGTGTAGAATAATGTAATCTCAGTCTTTGTTTGTAAATCTTTTAGTTATGACTGACTTCCTGTTAATGTTCAACAAGTATATGAATAAAAAAAAAGGTGCGCTAAAAAAAAGCCATGACTTATTTATTTTACAATGTAGCGCCATCTGGAGGCGTGAGGCCTAATTTCTAACATACTGTAAAAGACTGATGACGCGTCTCCTTCTTTGTGAAAATTGAGTGAAGGAGAACACACACACACACACACACACACACACACACACACACACACACACACACACACACACACACACACACAGTGAAAATAGAAGACAAAATATCAGGGGTGGAAAATAAATCTGTTATAATCATTTTACAATAAAGCCATCATTATTTTAACATCATGAGCTCACATAAACTAACAAAATTTATTTGCTATTGTATTTATTAATCCTTATTAAAGTTGATTTCTGAATCAGTCTGCTATATTTTGAAATTAACATTATCTAAGATTAATAAATGCTTTATAAGTCATCATCGTTAGTCTATTGTTTTGTAATGTTATCAAATAAAAGTTTGTTGTAAAGTGTTACAAAAAGAATCTAAGTTATTTGTAACAGCTGAACTTCTGGACAATAGTTTTTATTTGTAATCATTAAAAAGTACAGTAAAAAGGTTTGGTTTTTGTGTGAGTAACGTTGGTTTCCTAAAGTGCTACCGCCATCTTGTGGACGACATCGGTTGTACATTCCTGTGGGGACATGACCAGAGCAAAGTGAGCTCTTTCAAACTCAAGAGTCAAACCAAATCATAATCACAGGGAAAATGAAATAAAATCATACATATACATAAACACATAAATAAACTCAACCATTGAATATCAAATTCAAAATAGACTCTAACAACCAATACTACCTAAATAACCTAAGAAATAAACAAAACACATACATTCAAATAATGAAAAAATGAGTTAGCTGTTGGTAGCACATTCTCATTGGAGTATATTGCTGGTTAGGTTTGAAACCCGCAGTATGAGAGTAACCCGTTTATTTGTCACCACAACAACTCAGTTATTAGAAAAAAGTTGAAGAGTTGTCTTAGTTGGGTGTATTCAGTATGTGTGGTTTTTCTATAAAACAGAAAATACAGAGTAAAAATAAATGTTGTCTTACAACATGACGATGAGTCCAAGACATTTGGGCCCGGTTTCACAGACAGGGCTGAGATTAAACCAGGATTAGTTCAATTAGGACATTTAAGTAGCTTTTATAAACATGTCTTAGAAAAAAAATATTACTGGTGTGCATCTTCAGACAAAACAAACCACATGAAAGTAGCTTGAAAAGGATTTGTAAAAATCTTATTTCATGTGATTTTTTGCAGATCACACAGATTTTGGACTGATGGTTTGTGCAAGTGTTTGTAATCTTATTTTTAAGACACTCAGGTATCTGTGTGCAGAGCTTCAGCATTTTCTCCACAACTGCTCTCGGCGAATGCTGCACAATCACTGCTATTGCTTTCCAATTATTTTTTTTTAAAACACAGGATCTGTAAAGAAAACAACAGAAAACTGAGATTAGTGAAAAACACAATTACAAGACGTCATGCAAACCAAATCAAAAGGTGCTGAAGGCGAAGCTTAATTTATACATTTCAGCAATGTTCAGTCTAAAAATACACGATACTTCTGAAGTCTCGGCTGTGCAGAAAAAAAATGGCACACAGAGGACAGATGCAAAATGTGTGGAGAAGCAAGCCATTAGACTGTAATCTAGTAAATGAGAAATAATTGCAGTGTTCTGGTCAACAACTATAGAGTTAGAACCAGTGAATGCGGTTTACAGGTTTCACAGAAAGTGAATGATGTGAGCTAAACAGTGTTGCCAATTTAGCGTCTTTTTGAGCAGACTTTATCCATTTTCCATTTAAAATAGTTAGCAACAAAAGAGGCAAAGCAAACTCAAAGATATGTACAATAAAACATCATGTTTTAAAGAAGAGTGGCTTGATTAAGTGGTGGAAATAGAATGTGTTTTTCGTAATACAAGTTCATACGGCATCTAATTCTTTTAATTCGCATACCAACTTATACTGCCCATTTATTATGAATGGTTTGGTATCTCTTTCAGCTGAGCAGGAAAATCTGAAGCCGATTACTATCTTGCGAGATACTGCTTCGGTTCAGTACTGCGGATCGAGCATGTTAATCCGTGGCATTGACCTCGGCTGTGTCAAAATGCATTCAGTTTACCTTCAATCTGATTTGTTCACAGGACTTGTGAAGTTGGGAGAACATTCTCAGCTTCCCATAGGAGGAGTAGGTTTGATATTAGGCAATGATATTGCTGGTGGTAAAGTGTTCCCTCAGCCCATCGTTGTGGACAAACCAGATGTGTCTGGGTTGTGTGAAGAGGTTGGTAGCAGAGGATGTGGGCCAACAGTTTTCTTCTGTCTTTCTAGTCTGAGCACGGGTTACCGCACAGGCAGGAAAGTTTGATGATGTTTTAGAGTTGACAGAAAGGAATGTGTGCAGGATGTTTCTCCTAATGTTTGTTTTTGACCAGGATGGTTTTAGTCCTGCCGAATTGGTGTTCGGGCACACTGTGCGGGGCCCACTAAAATTGTTCGTGAACAGTTGTTGTCTGAGACAAAACCACAAACTACTGTACTTGAGTATGTGAATTCGTTCCGAGAACGTCTACACCGAGCTCGTGAAGTGGCACTTTCGGAGTTGGGCCGCACTCAGACTAAACCAAAAACTCACTTTGATAAAAAGAGTGTTTATTGAAGTTTTCAGGAAGGTGATTTGGTGCTTGTCTTTCTTCCTCTTCCTGGGTAACACTCCTGACAGAAAACGAAAGACCAGAGTGTGTCACATTAATATGCTGAAAGCCTATGTAAAGAGGGATGTAGCTCAAAATGTGTCCAAAACCACTGCTCCAATCTCTGCCATAACAGCTGTGTACTGTCCTGAGGAAGACGGGCTTAGGATGCAACATGTATTGAGTGCTCGATTGGACAATTCAAAGCTTTTAGTGGATTTGAAGTCCTATCTATGTTATTTAAAGGGTTAGTTCACCCAAAAATGAAAATAATGTCATGTATTACTCACCCTCAGGTCGTTCCACACCCGTAAGACCTGGAACACAAATTAAGATATTTTTGTTGAAATCCTCTCAGTGAGGCTCAGTGAGGCCTACATAGCCAGCAATGACATTTCCTCTCCCAAGATCCATTAATGTACTAAAAACATATTTAAATCAGTTCATGTGAGTACAGTGGTTCAATATTAATATTATAAAGCGTCAAGAATATTTTTGGTGTGCCAAAAAAACAAAATAACGACTTATATAGTGATGGCCGATTTCAAAACACTGCGTCAGGAAGCTTCGGAGCGTTATCAGCGTGTCGAATCATGATTTGGAGCGCCAAAGTCACATGATTTCAGCAGTTTGGTGGTTTGACACGCGATCCGAATCATGATTCGACACGCTGATTCATAACGCTCCGAATCTTCCCGAAGCAGTGTTTTGAAATCGGCCATCATTATACAAGTCGTTATTTTGGTTTTTTGGCGCACCAAAAATATTCTCGTCGCTTTATATTATTAATATTGAACCACTGTACTCACATGAACTGATTTAAATATGTTTTTAGTACATTAATGGATCTTGAGAGAGGAAATGTCATTGTTGGCTATGCAGGCCTCACTGAGCCATCGGATTTCAACAAAAATATCTTTATTTGTGTTCTGAAGATGAAAGAAGGTCTTACAGGTGTGGAACGGCATGAGGGTGAGTAATAAATGACATTATTTTCATTTTTGGGTGAACTAACCCTTTAAGTGAAGCGTGTCAGAATGATATTATTACTCCAATTAAAAAGTTCCCTTCTCTTTTTTTCTGGTGTGCCTAATCAAACTACAATGTTGGAGCATGATACTGATGTGGGTGATTGCTCCCTTATCAAGCAAAATTCCTATCGGGTGAACCCCATCAAGAGAAAAAATAATGCAAGAGGAGTCTGCATACCTGTTAGAACATGGTTTTGCTGTGCCAAGTCCCATGGAGCTCACCCTGTCTACTGGTGCCTAAATCAGACAGGAAATTTTGATTCTGAATGGATGGATGGATGATTGTATTGACAGGGTTGGTGCTGCAAAGTTTGTGACTAAGCTTGACCTGTTAAAAGGTTACTGCCAGGTACCTTTGACGACCAGGGCTTCAGAAATCTCAGCCTTTGTTACGCCTGATCATTTCCTGCAATACAAGAGGATGGCTTTGGGATGCGGAATACACCCGCCATTTTCCAGCGCCTAATGAGAATAGTGTTGGCTGGGTTAGAAAACTGTAAGGCATACCTGGATGATATTGTTGTTTATTTATTTGACTGGGAACAGCATCTTACAAGTCTGTATTCAGTGTTTGAACGTTTAAGCGATGCATCACTTACTTTCAATCTCGCCAAGTGTGAGTTCAGTAAAGCTGTTGTGACCTATGTGATGGAATTTTTTAATTAATCATAACTAACATTTCTTTTTCCTTGCAGGAATAACATTTATATGCTTTTGAAACCACAAAATTTGGCCCTAAGTCAGTGTGTGTCTGAATCATGTCCAAATATAACAAAAGTGGAAATGAAACTTAGTAGCTAAATATAATAGCCACATGATATTGAGTAACGAACAAACTAATAAACACATGACTTGGGCAGATCTTGCTTTACAGAAGGGTTTGACATATGAAGAACCAATCATACTGTAGAATGCTTTACCATGCTCCTATCCTATATAAACTGTTGTATTCTTTTTGCTGGTGGGATTCTCTGTGATTGATACGAGGACCTCCGGCCGTGATTAAAGCATATTCTAAGGCATAGTCTGGAGTCTGTTTGTTTTTTAGGCTGCGCAGCAGACCAGGCACTAGAGATCTTACTTCTATACTCAAGTGATAGTGTTTAGTGGAACACTAAAGATCTTATTACCAGGTGATAGTGCTCAAACAGGCCGAGACGTCGGCCAACTCGAACAGGTATTGAAGTACGCTTGTATAAATTCATAGGTGTCTGGGACACCCGGTTTAACTTAAGTCAGGTGCATAGGGGAAACTCTACCACACCTATCTTGGGAAATGTGTGGGTCAAGGACAAGCATGTTCTGTCGATGCAAAAATCGGGTGCATTGTTGATTTCCCAGCTCTAAAAACTAAACAGGAGTTGCGTCGTTTCTTGGGAATGACAGGATATTGCTGTGCTTTCTGCAAGAACTTTGCTGAGGTTGCATTACCACTCACAAACATATTGAGTCAATCTAAAGTTTTTGAATGGACTTCAGAGTGTCAGTTAGCTTTTGATGCTATTAAAATGTTGCTGTGTAGTGCCCCAGTTTTATCAGCTTCAAATTTTTCATGAACATTTAAATTAGAAGTGGATGCGAGTGAGGTGGGAGTGGGTGCAGTCCTTATTCAGGAGGATGCTGTGGGAATTGATCACCCGATATGTTATTTTTCAAAGAAATTCACGAAATCAGAGCAACACTATAGCACAATCGAAATAGAAGCTCTTGTGCTGTTGCTGGCACTCCAGCACTTTGAAATTTACCTTGATGCTTGTAATGTCCTTATCCTGGTGTACACTGACTAGAGGTCTACAAAGAGTACCCGAGACACGAGGACCCGGGACCCGTACGGGTTCGGGTCTTTATTTTAAATGGTCAGCCAGGTCCGGGTCGGGTCCCAATCTATTACTTCGGTTCCCGGGTCTGTTTAACATTGTGTGAAACACCCGAGCCGATCGGCCTCGGAGATCACCCGACCGTATTCAGAGTCAGTCAGTGCTGTGCGTGTGTTTTGTAACTTGCAAAGTATGAGCCTGGAAATAAGGTGGAAAAAAAACACGAGCGACCCCAGCCATCAGAAGCGAAGCGAGCGGAGTTAATGCAAGCGAATGGTGATCATCGAGTTTTCCTATTCCTATTGTGTGCAACAGTAATGCAAACAAACTTCCAATCTCAAAAACTGCTTGCAGCATTGCACACGCGCATTTAAATAACATATTTCAAATCGGCAACAAAATCTGAGATGAACCATCACATGAATGTTTTCTATGACGCTCAAAATGCGTCTTATGTTTCAGGTTGCTCCAGCTAACGCGCATGTGCAGTCTCAATCCCTATTTTTTATAATAACATTATGAATGAACCGTCTTGTTATATCTAAAATTTTGGTCAGACTCGGCTCAGAGAGCACAGAAATGATCGCAAATAAGTAATGCTAACGTCAGCGGCCATGTCACTGAACAAGCATTATAGTTCAAAAGGTCAAACAGTCGAATTATTTTATTATGAGCTGACTCGAGATACAACAAAGTTGCATTTGTCATCGTGACAGCAAGTGGACTTTTAAAGTTGGAAGAATGAGTGGATTAAGCATTTCAATCAGCAAGAGAGGAATAACATGGATGGAACTTTCTTGGCAAGGAGGATTGTGCATCACAGTCAGGTACAAGGGAGAAGGTTACTAACATTAGGTAAGACAAAACGTTTTATTTTTGCAACTTGTTTATTGACTTATTAATAGCAATTTGCTGTGGAATAGACCTATGTGCCGATCGGGTCCAGTCGGGTCCGGGTCCAACTTTCAAAATAATAGTCGGGTCCGGGTCGGTTCCGTGTAGCACATTTACGGGTCTCTTCGGGTTCAGGGTACGAATTTTTGGACCCGTGAAGACCTCTAACACTGACCATAATCTCCTTGTTTTTCTGTTTCGAATATCAAATTCAAACCAAAGACTGATGCGCTGGTTTCTTTTTAACTTGGAAATTCGACAAAAGGAAGGGGTGTGAGAATGTGCTTGCTGATGCCTTGTCGCATGCCCCATGTAAGCTGGGGATTAAGAATTGTTTTATTGTTACAAATAATGATTTGTAATTTTAATTGTTATTATTTGTTTTGGTTGTTATTCCTGCTGTCTCCTTCTCCTCTTTCAGGATTGGTCCTGGGCATAATGTGAGGCTGTTGGTGGTTGGACCAGAGAAGAGACCTAGACTACAAATTCCCCCGGTATTCCACTGGAGGGAGCTCTCTGCCTCTTTAATTGATTGCTCATGCCTGTTGTGATATTTTGTGTTAGCAGCTGAATATGTCATGCAACAGATTGTGATTTATGCTCCAACAGAGCGCTGTTAGCCTCCTTTGATATTGCGTGAGAGCCTTATTTCTAGAACATTAATGTCCTGCTGACCATGTTTGTAACTTCTTAACTATTTTGGGAAGCCATAGGGGGTGAGTGCCTTGTTTTTGTTTTGTTTTTTTAGGCCAACAGGCATTACTTTTCTCCTGTTTATTGGGTAGCTAAGGAGTAGCTTACTTACTTTACTTAAGTTAGTTTCTGTTTGTTTATTGTTTTGGCACAAGCTCACCCCTGAAGATTTTGCTTCAGAATTCTTTTGTTTCTTTCTTTTTCAAGAAATTGTTTTGTATACACCAAAAATACTAACGCATCGAAAAATGAACAAGAGAACAATTAAGAAAATAAAAATGAGTAATTAAGAAGTATCTTCACTGTTGTGTCATTTATGTTGCACCCTGATCTAGACCAGAGATCGTAACACTACAGTCTCATGCGCACGCGGCAGCCATTATAAGTCCACAAGACCTAAAGTGCATATGAAGTGTGCCATTTGGGACAGGACATTAGATTAAAAATGTATGATTTCTAAAATTAGGAGTGACACGCCCCTCATTATTTTAAGAGCTGCTCCTAAATTTCCATGTTAGAAGCAACTTTTATCTGAAAGATTTTAGTGAATATGGATTAAGATCATGCTCCTACCGATCAATAAAAGAATAAATAATACTTGCCTTCTTGTGTTTACAGAAGCAAACGACCCACTGAGGTGACAATAGGAATTAAAGCACATAGCCCGAGCAGGTTAGAGGAGTTGGGAGGTTTTTGGGTGGAGGATGATGCTTCTGTAAGATAAAACAGGAACAAAACAAAAGATGATCACAATCAACTCTCAACACAGACACACGGGGAAAACCAGCCCGAGGCAAAAGAAACACAGTATTGATACAAATACTCTAGCTAAAATAATATGTTTTTAATAATGTCTAAGTTAATACTTGTTCAGAACAATCACTTCAGCAAAGTTTGTTCTATTTCTGATTATTTTGATAAATAAAAGGCTTCATTTAAAAAAAATACATAGAAACAAAATCATTTTAAAAAGTAAAGATTCTGAAAGCATTGAAGATGATTTATACAAAATGATTTAAAGACATTTATAGTAAGCTGATCTATCAAATCTTTTATTTTAATGCGCTGAAATTAGCCTATTGCGGGCCAAATGAATTGTAATATCAATTTAATAATAAAAGTAGGACTACCCTAATAATAATAATTTTATATATAAATTGGAAATGCTAAATCCTCTTGATATCCATAGCTGATGTTTTTGACGATATCTCTGGAAACATATCATGGTCAATCTGCGCAACCCAGCACGGGGGTTTATCGAGCATATTTCAAACGCATAGTGTGAGCAGTAAAATCAAAGCACATAAAACGTGCGCTTTGGCTTTACATCGCACGCGATCTACTCAGTAACATTGCTGAAATGGCACAGAAATCGCACAGTGTTTGCCCGCCTTCAGTTGGCGATGAATATACTACATTCTAGTACCCCACATTACAGGCAAAAATACATTATAGTAACACACTCACCGTTGACAACAAGTGTAGCATTCATCTCAGACACGTCCTTTCCAAAAAAGGCTCGTGCTTCATAGAGTCCTGATCTGGAGCTGTTCACTTTCTGAATGGTTACATTCACGAGTCCTCCTCCAACCATCAGTTTGACTCCAGGTTCTTCCACAACATCACAGCTTTCAGAACCGGAACAGCGCTGTGCGATCACACAAGAATTCTTCGTAGATTCTGATGTAAAAGTTATTCTCAATCTATCGGCTTCCTCCGCTTTATCCATTGGGAAGGACAGTGTAACATCTTCTCCATGCTTTTGCCTCGATCTTCGACCCATCACCAACGACTGTTTTGAACAGAAAGAAAGTGTTTAGGATGACAATTAACCACTGCTTTAGAATAATGAGTGATGAACTGACAGTACAATATTACAGTTAAATAAAAACAAGCATCTAACTCTCCTACCTACCTGAAACCAATGAAAAGTTAACTAATATGAAGACAGTGAAAATGTATTTCATGTTTGGCAAAACTGTGGAGAATCTCTTGATCCAAACTACGTAACTTCTCGGGATGTCGACTCGTCTGTCTGACAGGTTTGTCATTCTCTCTCAATAGTCATGCTGGCATAGCCACAACCAGGGGCGGTTCTGCAGTGCCCCCGTGTCAACAAGCTTGCCTAAATTTGAAATCGTATTGCACCAAACAAATTCTTTAAACCGGGTGCAATGTGCAGTTTTTGCTGTGGTGATGAAAAGAGTAGGCTATGCTAATTTAGAGGAAATTACTCAACGACCAAAGCAGAAAAGCGAAACTGTGGCAAAACCAGCCGAGGCAAAAGGAACACAGTATTGATACAAATACTTTAGCTAAAATAATGTTTTTAAAAATGTCTAATTTAATACTTGTTCAAAACAATCACTTTAGCAAAGTTTGTACTATTTCTGATTATTTTGATAAAAGGGTACATTTTTGTGCTGTGATTAAAATAAGTTAATATATTTTAGAAATATAGAAACAAAATTATTTTAAAAAGTAAAGATTCTGAAAGCATTGAAGGAGTTTGCGTAATAATTTAATATAGTTTTACAGTAGTCAACAATGATGATACTTAATTACTCATTTTTATTTTCTTAATTGTTCTCTTGTTCATTTTTCGATGCGTTAGTATTTTTGGTGTATACAAAAAAAAATTTCTTGAAAAAGAAACAAAAAGAATTCTGAAGCAAAATCTTCAGGGGTGAGCTTGTGCCAAAACAACAAACAAACAGAAACTAACTTCCCCACAAAAGAACTAACTTCCCTATAATGAAAATAAAAGAAACAAAACATACAATAACATTACCTAACTCCTTAGCTACCCAGTAAACAGGAGAAAAGTAATGCCTGTTCGCCTACAAAAAACAAGGGACTCACCCCCTATGGCTTCCCAAAATAACTAAGAAGTTTCAAACTGCCTTGTGTTTGTAACGCTGTTCGTCCGGAGCGCGTGGCTGTCTTGGTTGTCCGCTCACGCGCTTCGGCGTGTGGTGCTTGTGTTCGTTCGCCTTGTGCTTCGGCACTTGTTGTTTGCGCCATGCGTTCAATTGTCAATTGTTGCCCCACCCTCTTGTTAACCTGTTAGCTAGTCAAGCCTTATTTACGAAGTTTTTTTTTGCCTAATTCCAAGTTATTTCTATGTTGTTTTTCTTTTGCTGTGATTAGAGCTCTGATTTCCAGCTTTGTTTTGACTAGTTTTAACCAGTTTGATTTATTTTTTTCCTTTTTCCTTTTTTTTTTCTTGGTATAACATTTTTTTTCTGTTTATGTAACACTTAACAGTGTGCAGTGAATAAATCACAAAGGGTGGTTGCACATTTAAAGTGAATTTATTCTGCAAAACAGAAATTAAAGGTTTTAGTTGCGGCCCTAGTGCAGGGCCGGAGTGGGACTCATTTTCAGCCCTGGAGTTGCATGCCTTAGACCGGCCCACTTTAATTCACGACTGACTATATTAAAATAATGTAATTAAAACCTCAGTATATAAGTCTGCAATAGTGTACACTGTAAAAAATGAATGTGATTTTAACAGTGAAATATTGTAAAAACGCTACGGAAAAAAAATTGTAAATAGGTTAACAGTAAGTTACATACTATATACAGGGAAAAACTGTAAAAGCTCTTACCAGACATTTTATGTAATTTTCACAGTAAAATGCTGTAAATTTTACAATTTTCAGACGTAAAAAACAACAAATCGATGTATAATTTACAATCAAAAACTGTAAACTGATATTCCCACAATTCCCTGTGTGACACTCCACATTTGAAAGTATTTTGTTTAAAAAAAAATCATGTTTCTTAATAGTTTTTTGTTATCAGTTATGTACATTAAGGTTTTATGTTACATCTTCTGTTGTTTAATGAATGTTTATTGCATTATGTAAGTGTTGTGGGTTACCATGATGGTGTTTTGCGTTTACGTGAATGACTCTTTGCACCCTCTTTACATTAGTATATACTTCAGCTCGTGGAAAAGCTATTTGTGATGAACTCTGATTCTTCATGTGGCTTTTTCTTTTACCACCTGCATTAATATGGTGGTTGTCAGTATATGTTAAAGGTACAAAACAGATTTTAGTAGTAGTGTGCATTGTTGAATTTACTTGTTTACATTCAAATTTTCTTGTTTGTAAATTACAGTTTTATACTGTAAAATTGACAGTTTTTTCTATAAATGTGTTTACAGTTTTTCTGTATTTTTTACAAAATTGTTCTGGCAACCAAAATTATTTTGTAAAAACTATGGAATATTTTTTTTACAGTGTACTGTTCTCTACAGCCTTGTAATTAACTGTATTTTTCAAAAATATCTTAAAATACCCCACCCAAATAAATAAAAAAATACCATAAATCCCCAAAACTGCACAACTTTACAGTAAAATATTAAAGTGAGCGATGTATTAAATCCCTGTTGAACTCTTATTTTGAATTAGTTAGTGACATCCATGTGGGCGGAGTCAGGGACATGCACAAACAGTTCTGCCGCTCCAACGAGACAGATCATAGTTTCTTTTGATGTGTGTGCGTTCTTGACAACGTAAGTTTACATTATTATACATTGCCATGTGAATGTATGTGTGTGTGTATATATATATATATATATATATATATATATACATATATATACATACGTTTGTATGCATATTCAATGCTATATTGTTGTTTTGCCGTGATATTTATGCACGTGCTAAGAAGAGAGTTTCGATTAACAGATGGACAAATACGTGAAAAAGTTATGTGTTTCCTGCAAATACATATATTAATGATGCTGAAATGGATCGATGGAATATTTGTGCTGATATTATATTAGTATTACAGTTCGATTGTGTTGTTTACGCGATGTTTAACGAGTAGGCCTATTTAATTGTGTTCAACACGACATCATGTCGCAGCGATTGTTCTATTACTGGAGCAAGAGCTCCGCCTAGTGGGCATTAGTGTAGTTTCAGTCTGTATGCCTCAATTCTCATTTTAGTATTGCTTTATATATTTGTGATATATTTGCAAGCATTGTACTTGATATTTGAGAAGTTTATTTAATTTATTGTTATTTTATTTCAGAAACCACATACACAAAACACTCTATGCAAACACTTCAGGAACATACACAATAACATCATAAACATTCATACACAAGTCTCACACATTTCACACCAGCCTACCTGCAAAACAGAAATTAAAGGTTTTAGTTGCGGCTCTTGTGGTTATCGCAAACCATCACACACCATCCCAGCTAACAAGGAACGTTCCCAGAACATTCACTAACGTTCTTTAAAAGTTGTGTAAATGTTAGTACAAAACATTATTAAAATAATGTTTTTGGAACGTTCTTATAACATTATTAAAGGAACACTCCACTTTTTTTGAAAATAGGCTCATTTTTCCCCTAGAGTTAAACAGTTGAGTTTTACCGTTTTCGAATCCATTCAGCCGATCTCCGGGTCTGGCGGTACCACTTTTAGCATAGTTTTAGCATACTTAGCATAGTTAATTGAATCTGATTAGACCGTTAGCATCTCGCTCAAAAATGACCAAAGAGTTTCGATATTTTTCCTATTTAAAACTTGACTCTTCTGTAGTTACATTGTGTACTAAGACCGATGGAAAATGAAAAGTTGCGATTTTCTAGGCCGATATGGCTAGGAACTATAGTCTCATTCCGGCGTGATAATCAAGGAACTTTGCTGCCATACCATGGGTGCAGCAGGCGCAATGATATTACGCAGCACCTGTGGCCCCCTGCTTGCACAGGGAGCGTGCCTTGCAACCATGGAGACAATTGTGAGAGATGCTGCGTAATATCATTGCGCCTGCTGCACCCATGATACGGCAGCAAAGTTCCTTGATTATTACGCCGGAATGAGAGTTTAGTTCCTAGCCATATCGGCCTAGAAAATCGCAACTTTTCATTTTCCGTCGTTCTTAGTACACGATGTAACTACAGAAGAGTCAAGTTTTAAATAGAAAAAATTTCGAAACTCTTTGGTCATTTTTGAGCGAGGTGCTAGCGGTCTAATCGGATTCAATGAACTATGCTAAGCTATGCTAAAAGTGGTACCGCCAGACCCGGAGATCGGCTGAATGAATTTGAAAACGACATTCTCAGAACGTCCTTATAATGTTATTAGTATTTTCTGAATGTTTTCATAATGTTATCATAAAACATTCTGGGAACAACTTTCTTGGAATGTTCGGTTACGATGTAACCTTTGTTCTCTGAGTGAAGAGACTATCTCTCCATTACATATTCCATATGTTTGGGAAATTGATTCTCCATATCTGGTGACATGGATACTCTTTAAGACAATCCGGCTGTGCCGGTCACGCCCTAATTAGTGCCCTATAAAACACTCATAGTGGCGTGCATTCATTGCTATCCTTTGATCGGAACATGTCCCAGAGCGGCCTCAAGGTGGAGAGATAATCTCTTCACTCAGAGAACAAAGGTTGCATCGTAACTGAACATTCTCTATCGGATCGAGACTATCTCTCCATTACATATTCCATATGTATGGGAAACTCTGTAAGACACCCCGCGAAGGGACGGTGCAGCGACCAATAAACTATTTACAATATTTACATATTTACAAACTTGAGCCATATTTACAAACTGAATTATTCAGGAATGGAGGGCAGAGGCCTTACTCATCTAACCTTGCTAATGCATGAATGACTATTCAGCTGGACCTGAAGACCAGTTTAGATGGCATGTTCCTTTCTAGTTGCTCCCAGCACCAACTCCCCAAAGGAGGGGCTAGCTGCAACATTCAGTCTATAAAACTTAGTAAAAGTAGACGGAGAAGACCACGTGGCTACTTCACAGATTTCCTTCAAAGAGGCCCCCGCCACAAAGCCCATGTGGTGGCAACACTTCGAGTCGAGTGTACCCTCAGTCCTGGTAATGATGGTCCATCCATTTCCTTGTAAACCTTCTGGATTGTTTCTACAACCCCTTGCGAAAGCCTTGCTTTCGATAGTGGCTTGCCTTGACACTCTGGTTTAAAGCATACAAACATCTGATCCGTTTGTCTAATTGCCTTAGTCCGCTGTAAATATATTGACAGTGTCCTCACTGGGCAAATTAGTGACTTTCTTCTTTCCATTTCCTTGTGTTCTTGTGGAAGACAGAGTGTGTGAAGTTCGACGGACTGGTTCAGGTGTAGATCAGACAGCACTTTAGGCAGAAAAGCTGGGTTGGGTCGCAATATAACTCTTGCACCCTCTGGCATAAATCTACAGCAGCTTTCATGCACTGGTAGCGCATGGAGTTCCACAATCCTTTTGGCAGAGGTTATTGCCAGGAGGAAGGCAGTCTTTAAGGACAGCCATTTTAGGTCTGCAGATTCAAGGGGCTCAAATGGTCCCACTGAGGTACAACATGCCTAGTACTGCTTGCTGTACATCTTGGCGCACCTTTGAGGAATTGAGAAATCAGGCTAACACAGCTCTCTGATAATTTGTAATTCCCCACTTGAGCAGCCTTAACTGCAGCCACAATACCTCTGAGAATGGAAGCAGATTTGCCTCCATCCAAATGTTCCTGCAGAAACTGTAGGATATCACGGGCTGTAGATGTGGAAGGATTTATATTGTGCCCCTCACACCAAGATTGAAACATACCCCACCTAAATGAATAGGCTGCCCTTGTTGAGGGAGCATGAGCTCCTTCCAGTGTCTTAACCACTCTGTCTGATAGTCCCATAGCAACTAACCCAGCCCTCTCAGGGGCCACGCCCAGAGCTTGAGACCCTGAGGGAAGGGATGGAATAATTTGCCCTGTGCCTGGGATAGTAGATCCCTCCTGATTGGGAGTTCCCATGGTGTCCCGTGAAGGAGGGGTGGAATGTCTGAGAACCATATCATCTGAGGCCAATTCGGGGCCACCAGAATTAGTCTCACCTTCTCCCCCTTCATTCTCTGAAGAAGAGGTGGAAGAAGGCTGAATGGGGGAAATGCATAAAGTTGGCCCTGAGGCCACTGATGTGCCAGGGCATCTATTCTGAGAGGTGGATTGTCCCTCCCCATTGAGAAGAACAGGGGACAATGTGTTGATTGCCTTGAGGCAAACAGGTCTGCTACTGCTGGACCGAACCTGTGCCAGATCTCCATGATCACTTCAGGGTGCAGTCTCCACTCCCCTTGGTTCGGTCCACCCCTGGACAGCTGATCCGCTGCCACATTTGTGGACCCAGGCACATGTACTGCCCTCAGTGACAGAAACTGCTTCTGAGCCCATACCTAGAGTTTGTGTGCCAATCGACATAGTACAGGAGATCTGAGGCCCCCTTGTCTGTTGACATAAGCTGCCGCTGCTGTACTGTCTGTCTGGACTAGTACATGATACCCCCAAAGGCGTGGCCAGAAGTGTTGAAGCGCAAGATGTACTGCCTTTAATTCTAGCACATTGATGTGCTGACTTGTCCAATGACTGCTCCAGCACCCCTTGATGCCCCAGCCTGCATGGACTGCCCCCCAGCCTAGCTGGGATGCGTCCATTGACACCAGTTGTCGATGGCATACTGGCCCCAGCATACTGCCTCTTGCTGTGTTTTCTCCACACCTCCACCAGCGGAGAGCTGCACAGAGCCTCCGCGTCACCATAACCCTCCTTGACCGAGGCGTCTGGGGATGAAACCCTAGTCGGAAAAGGCATCGCTGTACAATTATACACCCAGCATTTCTGCTTTTAAGGACAGATTTCCCCCACTGGCTATCCAGTGACGCCACTTTTTCTTTTATTTTTATTTTTCGGTGGACAGGCTTCCAAAGCAGACATGACAGGTTTTCCTGCTTGCCTGATTGGGAGTCTGGCAAGAAGGGCAGGGCCTGAATTTGGGCCTTGTCATGACTAAATAAGAAATATACACAAAAACAAACAACAGACAGACAAAGTGTTACAATAAAGAGGATTTTTAGGAACTATTAAGAGAACTGGAGTGATGGTCAAATAAAACAAATAAAGATGAAAATAGAGATAAAGATATAGAGAGAGCTAAAAAGAGACTCACAAGTAAACTACAGCACAGACAGATAAACAAGACAGACATGGCTCTTAAAAGTGCCTTTATTGTGTGAGTGTGTGTGTGTGTGTTTGTCTGTATGTGTGGTCGGGGTTTAGAATAAAGAGCAGGCAAATTTGAAAGACCTGATGAGAATAATTAATAAGCATACAAATGTTAATTTCTGAATCAGTCTGATATATTTTGAAATTAACATTATCTAAGATTAATAAATGCTTTATAAGTCATCATCGTTAGTCTATTGTTTTGTAATGTTATTAAATAAAGGTTTATTGTAAAGTGTTAAAAAAAAATCTAAGGTATTTGTAACAGCTGAACTTCTGGACAATAGTTTTTATTTGTAATCATTAAAAATTACAGTAAAAGGGTTTGGTTTTTGTGTGAGTAACATTGGTTTCCTAAAATGCTACCGCCATCTTGTGGACGACATCGGTTGTACATTCCTGTGGGGACATGAGGGAGACACATTTCACAAACAAAAAACAAAAAAAAACAAAACACATCAACAACACTAGTGTTTGGCCCCAACCAGAAACTGACTCTAACAGGCAAAGTGAGCTCTTTCAAACTCAAGAGTCAAACCAAATCATAATCACAGGGAAAATGAAATAAAATCATACATATACATAAACACATAAATAAACTCAACCATTGAATATCAAATTCAAAATGGATTTTTACAATCAATACTACCCAAATAACCCAAGAAATAAACAAAACACATTCATTCAAATGAAAAAATGAGTTAGCTGTTGGTAGCACATTCTCATTGGAGTATATTGCCGGTTAGGTTTGAAACCTGCAGTATGAGAGTAACCCATTTATTTGTCACCACAACAACTCAGTTATTAGTAAAAAGTTGAAGAGTTGTCTTAGTTGGGTGTATTCAGTATGTGTGGTTTTTCTATAAAACAGAAAATACAGAGTAAAAATAAATATACATGATATTAGCATTAAATGTTCTAAACAGAAATATACAATGTACATTTAGTAAAATACAGAATTAAAGGAGTAATACTTGTAAGAAAACAAATTAGGTATGTCATATACATTGTTAAACAATAAAACAGCTTAATTTGTTCTATATAGCAGCAGTGCTTGGTCTGGCCATGTTCTGTTGTTTACAACTTAGAATCCCTCGAAAACGAGCACTTAGACAAGTAAACTGCACCGAAATACAAACGAAATATACAAACACAACATCAGTGTAAGCTAAGTCCCTTTAAGACAAGTCATTACATTTGGCTGCCATCTTTGAAACGCCTCTCAGGCATGCAAGTGTAGTTCCTATCTCTTTGAATGGGGAAACATCAAATTCTCTAAAGCTGTTTGCCAAGCTTTCGATTAAATTTAATATTTGAAATCACCAATGAAATCTGACAACAACTGTCTCATAAATTTTGTTTCTGAATTCTTGAATCATGACAAAAAAAGGCATTTTTTTCAGGCTAGATCAAGCTAATGCGCATGCGCAGTCCTAACTGCGCGTCTCTATAGGAAGCGCGCCTCTGACTGTTTCTATAGGAACCGGAGCTTCTAACCGGCCGCTGCAGTGACGCGATGACTTTACCAATCGGTGATTGGCTCTTATTTAGAAGGCGGGACTTATTCCACCATATTGCGCGTTGCAAATTCTCCCATTCAAAACAATACGAGTGACACGTCATGTGCTATTCTATAGTGTTTGGTATAAGCAAGTATGAATAAAGGTAACATATACAGCATAACATCATGCTAAAGACACAATAATCTCTTATCATTAGCCGTAATAAGTGACGCACGTTAAAACACAAGCAATCCTACAAGGATCACATATAATACACTTACTTTGAATAGACGCACAACACCCGAACAATGAATAAAACTATATAAGATATACAACGGAAAAGTTCAGCATCCTGCGCAAGCGCTCCGAAGGACTCGCTTTCAACTTTGCACTAAGCGCTATGGGCGGGATGATCGCTAAATACTTTGCTCAGTATTTAGTAGAAGCACCCTTTTGATCTAATACAGCCATGAGTCTTTTTGGGAAAGATGCAACAAGTTTTTCACACCTGGATTTGGGGATCCTCTGCCATTCCTCCTTGCAGATCCTCTCCAGTTCTGTCAGGTTGGATGGTAAACGCTGGTGGACAGCCATTTTTAGGTCTCTCCAGAGATGCTCAGTTGGGTTTAAGTCAGGGCTCTGGCTGGGCCATTCAAGAACAGTCACGGAGTTGTTGTGAAGCCACTCCTTCGTTATTTTAGCTGTGTGCTTAGGGTCATTGTCTTGTTGGAAGGTAAACCTTCGGCCCAGTCTGAGGTCCTGAGCACTCTGGAGAAGGTTTTCGTCCAGGATATCCCTGTACTTGGTCGCATTCATCTTTCCCTCGATTGCAACCAGTCGTCCTGTCCCTGCAGCTGAAAAACACCCCCACAGCATGATGCTGCCACCACCATGCTTCACTGTTGGGACTGTATTGGACAGGTGATGAGCAGTGCCTGGTTTTCTCCACACATACCGCTTAGAATTAAGGCCAAAAAGTTCTATCTTGGTCTCATCAGACCAGAGAATCTTATTTCTCACCATCTTGGAGTCCTCCATGCGGGCTTTCATGTGTCTTGCACTGAGGAGAGGCTTCCGTCGGGCCACTCTGCCATAAAGCCCCGACTGGTGGAGGGCTGCAGTGATGGTTGACTTTCTACAACTTTCTCCCATCTCCCGACTGCATCTCTGGAGCTCAGCCACAGTGATCTTTGGGTTCTTCTTTACCTCTCTCACCAAGGCTCTTCTCCCCCGATAGCTCAGTTTGGCCGGACGGCCAGCTCTAGGAAGGGTTCTGGTCGTCCCAAACGTCTTCCATTTAAGGATTATGGAGGCCACTGTGCTCTTAGGAATCTTAAGTGCAGCAGAAATTTTTTCGTAACCTTGGCCAGATCTGTGCCTTGCCACAATTCTGTCTCTGAGCTCTTCAGGCAGTTCCTTTGACCTCATGATTCTCATTTGCTCTGACATGCACTGTGAGCTGTAAGGTCTTATATAGACAGGTGTGTGGCTTTCCTAATCAAGTCCAATCAGTATAATCAAACACAGCTGGACTCAAATGAAGGTGTAGAACCATCTCAAGGATGATCAGAAGAAATGGACAGCACCTGAGTTAAATATATGAGTGTCACAGCAAAGGGTCTGAATACTTAGGACCATGTGATATTTCAATTTTTCTTTTTTAATAAATCTGCAAAAATGTCAACAATTCTGTTTTTCTGTCAATATGGGGTGCTGTGTGTACATTAATGAGGAAAAAAAATGAACTTAAATGATTTTAGCAAATGGCTGCAATATAACAAAGAGTGAAAAATTTAAGGGGGTCTGAATACTTTCCGTACCCACTGTAGCTAAACTCCAACGAGTTACACGAGCATTGGTGTCTTTCATTTTGTCAATCCACTGGAGTGCTCTATGATCTGTTTCTACTACAAAATCTCATCCCAACAAATAGTATTTAAAAGAATCAAGAGCCCATTTCAGTGCCAAACATTATTTTTCAATGAGAGAATACCTTGTCTCCTACTCAAACTACTACAGTTTCCTACTCAAATAAGCCACAGGATGTAACTCACCTCCCTGCTCTTGTTTCAAGACAACTCCCTAACCCACTTCAGAGGCTGAGGCTGAGCACAAACATTTTCTCAAAATCAGGACTGTACAGGACAGGATTAGTCACTAGTGCATCCCTCAAATCCTCAAAAGCTAGTCTGGATTGTTCCGTACACTGAATCTGATTTGGGCCTGACTTCCGTGTCAAATCCGTTAGGCAAAATGAGGTATAAACCTCCGATACCAGCCAGCTAGTCCTAAAAAAGATGCTTTTTGTGCTTGGAAGTGGGCAGGTCTGAATAGCTTGTATCTTCTGGATCTGTGGTTTAATAACACCATTACCCAATACATAGCCTAAGTCTCACTCTTGACTTTTGAACACTTGATAAGATTGATCGTCAAACCAGCATCCTTAATTCGCTGAAACACTGTTGCAAGATGATGAAGATGCATCTTCCAGCTGTCACTGCGTCATCAAGATAAGCCGCTGTGAATTCACCTAAATCCTGCAAAACAGGATTCATTAACCTCTGAAAGGTAGGGGGAGCCCGAAAAGGAAGGACTCGGAAATGCATAAGACTTGTAGGGGTACGAAAAGCAGTCAGTTCTCTGGATTCAGGAACCAAAGGCATCTGCAAATACCCTTACACAAGTTTATTGTACTGATGAATTCGACTTTTCCCAACTTCTCAATAAACTAAGTTCCTCAATATGGAGTATCGGAAAGGAGTCAAATTTGGATACTGAATTTAAGTAACGAAAATTGAGCTTCCGTCCTTTTTCGGTACTAACACAATTGGGTTACACCGTTCACTTTGAGAAGGTTCCACAATGCCCATCTCCTGCATTAACCGAACCTCCTCAGTGAATGCTGACGCCATCTTTTCTGGAATACGATAACTCATTCTTTTCACTTATGCATTAGGTTTCAACACAATTCGATGCTGAATGAGAGGGGTACAACCAGGGGTACTCTTAAACAGTTCTGGATCACAAAGCTCTTGAATTTGATTTTTCTGCTCCCCTGATAAGTGTTCAAGATTAACTGAGGAGGTAACAGATACTGTTCTTCTGTCTCTTCTTCATCTTCCACTAACCGAATCAAATTCACATTTGCAGACCCTTTCTGTGGAAACCATTCTTTCAAGAGATTAATACGTGATGTTCTATGAAGGTGTGACCCACCAGGAGTAGCAATTTCGAAAGTGTCAGGTTTTAACTTCCTGGTAATCTTAAACGGACCCTTCCATTTACCCAACAGCTTTTTCTCTTCCGTTGGAAACATGACTAATACCTGCTGGTCTTTAAAGGACCGCTCCCTTGCTTTCCTGTCATACCAGCATTTCTGCCTACGCTGTGCTTCTTGGAAGGTTTCTGCTGCTAACTTGGTAATTTTCTCCAATTTCCCCCTCATTTGCAACACATAATCAATGACATTCACCGTACTAGATGTCTGTGAACTTTGCTCCTAGGACTCTTTCAACAAAGACAGAGGACCCCGCACATCATGGCCATACATCAACTGAAAGGGAGAGAAACCTGTGGAACTTCTCTATACGCAAATAGTAAGTAAGGTAATCATTGATCCCAATCAGTGATCCTGTGTCACTCACAAATTTACAGAGCATTTGAACAAGGGTTTAATTGAATCTTTCTACAAGACCATCGGTTTCAGGATGGTTAGGTGTGGTCTTCAAACCTCTTAGTAAAACCGATTCCTCTGTCAGGCAGCATCTCATGGGGAAAACCCACTCTAGAAAAAAACTGCACTAAACAAAAGGCCATAGATTTTCCCTTAATGTTTTTCAGGATATCGACTTGCATAGTCACAAATTACCAGCATGAATTTGTTACCTGCTTTACTCCTCTCTAAAAGGCCTACCATGCCTAGTCATTGGAAAGGCACCTCTATTACTGGCAAAGGCATCAAGGTGACTTTTGGAGGACCATGAGGGGCAGATGTCGAATTCCATCAGAATTTCTGGAAGAAGTGCCTGGACCCTCACTCTCTCCTAATGGAGGATTTCCCAGTGAGGTATGCTGACTTGCTTTCTCCTGCAGTAAGCAAAACTGATGTTGCAAGGACTTCCATCTTGTTTCATGTCTTTCTTGTTCTTGACGAACTTGTCATAAATCTTAATTTTGAGTGTTTGTATTATAAAACAGTTCATTTTACATTTTAATAATGATTTATTTTTTAAAATTCAATTTAGTTTAGTAAAAAGCACTGATTTCAGTTTGGGAAACCCAGATCTCAAAAGTGAAAATTCAAAGGCATGAAATGTTGAAAAAGAATGAAATCTTCTTTTTAATACGTGATCACAGAAACTATTTAATACAATATGTCTCGAGCCTTAAACCCGCTGCTGTTCATCATCATCGCTCACACTCATCCTCTGTGAATGAATATGGCCGCACTGAACTCTGGGCCGGTTCTGGTCGGGTTTCCTCTACAGAGAGAGGAACATCCAGAGACTGATGATCCATTTCTATCACACAGAAAAGATGAAGATGAACTTAAACTCACTGTGTTATTTGAGTACAGATCTTCATTCAGAAATAAATGATACAAAACTCATGTTTTGACAGTGAGTGTGTTAATAAATTAATTACATGTACATTAAAGAATAATCATACCCTCAGAGGAGAAAACATAAGACAGTATCTCCCAGACAGCAGACAGACAGCTGAACACTGATGGACAAACACATGTGACTGCAGACCCTGGACATTAACAGTAACAGAGACACCATTACTATAGTTATTCTATATTAGTATAGCGCCATCTAGTGGCTGCATACCAAGTGCCAACCTGAATTTGTGAAATTACTGTTTGCTATTTGAATACTGAGAGTTACAGTTACATTATTTAATGTATCAGATAACATGTTCTAACAATGAGCAATAGCCTATTTTGCATTTTTTATTAATCCTTATTAATGTTAGTTAATAAAATTATGTTATGTAAAAATGTTAATTTCTGCGTAGGCTAGATGTTGAAACTAACATTAACTAAGATTAATAAATGCTGATAATAAATAATTTAATATAAATTAAAGCTTTATTGTAAAGTGTTGCCAAAAACTGCCAAACGCTGTTTCTATCAGTTAAATTTACATCAAAAAAGGGCAAATCTCTGTCACTCAGCATTGCTTATTATTAAACAGCGAACCTGCACACATGATACAGAGTCACAACAAGCCCTTCAGAAAACATTTTACTGTATTGCTGTTTTTTATATATGGGACATTCTACCAGAAACGTACGTTATCTGTCCTTGAATTGTTACAGAATGAAAAGTATTTCATCCAAAAAATGTCTAAAACTGACTGAAGGTTAATTTCTGACTTGTTCTATAAAGGAATATGTCATTCATTAGGTTCTCAGATATTTTTCTTTATTAAAAACATTTTTGAAAATTACTAATCCTGTCCATGTCCTCAGCCAAATTGGAGCTAGTTTTGTTATGCTAAACATATGCTTATTCAGAAGAAGAAAAAAACTCCATCAATAACAAGTTTAAGTTGTTATCATTCACATAAGTTGATTAAAAACATGAAATTATACATAAATTCTACAAATAAATACTATTTTACAACTCTCCCCATGTTTTTAGTCAATCCTGTCACGTTTACATTAAACTCTACATTAAGAGGTTAAATGTGTGCAATACGCCTTTAAGGGAATGACTCAGAGGAAGTGATTATTTAACTGAAGTGAAGCTCACACTGATCATGGATGAGTTCTGTCATTGAATTGTATGTTTTTAAGCTTGTTTTTGTATGGGTTTTTTTGAGGAGGATGAGCTAAAGGGTCAGGCCCTGTCACGGTAAAACATCCCAGAAAATAATGAAAATGTTTTAAATCCAAAACATGTCTAAAAATGCTGAAATTCCTTGCTTGCATGTTAACAGTTTTTATGCTAGCATGCTGAGTTTAAAATGGCCGACAATCAGGCTCTGTCACATCCCTGTATGGCATTGTTCTTTTATATTACCTTTATTGCATATAATATGTATTTAATGCATGCCATTGTAAAACATTATTTGAATAAATAGAGATTATACTGTAAATTTAAAGCTTTTTATGCTTGACAATTTTTTTAAAAAGAAAATTTGTCCCATTTTACCTAGGCCAATGTGCTTTTGATGTTGCACTTTGTATATTAATCATATTTCAATGTATAGATATAATTGTCATTTATATTAGCTTTGAGTAATGATGACATACAGATTGCAGTTAGATGGCTCCAGTTAGTGCAGCTGAGAGACAAAGGCAATGTCGGGCACGACTAAATGCAGACAGGAAACATTTTCAGAAAGAAAGGGAGAGATGGAGGCAGAAAAAAGAAAGAAGGAAAAGTATTCACGAGTTGAATGAGCGAGACCAAAGACAAATTAAGGTAGAGAGCAACAGAAAACGTCTAGGCTTAACAGAAAGGCTATTCAGTTAAATGTCTGTTGATTACATTTGCTGTATCATATAGTAAAATGTACTTTATATATTATGAAGTTATATTTTATCTAGGCATGTTATTGTTAAATGGAATTTTTATGAATTGTTAAATGAATTGTTAAATGAAATATTACATTAACATTAAAATTATAATAATTTAAAATAGGAATGCTTATCAAAACTTAAATAAAGAACACAAAACAACTTTTTCTGCATCAACGAAATCCATAAAGTCAGTCCTGTCACACAGGAAATTATGATATAAAAATATACTATTTGAGGAAATACTGATGAATTAATCTTTTTAACTGTGTAGATGAAGGTGGGATGTATATCCACTACTGTTTTTCTAAAAAAGTTTCTTTCTCAACTATATGAGTGCCTGGCGGGTATTGTGTGATTTTTGTGTACTACAGTTGACTGAAAAGTTGATTATATATTTCTTATAGGAATTACAAAACCATGTTAGATACAATCATGGATGTGACCAATAATAAAATGCTATTTGTATCAAAGAAATTCATTAGGAAACCATTCTAACATATACAAATTTGTCTGTGACAGGGCCTGACATTTTAGGGGTGAAATGCATATAAATTCAATCATAAAAATATATGTTTCTCATAGTTTAACATGTCCTCCATATGACTCAACGTTCAGATTTAAGAATAAGATCTTTTTGGAAATGTACGTTTCTGGTGGAATGTCCCATATATAAAATAGTGTTGTTTAACAGTTCACCTACAGTATATTTACAATTATCAAAATACATTTTGCACAGAACACTTTAAACCGCTCAATATAATTTACAAATTACCATTTTTATTAAACTTTTAATAAATGAAATGTATGAAAATACTCACTTAAGTTCTGCATGATGATGTAGGAGGTTTGAAGTGCAAGGAAAATGTAAGGAAAAGCAGTAGTTAAGCCGTTACTGCGCTCGTGACAACAGTGTCAGGGTATAAAACGGGTACAGATATGTATCATCAGACATGTACCAGAGATGGGCTCTCAAACAGGAAGAAAAGCGCTTTCACTAGTCATGTCTAGAGTTGCCACTGTGTTCTAAAACTATTATGCAAGTGACATATCACTAAGATTTCAGTACAATAAAGTTCTGAGAAAATGTTTGTTTGTTTGTTTGTTTATTTATCCATGTCTTTTTAGATAACTGGTATCAATCTCAGACAAAATAATTTGCCAGGTCTATGGAAACCCTACTTAGAGGTTGTTCCACATTATTAAGCAAGTCACAGTTCTCATGCAATATGAGAGGAAGAAAGATCTTTCTGAAGCATGAAATGGTGCAATGTTGTGCAAAAGGCATGAAAACAACTAATATTGTGTGAAACTGAATGGAGATTATTGAATTATCATAAGATTTGTAAGTGATTTAGAGCACAGCAGAACTCGGTCAGATAAAGGGTTATTAATGAAAGTTCCTGTCAATAAAATTAATTGTATTAAAAGGGCAGCTATAAAAAAGCCAGTGTTGAGCAGCAAACAGGTATTTGAAGCTGCTGGTGTCTCAAGAAGCTCTCCATGCTGGCTGACAGTTGTGCATAAAGATGCATTTCAGCCACTCCAAACCAAACCTCACAAAGAGAAACATTTACAGTGGGTGTAGAAATACATTTTCAAACAGTTTTATTGCTGTGGTGTTTTTTTGCAGCATGGGATAGTGCATACTGCATTGTATTTCAGAAGGCACTATCCTCTTTTTTTTATTTATTTATTTTTTATATACCATAGCTGAAAATGGCCAGTTATGAACTCCACATATCTTGCAGAAGTCATTTTAATACCCTCCATCTCACTTCCCAATATTCCAGCCCAAATCATCACCCGCCAGCTCCCTGCTGACGTCACAGTCTTGTTGGAACGTGGTGGCTGTTCACCAACCATCCAGAAATCCATCCATTTAGACCATCCATTGTAGTATGGCATTAGTCAGTGAATAAAACTATTTAAAAATGAGTCTTCATGTATTTCTACACCCACTGTAAATATTTCTCTTTGGTTTGGAGTGGCTGAAATGCATCTTTATGCACAACTGCCAGCCTGCATGAAGAGCTTCTTGAAACTCCAGAGACACGAGAAGCTTCAAATACCTGTTTGCTGCTCAACACTGGCTTTTTTTTATAGCTGCCCTTTTAATACAGGAACTTTCATTAATAACCCTTTATCTGACCGAGTTCTGCTATGCTCTAAATCACTTACAAATCTTATGATAATTCGATAATCTCCATTCAGTTTCACACAATATTAGTTGTTTTCATGCCTTTTGCACAACATTGCACCATTTCATGCTTCAGAAAGATCTTTCTTCCTCTCATATTGCATGAGAACTGTGACTTGTTTAATAATGTGGAACAACCTCTAAGTAGGGCTTCCATAGATCTGGCAAATTATTTTGTCTGAGATTGATACCAGTTATCTAAGACATGGATAAATAAACAAACAAACAAACATTTTCTCAGAAAAACTAAAATCTGAATGTTTATTCTACTGAAATCTTACTGATATGTCACTTGCATAATAATTTGGAACGCAGTGTATAGAGCAGATATGAAAAATCACCCTCATGTTGATCCAAAACCTGTATGAGTTTCTTTCTTCTGCTAAACTGAAAAGAAGATATTTTAAAGAATGTTTGTAACTAAACGGTTCATAGACCCCACTGACTTCCATAGAATGAAATTTTTTTTTTTTATAGATAACCTAATAATTTGCAAAAAGCACACCAAATAAAGTGTGTACTCCTAATTCCCTCTTTTTGCAGTTTAATTTATTTTACTGTAGGCTGCTGGAATTAATCAATTTTAACAGTAAGGGAAAAAAATGGCTGTTTTTATATGGGGCATCCCAAAGTATATGCAGAACTCACATGAAATCATTTTACTGCAGCGTTTTGGAAGTATGACATTCTCTCTCTTCATGGCCAGCAGCCATATCACCCTGTATCCCAAGACTGGTTGCCCACGGAAGCTAAGCAGGGCTGGATGGGAGACCTCCTGGGAAAAGTAGGTTGCTTCTGGAAGAGGTGTTAATGAGGCCAGCAGGGGGCGCTCACCTCGTGGTCTGTGTGGGTCCTAACACCCCAGTATAGTGACGGGGACACTGTACTGTAACAAGCACCGTCTGTCACAGGAATAATACGCGGATGCAAGTTGCAAGTAAAATCTCTTTATTGAGAAAACCACAGAGTCCAACACGTTGCAGCCAGCGGGAGAGTGGTGACACAGGGACTTCGATGGGCAGTCCTGAACAGAAGAGTGAAGACCGTGTGTAGAGTATCCAGAGTGAAGGGAAAACACCAGGTGAGTAATCCAAACGGGACTGGAACCGGAACAGCACGACACGATGACTCAGACAGAGGAACACACAGGATAACAGGAAGCAGCACGGGCGATATCCAGCAACGATCTGACAAACATGGGACGAAAGACAGGGCAATAAATAGGCTGGTAGATGACATTCAGCTGCCGCTGATCACTGGTAATCAGCGGTGACGCCCACATGAAACAATCAGCGTGACGAACACACACACACACACACACACACACACACACACACACAAACACACAAGACCAGAATGAGACAGCGGATTACCAACCGTGACAGTACCCTCCCTCCTAGGAACGCCTCCTGGCGTTCCCAGACGAACCTACCTGTCGATTGTAATCATCGATAAGGGAGTGATCCAGGATGTCCCTAGCAGGAACCCAACTTCTCTCCTCCGGACCGTAACCTTCCCAGTCCACCAAGTACTGGAATCCACGTCCCCTCCGTCTCGAGTCCAGAATACGGTTTACCGAATATGTAGGTTCCCCGTCTACGAGTCGCGGCGGTGGGGGAACCGGGGCCGGCGGATTAATGTGTGAATGAAACACGGGTTTAATCTTTGATACATGGAAGGCGGGATGTATTCTCCTGTACGCCGGAGGAAGTTTGAGTCGGACAGCCACCGGACTAATGATCTTGGTGACAGGGAACGGGCCAATAAATTTGGGAGCTAACTTGTTAGATACGGAGCGGAGCGGAATGTTCTTGGTAGAAAGCCACACCTTTTGACCCACGACGTATACGGGAGGCTTCGACCGGTGGCGATCGGTCTTAGCCTTGGTGCGCGCCCCCACCTGAAGGAGAGTCTCACGGGCTCTACTCCAGGTGTGGCGGCACCTCTGGACGAAGGCGTGAGCGGAGGGGACCGCGACTTCGGATTCCAGACTGGGAAAGATAGGTGGCTGGTAACCTAAGCTACATTCAAACGGAGAGAGGCCCGTGGACGACACTGGTAACGAGTTATGAGCGTACTCAACCATAGAGAGTTGCTGACTCCAGGAGGAAGGATTCTTGGATACCAAACATCGCAACACTCTCTCCAAATCCTGGTTGGCTCTCTCGGTTTGGCCATTGCTTTGAGGATGGAACCCCGAAGACAGACTGACAGTCGCACCCAGTAACTTACAAAACTCCTGCCAAAATTTGGACACAAATTGGGGACCCCTGTTGGAAACCACGTCCATCGGGAGGCCATGTAACCGAAAGACGTGATCTACAACAGTTACCGCTGTCTCCTTGGCAGATGGTAATTTAGGCAAGGGAATAAAACAAGCCGCCTTCGAGAACCGGTCCACTACGGTCAAAACGACTGTCTTTCCCTGGGAGGGTGGGAGGGCGGTAATGAAATCTAGCGCAATGTGGGACCAGGGTCTCGAAGGGACAGACAGCGGTTGGAGTAACCCATCTGGGGGTCGATTGGAAGTCTTACCAGTGGCACAAACCGAACAAGCCAAAACAAAATTGCGAATGTCGTGAGCCATCAATGGCCACCAGAATCGTTGCTTGACCAAAAAACTGGTGCGATTTACTCCTGGATGACAAGCAACGTTGGAACAATGTCCCCACTTGATAACGTCGGACCGTAACCCCTCCGGCACAAATAAACGATTCGGTGGGCAACCGAGCGGAGGCATTACCCCTTCTAAGGCCGTACTGACCCTCGATTCGACCTCCCATGTAAGAGTGGAGACCACTAATGTCTCAGGTAAAATACACTCGGGAGTAGACGGGCGTTCGGAAGGATCAAAAATACGTGACAAAGAATCGGGTTTGATATTCTTGGAACCCGGGCGGTACGAGAGAGAAAAATCAAATCGTCCGAAAAAAAGTGCCCACCGAGCCTGCCTGGAGTTAAGTCTTTTAGCAGACCTGATATATTCCAGGTTCTTATGATCAGTCCAAACGATAAAAGGTACCCCCGAACCTTCTAACCAATGACGCCATTCTTCCAACGCTAATTTGACCGCCAACAACTCTCTGTTACCAATGTCATAATTACGTTCGGCGGGTGATAAACGATGGGACAAAAACGCGCAGGGATGCATCTTGTCGTCAGTGGAAGAACGTTGAGACAGAACTGCACCTACCCCCACCTCTGACGCATCGACCTCCACCACGAACTGACGTGAAGGATCAGGGGCTATGAGAATGGGGGCCGAAACGAAGCGGCTCTTAAGTTTGGCGAATACAGCCTCAGCTGTATCGGACCACCTGAACGTAGTTCTGGGGGAGGTCAAGGCGGTCAGAGGCGCGGCTAGTTGGCTGAAATTACGAATGAAACGCCGGTAAAAATTGGCAAACCCCAGAAACCTCTGTAGGGCCTTACGGGAATCTGGACTTGGCCAATCTACCACAGCCTTAACCTTGTCAGGGTCCATACGTACTCCCTCAGACGAGACGATGTATCCTAGAAAAGAAACAGACTGTGCATGAAAATCGCATTTCTCCGCCTTGACAAAAAGCCCATTCTCTAGCAGCCTCTGAAGCACTCGCCTGACGTGCTGAACGTGTTCCTGGAGAGAAGAAGAAAAAATCAATATGTCATCCAGGTAGACATATATGAACTGGTCAACCATATCTCTCAACACGTCATTGACGAGTGCCTGAAAAACCGCCGGGGAGTTGGACAACCCGAAGGGCATGACCAAGTATTCGAAGTGCCCCCTAGGGGTGTTAAAGGCGGTTTTCCACTCATCCCCCTTCCGAATGCGAACCAAATGATAAGCGTTACGTAAATCCAATTTTGTGAAAACGGATGCTCCCTGCAACCTCTCGAAGGCTGAAGACATCAACGGCAAAGGATAAGTATTCTTTACCGTGATGTTGTTCAGTCCTCGGTAATCAATACAAGGTCGCAAGGAACCATCCTTCTTCCCCACAAAAAAGAACCCCGCCCCCGCTGGAGAAGAGGAAGGTCGGATGAACCCCGCTGCTAGAGAATCAGAAATATATTTCTCCATGGCCTCCCTCTCGGGAACAGAAAGAGAGTAAAGTTTGCCTTTAGGTGGAGATTTACCTGGCAGTAAATCTATAGCACAGTCATAGGGACGATGCGGAGGGAGAGAAGCTGCACGGGACTTACTGAACACTTCCTTCAGATCCAGGTACTCCACGGGCACGTTTGATAAATCCGCCGCCTTCTCCTGAAACACAAAAACAGACACAGGCGGACAAGCAGACACAAGACAAGACTCGTAACACTGTGTGCTCCATTCAGAGATAGAGTGTTGGCGCCAATCCACCCTGGGGTTGTGTTGACTAAGCCAGGGATGACCAAGAACTATGGGTGCCAGAGGGGAGTCCATGAGGAGAAACGTGATGGTTTCAGTGTGGTTGCCTGACGTAGTAAGAGTTATGGGACAGGTAGTAAGGGAGATGCTGGGGAGTTCCTGTCCATTAAGAGCATTAACGGAGATCTGTCTGGTGAGAGGTGTGATGGGGAGATGAAATTTCTGAGCGAAATGAATGTCCATGAAATTACCTTCGGCTCCGGAGTCCAGTAAGGCTTGGCAGGTATGTGTGTGGTTGGCCCATCTCAGTCTTACCGGAAGGAGAGTGGATGGTGAGGACTTCTCAGCAGAGATCCCACCCGATAGTAGCCTCTTCATTACTATCGGGCTTGTTCTTTTACTGGACACGCATGTAAAAAATGGCCCGCTCCTCCGCAGTACAGACATAGTCCTCGGGACCTCCGCCTCTCTCTCTCCTCCCGGGAAAGCCGAGCTCTCCCTACCTGCATGGGCTCGGGATCGATGGGACCGACCGTGTCTCCCTCATTGGTTGATCGACCTTCCGCGCCTCTCAGTCTTTGGTTAGACTGAGTGTATCGCTCCAGGCGGTTAAGACGAGCATCCACTCGCAATGCCAGGTCGATAAGTCCGTTGAGACTCTGGGGAAGGTCCAAGATGTAAATCTCCCTTTGGACACGGTCGGCCAGCCCATGCAGGAACATGTCCCACTGAGCCTCCTCGTTCCATCTGCACTCTGCCGCCAACGTTCTGAACTCGATAGAGTAGTCGGCTACTGTACGATCACCTTGTCTTAGTTCCGCGAGGAGTCTGGCAGCGTCCTTGCCTGCCACAGCACGGTCGAAGACCCTCTTCATCTCGGCGGCGAGTGCCTGGAACGAGGTGCAGCATGGATCCTTGTTCTCCCACACCGCCGTTCCCCATAGTGCCGCCTGACCTGTGAGGAGGGTGAGTACAAACGCCACCTTGGACTCTTCTCTCTCAAAGGTCCGGGGCTGTAGGGAAAAATGCATAGAACACCGTGTAAGAAAGGCTCTGCAAAAATTGGGCTCACCAGCATAGCTCTGAGGAACAGGTAGGCGTGGCTCAGGTTGGACACCCGGCTCCGGTGGTGTGGGGGGAATTGGCGGTGTGGGCGGCGCAGCGGGATTTCTCAGAAGTTGTAATTGTTGGGAGAGCTCGGACACCTGCGTCACGAGCGCTTGCACAGCGCGCCCTGTGGTGGTGATACTCTCCTGCTGCTGGTCCATACGAGCGATACTATGGTTGATGAACTCAGTCAGTGAAGCTGAACTTGCTGCATCCATAACGTTGGTCAGATCGTTCTGTCACGGGAATAATACGCGGATGCAAGTTGCAAGTAAAATCTCTTTATTGAGAAAACCACAGAGTCCAACACGTTGCAGCCAGCGGGAGAGTGGTGACACAGGGACTTCGATGGGCAGTCCTGAACAGAAGAGTGAAGACCGTGTGTAGAGTATCCAGAGTGAAGGGAAAACACCAGGTGAGTAATCCAAACGGGACTGGAACCGGAACAGCACGACACGATGACTCAGACAGAGGAACACACAGGATAACAGGAAGCAGCACGGGCGATATCCAGCAACGATCTGACAAACATGGGACGAAAGACAGGGCAATAAATAGGCTGGTAGATGACATTCAGCTGCCGCTGATCACTGGTAATCAGCGGTGACGCCCACATGAAACAATCAGCGTGACGAACACACACACACACACACACACACACACAAACACACAAGACCAGAATGAGACAGCGGATTACCAACCGTGACACCGTCTTTCGGATGAGACGTTAAGCCGAGGTCCTGACTCTCTGTTGTCATTAAAAATCCCATGGTACTTCTCGTAAAGAGTAGGGGTGTAACCCCGGTGTCCTGACCAAATTCCCTCCATTGGCCCTTACCAATCATGGCCTCCTAATAATCCCCATCCATTGAATTGTCTCTATCTCTCTCTCTCCTCTCCACCTACAGATGGTGTGGTGAGCACACTGGTGACGTTGTACTGTGGCTGCCATCGCATCATCCAAGTGGATGAGGAGAGACCCCTGATATGATTGTAAAGCACTTTGGGTGTCATTCATTCACTCACTCATTCAGAGGCCTATAAAAACATAATTTTTATACTATATGCACATGTCATATGAAACCATTTTACTAGGGCATTTTGCAGTAAAATCATTACAAAATCAGTATCTGGGGAATTTGGAGGCCAAGTCAACACCTCAAACTCATTGTTGTGCTCCTCAAACCATTCCTGAACCATTTCTGCTTTGTGGCAGGAGCATTATCCTGCTGAAAGAGGCCACAGCCACCAGGGAATATCGTTTCCATGAAAGGGTGTACATGGTCTGCAGCAATGCTTAAGTAGGTGGTACGTGTCAAAGTAACATCCACACGGATGGCAGGACCCAAGGTTTCCCAGCAGAACATTGACCAAAGCATCACACTGCCTCCGCCGGCTTGCCTTCATCCCATAGTGCATCCTGGTGCCAATTAGCGCCAAGCACCTCCCACTGTCTGTTGACTGGCATTTGTGAAATGTCCTCTATTATTATGAAAAGAATCTTTGGGAAAATCGTGCTTTGGAAATACATGATTCGTCAAATAGGTGTCATTTTCGAAAAAGAACATTTAATTATGAAAAAATAGATATTTAAACAATAATAGTGTGTGAAAGAGGATATTGTGAAATATATTAAACAATATATATTGTGTTTTCATGGAATACATTTATTTATTGATTTATTTAAATAATAATTATTGAATTATAGAATAAACTGGTACATTTAATTGTTGTTTTATTGAATTCATTATTTATTTCATTTTGAATAATTTGGTCCTCCATACCCCAACACTGCATGTTTTGTATCTCTCCTTTGTCTGACACCCATTTCAGGTCTTGGAGTCTCGAATAATGAGCTGATGATCTGAATCAGGTGTGTTTGATAAAGGAGATGCAGTGTTGGGGGGCTCCAAGAATATTACCTGAGTGTTAAGTGTATAAGTGTCTATTACCTGATCTCTGATGAGTTTTATACATTGTAGGCGTTTTAATGAGGTATTTGTATAATTAAAAGGAATAATAGTAGTGTTGTTTTTTTGTTTTTTTTTTGCGTGTTTGGAATGAGTTTTTGTTGCATTTACACTGTTCTGACCAGCAGGCGTCACCAGCGTGTGGTGTTTCGAACGTTTCGAAACAGTGAATCATTTTGCGAAGCAATTGGTTCAATAGATTCGAAGCTTTGAAAAGCTTCGTTCCTCCCATCACTACCCAACACTGCGTCCATGTTCATTCACACAGAGGATGAGTGTGAGCGATGCTGATGAAGAGCAGCGGGTTTAAGGCTCGAGACACAGAACTATGAATTCATATTTTTTCTTGACTTTGTATTAAATAGTTTCTGTGATTACTCATTAAAAGGATGATTATAAAAAAAGATTTCATTCTTTTCCAATATTTCATGCCTTTAAAGTTTCACTTTTTAGATCTGGGTTTTCCAAACTGCATTTGATTTTCATTAATTAAATAGTTTCATTAGGACTTAAAATGTCAAATTAAAATGAATCTTATATAATAAAAACATTCTAAATAAAGCACTTATCAAAACAATGCTAGAGATGTTCACTAGTGCTTTTCAGTTATGTGTCAATGGACAGTGTTCATGCTGTCTGTGGATGAGATGATATATGTATATATATATATATATATATGTATATGTATATGTATATGTGGTTATACAAACTGATAACCTAGCTGCCAAAACTTACGTAACCTCAAACCCGCAAGGATTTATACACTTAAAAAATGCTGGTTTAAAAACAACCAATTCTGGGTTATTTAGCAACCCGGCACTGGGTAAATATTGGACAGAACACATGCTGGGTTATTTTAACCCATTTGCTGGGTTGTTTTTGACAGTGCTTGCAGTCAACCTGATCTGGAAGGTTCTTCATTTTAGTAATAAAAACGCACTCTAAAATATCTGTTATATATAGTTCATATACAATATTGTTTTATTCAATGGAAAGTCAGTCTTTTAAAATCATAAAATACTCAAAAACATTTAGTAAATGTTTTAGGATGTGACAGGAGCTGCAAGAGCAGTTAGTGGAATTGGCAGTTGTGGCCTAATGGTTAGAGAGCTGAACTTGTAACCCGAAGGTTACAGGTTTAAGTCTCAATACTAGCAGGAAATGTTGGCTCTCTTCCACTCATTACCCACAACTGAGGAGCCCTTGAGCAAGGCTGCACTCACTTCCCTTTAATCTGCGGAAAGAAAACTGTTATCCGATTATGACAAATTGTTTACATTTTTCTACTGTCTGTGTCCCAATAAGCACTGTTAATTTGTTATTAATAAAATAATTAATAACAAATTCAAAAGAGTCCTTCATTCTTTTGACATGACAGGCCACGAAAAGGAACAATAATATCAATGTATATACAGTGTATAAAAGACTAAAAGACTTTCAAATCACGTGAGCCAATATTTTATTCACAATAGAACATAGATAACATAACATAAAATTTTACAATTTTATGCATTTCAAATTTGATGCCTGCTACAGGTCTCAAAATAGTTGGGACGGGGCATGTTTACCATGGTGTAGCATCTCCTCTTCTTTTTAAAACAGTGTAAAGACGTCTGGGCATCGAGGTTATGAGTTTCTGGAGTTTTGGTATTTGGTCCCATTCTTGCCTGATATAGGTTTCCAGCTGCTGAAGAGTTTGTGGTCATCTTTGACATATTTTTCGTTTAATGATGTGCCAAATGTTCTCTATAGGTGAAAGATCTGGACTGCAGGCAGGCCAATTCAGCACCTGGACTCTTCCCACGATGAAGCCATGCTGTTGTAATAGCTGCAGTATGTGGTTTTGCATTGTCCTGCTGAAATACACAAGGCCTTCCCTGAAATAGACGCCGTCTGGAGGAGAGCATATGTTGCTCTAAAACCTTTATATACCTTTCAGCATTCATAGTGCCTTCCAAAACATGCAAGCTGCCCATACCGTATGCACTTATGCACCTCCATACCATCAGAGATGCTGGCTTTTGAGCTGAACGCTGATAACACGCTGGAAGGTCTCCCTCCTCTTTAGCCCGGAGGACACGGCGTCCGTGATTTCCAACAAGAATGTCAAATTTGGACTCGTCTGACCATAGAACACTTTTCCACTTTGAAACAGTCCATTTTAAATGAGCCTTGGCCCACAGGACACGACGGCGCTTTTGGACCATGTTCACATATGGCTTCCTTTTTGCATGATAGAGCTTTAGTTGGCATCTGCAGATGGCACGGCGGATTGTGTTTACCGACAGTGGTTTCTGGAAGTATTCCTGGGCGCATTTAGTAATGTCATTGACACAATCATGCCGATGAGTGATGCAGTGTCGTCTGAGGGCCGAAGACCACGGGCATCCAATAAAGGTCTTCGGCCTTGTCCCTTACGCACAGAGATTTCTCCAGTTTCTCTGAATCTTTTGATGATGTTATGCACTGTAGATGATGAGATTTGCAAAGCCTTTGCAATTTGACATTGAGGAACATTGTTTTCCACAATCTTTTTCCACACTCTTTCACATGCTACACACACTATTCTCATACTGTGTGTAGCATGATATCTTCACAGCATCACAGCCTCTGCACAGGTTTGCCTGTCAGGATTATTTTCTGACTGGACATATCACAAATCATTCAGTATTTTTACATGCTCATCCTTGTTTTAATGTTTTAAAGAGGAACTTCTGAGTTCCTCTTTCATAAAAACAATGTTGTTGTTATAAAAATATTTATGAAAATGCTGACAACAGTTTGGACCTGTCACCCTGCAGGTCAAGTTCAACTATGTAACATTGGGGGGAAGAACAGAGTAAGACCTGTATTCTGTTTTAAAGCCACTAAGTTGTTGTCCCATGTGCCCTTTTTGACATTAAAAACAACAACACTGACTTACTGTTGCAGAACCTTTAATTGCACATTCACTGTTTCCCAATCCCCAATGAACAATAATGTTAAAATCCAGGAAATTAAATTAAAGGTTATGGCTGTTTGCAAACATGATGACTTTGGCAGTTCTCAATACCTCAAGTTCAGAGAAAAGAGTTCATCATCAGTCCCAACTTCTGTATAGCCTAAAAATACTGTTTCAGAGGTCAATAAAATCAACAGTGGAATATAGTACAAGTCTGTAACTCTGAAGTTGGTAAAGCTTGTGCCCAGCTTTACATTAAAAGCAGACATTCAGTAACTTGAAACAAGCTTTCTAGGGGGGTTGCAAGCCTTATTGCATATGCATTATTTTTGTGACTGACCTTATTGCATAAAACAACCCAAGTTGGTTGGTTTGGGTTATAGTTTTGAGAAATGTGTCTTTGTTTTGAGAACTGAATAAATGGTTTGTGAAATTGTGCCAAATGAATCAGTTATAGTGTATTAGCAATTGAGAAAAACTGTAATTTCCAACCTATTTTGGGTTCCTTATAAGTCAGCCATATAGTCATTTAAACAATGGTTGGGTTACCCAATTATCGGTAACCCAACCGCTGGGTTTGTCCATTTTCAACCTATATATATATATATATATATATATATACTTTTGTGTGTGTATGTTCTTTATGGGAAAATGCTTATGCAATTTAGCTTATTGGGTTCATATTTGGTCGCATCTGCAGTATAAAAACAGTGTGGTTTTACAGCAGAAACAGCGACAAACGATTGTGGCACCTGACAATGCACTTCTCCAGTCAAATGTTTCAAACAGACATTCCAGTGCAAACAAATGTAATGCAGTTCTATTTCCTGCCAATGCAGAAGGAAAAATGAATGTTAATGTAACATGATGGGATCTGATTATAAAATCAGTTAGTAGAATGTTAAATATGTATGGTTTACATATATTTCTCAGGTTCTTAGGCCTTACATATTCAGTCATGTGTGATGATTTTATATGCATAAAATACCTTTTAACTAAAAAAGTGAAAAGCTTTATCAGTTTTTTTTTTTTTTTTTGTGGGGAAAAAAGGAAAAATGTAAATGTATAATGTGCAATGTTTTGACAATAGAGAAAAAGAAAGAATGACATTTGTGCAGTATTGATAAAGCTTTATTGGATTACAGTGTGAAAAAAAGACATTGAATAAACAATGTCTGGGGATTATGTGCGACACGTTTGATCCTCTCTCTTCAATTTTTCCTGTTTTTACAGGGACTTTCAAATCTGTCAACACATTTTGGGTAAACTATCCCTTTAAGATCAGCTTAATATAATCAGTTATTTGAGTTCATTTATCTTTTTTTTTTTTTTTTATTAAGTACAATGAACTTTCAAGAATAGTTGAGTGAAATTTGGTTAATTTTACTGTTCGGATTAAGGCTACAGTGTAACTTTTGTAAATTAATAGCAGATTTCATATTTTATGATTTCAAACATTGAAAGAGTTTAAATATTATTTTACTGCAAGTTGGCGAAACTGATTTCTTGATCACTTCCTGATGAAACTGAATATCTTCACTGAGAAGAAGTCACATGTTCATACTGCTCGAGTGAGCTTCAGATGAGACATCAACAGAAGGCAATGTTCATCAGGATGTGGGTTTTCATTGTGTTTTTCATCAGTGTTAAAGGTAACCTCATAAGCTTTTTTCCCCTTTCATTAGATTTAATTTCATTATGCTCTCTAGTTGCTCTCTTGCTGAAACATTCAGTAGTTGGTAGTCTTTGCACTTATTTTATACCTTTTTGTATTCTTCTATTCTGGAAATTTGGTATTGTAGCAATGATAATATTTTTGGCTTTTCCCCTTTCGCTTCTGGGCATGTGAAACAACAAATTTTCATAGTAAATGTGTTTAATAAAACTTGTGGTTCATATCAAAATGAACAATCACTGTTCCACAGTTTCATAGAGTAAATCTAGAAATGCTCCCTTAATCATGAAGGTTAGTGTGAAAAGACAGGTGAATATATTGTGTGATATGTTCAGTACCTTTGATGCACAAGCTGTAAAGTAAATCTTAAGAGGTAGAAGTAGACTGAAAAATCACAAAAACACTGCAAACTGTTAACCCTTACAGCACACATATACATTCAAATTTGCCTTGGCACGCTTTTCTGCACACTCATACAAATAACATGAAAGCATTTAAGTACAAAAAACATATGTATCTTCCATGCAGTTTCAAATACACATCAAATTACTTGCTATTTAAACTAACAATATCTGCATTTCTGCAGCAGAGAGTTGTCAAAAGTGCTTCATTAGGGTCTGTAGCCCATATCCATTAGTTTTCTTACTATTCTTCTGATGGGTCTGTGGCAACCCTATGTACAGAACATAGGAAAATGATGACATTTGGCACAATTGTTGAGATGGTAATGAATAGTGATTTGACCAATTTTGGAGTCTCTATAGCGCCACCACCAGGTCATATATTAACTTTTCTAAAGGTTATAACTTTTGAACCCTTTGTTATAGAAACTTAGTACACCTGATTCCAAAGCACCATTTTTTCGTAACTCCTTCAAATTTTGAAGGATCTTTGATCTTTGGAGTGAGCCGCACAGAAATGACTGTACAGATTCATCTTTGTTCAAAATTTACAATGTCGCGAACTTAATGAGGTCAACCCAAATTTTGGTTCAGAGGCTGTATCTTGGCAAACTTTGATCATTCAAAACAAAAATTGCTATGCTTCATTGCAACCATGATCTGTGGGTCCATGCCAAATTTGTGTGAACAGCACCACCTACAGGTCATGAGATCTGAAAAATGGTTATTTTTGCTAATAACTTTTGAACACTTTGTCAGAAAATCATAATCTTGGTGTATATGGATTAGTTGTGTCATGCCGATTACGGATACTGATTTTGCCAGGATCAGACAAAATTGCAATATCTTTTAAATGATTTGTCATATTGGCACAAAATTCGGTAGGTATCATCAGCAGCATGAGAAGTTTGAACACAGCGCCATTTAGTGTTCCAAAGATATACGTTTTTTTGCAAAAATGCTTTTAACTTTTGAAACTTACAACCTTTAACTTATGCAGATTCCGACGATATCTAATTTGTCATTTTCCAACAATGTGACTGTCCGCCATATTGAATCAAATAAAAACATCATAAGATGTGAATATTGTATACAGGTTTATACATTTCTCAAGTGGTTTATATAGAGAATATAGAATTACAAGGGGTTATTTGTCCTTTTCAATGAGAATTGAGTGAGAATCGAAACTCTCTGCAAATTCCTTCTTGTCGTAAACCTTATCTGTGTTACCACAGCCTGGTGTTAGCTGTGTTTGGGGTGTTAGTTGCAGTTTGGGGGATGGGTTCACAGAACTTTGTTGGGAGAGTGAGTTTTCTGGATTATTCATTAAATATAATTAATATTTGTGTGCCTGATTGGTCCAGATGCTACACTACCATTTCTGAGAAATATTTCTCCAAAGTTGACCCTGCATGTGTTTGTTGCCTTATGCTAGTTAGCTTAGCATGCTAATTGGTTAGCATGCTAACAAGTTGCCATTCTTTCTAATGTGGCTCTTCAGTTATCAGGTTAACCTTAAGGTACATTAGCATTAGCTAATCTGGTTAAAATATTAAGTAATGCTTTTGTGTGCTCATTCTCACACTGAAGGCTCTCCTTGACAGACAATCAGTAATGCCACAAGCCCCGAACCTTTCAAGTTGTGCGTTTGAATCCTGTGTGGCACATGCCAAGACCGCAATTGGTACTAAGGCCAGAACTGGTGCAAAAGTTGCTTCTGTTACAGACTGAGTCATTCTGAGAATAATCTAATCTGAATTTAACATGCAGTGCATTTTTGAGTTCATTCTCATTTGAACTACTGAACCTCGGTAGCTAAGTGAAAGCATATTGTCTGAGTAGCACACAACGATAAGCAACAAGCATGTGATCTAAAGATTGTGGCTTTGATTCCTGCCTGGTACAACTTTATAAAAGTGTTTGAATGTTGTCACTTCAGTTCCATTATTATCTAGGTAAGCATTGTACTAATGTTTCCTCTTCTTGGAATGTGTCTTTTCATTCTCACCTGAACGTCTGAACCGTATTGCAGAAGGCTATGCAAACAAATCTCATCTGCTCTGGTCATGAAAGTATAACTTTGGTACATTCTTTTCTTCTCTTTTTTTGTTCTTCTGCATTACAGTGAACTTGCTGGGCTTGGCCCTGATAATTTTAACAATCGTAATTGTATCTGTCATTTCTGACTCCTGAAGAATAAGAAACAAATGATTACAAACACAATCCAATCAATGCATTTTCATATTGTTTCAGATTTCGTGAATGGTAATCAGGATGAGGTAAAGACAGTGATGGAGGGAGACGTTCTGACTCTACATACAGGAGCTCAGCTGAAGAGAAACACTGAGACAATGTGGTTTTTTAAAAGTGGCCGTCTTACCACCCGTATAGCACAGATAAATAATGGAAAACTTTTGACCCATTTTGAAGAGAGACTTACTGGCAGATTGGATCTAGATCAAGAGAGTGGGTCATTGACCATTTGGAATATCAGTACCAGTGATTCTGGACTTTATAAAGTATCATTCACCATCAGGTTACTCGTCTCTGAGAAGAAGTTCAAAGTTAATGTATATGGTAAGTTACAGCTGCTGCACATTATTATACATTATACTACGGGGCTGTTGAATGCTTGAATCTGATTGGTTGACGAACCAGGCAGGTCTTGACTGCATTAAGTACATAAAACTGACAAATGTCTTGAAATACAATTTCTGAACAATGTTTTGAGGTGTGGTAACCGTAAGCGGAATAATTGACAATGGGTTGTTGAATTATTGAAAAATAATGCACACCTGAGGTGTAACTCCGCTTCGCATCATGGCCGCATTACCACCTCAGCGACCCGTCGTCAATTACTTACGTTATTATCATAATGCTGTATATACAGGATATCACTTTATAATAAATCTCATATGTTCTGCAAAATGGGCTTATTAAAAGATGTACATGTTTCCTCTTGTCCTAAAGCACCTGTCTCTGTACCTGCTATTGAGAAGAACTCATTGGATACTGCGCACCAATCTTCAGGTGAGTCTTTTAAATCAGTTCATCCAGTTGCTATCTTGTCCTGTAGGGTCCTTATCCTGACCTCTAAATCAGTGGTTCTCAAACCTGTCCTGGAGTACCACCAGCCCTGCACATTTTGTATGTCTCCCTATATCTGACACACCCATTTCAGGTCTTGCGGTCTCTACTAATGAGCTCAAGAGTTAAATCAGGTGTAATAGATGAGGAAGACATACAAAATGTGCAGGCCTGGGCGTCCTCCAGGACAGGTTTGAGAACCACTGCTCTAAATCATTGCTGGGCGAAAGGGGCAGGAGCTTGTTTAGGAGTAATTAAAGCCATAAATATTGACAGAAGAAAGTCCTCCTGAACTTTAACATTGAAATGTTAAAGCTTGTCTAGTTTTGGCAAGAGAACCCATGTCACACCCCTCCTGACCTCACTCCACTGGCTTCTCCCTACCTCAACGCACTACTACAAATGTATGGTTCATCCAGTAACCAGCTCAGGTTACTGGATGAGTGATGTTATGTTGTTCCCTCACAATGAGGCAAAAAGACACTCTCCAAAATCTTCACTCTCTCTGTTCCTCTCTGGTGGTGGAATGAGCTGCCAACCTCCACCTGCTGAGAACATCACATCTTTCAAGAAGCAGCTGAAGACAAACCTCTTCTACAAACACTTAACCACCCCATGCCCTTAACGGAGTGTCCATTTACACTAAGTGCAAATAGCGTCCCTTGTTGGCAAGCGCTATTTACATTAACTCCGCCCACCAATGTCTGGTTGGGTCACTCAAGTTTAAAAAAAGATGCACAAAATTCAACATCTTCAGCGGTGCAGCAGTAGCGAGTAAGGCTCGGCGAACTGGTTTTTAACGCGATCGACGCGGGTTCGTATCCGCCTTTTGTCGAGCTCACTCTTTGCCATTTTCCAATCACATATCACATCAGAAAGTCATTTAATTTGAAATACAAATGAAAAATAAAGTTCTAAAAGTGGAAATAAACGAATAGTCAAGTCAAGTCACCTTTATTTATATAGCGCTTTTTACAATGTAGATTGTGTCAAAGCAGCTTTACATTGATAACTGGTACATTATTTGGCTGCACAGCAGCTCTTAAAGAATAGTGTCAATGCGACTAATAGTATTAAAAGTATTTATTGGTTGGTGTAGGGAGGGGTTTTATTTCCCCAATATTTCCCCAGACAGCAACATAGTGTCGGCCCAGATCCGGCCCACATCTGGTCCGCGTGTTATCCACATGTACCAGATGTGGGTCGGATCTGGGCCACATTATGTTGCTGTCTGGGATTATTTCCACTGATATTATTGCATCCTATTGTACAAAAATACTGAGATGCAAGTAGTATCTGCCAATATAAAGTAGCCTACAGATAGCATCTAATTACTATATTGCAAGGAACTGCTACTTTTACATGATGTAAATAATATATTGTTATTTTCACTTAGTGCAAATAGCCACTCCCTGCTCTTAAACCAATGCACTTACAGTACACACACAATAAATTCTCCTCTGCATTTCTTTTCTTTTCTAGCTGGTTTCCTAATAAAAACCTGAAATTGTGTACTACAACGATTGTTGGCTCTTTGATGAATGCTTTGTTCCTCTTTTGTAAGTCGCTTTGGATAAAAGTGTCTGCTAATAACATAAATGTAAAATGTAAATGTAACTTATACAAAACAAATCTCTACCAGGTACTTTGAAGCAGCCACAAGCAGTAGAAGATTTCTGCTCTGTGCTCTGCTCCGTGAGAAATGATCGAGACGTGTTCATCTCGTGGTATAAAGGGAGTGAAATGGTGAATCAGACCAGCAATCCTGATCTCAGCATCAAACTCAGTTTACCATTAGAGCTTCATTATAATGATTCAGAGATCTACAGCTGCACGGCTGCAAATCCAGTGAGCAACAAGAGCATCAGTCTTAACATGAAAGAGATCTGCCAACGACATGAAGGTACGAGAACTACATTTACCACAAAACACCCTTCCTGCCACAATTACCTCTGTGCGGCTTCTGTTTTTTCCACAGACAGACATTTAATAACACAGATGTTTATAAATAATTCTCTTCTGTTTCAGATTGTCTGGATCATTGTGGCTTCACTGAAGCTCTGATTCGACTGGTTCTGTCTGGTCTGGTGGGAATCGCCACTGTTTTCTTTGTGGTTGATCATGTGAGGATCTCCTCATCTCAGAGAAGAGCTGCTGCTTCTGTGTGATGATGATACTTTCATGTAAACTTTGACATTGAAGGAGGTTTGCAGGGTAAAGAGGTGTAAAAAATAAAGGTATCGGCTAGAATGATATGTAGTAGGCTAAGTGTGACCAGTATGCTTTGCAAGTAGGTTACATAAAATGCACACAAACTTGTATGTATACTAACCTAAATATATTTGTGTATGTGTGAGTAGCTATATATGGAGAGCATATGATTCCTTATGCTTTTGAATCGCTCTTGCGGAATCGCTCTTGTGGTATGTCATACGCCGATCAGTCTGCGCAGCACAGATGCATCTCAAACAAGTGAGTAAACCTCACTCCCCTGATCTCAAGAGATGCTTTAGCGACCGCAGCCTTTAGCCTCCTTGTTAGAGCGTCCGACTCTCACGCCGGAGACCCGGGTTCGAGGCCTGCGCAAAGCGGGGTGAGTGGGACCTGGATAGAGTGGTTGCATGTAGCAGATGTTTGCTGTGGTACAGTACTGCAATAACTGAACTGTACTGATCATAATTTACATCTGCCCAGAGAATTTCATCTACATCACAGAATATTCTTATCATGCATTATGGAGGGAAAATCATTATGAATGTTGAATCCATGGTTCTTGGTTCAATTAGCATCTAGCTTAAACAGAGAAAACAAAACGGCTACTACATGAACTCCATTTGTTTTGTGAAAGAAATGCCTAATGTGTCAACACCGTCAGTGTCAACACCATAAGATTTTCTGTCTGACGGAGTTGACATTCACCATGAAGTCATCATATTTTTGTGGTTTTCAAGTCATTTTTAATTATATTAAATATAAAATAATGTTTCGTTTTTCTAATATTGTATAAATACTAAATATGTGACCTGACAGTATATATTGCTTTTGTGGATTGATATCACTTCTAGCAGAGTTAGTGTTGAGGGACCATAAGGCTTGAGGATTAGTTCATTTTCAAATGAAAATTACCCCAAGCTTTACTCACCCTCAATCAGTCCTAGGTGTATATGACTTTCTTCTTTCTGATGAACACAATCAGAGTTATATTAATAATTAGCTTTATATAATAGCTTTATAATTGCAGTGCATGGAAACCACCTGTTTGAAACTAAAAAAAAAGGTGTATCCATCCATCATAAACGAGAAAAGAAAAATATAACACATTATAAAGTAAAATATCTTGCTTCCGCCTTCTGTATTCAACTTAGGAAGAAAGTGTAAAACTCTCGCAGTTCAAAACGCTTCTTCCTAAGTTGAATACAGAAGGCGGTCTGGCGGAAGCAAGATATTTTACTTTGCAACTTGTTAAATATAGATATTTTCAGAAAGTGAAAGAGCTCTGTTTTCATCTACTCTCATCTACTTCCAGTTGTTTGGTAACTTCCATCCACCCTTCTTCTTGACCCCTTTCCCCGCTTCTGACTGTCTTGGTGATAGTATAGTAACAGTTTATCGAGAGAGAAGGCTCGACTGAGAAGTATCAACTGAAAATAAATGCTTCCCCCTTGTGGACACTAACATAATAGACAACTCAGAGAGTGATTGTAAACTAAGAGTACATGAAATATGCTTGTAATTTCATTCTGCATCTTACTGCGATTTCATTGTAATCTTTCTCAAAGATTACAATGAAAGAAAAAGAAAAAAAGACACTGAATTCACCATTACCTATTCACCTATGTATATCGTTGTAATCCTTGACCATCAAAACATATGGGTAGACACCTTTCTGTGTTATCATGTTTGATTTAGGAGATGAGATACAAAATATGTAAATTGGTTATGGCAGAAATTGTGTACCAAGTTTCATGAAAAAGTGAACATATCACCTCAATTTTTGTAAATATCACCTGGAATATTGATCATTTCATTTCCTATTTCGAATGGAATAACGAGAAATGAAAAAGACGATAATATATTCATGAAATCAAACATAAGACAACATTTCAAAATAAATTGCAATGAAAATGCTTGTTTGTGTAGTACAAAATAAAAGTTCTACTTAATTTTGGAGTTTGGTAACTTTAAAACTTATTATTATATTTTGGAAATAATATTTTAGAACTAGAAAACTGCATTTTCTCTAGAAATTATGACTTAAGTTTTTATTCATTTCCAGGCCTTGTTCTTATCTGCCAAGGTGGTAACATCATAAACTGATCAGCAATTTAGACTTAGTTGAGTCATTCTACAAAACTTTGCATTTTTCAAAATTTTCATTAAGAACAAACTTTTTTTAAAACAAACTTACAACTTAAAAGATATGTTAATCCTCCAAAAAACATATTTTCCCACCTCAGGCACAAAATCTTTATTGATATTATTCTCTTTATTCAGGCAAGGAAGCCATTCTTGTACCACACCGTCACAGACAATATGTATGTCACTGGAAAACAAGAAATAGATTTTTAAAATCTAATGTTTTCCTAATAGTAAAATGTCCCTTTTTTGGAAACCAGTCTGTAATTTAATATATTTTTTTTATTCTTAGATCTTTAATCTTGAAATATGAATTTGATGTTTCAATGGCCTCATTGTTTTTACTGAAAAAAATGAATTCACTTAAAAAATACAAATAAAGTTACCTTTATCTGACTAGTCCACACAACAAGAACATAATTCAACATTAATTTATGTAATATTTCATTTTCTTTCCACAAACTTTTAACAAAATGACCCTGTGACGGGGTGGTATGGACAAAGTGTTTCTCTATATGATCTGCTAGTTTTAAACTTTAAAAACTGGGGAAGGGGAGACATTCAAATTGAGAAAAAAGTGTGTGAGTGATATAGTGAGTGAGTGAATTAATGAACCAAACAGTGTTGACAAGTTTGCGGTTTTCCCGCGGAATTGGGCTACTTTTACACTGTTGCTGCAGGTTGTTTTTCGCGGGTTGAAGCGAGCCCAAATAACATGATATTTAGCACTTGGAATGCACATTTTATCAAGGGAACCCTGCCAAAAAAAAAAAGTTTTACCCCCTAGAACGTGATTTTTATCAGGGGACATTTTTGGATTAAATTTACCACCCTGTCACATACCACCCCATCACAAAAACGTGACGGGGTGGTAAATTTTATCCCAAAACGTCCACAAACCTCCCATGTGGTCACGTTTCTCACCTAGCATACATGCATTCAATCTGAAATATAATTTTCTTTCTATTAATAATGTACAAATATTAATAAAAAACAGTTTTCCCTATCTATTTTGCGTGACGGGGTGGTAGGTTTGAGCTTGACGGGCCCTGCCTAACATGAAAAAGCAACAAACAATGTAAAAAAAAATTTACATAGTTTCCTGCTTTTGTTCTTGGTGGCTATAAGGCTCAATTGATGTCATGTGTGTGATGTCTTTGTGATATCATTTAAAGGAACAGTGCATTATTTATAGATAAAACTAGTTAGTGTGACGGGGTGGTAAGTCAAACTGAGGGACGCGCACAAATCATAAAATATTTATAAAAAAAAATAAGGTTTATTGTGAATAAATATATCTTATGTAAACAGGGACACACATGTAATCCTGAAAATAGTGTATGTTTGAAAAAAAAAAAACTTATTTGGTGATATTTTAGATGCAAATGTCATGTTAGTTAACACAGACATGTGAAATTGGCTATGTAATAATGAAAAATGATTAAAAAGTATGCTAATCTTCAAAAAAAAAAAAAAAGAATTTTATCATATATCATGTTAAAAAGAACACTTGAATTTATAACTTTAAGCTTTGGAAACACACTTTGGGACATTTTTTGTGCCTTATGCATCTGATCAAACGTTGCGGACCCAAATGCCACCCGTTTCGTAGAATGACTCAGTTGTATTCGCTAAGAAATATTGAAATCTCATTTGACACTTCTTCCCATAATATTGTTACAAAAAAGTATTAATTATATTTGAAGTATATTAAAATAGAAAACCATTATTTTAAACTTTACTAACATTGCACAATATTACTGTTTTTTCTGTATTTTTGATCAAATAAATGCAGGCTTGATGAGCAGAAGAGACTTCTTGCTATAACATAAGATAGAAATGTATCCAAACTTTTGAAAAATCCAATATCCAAACACACACACACACACACACACACACACACACACAATGAGGAGGCACATTTTTTATTTATTTATGAATCAATGTAAATTCATGTGCATTACTCTTAACGTTGTCACATATTTCTTGTTAAATGAACATTACTTTACATTACATCAAAAACGAAAAAAGAAATACAATTCTATTTTGTAATTTTACATTAACAATGTATTGTAATAAATGTTCTATTTATCAAAACCTCATCAAGTTAGTGTTTTAAGCATTTCAACATTCATTCCAAAATAATAACTAAAGGCAATAATAATTTAAGCAATATATTTTATTTGTGTATTGATGTTTTTCTTTTTAATTGTCAACACGAATTGTATTTTTAATTTCACCAAGCTGATTGCACTAAAACCCGCAGTCATCATGCTTTCAGTCCATTTCAAGTTTGATTTTGACGTGACATAAAGCAGTGATATCTAACTGGGTGATCTGTTTACTTACTTTTCAATTAATCTTCCCATTGACACCATCATTTGTTCATTCAAACTGACGTGCGGAACGTGCACGCCAACAAGAGGCGGGATTCATCGCACAAACCAATCATATCCAATCATAACCAATTACATCCAATCATAGCGCGATGGAGACGTTGCCTCCTCTCACGTGACTTTCCCCCATTCATTCTCAATTACCCCCCTCAAAACCCACCGCACGCCGGGGGTCTGATGGTTTTCTATGGTTTTCTATGAGTGGAAAGGGAGGCATGACTCCTGCTGTAACTTTACCTGCGGGTGTCGCTGTTGGGCAGTGTTCCTTAAGAAATACGAGTGACTTGCGCTCTTTTTAATGTCATAATTTGTAATATTTGTGTTGTTTTATATGTAATATGGATTATTTTCTCATCCTATTTTTTTAATTTATTTATTTTTTATTAGGAGTGCAAAACATACAACATACAGTGAACACAAAACACAAAAACAACAATAAAACAGCAATGATAGTAACAGCAATGAAAAAATAAGCAGAAATGACAAACGGGTAATAGTAGCAGTATATAAATAGTAATAGCATGTATAATAATAATGATAATAATATTTATTAGTAATACTAATACTAAAGATGGTGATAATATTTTGTGATGACGGCAACAGTAAAATCAATAATAATAAGAGTAATAATAATAATAATAATAATGATGATAAAATAACAATAGTAATAATAATAATGTAATAATGAAATAATGACACATACCACACCTATCCTAGCTTCTGTGTCAGTGTGCATGTCTGTTTATTTATATATATATATTATTTTTTTATTTTTTTCCTCATTCACAGTATGATTACTATATGATTACTATTTGTATATATATGTACACCTAAAAGAAGGGTGTGGTGCATTAAAATCATGTGTGGTATATGTTGGGTGTAGATTTGATTTAGTTATATTTATATATTTTAAATATATATATTAAATTATTAAAGATATTCATTAAACCGTTACCGTCCTTATACAAAGCAAAATATCATCCCATCAACATCTGCTCTATGTTTCTATGATATTGATAATATTATTAATAACAATATTGTCAATAATAATAACGAAAATACTCATAATATTACTAAAACCTTGTATAAATATGTATAATAATAAGTGAATACATAATTAATTAGGTTGAGTGTGTCAGATTTGTAATAGTTGAATGAGGTCTGATCTGGAGTGTTGTGGTTCCGATATACAGTTGCAATGAGGTGAAAAATATTCTACACAGAAAAATCTCCAGAGTTAAATCAACTCTACTCAGAGTACATATGGTCCCTCTCTAAATAGTGTTAAAATAACACTGAAACAGAGTTAAAGTTAATGAGGTAATTAAGCAATTAATTAATGATTGCGCATTAGTGATGAACACCTGCTGTTAACAAGAATCTCTGAAGAAAAGAGAAACACAAGAACTACAACTGACTTCAGTCACAGCCTTATTAATTGCTTAATTATCTCATTAACTTTAACTCTGCTTCAGTGTTACTTTAACACTATTTAGAGAGGGACCATATGTACTCTGAGTAGAGCTGATTTAACTCTGGAGATTTTACTGTGTAGGGAGATGTAGTCTGTGAGCAAATTTTTCCAATGCCTTATGTGAATAGTGTCCTATTTTTTTTTTTTTTTTTTTTTGAGGAGGCACTGCCTCCCTTGCCTCCTCGGAGGAAACGCCCCTGACACACACACACACACACACACACACACACACACACACACACACACACACATAGTTAAGGAGTTGAACTAGGATTGTATTCTAAGGTGGTTCTAATGTCTCCTTCCTCTTGGTGTGTCGATCAGAACACAGGAATGGATCAAGGCAATCAGATTAAATAAGAGGGGTTTATTGAACACTGAAGATGTTTATGAAGAGGTACATGAGTGAGAGGTTGATAATTTGTGGGTAGGTGTGTGGTACTACAATGAAACATAAATAAAGAAATAATCAGCATATCATGTCTTGACTTATATAAATCAAATCACATTACACATCAAATTACACTATAAAATGTTATAGTATACATAACTACAGTATAGAGTATTAACTTTCAGTAGAAATATATGATGCAATATGGCGCCGTCAATGTTTATGTAAACATAATCCGGCACGTTGAAACCGAAAGTGTTTGCATTTTGCAGTTTGCAGCTAGTTTGCATTAACACTGTTCATTCTGATTAACTCAGTAACAGCGGAGAAATACCAAATTTGACTTGTAATCAAATACTACGATTAACAAAGATCTCTCACACTCACAATCAGTCATAGACGCACACAATAGCACACAAATTGAGGTTATTTCTCCCGGTCCCAGTCAAGTTTGTCTCTCGCTTCATTCGGCTGCGTCATAATGATTGACAGGTGAGCTAAGTCCCGCCTTTCCAACGATGTATATATTGTTGGAATATATATATATATATATATATATATATATATATATATTTACATTACCCCTATTTTACATTTGAGCCCATGCATCTGAGGAACTCTCTGCACGTCCCTGCTCTAATAAGGGATGTGATTTGTCCTGTCCCATAAGATTTGCCCAATATACTGTTGACTTCTTAATTTGAGAGGCACGTCACCTACTTGTAACGCTGAAACAGGGGATGACCAGTAGAGGCTGACATTTTTTTTGGGAATCCCGCGGGTCACGGGAATCCCACGGGATGGGAAACAAAATCACTATTAATCACGTGACTGGGACGGGACGGGAAAAAATGTTAGCGGGAGTGGGCGGGACCGGGAATCATAATAACAATACACAAATATAGTTTATATAAATAAACTATATATTTTAATTTTGAACTCAATTCTGTTTTTTTTTCTGCTCTTCTGTTTGCTCTGGTGTGGGTAGGGATAAGTACTGAAACCCGGTATTAAATGGGCCCCGTGGCTAAATTATGGCGTAAACTCTGACGTTAACGGTTCTGCTGTCGGTACTGGAGAAATTATGAAGAAAATAGGCCTACACATACATTTATTATCGCTATATAGACATTATCTTGCTAATTCTATCTCGCCAGCTGTTTCTATATGCAATAATATTAGCTACAGCGCGCGCACAACATTAAAGTGTGCGATGGAGGAGAGAACTAAACATTCAAACGTCTGCTTACACTTGTGCTATTAAGCTAATTTTATTTTTGTTTTCGATTTTGAAATGATCACCAGAAAGATTATATTTGTGGTAAAACTATTAAACTAGTCGCATTTCGTCTCTCACAACTTCCCTCCCTCACAGCAGTGCGCATTCGTTCCTCCATAAACCCAAACTTAATGTCAGAATTAGCTCAACCGGTGATTGTTGTAAAACGGAGTCTTTACTGTTGCTAAACTGCGGTAAATGTTTGATAATAATTATCAACATTTTAAAACGCTGAAAGCACAATAATCTGCGCAAGAGACGCTGTTCCCCGGGCTGAATTGTGTGCGCGCGCTCCAAAACGGATCGCATATAGATGAATTACACTTTGGGCTGCGGGTGCATGTCCAAACGATCAAATACACACAAAAAATATTTCTAAATACAGAAGAGATCGCCAAAAAAAAAAAAAAAAAAAAAAACACAAAACGGGAGTGGGAGGGAATGGGAGACAATTCTCTTGGGACGGGACAGGATTTCCCCCGAGTTTTTTTCGTGGGATTGGGATGGGACGGGATTTTTTTGTTGGAGTTGAAAAATCCACTCCTGTGCCACCCTCTAATGACCAGTAGCATGTTACTCAGCACGCAATTGGTCACATGCGGTTAACTCATTTAATAATTGCTTTTGACATAATACAATTAATATAAATAATATAAGGGGTCACTAACTTAATCAGTTCTTTCACTATTATTTATTTATTTTACATTTTTCTGAACTGTGAATTTGTACTATGGTGTGACAGAAAAAAACTCTTAATAATATGCAAATAGCATGAGAAATATTTTTCTTCATTATTAGATAGACACTTATTTTCATATAGTGCTATTTATTTAATATGAAATTATGAAAAACGTTATTTTTCCCCTCGTCTTGTTGGACATTTTCAATAATTACGAGACAAACTTTGATGTCATCATTTCAAAACTGCTGAAAATTATACCATTTTAAGATGAGATGATTATATCTCCCCTACAACACTCAACAGTTCTTTTAAGATATTTTGAGATCAAAACAAATCTGCGGTTCTTTTATGTGTGTCACACATAAAAAGAGTTATTGCAATAAAGAGAGTGAGGGGTATTACATTAAAGTATTTTTATTTAACTTTAAATGTGTCAAAGCAATATCAACATGTTTTTTTTTTTTTAAATCAACAAAATGAAATGTGACTCCCTGACAGAGCAAATATCTTTGAAACTTTAACACCCCAAAATGTAATTCATTTGTTTGTTAAAGAAGAAATAACATTTCATTTCGTTACATCATGTTTTTAAAAATCACATATTTTATGGCTGCTCTTTTAAGGCATCATTTCGATTTATTTATTTATTTATTTTTACTTTGCGTCATTCTCTAGGATCTTTTCCCTTCTGCGTGGATCCCTGTTAATTTTCTCTGTATACTAGTATCACATTTTATGCTTATTTTCATGACACTTTGTAACATTTTCATCAAAACATCAGAAAAAAATATATATATTCAATGTAATTATTGCATTTAAGAACACTGGAAAAGTATCAGAAAAAAAAGAATAAAGTTGAACAAATCTTATTTAATTATTTAGAATGGTCTCTTAAAGAGACCTTGTCCTCTTGTGTGACAGAAAAGGTCACACCGAAGGACATTATCTGTCACACCATATGATGTTTCAGCCTTTTGAGTCTGTTAATGGCCTCGCTATTTGTAGCTAACCTGTCATTAGCAGTTAGCAAGACACATTTGCATAATTTTCCATGATTATGTAGTTTAACATATATTTTTAATTAAAAATATATATATATAATTTAGGGATGTTACACCAAAGGACAAAAAAACTTAACACTTTTATAGTGGTTCCAAAAAAGTTAAATATTTGAGCAATCCTGAGACAGAAATTAACCATCATGGGCTTCACAAGGGGCTTCAGTAACATGACCTTGAATGAGGTCCTTCAAATAATTACATTTGTCCGTGGAATTGCCCGATTTAATTTCAGGATATGGCGTCACACCGGAGGACATAGTTTTCAGTGACAAAATGTATCAAGTTTGTACGTTTTTAGAAACATATGGATGAAAAAAAAGGATTGCCATTTACTAAAATAGACATTAATTAATGTTTAATTATTATTTTTATGCTTTTCTATTTAATTTATAAAAGTTGTAATACATTGAACCATGCTTGAGACAGTCACACCATAGGACAATTTTGAGATTTGTCTCAAAAATAAAAAAAAATCTACTAACAAAGCAGTTTTTTTTACAAACCCGATTCCAAAAAAGTTGGGACACTGTACAAATTGTGAATAAAAAAGGAATGCAATAATTTACAAATCTCATTAACTTATATTTTATTCACAATAGAATATAGATAACATATCAAATGTTGAAAGTGAGACATTTTGAAATGTCATGCCAAATATTGGCTCATTTTGGATTTCATGAGAGCTACACATTCCAAAAAAGTTGGGACAGGTAGCAATAAGAGGCCGGAAAAGTTAAATGTACATATAAGGAACAGCTGGAGGACCAATTTGCAACTTATTAGGTCAATTGGCAACATGATTGGGTATAAAAAGAGCCTCTCAGAGTGGCAGTGTCTCTCAGAAGTCAAGATGGGCAGAGGATCACCAATTCCCCCAATGCTGCGGCGAAAAATAGTGGAGCAATATCAGAAAGGAGTTTCTCAGAGAAAAATTGCAAAGAGTTTGAAGTTATCATCATCTACAGTGCATAATATCATCCAAAGATTCAGAGAATCTGGAACAATCTCTGTGCGTAAGGGTCAAGGCCGGAAAACCATACTGGATGCCCGTGATCTTCGGGCCCTTAGACGGCACTGCATCACATACAGGAATGCTACTGTAATGGAAATCACAACATGGGCTCAGGAATACTTCCAGAAAACATTGTCGGTGAACACAATCCACCGTGCCATTCGCCGTTGCCGGCTAAAACTCTATAGGTCAAAAAAGAAGCCATATCTAAACATGATCCAGAAGCGCAGGCGTTTTCTCAGGGCCAAGGCTCATTTAAAATGGACTGTGGCAAAGTGGAAAACTGCTCTGTGGTCAGACGAATCAAAATTTGAAGTTCTTTTTGGAAAACTGGGACGCCATATCATCCGGACTAAAGAGGACAAGGACAACCCAAGTTGTTATCAGCGCTCAGTTCAGAAGCCTGCATCTCTGATGGTATGGGGTTGCATGAGTGCGTGTGGCATGGGCAGCTTACACATCTGGAAAGGCACCATCAATGCTGAAAGGTATATCCAAGTTCTAGAACAATATATGCTCCCATCCAGACGTCGTCTCTTTCAGGGAAGACCTTGCATTTTCCAACATGACAATGCCAGACCACATACTGCATCAATTACAACATCATGGCTGCGTAGAAGAAGGATCCGGGTACTGAAATGGCCAGCCTGCAGTCCAGATCTTTCACCCATAGAAAATATTTGGCGCATCATAAAGAGGAAGATGCGACAAAGAAGACCTAAGACAGTTGAGCAACTAGAAGCCTGTATTAGACAAGAATGGGACAGCATTCCTATTCCTAAACTTGAGCAACTTGTCTCCTCAGTCCCCAGACGTTTGCAGACGGTTATAAAAAGAAGAGGGGATGCCACACAGTGGTAAACATGGCCTTGTCCCAACTTTTTTGAGATGTGTTGATGCCATGAAATTTAAAATCAACTTATTTTTCCCTTAAAATGATACATTTTCTCAGTTTAAACATTTGATATGTTATCTATGTTGTATTCTGAATAAAATATTGAAATTTGAAACTTCCACATCATTGCATTTCTTTTTTATTCACAATTTGTACAGTGTCCCAACTTTTTTGGAATCGGGTTTGTAACAACAGGTCCATGTAAAACAAAGAAATGTTTAACCATTTACTGCATTTTAAGTGATGACAATACTAATTCTATTCATTTTTGTCATGTGACCGTGGAAATGCCACATCACGTCAACAACCCATATAAAACAAACTGGAAATAACTCCATTCATAATTGTTTCCTTTGAGGTGAACAGTCTCCATCCTGTAACATTACTCATAGAGAAACACAGCAAGTGACATCACACTCACTTTAACTGTATGCATTGTTGAATTGCTCATTCTGTTTCTGATAAAGAGGCTAGAACCTTTGTGCCATCGAGGGATCTTTGAAATTTACAGATTTGAAAGATTAAGACTATAATTTTATAGAAATTATATACAGCGATTTTAGTCATTTTCGTGGATCCGTGTGAACAGGATAGTTTTGACAATGGTGTCTTCTGTAGGCCTACATGAAAACTCAAAAGAAATTTCCTCAAAGGAAAACACATTTGATCTCTGTCTGAATCTTGCTTGAGGTGGACTGTTTAGTTTTGCACTGTTCCCAGTTCAGTTAATTCATCTGTTGCCATGGTTTTTGATTTGCCCTTGTGTTAACCTGTCTGGTTCGTTATCTCGTTTAGTCCCAGTGTTTCCCTATACACCCTCATCATTTTCAATTGTTCTTTTTCTGTGATTGTCAGTATTTACCGGTTGTCCCGTTTGAGTTTTTGAGAATTTCTGAGTAATGTGAGTGTTAGGTTTTGGTTTTGTTATTTAATAAAGCTGGGGCGTAGCCATCATTTCAGAAGTGAGGGGGACAGAAATGTTGGGTGTAATACCAGTTTTTATCTGACCTTTGTCTATAATATATATATACTTTTTAATCTCATCTCTTGCTTTTAATTTGAAATCAATAACCAATATCTAATATTTTCTCCTATATTTTTATGACAATTTTATTATTGGTTTATGTACTACAAACACTTGTGCATTAAGTGTTGTACAATGTAATAAAATACAATACAAATACATAGAATAAGGCAGAAAATACAATACCTATCAAAAGTTTGGAAACATTTACAATTATAAATGTCTCTTCTGCTCACCAAGGCTGGATTTATTTAATAAAAAAAATGCAGTAAAAACAGTAATATTGTATTTAAAACAGCTGTTTTCTATGTGAATATATTGTAAAATGTAATTTATTTCCGTGATTCAAAGCTGAATTTTCAGCATCATTACTCCAGTCTTCAGTGTCACACGATCCTTCAGAAATCATTCTAATATGATGATTTGATGCTCAAGAAACATTTATGATTATTATCAATGTTTAAAACAGTTGGGCTGCTTCATATTTTTGTTGAAACCATGATACAATTCAAACATTTGTGGTAAGATTAAAAAGAGAGAAATTAATACTTTTATTCATCAAGGATGCATTAAATTTATCAAAGTGACAGTGACAATAAATGCAAATAAATGCTATTCATTGAACTTTCTATTCATCAAAGAATCCAGAAAAAAGTATATTCACAAGAAAACAGCTATTTTAATTCGTAATAATATTTTGCAGTATTACTGTTTTTACTCTATTTTTTGATTAAAGGTGCAATATGTAATATTTTCTGTCCGCTAGAGGCCTATTCAAAACAAAGACGTAGCTTGATGACGCCAAGTTTGAGTACAGAATTTTGGGACATGTTGTCTTCACCTCAACGGCCGGTGGAAAAGAATAGGGATAGGACTCGGGAAGAAATCATGTTCATGGATGCGATCATTAATGTTACTGTAGTATGAAGCAGAGCAGGACCGAGTGTTGTGGGAGCTGAACGAGGCCACTGGAGCGATTGCGCAACACACGCCTCACGAGCAGCAGGACTTTTATTATGCCACAGTTGCCAGCGCTGCTTCTGCTTTTCCGGTCATGAGTATGAGGTAACACAGCTCTGTTCATCATATTAGATACATTTGAGTGTGCTGAAAATGTAATAACGTTACTCTGTGCGTTCACTCGGCGGCTGCTGCGAGACACTTGTTGCACACTGAAGTAAGATGGATTGATTTTAGAATATCATAATAAATGCTGGATGGCTTGTGTTGATAAATGGCATGCAATTAATTTTAAAAAGTATTGTATGATGGAGAAAATTCTGTATTACTGTTACTAAAATAAAGCTGCGTCTGATTATGCTATGTTAGCTGCTTCACAAAATAGTGTTTTTCTCTGAGGCGTGGTAAAGCATGGTACTCACAATAAATCAAGAAAATTAGATTTAAACAATAAGACTAAACGTGTTGAGCTATATAACAATAATTAGTTTTCTGTCTATAAATATATCAAAACAGTTGTTCCCTTGTCTATTAAAACATGTAAATATTAAAGCGTCTTTGGTGTTTCCATGGTTTCTACAAAATAAAACCGGAAACTGAGGATAACGCGGGTATGACGCAATTGACAGGCGACTCCTCACACGTCCCAGAGCCTTGGTTAAAACTGCAATTTTCTCATGATTTACAAATAGTTGGAAACATTTGGGATATTGTAAGTACTCAAGTGAACAAAATATATAACACTGGCCTAGTGGTTTTTGGATATTTTACTGCAAAATTCTTACATATTGCACCTTTAAATAAATGCAGCCTTGGTGAGCATAAGAGAGTACTTTCAAAAACATTAAAAATGTTGTCAATTAGTATTGCATTATTCATATACTTTATTGTCAATAAATACCTTGAGATTGCTTGAAAAACACACGTAAACCATATCTTGTCGCAATCGTGTGTTTGTCTTCACGTTTCAATACGTTTCTGCATTTTATTCAGCTGCTGCTGCTACAGAGTAGCTGAATTACTTTTACGAAACCATTTTGGACATTCAGCGAGAGAGCGCCCTCCGGCTTCCAGTATGAATGAAACATATTACATGAGTGTGAGCACTCCATAATGTTTAGATCACCCCATTTTAGTTAAGAATAAAACGACAGGTCATGCAAAAAGTGCGGGGCATGAATTTACGTTTTATTAAAAGTGCGGGGGACACATCCCCCGTGTATTCTACACCCTTGTAATAAAGACTGCTGCATGTAGATCCTGCTGCTTGTTTTCATTCCTGCTTCAACCAGTGCTGACACTTACCTGCTGTAGTGCAGTTATTACTCTTTCTTCTAAAACACAGCTACTCCCCCATAGCTATCACAAAACTAAATATAGGTGTTGTGTTCACTGAAATACTCTGTTGTCTGGGTTAAATACCCACTAAAGGAAGTTGCGTGTTGGGAAGAGAGAAGAAAATCTGCTTTTCCAGGAAAAGAAACTGGCTGTGATCTCTCTTGATTTGGGCGATATGACGATATCGATGATGTCTTGCAAGTATGGCGATAATCTCCAATATCGAGAAAATAAAAATACAAATTTATTTACCACAGTCCCATAGTTACTATTCGAATGAAACATTTTGTAGCCTAGCTAATTAACCCTTTCACACATAAGTTTAAATATTCTGGCCTTATACACCTGCTCACTTATGAAAGTAAGTGAGCAGGTGAACTGGGAGAAGATTAGAGTAAACTTTAAAGTTACTTAGAAAATGTGTATCTGATATGAGTAAAACGTGTTGTCTAATAGTGGAAAAGATTGCTATTGCTGCTTCTATAGACATCACTGTGTATTTTACAAACTCTAAATGTATTGTTTCGTTAGTACTTATGTGTATTTAAATGTCTGAAACCTAAAATAAACATTATGTGGTTGAAAACACTGCATATTTTTGATAGGCTATATGAAAAGCGCTGAGCGCATCCGTCTCTGGCTCTGACTCACAAATAGTTTAATTTTTAACTTAAAGTAGTGCGTTGTCTTGACTATTTTTGAGTTAAAACAACTGTTATCTTCACGTTGAGTTAACTCACATTTTTAAGGCACTGTCAGAGTAATATATAAAAAATATTTAACATTTATGATATATTACTCTGACAGTGAAGTTGATGAGAAAATACCAGTCAAAGCTTTGGGGAAATCCAAGTGGGACAGAAACATATATGTTAAAAACATAGAGACAGACACTGACAAGAAATCAATTACACATTTATGCAAATATTTTATACTTACAAACAAAAACACAGAGAAATCTTACTTTGCACTTGCAAAATTAAGGAATGAATCTCCCTTCATACAGTTTCTCATCTCGTACACAGACAGCATGAACACTTTCTGACTGATTTACACTGATTTATTACTATTAGTAACACATTACTTTTAAATATCCGAGTTATTAAGTAATGCAAATTGCTTTGATTTCACGTATTGACTGACAGCTCTCCTGTCCTCATGTTCAGAGAAATCGAGAGTAAGTGCAGATGTGTCGTGTGAACGTGGTATTGTGGTTGTAGTTTTAGACTAATGTGAACATGCATTTACTCATCTCACTTGCACAAAAACTGATTCAGTATTCCTCAAAATGAATAAAAACAGTGAAATGCAAACTCGGAATATTATGTGAACCTGCAATAATTAAATACGTTGAATTACACAATATTCAATCTCACTTTATTAACCAATGTCTTTGTTTGCTGCTGACCTTCGATGATCCAATTCAGCCTAAGCAAAAATGACTTTAGACAAACATCATATTTGTGTTTCTCATTATTGCTGAAATAAGAGTGTTGATGTTTCTTCAGAAGCAGCTGAAAGGTTTGTTTGAGCAGCGCCCTCTACTGTACAGGTGTGATTTTACATTTCCTTCAGCCTGAGGATTATTCATTTCACTTCTGGTGTGAAAGAGCCTTTACATCTGCCAAAAATAGAAAGAAAGAAAAAATTGGTAATTAAAAAACAACCAAGCAAGCCCTGCTTAGATGAGGAAAAGTAACACAAAAGTAATGTAACACAGTACTTTCCACAGAAAGTAAATAAGCAGTACAATTAGTTACTTTTTTAGGGAGTAACGCAATATTGTAATGCATTACTTTTAAAAGTAACTTTCTCCATCACTGTATGGCCGCACTGAACTCTGGGCCGGTTCTGGTCGGGTCTCCTCTACAGAGAGAGGAACATCCAGAGACTGAAGATCCATTTCTATCACACAGAAAAGATGAAGATGAACTTAAACACACTGTACAGATCTTTATTCAGAAACAAATGATACAAAACTCATGTTTTGACTGTGAGTGTGTTAATAAATGAATAATATGTTCTTTAAAGAATAATCATACCCTCAGAGGGACAAACAGAAGTCATCATCTTCCAGACAGCAGAGAGGCAGAAGAACACTGATGGACAAACACATGTGACTGCAGAAAGTTCAGCTGTAACAGACACAACATGACTTATTATAAACAACTTAAATTTTGGTTTTATATGGAAAATGAATTCCATATAATTTGAGCTTTCTAAACTCCCTATAAAACTTATTATACTGGAATTTTTCCAGAATTTTTATTGATGAGTGGTAGAAAGACATATGCTCACTAACATGTTACAGGGAATATATTGTACCATTCTTTTTGTGGTAAATACAATCTAAGTTGCTCCTGTGATCAGTTATCAATGTATTCCAGTGATGATTAAATTAGTAAAGGAACATTTGAAAAATTCAATAAAATACGTGAGAAAATGTACGTTTTGGTTAATTAGAAAACTCTCTGACAAATTGTTGAGGAATTGTTTATTACAATAGTGTTTTGCAGGATCTGTAAAAATAGCTTATAAATGTAAATTTTTTCATTATGAGAAGAAAGAAGTCAGAGATAAACGGTTGAACGTTTGTTTTTTTCCGTGTAATTTGGTGCACACATTCTGGAATGATGTGTTCAAGGATAAAAAGGTATCTGATGTAAGAAATCATTTGTTGCTTTTGCTGAAATTTTACATACACAAATGTCAATTTTTCAAAATTCCTACATGATTATTTGTTTTTAAAGAGGAATTTCTAATATGTTTGGAGACACTGAGAGGGATGAAAAGTTCAAAAGCAAAGTATTTGTATTCTTTATTGGAGGATTTTGGTTTTATAATATAAAAAACATCCTACTCCCTATGATTCCTTTTCTTTTTATTAATTTTTTTTTCTTCTTCTTTTCTTTGTCTTTAACTTACTTATTGTTTGATATTTTGTGTAGAATGTGATGTGAAAATTGAAAGTAATCTCAGTCTTTGTTTGTAAATCTTTTAGTTATGACTGACTACCTGTTAATCTTAAACAAGTATATGAATACAAAAAGGTGAGCTAAAGTCATGACTTATTTCTTCTACACTGTAGCGCCATCTAGAGGTGTGAGGCGAAAACATGTAAGGACTGAAGACGGGATTGACTCCAGTTCAACTGGTGAAAAGTGAAAAGTGAAGCCAAATCATAGGTGGAAAATAATAAACCTGTTATAATCATTTTAGAATAAAACCTTCATTATTTTAACATCCTGGAGCTCACATGAACTAACACAGCAATATTTATTTATTGCATGTATAAAACCCTATATATACAGTTGCAAGAAAAAGTATGTGAACCACTTGCAGAATTTGTGAAAAATTTTAACAAAATAACAGAGATCATACAAAATGCATGTTATTTTTTATTTAGTACTGTCCCGAGTAAGATATTTTACATAAAAGATGTTTACATATAATACATAAGACAAAAAAATAGCTGAATTTATTAAAATAACCCCATTCAAAAGTTTGTGAACCATTGATTCTTAACACTGTGTGGTTACCTGGATGATCTACGACTGTTTGTTTGTTGTGTGATGGTTGTTCATGAGTCTCTTGTTTGTCCTGAACAGTTAAACTGAGCTCTGTTCTTCAGAAAAATCCTCCAGGTCCTGCAGATTCTTCAGTTTTCGAGGATTTTTTGCATATTTGAACCCTTTACAGCAGTGACTGAATGATTTTGAGATCCATCTTTTCACACTGAGGACAACTGAGGGACTCAAACACAACTTTTAAAAAAGGTTCAAACATTCACTGATGCTCCAGAAGGAAACATGATGCATTAAGAGCCGGGGGGTGAAAACTTTTTGAATTTGAAGATCAAGGTAAATTGTACTTAATTTGTCTTCCGGGAAACATGCAAGTATCTTCTGTTGCTTCCGAAGGGCAGTACTAAATGAAAAAAAAATTATATTTAAACGAAATAAGAAAAATTTGTACATCTTCATCCTGTTCAAAAGTTTTCACCCCCCGGCTCTTAATGCATCGTGTTTCCTTCTGGAGCATCAGTGAATGTTTGAACCTTTTTTATTAGTTGTGTTTGAGTCCCTCAGTTGTCCTCAGTGTGAAAAGATGGATCTCAAAATCATTCAGTCACTGTTGTAAAGGGTTCAAATATGCAAAAAATGTTGGAAAACTGAAGAATCTGCAGGACCTGGAGGATTTTTCTGAAGAACAGAGCTCAGTTTAACTGCTCAGAACAAACAAGAGACTCATGAACAACCATCACAAAACAAACGAACAGTTGTAGATCATCCAGGTAACCACACAGTGTTAAGAATCAATGGTTCACAAACTTTTGAACTGGGTCATTTTAATAAATTCAGCTATTTTTTTTTGTCTTGTTGATTATATGTAAACATCTTTTATGTAAAATATCTTACTCAGGACAGTACTAATTAAAAAATAACATGCATTTTGTATTATCTCTCTTATTTTGTTAAAATTATTCACATTTTCACAGATTCCGCAAATGGTTCACAAACTTTTTCTTGCAACTGTATATATATAATAGGGTTGTTTAACAGTTCACCTACAGTATATTTTACAATTATCAAAGTATATTTTGCACAGAATACTTTAATATAATAATAATATATATAACAATATAATTTGCAAATTACCATTTTTATTAAAGTTTTAATGAATGAAATGTATGAAATTACTCACTTGAGTTCTGCATGATGATGTACGCCTGGCGGTTTACAGAAGTGAAAATAACCTGGTTAGGGAAAGGGAGTAGTTATGCAGTTAATGTGGCCATGAGATCAGGGTGTTGTCATTTCTAAACAGGAAGAAAAGTGCTTTTAGATTTACTAGTCTGAGTTGCCACAATGAATCACATCTGGCTGGAAATGGCTGAAATTCACTGGAAGGACTCTAGTTGGGAAGGTTTTTTTTTTTTTTTTTACTTTTACTTTTACTTTCAATGACTTTTCATATAATCTATAATAACACTCAATAGGCCTATTTCATGTTTCCTCCAAACAATATTTTCTTAATTATCAAGCACATGAAAAGTCAAAGAAAAAATTACCTGTTTGAGTTTGTCCAAATTAAAGATATTGTCTATGAATTATGTTGCATACTGAATTGAACAGGTCACACGCATTTTAAATAGATTTGTCCTCAGGTTAAAGAAAACTGATTTTTTTTTTTTTAAATAGTGTTCACAATTCTCCCATGATTCTGAATAGACAACTGAAAAAATAACATGTAATTTACTAGAGGTTCTGACATAATGTTAGTTGTGCAGTCTATTTCATTGTTTCATTCCTGGATGAATCAACATTTTTGAACAAATCTTTTTATTGAATGATTCAATGAGAATTACATTTTTAACAGTCACTTGTCGCCACCTACTGGTGTAACGATGTAATTGATGCAATCTTTATTTGAAGCATCGAGTTACTTTCAAAAGGTGATTTGCTCTATTTTGTTCGCTTCTATTTGGGATGGGGGGGGGACTGGTTATCGGATGGTAAAGATCTGATCGCAGAATCCGCAAAATCCTGCTTGTTTTTCTCTGCTCATCTGCTCACAATACCTTAACTGGATGATCTTCATGAAAACTTTGCCTACGATGGAGAGCAGACCGATGCTGTGATAATTCTTACAGTCCCGACTGTCTCCTTTCTTGTAAATGGGTACAATAATCTTCCTTCTTCCATGCAAACGGATCTTTCTCCGTTTGCAGGATGGTCCTAAGAAGTAGGTGCAGGCGATGGAGTAGAGCATCTCCTCCTGCTTTTACTGCCTCCGTGGTGATGTCGATGTCTGATGCCTTGCCGTTTTTTAAAGTTTGGATAGCAGCCTTCATCTCTCCAATGGTTGGTTCAGCGCTGGACATTAGGGTCGATGCATGGCGGATCCGCTGATGGACCTTGAGGTGGGACATGATTGTATAGTAGACCTTCAAAAAATTCTCTCCAGTGCTGCAAGTGTTCGGTGGCTAATAGTACAAAAGTCCCGTCTGCATTACAAATGTTGTTATTTTCCAATTTCACCTTTCCTCTCAGTCTTCGAAGAGTTCAAATGTTGTACCTGTGTTTCATTTGCCGCCTCTTCCATGTTGGCTGTTTATCTTATCTTATTCCAAATGCGCTTCACGTTCAGCAGATATCCCGATTGAGCTGCTGATATCTTTCATGATCGACCTGCTTGACTTTTTTCCGCATGCATTCAGTGGCGGATTGGTGGGCGTAAAGCCTCAGCGCAGTCCCTGATTGAGAGTTTAAGTTGGAATTCCTCTTTGTAATCGGGATCCAACAGGCATTTCCAGCCCAACTTTGTTGACGGATGTAGTTTGTAATTAGAATGTTGAAGTCAGAGTTTGATCACGGAGCGCAAAGGTAGTGTCCGATCCACAGTCTGGACCATGCATTGAACGGACATCTTTGAGTGATGTTTGTAAACGAGAGTTGATCAGGATGTAGTCCAACACTGCCGAGTCCTTTCCAGATGGATTTCGCCAAGTGATTTGGTGTTTCAGGGTGTTGAAATTGGCTGTCACCTACTTTGAGGTTCTTGGTTGTGGCCAAGAGACGCAAACCATCATCGTTGAGGATGCCGTGGCCAAAACGGCATATCAAGCTTTCCTATCCAATCAGCACCAATGTAAGCGTTGAAGTCGCCAGCCGGTATGATTACATCGGTCTGTGGGACAGTTCAGCGTTTGTTGAAGTTGCAGAATTCGTCCTTGAGCAAGTCGAACCTGGTCTCAGTTGGTGCGTAGACAGAAACCATGTGGGATCTGATGGTGGTGTTGATGGTGAGGACTGCCAGGCAGTCTGATAGTGGTGGGAATGTGATCACGCTCTTGGTCGTTCAGCCATCCACCATAAACCCAACGCCAGCCTCTCGTTTCTCTCCACCAGAGTAGTAAACAGTCATTGTATTGTTGTCGGATGGCGGTTTGGTGATGCAACCAGTGCTGACACTTACCTGCTGTAGTGGAGTTATTAGTACTTTCTTCTAAAAACACAGCTATTCCCCCATAGCTACATCACAAAAATAAATTACATTCATGTAAAGCTGACAAGGTAGTGTTGTGTTCACTTAAATACTCTGTTGTTTGGGAAATGCCCCCTAAAGGAAGTTGTTGTATGTAGAATGTAGATAAGAGAGAAGAAAATCTGCTTTTCCATGCAAAGAAACTGGTGTGATCTCTCTTGATTTGTCAGCTACACATCAGGTATAAATGAAGAGTTCATTTGCAAAAACCGATAAACGCCACTTAAAAAAAAGCCAAAAAAAATTAACTGCTGTGCATTATTCTCCACATATAGCACGTTCTGAAGTTGAACCATAAATCCGTTTTGTCAGAAAAGCCGGTATTGTCCACTGTCAAGGTGTAGCGGAACACTGGATGCGCCACAGGATCAACCCCGAATAAGGACAAACACCAGTAACGCCTTTTCATGGGTGTTTACTGCAAGCATGAAATGGGACAGTGTTACAACAATTATCTTAACTGTTTCACAATCTGCAAATACATCATTTAGTTAGTACATTGCCCCATTTTTCTAATACGCAGGTGACTTACAATACCAAAGTAACAATTCACAGTTTCAGTTTCTTCTCCTTAACACATATAACATACTTTGAGTCATGAACTACATTACCCAAAATGCACCGCCGATTACTGGCGCGCATTTCACTTTGTGCAGCAAGGAATTAACCACTCGCGTCATCAAAATGTAATTAAATGAAACTCAGATGAACATTAATAAACATCCTCATACTCCTAAGAATGAACATAGGACATAAACTGATATTTCAGTTTAAAAAAAAAACAAAATAACGACTTATTTAGTGATGGCCGATTTCAAAACACTGCTTCAGGAAGCTTCGGAGCGTAATGAATCAGCGTGTCGAATCATGATACGGATCGCGTGTCAAACCGCTAAACTGCTGAAATCACGTGACTTTGGCGCTCCGAACTGCGGATTCAACACGCTGATTCATAACGCTCCGAAGCTTCATGAAGCAGTGTTTTGAAATCAGCCATCACTAAATAATTCGTTTTTTTTTTTTTTTTTGGCGCACCAAAAATATTCTCGTCTCTTTATAATATTAATTTTGAACCACTGTACTCACATGAACTGATTTAAATATGTTTTTAGTACCTTTATAGATCTTGAGAGAGGAAATGTCATTGCTCCCTATGTAGGCCTCACGGAGCCATCGGATTTCAACAAAAATATCTCACTTAGCGTTCCGAAGATCAACGAAGGTCTTACGGGTGTAAAACGGTATGAGAGTGAGTAATAAATGACAGAATTTTCATTTTTGGGTGAACTAACCCTTTAAGTTCGAGTATTAGATAACATGTACAAACAATGAGCATTATATATATTTTTTGCAGCTTTTATTAATCTTTAATAATGTTAATAAATTAGAAATATTACTTTCTAAATTAGCATGTGTTGACATTAACATTAATATTAATAAATGCTGTAGAAGTCATTGATCGTCGTTAGTCTATTGTTTAGTAACTAATATAAATAAGCTTTATTGTAAAGTGTTGCCAAAAACTCTAAGCTGTTTGTATCAGTTACATTTACACCAAACAAGGGGAAATCTCTTTTTTTACAAAATAAAATTTTTATTAAAGTTTTAATTTATAAAATATATGAAATTACTCACTTGTTGTAGTGGAGATCTGCATGGTCGATGTACGCCGGGCGTCTCTTTAGTGATGTTCACTGTACAGAGCCAAATGAAAGTTTACATGATTTAGGCTCATCCTCGGTTTGAAATTTCTACAGGCTGCATGCGGGGTGGAGCCTATAGGTGCTGCGCGTGCTGGAGTGCATTACTGCAACAAACCGGAAGATGGCAAAAACAGACCTACTACCTGATGAGTAGTTGACAAATAAAGAGAGATCACACAGGTAAAGCACAGTCTCTTTGTTCTGCTGAACACAAAAGAAGATAATTTGAAGAATATTAGTAACCAAACAGTTGATGGACCCCATCGACTTCCATATTTTGAAAAAAAAAAAAAAAAAAAATGGAACCCATCAACTGTTATATTCTTCAAAATATCTTCTTTTCTGTTCAGCAGAACAAAGAGACTGTGCTTTACCTGTGCGATCTATCTTTATTTGTCAGCTACTCATCAGGTAGAAGCTCATTTTTGCCAAATAACCAAATTCAGATCAATTATTTTCTGTTTTCAAAAAACTGCAAATATATGCATATCCTGAGTTAAATCATAATGTGTTGATCGGTTTGAAGATCAGAGTTGAATTACACAAATATAATTTATGTATTTAATCTCACTTTATTAACCAATGTCTTTGATGCTGACCTTCGATGATCCAATTCAACCATATACTAATAAGCAAAAATGATTTTAGACAAACATCATATTTGTGTTTCTTTCTTTTTTTATTGCTAAAATAAGAGTGTAGATCTTTCTTCAGCAGCAGCAGGTTTGTTTGAGCAGCGCCCTCTACTGTACAGGTGTGAATTTGCCTGAGGATTATTCATTTCACTTCTGGTGTGAAAGAGCCTTTACATCTGCCAAAAATAGAAAAAAAAACAAGCAAGCCCTGCTTAGATGAGGAAAAGTAACACAAAAGTACTGTAACACTTTCCACAAAAAGTAAATAAGTAATGCAATTAGTTACTTTCACTGTGATGTCTTCCTTTGGTGGTTTGCTTAGGCTACTTTTACAGACAACATATGGGTAAGAAACAACCTAGGAAAATGTAAGCATCTACAATTTACAATTTATGGGAAGAAGTGTCAAATGAGGATTGAATATTAATTAGCGAATAGAGCTACGTCCAAATTGCTGATCAGTTTATTTAGGCATCTTGATGTTACCTCCTTGGCAGATGATAGCAAGGCCTGAGAACCTCATGGAAATGAACGAAAAACTTAAAAAGTCACAATTTCTTGAGAGAAAATGCAAATTTATAGTTCTAAAATATTAACTCCAAAATATTATACAAAAGTGAAAATTATTTTTTATTAAAATTAAACCCTAATAAACCCTTTTATTAAACCCTAGCCTAAGTAGAACGTAAAACTTTTATTTTGTACTACACAAACAAACATGTTCATCACAATTTATTTGAAACATTGTCTCATGCAATTTGATTTCATTTCTTCATATTAATTCAAATCTTTTTTTTTTTCCATCTTTTTTCGAAATAGGAAATGAAATGATGAAAATGTACACAGACCATGTACCTCTTCTTCCAGCCTAATTCATAATTTTAATAATGAGCATTTTCTATCTGATAAAAAGAAACAAAAAAATTAACCCTTTCTCTTTCTTTCTTTCTTTTTCTTTCTTTCTTCATTTTCACAAAGAATTGGGAAGAGGAAGAGACTGAGGTAACAAAACAATATAATATCGTTTATTCCAGTATATAAGTTTTGCCAGCTTATATGCCATTACTGTATTGTTAAATGATAACTTTCAGGATGACTATGAGGCTGAGGAGCTGATTGTGGAAGACATGGAAACAGGGCATTTGACTGGGAACTATGAGGGAAATATGGAAAACAATGCTTGAAAATAACATAAGTGTGACAGATCTAACTCTACTTTGGAATTGGTTTTCCAGTTTTTGAATCATCAGGGTATTCTATCTGGCCTTTACAATGTGAGGTCAATGAATTGCCACCCAATAGCCAGAAAAAAAAAACACATTCTTCGCACTGCATTTTGGTTTGGAAGTTCACTACTAAATATGATGTTCACTCCTGTCTTTAAGGAAGCTAAGATGCTTTCTACACAGGGCTTTGCCTGGCAAAATCCTGTCATATACACCTGCTACCTCCCAAGCATTTTTTTCTCACTAGTGCTTGTGATGCAGCTGCATGGAAAAATTCCCTTGAGTTTAATGGGAAATTTGGTTGTGGTTGGTGCATGTTTATCCATTCAGTGTCCTTGAGACTGAGCTGAGGACACAGGACAAGTGGGAAGATGATGCTATCGCTGCAAATCCTACTCCCATAAATGGTGTAAATTCAGCTTTTGTTTAACACAGTGTGAAAGGTTTTGTACCTGACTACATGCCTTGTGGTTATAAGGCTATAAGTGTGGTTAGGCAGAGACAGACAGAGTGGACTGTGTGGAAGTCTTTCCTCTTGTATTATTCCCTTTTTGTTCTTATGGGTGAACTCCCCACAAAATACCATCAACACAGTCACACCAAAGTGTGTGAAATGTGAAGGGTTTTTTCAGTGTGACCGCAGTACTTTTCATTCATGCCTGACCACCGATTTAGACTGGCATCTAAATCTTTACGAAGCTTTACGAATCTTTTGTTCAAATCAGTGGTTCAGAGCGTGTATCAAACTGCCAAAGTCACGCCCCCCAGTGGTGAACCATTGAAATTTCGAAACACTTACGACGTAATGAAGCCTCGTTTACTGAAATCACATGACTTTGGCAGTTTGATACGCGCTCTGAACCACTGATTCGAAACAAAAGCTTCGTAAAGCTTTTTTTTTTTTTTTTTGCCGCACAAAAGTATTCTCGTTGCTTCATAACATTAAGGTTGAACCACTGTAGTCACATGAACTATTTTAAATATGTCTTTAGTAGCTTTCTGGGCATTGAAAGTGTTAATTATCATGCTGGCAATGGAGGCCTCACTGAGCCATCGGATTTTATCAAAAATATCTTAATTTGTGTTCTGAAGATGATCGAAGGTCTTACAGGTGTGGAACGTCACGAGGGTGAGTAATTAATGACAGAATTTTCATTTTTGGGTGAACTAGCCCTTTAAACACACAATATAAAAATGAAAAAGGAACAGAAAGGTAAAGAATCATTCAGCTGCTATTCCTCCTTCCCCCAGACAAAACTGGTTCAGTCCAATAGGGGGCATGCTAATGCTATAAAAACCAGTTTGATCCACATAGTCTGTTTGATGTTGCAGAATGAGACTGGAAGGCCAAAAGCCAAAACAAAAGGTTTGGGGTGAATTCTCTAGTGATGGGCAGATCGAGGCTTCGTGAAACACTGAAGCAGTTGAAGCAAATGTGCCGTAATGTGTCGAGGCTTCGAAACAATCTGACACCCCTCTCTAGTGGTCAGAACAGTGTAAATGCAACAAACCTCAGGCCAAACATGCATAAAAACACCTTTTACAAATGTATTGCAAAAGTTTTATTGAAAGTAAAATCTATCAAATGCAATTAACTAATCATCTAATACGATTAAATATAGAGTGTCTGTATAATATGTGTTCTTTTATCAATTTTCAAGGTTTGTTTCTCTGTTCCATGGCTCAAGCTAAACAGGCAAATAAGAGATTAATAACTACCATTATTCATTTTAATTATTCTAATGTCTGATTAAAACATCTACAAATGTATAAAACTGATCAGAGATCAGGTAAAACCATAGGGTAAAGCCCATAGACACTTTGGCAGTTTGATACACGCTCCGAATCACTGATTTGAAACAAAAGATTCATAAAGCTTCGGAGATTCATGAAGCAGTGTTTTGAAATCGGCCATCACTAGAATTCTCACAAGAAATAAAGGTAATTCTGACTGAAATTAAACTGTGTCGTGACTTTCTTTAAAAAGAATAACTGATTGAACAAAATGTTGGCCAAAAAAACAAAACAAACACATAGTACCATACTCATTTGAAACAGGCACAATTACACAACACCATGATGATTTAAAAGATGGTAAATGCATTATCAAGTAATGATGTGTGCATGTGTATCAAGTCCATGTAACTTCCTGTGTGTCAGCAAGTTTACCTTGTGAAACTGCTAATTTGTTCGGTGGTTTTTGTTGTACTGATGCATTACCATGCATTGATGTTCTTCTGCCAGTTTTTATAGATCACGAGGAAGTGGTTTTGCTCGCTTGCAACAAAGAGTGTTGTCGTGTGATGATTAAGTGAAGAGATGTGTGCTTTAAAGGATTAGTTCACTTTTAAATAAACTTTTGCTGATAATTTACTCACCCCCATGTCATCCAAGATGTCCATGTCTTTCTTTCTTCAGTCGAAAAAAAAATTAAGGTTTTTGATGAAAACATTCCAGGATTTTCTCCATATAATGGACTTCAATGGACACCAAACGGTTCAAGGTCCAAATGACAGTTTCAGTGCAGCTTCAAAGGGCTTTAAACGATACCAGACGAGGAATAAGGGTCTTATCTAGCAAAGTGATCGGTCATTTTCGAAAAAAATACAACTGTATATGCTTTATATAAACAAATGATCGCCTTCTAAGTGCCTCCGCCAAAACCGCATTTCTGTATTCTCCAAAAAGCTTACGCTGTATGTCCTACTCCTTCCATAATCAACTTACGGAACGAACGCAGCGCCAGTTACATTTTTTCCGTAAGTTGAATAGAGAAGGCGTAGGACATACAGCGTAAGCTTTTTGGAGAATACAGAAATGCGGTTTTGGCGGAAGCACTTAGAAGGCGAACGTTTGTTTATATAAAGCATATACAGGTGCTGGTCATATAATTAGAGTATCATCAAAAAGTTGATTTATTTCACTAATTCCATTCAAAAAGTGAAACTTGTATATTATATTAATTCATTACACACAGACTGTTTATTTTTTTTTGATGATTATAACTGACAACTAAGGAAAATCCCAAATTCAGTATCTCAGAAAATTAGAATACTGTGCAAAGGCTCAATATTGAAGACACCTGGTGCCACACTCTAATCAGCTAATTAACTCAAAACACCTGCAAAGGTCTTTAAATGGTCTCTCAGTCTAGTTCTGTAGGCTACACAATCATGGGGAAGACTGCTGACTTGACAGTTGTCCAAAAGACGACCATTGACACCTTGCACAAGGAGGGCAAGACACAAAAGGTCATTGCAAAAGAGGCTGGCTGTTCACAGAGCTCTGTGTCCAAGCACATTAATAGAGAGACGAAGGGAAGGAAAAGATGTGGTAGAAAAAAAGTGTACAAGCAATAAAGTTAACTGCACCCTGGAGAGGATTGTGAAACAAAACCCATTCAAAAATGTATGGGAGATTCACAAAGAGTGGACTGCAGCTGGAGTCAGTGCTTCAAGAACCACTACGCACAGATGTATGCAAGACATGGGTTCAGCGGTCGCATCCCTTGTGTCAAGCCACTCTTGAACAACAGACAGCGTCAGAAGCGTCTCGCCTGGGCTAAAGACAAAAAGGACTGGACTGCTGCTGAGTGGTCCAAAGTTATGTTCTCTGATGAAAGTAAATTTTGCATTTCCTTTGGAAATCAGGGTCCCAGAGTCTGGAGGAAGAGAGGAGAGGCACACAATCAACATTGCTTGAGGTCCAGTGTAAAGTTTCCACAGTCAGTGATGGTTTGGGGTGCCATGTCATCTGCTGGTGTTGGTCCACTGTGTTTTCTGAGGTCCAAGGTCAACGCAGCCGTATACCAGGAAGTTTTAGAGCACTTCATGCTTCCTGCTGCTGACCAACTTTATGGAGATGCAGATTTCATTTTCCAACAGGACTTGGCACCTGCGCACAGTGCCAAAGCTACCAGTACCTGGTTTAAGGACCATGGTATCCCTGTTATTAATTGGCCAGCAAACTCACCTGACCTTAAGCCCATAGAAAATCTATGGGGTATTGTGAAGAGGAAGGTGCGATATGCCAGACCCAACAATGCAGAAGAGCTGAAGGCCACTATCAGAGCAACCTGGGCTCTTATAACACCTGACTGATCGACTGATCGACTCCATGCCACGCCGCATTGCTGCAGTAATTCAGGCAAAAGGAGCCCCAACTAAGTATTGAGTGCTGTACATGCTCATACTTTTCATGTTCATACTTTTCAGTTGGCCAAGATTTCTAAAAATTCTTTGTATTGGTCTTAATATTCAAATTTTCTGAGATACTGAATTTGGGATTTTCCTTAGTTGTCAGTTATAATCATCAAAATTAAAAGAAATAAACATTTGAAATATATCAGTCTGTGTGTAATGAATGAATATAATATACAAGTTTCACTTTTTGATGAAATTCTAATTATATGACCAGCACCGGTACAGTTGTATTTTTTTCGACAATAACCGATCGCAGAAGCTCTATTGCACTTACACTGCAAGATGTTACGTTCCCCTCCCAGTCTAGGGGTTAGGAGGGATGGTAACAAAAGAAAATAAGATATGCTAATAGGTAAAACACTAATGCAAGGATGTAAAAAAAAAAAAAAAAAAAACGTGGAGGACACACTTCAGCCTCAGTCTCAGAGTGAAAACGTAACACCACTTTAAGGAAAAGTAAAAATGTTTATTTCCTTATATGAAAAAAAAAGACCTTAACAAAAAAAGAAAAACATGAGGGAATAAATCTTCAGGAGAGAGTATGGCCTAAAATAATAAACAAAAAAGAAGCTAACTAAGGTTTAGAGGATCTACTTACCCTGCTCAAAACAAAGATGAAAAACAACAACACAAACCTCCCTGAGCTTCCTCTCTGATCAATAAACAGGAGAAAACAATTGTACATAAAAATAAAAAGGCACTCTCCCCCTACATTTCCCAAGTAACCAAACATTACTTAAAGTTAAATGATACCATACCTTCTAGTTACCCACACAAGGATAGACCAGTAAACAAGCTAAGGAATGTTGCTGACACACAGCAAATAAGTATAGGCCCACAATAACTCAAAGGTTCTCACACAGCATACACAAGTACAGACAATTCAATTTCCACTCTAAGGCTGGGGAGAAGGGTTCCTCAGCACAGGATCTTCTGAATGCACCATATATACTGCTCTGCTCAGACTCAGGCATGCTCACAACGAGTTGCAGCTGGTGGTAATTAACCTGAGTAAGAGAGTGAGGGAGAGAAACAGAGCACAACACAGGGCACACAGGCATTTGACAATAAAGTGACATTAGAACACTCTGGGATGTAACACAAGACTTAATGTACTGATCTGACCATCATTGCTGTGGTTTTTCTCTGTCAAACAGATCCAACCCCACAATTTAATACAGTTGTCACTCCTGAAATTTTGCAATGTGTACTTAGCGACATGAAAAATAAAACTTATATTTAAATTATAAATGGGTTATATACAGAAAGCAAGCAAAGAGCGCAGCCTTTATAATCAATAAAGCTGATATCACTTGAGCTGAACTGAAGTGATATCAGCTTTATAAATTATAAAGGCTGTGCTCTTTGCTTGCTTTCTGTATATAGCCCATTTACGAGGCGTGAAAAACTGACATATAAGTAAGTAACAAGTTCACACTTACTATATATATATATGATCGGATATGCACAAAAATCCCCAATTCTTTTTTTTTTTGCAAACAATGGATCTGTAAAGACAACAACAGAAAACTGTCCTTAGTGAGGCACAACATGACAAAGTAAACCATCCTTTATGGGAAAAGTAATGTGACGCATCAAAAGATCTGAAACGATCACACAGAAGTGAAGAGCTTCATACTTGAAGACAGCAGAGGTTTCTGTGGTTTCTTCAACATCCGCTGCTGACACATGTTTCTGACTGTCAACACAAAAACACAATTATAGAGTTCATGTAAACCACACAGTTGTTGACACAGTTGTTTCAAAGCAGCTTCACAATAATATACAGGAGAGTAACAGAATTGAGGCAAACTTCAGATATATCAAAAATGTTAGACAGTATAGCTACTAAACTGGAAGAGTTGCTTGCAGAAGTCATAGATCCTTTTCTCAATATTATTAATTCATCATTGTCATTATTTCAAGCTGGCTGTTTTTAAAGTTCACCTAAAATTGAAAATGTCATTAATTACCCCTCATGTCATTCTACACCCGTAAGACCTTCATTCATCTTCAGAACACAAATTAAGATATTTTTGATTAAATCCGATAGCTCAGTGAGGCCTGCATTCAAAGCAATGACATTTCCTCTCTCTGTGCTAATTAGGTTCATTATCTGACTCTGCTCCTCCCGAACTTTGTTAATAAAACATCATTTTAAGAGCTGCTCCTAAGTTTACATGTTAGAAGCAACTTTTACAGGAAAGATTTTGGTGAATATGGATTAAGATTAGAACAGCAGCGCTGCTCCTAACTATCAATAAAAGAATAAATAATACTTGCCTTCTTGTGTTTACAGAAGCAAACGACCCACTGAGATGACAATAGAAATTAAAGCACATAGCCCGAGCAGGTTAGAGGAGTTCAGAGGTTTTTGGGTGGAGGATGATGCTTCTGTAAGATAAAACAGGAACAAAACAAAAGATGATCACAATCAACTCTCAACACAGACACACAGGGAAAAACCAGCCCATATTCATTATAAATATGGTGATTATTGCTAAGGTGGACAGTGACACCCATCTGTCCCATTTGAATCTAACCATATCTTGTCAACAAATGGAAAAGTCAGCAGCTGTTTATTATCATGTCAGTTATTGTTATTTTGCCCCATCAGCAGAGGTGCCTTTTACCCCAAATACCATAATTTTACATATTCTTCTGAAAACTTATGCTTTAATTACCTTGAACAAAACTGAAAATCATTCAGAAGACCTTGTCTCAAAATATAGTCAATAATTTTAGTGATTCTTATTTGCTACTTAAATCTGCAACATTTAAAAAACATCAAATATTAGATCAAATTAGTGCAGAATCAACTTTGCGCTGCTGCCCGCGATCGAGTCAAGAATCAGACAAATTACACGTGCTTGAATAATCAATAATTCCTTACATTTATATAGCACTTTTCTGGACACTCAAAGCGCTTTACATTTTGGAAGGGGGAATCTCCTCAACCACCACCAATGTGCAGCATCCACCTGGATGATGCGACGGCAGCCATATTGCGGCAGAACGCCCACCACACACCAGCTTATTGGTGGAGAGGAGACAGAGTGATGAAGCCAATCAGTATGTGGGGAGGATTAGGAGGCCATGATGGACAGAGGCCAATGGGCAAATTTGGCCAGGATGTCGGGGTTACACCCCTACTCTTTTCGAAGGACATCCTGGGATTTTTAACGAGAGTCAGAACCTCGGTTTAACGTCTCATCCGAAGGACAGTGCTTTTTGACAGTATAGTGTCCCCATCACTATACAGGGGCGTTAGGACCCACACAGACCACAGGATGAGCACCCCCTGCTGGCCTCACTAACACCTCTTCCAGCAGCAACCTAGTTTTCCCATCCAGGTACTAACCAGGCTCAGCCCTGCTAAGCTTCAGTGGGCAACCAGTCTTGGGCTACAGGGTGATATGGCTGCTGGCAAAAAAAAAACGTTGAAAAAAAGCGTTAGTTTGAAAGTTTTCATGCCATCTAGTGATTTAGACAAGCCTTTAGTTGGACAATATCGAGGGCAACGTTAAGGTCTTTTGACAGAATCATGAGCTCAGCTCTTCTCACTGCAACGCAGATGTCATCCACTGAAGGTGCTTCTCTATGGAGATTAATAGAAAATTCGCCCTACATTCTAGTAACCCACATTACAGGCAAAAATACATTATAGTAACACACTCACCGTTGACAACAAGTGTAATAGGATTCACATCAGGCATGTGCGTTCCAACAGGTTCTACTTTATAGAGTCCTGATCTGGAGCTGTCAACTTTCTTAATGGTTACAGACACGAATCCTCCTTCAACCATCAGTTTGACTCCAGGTGTTTTCACAAGATCACAGATTTCAGAACCGGAACAGCGCAGTGCGATCAAACGAGTCTCATTCGTAGATTCTGATGTAAACATTATCCTCAATCTATCGGCTTCCTCTGCTTTATCCATTGGGAAAGACAGTGTAACATCGTCTCCATGCTTTGCCTCGATCTTTGACCCATCAGCATCGACTGTTTTGAACAGAAAGAAAGTGTTTAGGATGACAATTAACCACTGCTTTAGAATAATGAGTGATGAACTGACAGTACAATATTACAGTTAAATAAAAACAAGCATCTGTCCATTAACCCCCATCTCTCCTACCTGAAACCGATGCAAAGTTAACTAATACGAAGACAGTGAAAATGAATTTCATCTTTAACAAGAGTGTGGAGAATCTCTTGATACAAAATACGTAACTCAGAGAGATGTCAACAGTCTGTCTGACAGGTTTCTCATTCTCTCTCAATAGTCTCTACTAGTCATTGCTGGCATAGACACAACCCACAATCAGGGGCGGTTCTAGGGAGGCTGGCAATGCCCTCTGTTGAAAAAACAGCATATGCTGATTAGGTATGTTTTGAAGCTTGGCAGCTGGTTTGAGCTGGTTTATTTTGGTCCTAAGCAACTAGCTCCAGCTCAGGACCAGCATAAACCAGTGCATGCAGCTGCTTTTTATAAACTGAGCATGCATTATACTATTACAGATAAGATTTCCTAAGTTTATTTGTGTTAGGCCCATCTGTAAGATTATGCAGAAGGTTTGTTTTGTTATAGTATGTCATGTTTACAGATGCAGAAAACTGCCTATAGATATTAAATGTGTGTTCTTATCACACTACAACACAAGATCACTTGTCAAATAAATAAATGAAATTGAAATCATTTTAGTTCACATGTAAAGATTGCAGAGTGATACATGACCCAGTAAAAATGACTTCAATAATCCTGAAAATATTATAGGGTTAAGGTTAAAATTCTGTCATCATTTACTCACCCTCATGTTGTTCCAAACCTGTATTAACCTGTTTCTTTTTTCTGAACATAAAAGTAGATGTTTTGAAGAATGTTAGTAACTGTTTCTGTGTTAGTCTGTGCCCATTGACTTCCAAGAAAAACAATGAGAAATTTTTTAAAATATCTTCTTTTAAGTTCAACAGAAGAAAGTCATATTTGGAACTACATGAGGGTGAGTAAATTATGACAGAGTTTTCATTTTTAGGTGAACTATACCTTTAAGATAGGGTTTACTCATGGCATCACACCCTCTGAAGGAACGCCCCCTGGAGGGCAAAACAATCCCTGCATCCCATTGTGCATACTATCCTCCCTAAATAATATTGAATATTACTAATGTCACATACTATTTAGGATGAATAGTGTGCACATTGAGACACAGGTTATGCTATCTTGCCAGGTCACGAAGTGAGTGATTTCTTTTGTTTAGCTAAAATACCGGATAGTTGTTGTGCAAGAGGATGCACTAAAGGACGAGGATACAAGCTTAGACTAGTCTTGCACCTCTCACGGTTCCAGCAAATATCTGTGCAACAAACTCTTCTCTTATGTCAAAATCCTCCCTTTTTTTTTTTTTTTTGTACCAAGGTCCAAACATAATATATTTCAGAATACAATCTGTATTACATAAGAGTAAACAGAACAAAACAAACAAAAAACAAAACAAAAACAAACAAAAAAAAGAGGGGAAAAAAAAACAAGAGGAAATAAGAGAAGAGAGGGTACATTCCATACATTGTAGAAGAAAATACATAAATTCTTTCTATGCATTTAATCTCCTTCTCAAACACTATGAAATTGGGCTTTATTTCTGTCAGACGTCTACTGAAGTTCTTATAGACAATTAAAAGAGGTTTAGATGTTGATGTTTGTTTCATTTTAAGTCGCCATTGTGGTGGAGTGTATTTGCTTTAGTTGGGCTTGTCCTTCTTGTGTTAGCTTTTTTTTTTGGCTGCTGTAACTGTGTGTTCATTAGACACATTTGTTGTGGCAAAGAAAGATAAAGATAAAGCAGCATCAGGTGTTATCAGCTCTTTGTTGAGAACAAATTCATCACAAAGTGAACATCTAATGTTCTGTTTCTAATTTTGTTTGTATTTGGTATTTATAGCTTATTTTAAAATGATCATGTATCCTGAAGGTGGATAAAAAGCACAAGATGTTTGAGCAAGTGTTTTATGTAGTCACACACAGACATCAAGATTTTGGAAATGAATCACAACCACGGTGACAATCAAAACTAAAAAGCTTGGGAATCAAGGATGACTTTTAAAAACACCCATCATGCATTGCAGCAAGAAGATTTTTTAGTTTTGATTGTAACCGTTGTTGTGATTCATATTCAAAATCTTGATGTTTGTGACTTTATGATATACTTCAGTATGTTTTTATTATATTGACTGTTATTTTATTCTTTTTTTTTTTTCCTGTTAGGAAGTACGGCTATTATTTGACCTTGTTTGTGTTTCTTTCAACGTTCAGTATAATAAACAAAACTTGAAGCCTGCAGTTATAGTTTTATTTTATAATGTTGTGTAAATGCTAACTAGAACAAAATGTCTATGTCCATAAGACTCACAGAAAAAAGTTCACACAACATAATTCATTGAGACGCATCGAAAAGGAATTAGAAAGTCTTTTTAGCTAACAAAACTGTGTTAGCTGAACAAAAAGGAGACCTGTGACTTTGCTCAGTGATTTGAGTTGAGTGAACAACTTGGTACAAAGTTAAGTAAACTCAAAAAAGCTGTGCAGCAAGTTGCCTTGAAATTTCAAGTTAAGTCAACTTTTCATTTTTTACAGTGTGGGCAGTATACGATAAACGAGAAATGCCTTCTGCTTTAGTGAGCAGAACTCTGCCTTTGAGCGATAGATCTCTCTGCAACCAATTATTCAATACCTTACATGTAAATCCTCCCTTATTTCCCTTTAAAATTTCTCGTTTTAGACTTCTAATTCGTGACCGGTGTTTTGTTTTGCTCTCATAGTGTCAAAGTTTGCTCTTCCGCCCAAATTGACGTGCGCAGTATGCGTACAGTCGTCCGCCAGAAGCTAGTTATTTGAATTTATAAAGTTTTAAATTCGGATATTTTTCTGTCTTCAGAATTTGGGCTACCATTCACAACCATTATAAACCTTGGAGGACTAAAGATATCTTTTAAATATATTTTGGATTGTGTTCGTCTGAAAGAAGATAGTCATATACACCAAGGATGGCTTGAGGGTAAGTAAATCATGGGATAATTTTTATTTTTGGGTGAACTATCCCTTTAAGCGTTTTCTTAATAACGGTTTTCTATGGGAGGAAAACACTTAACGTGTAATTAAACGCATTGCGTTCACATTTTGGGCTCATCTGCTTTGCTGTATGTACTACAAAAATCAAGGCGTTTAAGTTAAAATCATACATTCAACTGACAATGTATTTAAAATTAATGGTAATCAGTCAAATTAACTCGGGAAAGAATACGACATCATCGATCAAGGCAACATACTCCAGTAGGGGTTAAATTTTCAGCTGGCTGGCAGGAGCAGCCACTGACGGGTCACGTGACCTGGTGGCAGCTGCCAGTCTGATTCTGGCAGGTCTGTCAGTGGTTGGCTGGTGGCTGGCAGAGTGTAACGCGTTCCCTATCACTCTTGCTGCACGGAAATACACAATTTTATTATTATGAATATAATATTATGACTCTATTCTTTTGTATAATTGACGTTTTAGATGGGTTTATCTCAATTAAAGCAATCAAATGAACGTGATCTCAACTGGTTGCAACTGACGCTCAGCCCAGCCAGCCGCGATTAGGATGCGAGTATAACGCGTTCCCTATCATTCTCGCTGCGTGGAAATACATTATTTTATTATTATGAATGTAATCTTATGACTCTATTATTTTGTATGATTGACGTTTTAGGTTAGTTTATTCGAATTAAAGCAGTCAAATAACCGTGATCTCAACTGGTTGAAACTGACGCTTCACTGGACGCTAAACCAGCCAGCCACTGTCTGAATAAATTTTGGTTTGACTGTATATAAATCATAGCCTATATAATCATAAAATTATTCTAATTATCATTAAAGCTAGACAATTTCATCAAAAGAATAGAATCATAAGATTATATTCATAATAATAAAATAATGCATTTCCATGCAACGATAGTGATAGAGAACGCGTTATACTACTCGCAGCTTCACCGCGGCTGGCTGGACAGTAGCAACCAGTTGAGATCACGGTCATTTGATTGCTTTAATTGAGATAAACCCATCTATAACGTCAATCATACAAAAGAATCGAGTCTTAATATTATATTTATAATATTAAAATAATGTACACTGAACAAAATTAAACGAAACACTTTTGTTTTTGCCCCCATTTTTCATGAGCTGAACTCAAAAATCTAAGACTTTTTCTATGCACACATTTTTTAAAAAGATTGTGAGGTAGACTTCAGCTGACAGAGGGGTGTTTCATGACCCTTTAACAACAGATACACGCTGGCAGTCTGGCGCCATCTGGCGGTCACTGACTATCTGCATCTGTCTGTTTGGCGCACTTGGTCAAGAAGGAATCTGTTCCGAACGATTTCGTTTCGCCATAATTTCAGTTACAGCATTTGGCTATTTAATGTATTAGCAAACATGAACAATGAAAAATTCATATATAGCCTATATTACATTTATTAATCATTTTTAATGTTAGTTAATAAAACACAAACATTTTAATTTCTGAATCAGTAGGCTGGATGTTGACATTAACATGAACTAAGATTAATTAATTAATTCATCGTTATTGGTCCATTGCTTTAACTAATGTTATCTAATGAAAGCTTTATTGTAAAGTGTTGCCAAAAACTCGAATCAACTGAATTTATGGACAATAATTTAAAAAGACAGCAAATGGTTTGGGTTTTCTTGTATGAGAGTAACATTTTGACAGACTTTTTTACATAATTGGTGTGTGTGTGTGTGTGTGTGTGTGTGTGTGTGTGTGTGTGTGTGTGTGTGTGTGTGTGTGTGTGTGTAACAAAAATGAATAAAATTAGCAAATGCTCATTTTACATTCCTCAGTTTGTCTTTCTCTTCCAAGACTTAGTCCAGAGGTGTCCAATCCTGTTCCTGTAGGGCCACCATCCTGCAGAGTTCAGCAACCCCAATTAAACACACCTGAAGCAGGTAATCAAGTCTAGGCATACTAGAAACTTCCAGTCAGGTGTGTTGAGGCAAGTTAGAGCTAAACTTTGCAGGACAGTCACTATCAGGACTGAGTTTTGGCACCCCTGACCAAGGGAGGCATACTGAAATTAAAAAACAAACTAAATATAAATACAACTAAAAATTTACTTGGGGTATAGGCTGTAACATGCTTCATTGAACCCAGAGTCTTGTAGCCATGAACTAGATTATCAAACTGTTTTTGTCAGCCAAACCCCTTTGAGCTAAAATATTTACCTTGAAGTCCCCCTGAGATTTAAGTTCATATTTCAATAATTTAACAACACCTTTGCAGGTTCACTGTTCACTCTCTGATCGTCACATGACATGCAGGAAAACAAATAAAATATTTCAGCTTTTCTTAGTGTGTTTTATTTTGAATCACAAACTAATATGAAATCAATAAAAATATGAATTCCTAGTTCATTCTCCTGTGTCTCGACTCTTAAACCCGCTGCTCTTCATCATCATCGCTCACACTCATCCTCCTGTGAATGAATAAGGACCAGTGTTAATTTTGACAGCAAATTTTGATTTAGTTTTAGTTAGTCTTTTGACTAAAATGCCATTTAGTTTTAGTCATATTTTAATCATCGGAAATTGTTTTATAGTCTTAGTTTACTAAATATCATAAGATTTTAGTCTCATAAATCTACAGTAGATTTAGTGACTAAAATCTAATTTAGTTAAATTGTAATGCATTAAGCATTTCTCTAATAAGACACAGATCCTATACACTGATATACATCTGATATTCTCCAAACTGTTTATGTTCACCCAACTGTACTTTGCTCGCCAAACCGGACGGTTTTTGACCGTTCAAGTGCAAAAAGACACGAAAGAGAAAAATTCAGTACTTTTCAGGGATTGACACACTTATCATTGAGGTACTATTAGTTTTCGTTTAAAATTTTTATTAGATTTGATTTTTAGTTTTTCTGCTTTCATTGTAATTTTAGTTAAAAGTTTTAGTAATTTTTTTGTGTGTTTATGTCTTTTAGTTTTTGCTTATAAATGTCTAAGTTTTTATTTCTGTTTAATACCTCAGGTTAAGCTAAAGCTTAGAAACTAGATGAAATAAAATAAGTTTACATTTTTATATATATTTATTTTTTATTTCAGTTAACGGTTATTTCAAGTAATGAAGATTTGGGTTTAGGTTTAATTAACTATAATAACCCTTATGCTTGTAAAATATATTGAATAATGTGTCAAATAAAGTTCTTAGTCTTTCCTTCCTGTGACAGAAGATACAGTAGTTTACTATGAATTAAATAGAAATTAAATTAAATACAGTTTATTGTGTAAACAAAATAACAATAATGACCAGGAAAAAATAATAATTATAAACCATTCCGAAATACACCGTGACTCTTATTCTGAAATGTCTTTATATAAAGCCTATTGAACAGCGTTTATTTGGGAGCTGCAACACTTTGCCGTTTATCTTAATTTTAGCGTGTCTGTTGTGATTACATAGATCCTAATCCTCTCACATTAATGAATTCTTTGCAGTCTCCGAACCAGAGATTTATCCGGTGGTCTTTGTTCCTGCAATCTTTTTGCTTGGAAATTCAGTTTCCCCAGGGGAGTTGTCCTTGGCCCTGATTGTTTATTTTGTGACTCATACTGTTTGTTTTTGTTACAGGGAACTTCTTGGGAGTCCCTGTCTTATGGCGATCCCGGCACTGTCCTTTGGGACGTGTGTTAATTGGTTGCCCCGCCTAGGACTCAGTTTGATGTGCGGTTCATTGGGTGCACCTGCGGTTGCTGCTGGTGCGTTTTTTTTTAAAAGAGACTGTTGGCAGTGCTAGGACGGCAGTGCTTGTTTGGTTCTGTCTTTGCTTTTTCATTTGGTTTTGCTTTGATCCCCATGTTGTTTTTGTTCTTACATCTTTCAACATCAGATTCATTCAGACACCTTGCTTTACGCACTGATTAAACTGATGTTTACAGAAACATTTTTATTTTATTTTTTCTTGTTTTGTCAGTTAATTTGATTTAATAAAGCTTTTTCCTTTTTGAGATAATTATGGTCGTGTGTGGCCTTTTTGTTGCTTCCCTTTGAGCCAGGTGTTGTAACAACTGTTCCCAACCTGCGCCCCGTCACGAATGCAAATGCGGTCCGCGATATGCCGACCACAATTTAAAAAATAAATTATAGTTTTACAATTTATTTTTGTTTTTAAATTAAAATTAAAATGGATTAAACAAATATAACTTTGAGCTATAATGTCATAATGTATAAAGTAATTTTGGTGGGCATTTATTGTTTTTAGACACAAGCAGATAGGCTATGTACGCACGAACACAAGCGCGCGCTTTGGCAGAATTCTAGTAGTAGCCATTATTTTTGTAAATTTAGGGGTCAAAATGGTCAATTTTGTTATTATGCATTTGTTATACATACAATGAAGGAACACAGCTGGAATGAGGTAAACTCGGGCACCGCGCGCTTGCGGATCCGATGCTGCGTGAGGGATTGCGACGTGACAGAATGCTTAAATGTGATTTTAACAGTAAAATATTGTAAAAACGCGACGGAAAAAAATTGTACATAGGTTAACAGTAAGTTCCAGTACTATATACAGGGAAAAACTGTAAAAGCTCTTACCAGACATTTTATGTAATTTTCACAGTAAAATGCTGTAAATTTTACAATTTTTAGAAGTAAAAAAGAACAAATCAATGTATAATTTACAGTCAAAAACTGTAAACTGATATTCCCACAATTCCCTGTGTGACACTCCACATTTGAAAGTATTTTGTTTTAAAAAATCATGTTTCTTAATAGTTTTTGTTATCAGTTATGTACATTAGGGTTTTATGTTACATCTTCTGTTGTTTAATGAATGTTTATTGCATTATGTAAGTGTTGTGGGTTATCATGACGGTGTTTTGCGTTTGCGTGAATGACTCTTTGCACCCTCTTTACATTAGTATATACTTCAGCTCGTGGAAAAGCTACTTGTGATGAACTCTGATTCTTCATGTGGCTTTCTCTTTTACCACCTGCATTATTATGGTGGTTGTCAGTATATGTTAAAGGTACAAAACAGATTTTAGTAGCAGTGTGCATTGTTGAATTTACTTGTTTGTAAATTACAGTTTTATACTGTAAAATTGACAGTTTGTTCTGTAAATGTGTTTACAGTTTTTCTGTATTTTTTACAAAATTATTCTGGCAACCACAGCTGCCAAAATTATTTTGTAAAAACTACGGAATATTTTTTACAGTGTTGATATCGTTAGAGATTGTAATTACAGTGCTCTCAATGTTGTTTATAAAAAGAGCTTAGTAACATTTGCTTATTAAGGCGTTTGTGGGATTGTTTAGTGACTATTACGATGCTGTTGAAGAGAGTTTACAGTTAAAAAAGTGACTATACAGTTTGTGTATGTCTATTATCTGATTACTGTATAGCTAATGTCAGTAAGTTAGTTTTTATTTGGTGGAATACATTGTTTGCAATATCTAGGTATAATAATAACATTATCTGCTAATACCATAACATTAAATCTGATTGGTTTACATTGG